>NC_079203.1:56305473-56937140 GCF_026745355.1 Beta vulgaris subsp. vulgaris
TATGGTAGTGCTTTATCTAAAGGCTATACATCTTTAGCTTAGCTTCATCTGTTTCTTGACCTAATTGTACCTCTTATTAGAGGTGTTATGACACAATGGTTAAAGTATTGAACATACATGATGCAATTTTCTTTTTGTTTTATTGCTTAATTGTTTTTCTTTTACATACTCGTGCAATAATGAATTGGAATTGCTTTGATTTGAAATTTCTAGTACACTAGTTAATTCTAGCGTCTAGCAACATGATACATTATAACACAAAAATCTATTTTAAATTAAATCATTTTCTACAGTAATGTCATGTGCAGATATACTCAAAAATATATATTGTATACAATATTTTATCTTATTATTTAGAGGAGCATTAAACAAAATTTAACAACAATATTCCAATCAATAGGATGGCTCTTTATTCACGGCTTCTATCACCATAATTACATATAAACTAGAATTATGGCCCGGACGTTGTCTCGGTAATACAATTTTATTTTATTTTATGTATTTATTTTGTTCAATAATTGATTTCATCATCTTTTATACATATGTATAGAAAAAGAATTTAGTGAAATTGTAACTATTAAAATAGCCAAGTATATTCTAAACTTGATAAAAAAAAAATATTAATGTATTTTGAAGGAAGTTTTAAAAGTTAATACGATAGGTACGTTTGAAACTTAATACTTTTAAGAAATTTTTTTAAAAAACAACATTTTAAAATTTTTAATTTGTGAGAAAAAACCTTTTAAAAAATTGTTCGGCGAGAAAAAACCTTAAAGTACAATTTTTTGTGAGATAAAGCCTAATAGCACTATTCCAGCATTAACCTTCATTTACCGGCATTGTCAATTGTGTTGGACGTCAGCTGTAGTGTGTGTTGGTGAACGATGGGGGGATAGTGGTAGAGGAACTTGCTTTCCACTTTCTCTCTCCTCCAATGGGTTTATTAGTGTAGATTATAATGGTTTATTAATTTAAAAACATTTAATTAGGCTAGATAATCATGGTCAAAGCCATTAAATCAACGCTGGAACAATGCCATCACGTTTTACCTTGCAACAAAATTGAAGTTAAAAGTTTTTTTGTCGCAAAAAAGTTTTTATGAGGTTTTTTTGTCATAACATGAAGATTTTATAAGGTTTTATTTTTTTGCAAACTTGCTTACTTCTAAAAATTATCGTAAGTTGGTTGTTATAATATAAGGAAAAAGCTAAATGCAGCCCTAAGGGCTGGATATAAGAAGCTAAAAATGAAAAAAACAAGCATTAACTGATCATTTATTTATAGATTTAATGCAAACTTTTGTCATAAATTTACAACTAAATTCCATTTTAAACAATGTATTTATGTCTTATATGCAGCCCTTACTTATATGCAGCCCTAAGGGTGCATATAGTATAAGTGTATAACCCTTAGGGCTGCATATAAGCATTAAATACCTTTCCTAAACTAGTATAAAGTTGGTTATTATGACAAAAAGCATGCATTTATCAAGGTCATTAATGCTTGTTTTACAAAATAATTTCCATTTATAGGTTCTTATATGCAGCCCTAAGGGCTGCATATAGCATAACCCTTAATATAATCAAAGATGCAAACTTTTAAGTTGACCAATCAATGCGATCTAAATAAAAGAAAAAAAAGATGTATTTTTTTTGTGAACCAATCCCAATGATTGACCCAATTGTAATTGATATAATTAAGTTTGACTATGCGACCAAACTAAAAAAAGGTATATTCATTATTTGATTTTGACTATGACAGCTATAAATGAAAAAAAAAAAAGCTCTATAACAATAAAACAGTATGTATAAATAGAAAATTTATAAGACATCAATCAAAGGTATTTGAAGTGGTAAGTATGTGTATGTTATATGATAGGAAAGTGTTGGATTGGAATTATTCTCTAACCATATTTTCATATGAATGAAATGACCTCGTTGATAAATTTGATGTTATGTCGTGGTAATATAGAAAAAAAATGTACATCTTTATCTTTTTGAAGCAAATATGCGTAAGCCTTTTGAATTTGAATAGTAATTATGAGACCCATAAACTTACTTATTGTTAAATTAGAATTTTTTGCACGCGATGCGTGCTTGAATTTTTTTCGAAATAAAAACTCGATTTTATTCGGCATAACAGTCAAAATTTGAACATATGAAGTATAATTGCTTTTAGTTGCAAAATTTGATTGGTTTAGGTTAGGTCACTTAAGTCTCTCACCATTATTTTTGTCTTTTTTTTTTTTTTTTTCAAAGTTAAATTTTATGAACAAAATAGAAATTTTATTGAATTTATTTATGATTTCTAATATTATAATTTTTTAGTTGATTTTTGAATTAAGAACAGTACTAACTTCTAAATTCTAAACTATAAAAAAGTAAATAATTTTTTTCCTTGTCTAACTTCTAAATTCTAATTTCACTACAAATACACCTCTATTTTTATCATGACCTACCATTAATTGTGAATTGTTCTTGAGAATAGTGATTTGTACGTAAATTTTTGTAAACGTTTTTGTATGTATTGACGTTCTAGGTTATTAGTTTTAGTTTGTATGTTAATTTTAAGTTTTAATAAAGTTTTCCAATTATTTGAGTGATTTTTATAACGTGATTCTCAATTGTATGAGTGATTTGTAAAGTTTCTTCTTTTAAGTGATTTGTGAGTGAGTGTTGTAAATTAAATTTCGATAGGTTTCTTTGAGTGTTGATTTTGACATTCCTTTTGTAATTTAGAAATGGAAGGGGGCAAAATAGGCATTTCAAAAGAGGACATCATTGCTCCCCTTCCCTTATATAATAGAGATTATGATGATAATGATGATATTTTCTTTATTACTACTATTATTATATATTATCCCCTAGTGCCTTGAAAAAAAGGACAAGAACTTACCATAATTATTACTAGCTTTTTGTGCACGCGATGCGTGCGATGATGCGTAGAAAATTAATTTTTTTAGGAGATGAAGAAAATTAAATTAATTATTAATTATTTCTAATAAATTAGGAATATTTGAATTGTTGATGGTTTTCTTTTTGTAATATTTTTTATTTTTTAAATTAATTAGGTAGTTTTATTTTTTATTTTTCATTAAAGTAAGTAGTTAGAATAGGGATGTTATGAGGGTAAAATGAGATTTCTAATATTTTGGTGTCCTACCTCTTCCCATATAGATAGAGATTAAACAGCAAATTAAACAATAAAATTAATACTTCGTATGGACTAGTGGTTAATTACTTTTATCAAAGTCAAGTACTCCTCATTTTTAATGTTTTGAGCAACTTCTTCATGATTTTTAATGTTTTGTATATTGTGCTTTATTCTATTTTGGAACACTCTTTTTTCAGTCCATTTTGCTTTTTTAATCCCACATTTCCTTACTTTTCCCATCTTCCCTTACTTTCTCCCTTTTACACACTTTCTCTCCAATCTATTTTTGTTTTTTGACCCGACTCACATTATAATACATTATTCCTAAATTTTCCCCAAACAGTAAATGCACAAAACATTGAAAATCGAAGAGAGTATACGTAGTTGGCACCAAAAGAAATCATTATTGTTGAAAAATAATAATAATAATAATAATAATAATAATAATAACAATAATATAATAATATAATTAATAATATAATAATAATAACAATATAATAATAATAACAATAATAATAATAATAATAACAATAACAATAATAATAATAATAATAATAATAATAAATATCCTCTTTGTTAGTGCCTTCAAAAAAAGAACACATGAACTTATCAAAATTATTATTAAACAATATAATTAATACAGAACTTCGTATGGGTTAGTAAATAAAATTCAAGTTTTTTTGTTAATGGTCAAGTTGTTGGCACAAAAAGAAAACATCTGAATGAAACTATTGAAGAAAGTGTAGCATGACACTTATAAGTTCCTAAGGGTGCTATATCCAATAGAACATCTATACAAATATATTAAACGACGTTCCTGAGATCACAAGCATATATACTAATGTGGTAACCACTAAACCAAGTGATACTTGATGCTATTATTTCAAAGTAAAATATTAATAAATAAAAGATATAACTACCCGGTGTATAGCCCGGGCCTAAAAACTAGTTATGTTTTAAAAGAGTGACATATGAATCTTTCGTGGGCCTCAAAGCTTGGGCAGACGTGCATTAACATTTGATCAAGGCCCGATTTTTCAAGAGCATCTTGAGGTCTAAGAACACCTTGGGATGCCAGTCATGCCACTGTAGCTTTAACCTTAATTAGGTTAATATACAAAATGTACAGCCTCAGTAAGGTAACTAAATCAAATTACATCAATTTACAAACTTGCCAACTATAAAAGAATATTATACAAGATATTCTAATATTCTCTAACATTAACCTGATTAGGTTAACCCTCGCACTCGCATTCAATATATATAGTGTTTAGAATATAGACTTATCTTTTACTAGTCATAGATCTAACGGCAAGTATGGAGAATGTAGGAAGGCTTCGACGATACTATTTCGACGAAGTTTCGTCCGATATTGTCTCAATCATTTTGTCAAGACTCCCAACAAAGACATGCTTGAATTGTAAGCTTGTTTGCAAGGAATGGTATGTGTGAGTTGTGACTTGCCAAAGGAGGAAGGCAGCAGCTTGCGCAAGAGAAGAATGGCTCGGCACGAGTGGTGCTCCCGCACAAATGTGTGCGCCCGCACCATGTCAGGTGCGCCCGCACCAAGTAGTGGTGCTCCCGCAATTCGCTACGACGGATTTCTTCAAGCTGAGGAGAACACTTTGGTGCTCCCGCACATCAGGCATGTGCGCCCGCACATCAGGCTGGTGCTCCGCACCAGATGATGGTGTCCCGCACCTATCGGGGAGGCGAAATTTTTTCGCGTTTCTTTTCTTATTTTACGACTTAGGGTTTGTATCTTAGACTTCATATAAATATGTTTTGTCATATTTAGGGCTTAGAACCACAAAATACTAGAGAGAGAGATTAGAGAAAACACAATAGAGAAGATTGAGAGAGTCTTTGAGATTCAATTCGAAATCCATTCAATTGAATCTTGCCTATTGTATTTGTAATCGTCTTGTTCATAGTGAAACGATCTTTTTCCCTGCCTTGAGGACGTAGCTATCAATTGATAGTGAACCTCGTTAAATCTGTGTGTCATTTATTCGCTTTCTTGTTTTTCTTGTGTGTGTGCTTGGTTGTTGTGAATTCTTGTTGGTTTATTTAAACGCTTCCGCATAACAAGTGGTATCAGAGCTACAGGTTAACACCGGGGTTAATCGCTTTTGGGACATGGCAACAAAACCTTAAAGATCGACAAGTTTACGGGAAGGAATAGTTTTGGGCTATGGCAGATAAAGATGAGAGCTTTATTGAAACAACAAGGTATCTGGAAACCATTGATTAAGGGTTTCACAACGACATCAAAAGAGGGAAATCTGACTGGTCTAACTGAGGCTGAGTTGGAATCTATGGAGGAAAGAGCACACTCCACTATCTTGCTATGCTTGGCGGACGATGTCATCACAGAGGTTGCAGATGAAATCACGGCTGCAGGTTTGTGGTTGAAACTGGAGAGCTTGTACATGACAAAGTCGCTCACAAACAAATTGCTATTGAAGCAAAGGTTGTTTGGCCTACGCATGAGAGAAGGTATGTCCCTAAAAGATCATCTCGATCGTTTGAATTCTATTTTACTGGACTTGCGTAATTTAGATGTTAAGATTGAGGATGAGGATGCTGCGTTGATATTGTTGGTTTCATTGTCAAGTAGCTATGAACATTTTGTAGAGTCTTTTGTGGTTGGAAAAGACACTGTGTCCCTAGAGGAGGTAAAGTCGGCACTTTACACTAGGGAATTGCGTCATAAAGCAACTGGTGATATGGTAGAGGATCGTGATTATTCTGCAGGTTTGGTAGCAAATGCTAGAAAAATAAGGGAGATTCGAGTAGGGATAGGAGAAAACCTAGGTCGAAGGGCCCTAAAAGTAGTGATCTTTGCCATTATTGTAAAGAACCGGGTCATTGGAAGAGTGAATGTCCTAAGAAGGATGGTTCGGCTTCTTTTGCAAAACAAAATAAGGTTGACTACGATTCTGAGGAGGATTTAGCTCTAATTGTCCATGAGGAGAAACGCTTAGAAGATAAGTGGGTTCTAGATAGTGGATGTTCTTCACATATGTGTTCTGACAAGGAGATGTTTTCGACCTATAGCTTATGCAAGAGTAGTGTTACTTTGGGTGACAATACGGTGTGTGAGGTGGTTGGAGTAGGCTCTGTGAGGTTTAGAATGCATGATGGGAGAGTTAAGGATCTTAGAGGCGTGAGGCATGTTCCACAACTTAAGAGAAACTTATATCTCTTGGGATGTTAGACCGTAAGGGTTTTCGATTCCAAGGAGGGGATGGAGTTTTGCGTGTGGTGAAGGGTTCTTGTGAGTTACTTCGTGGCGTGAAGTCAGGTGTGGGTAACTTGTATGATTTGCAGGGTACGACACTGGCTAGAGATGATTCTGAGTTGAAGCTGCATTCTGGGTTAAAATGATGGTCTTGAGTGTGAGGTGGAGCTTATGGGGGCTTCTTCACAGGTTGAGAGGTCAGAGTCAACGGGAATGAGTTCAACAACCGAGTTTGAGAGTACTACTTGGGCTAAGGATGAGAGTGTCAACAGTGAGGTAGAGTTTGTGGGAACTTCTACACAACTGGTTGAAACTGAGGGTCATCAAGAAGAACAACCAAGGGTCTCTCAGCAGCAGATTGGTATGATAAGGTTCGGTTCTATCGATACTTGTGTGCCAGCTTATAGCTATGGGATCTCGAGCGACATGTCTTTGCCAGGGAGTGTTGGGTTGAGAGGTGATTCTGGGAGAAGTCACCAAGAGGTAGCTAGATTGGAACTCCAGGAGGAGTTCCTGCGTTCCAGTGAGAACGGGGTGGAGTGCTCCGGCGCGAGCATAGAAGAACTTCGACGGAAGTTCCCCTGCGCCAAGGGTGTTTTTGTTTGGGTACTTAGACGTAAGTGCAAATGGCTCTAGTTGGAGCAACTGGCAGGGTACTGGCTCGTCTTGATTAAGGTGGAGCTAGTGTGTTTGCGGTTCAGTGAAGGCGATTTGATTTCCGACGGGTAATAAATTGGGTTTCAGGTGAATGCGCAACATGGGTCTCATAGGCTGTGAGACCGGGTCGTTCATGATGAGTGGTCAGTGATCTTGGCGAGATTGGGTGAGACTCATATGAGGGCAAGCCTGGCATCGGGTGAAAGATGCATGAGCAGGAGGGGAAGGGAGTATCTCGCGTACTGTTGCAGAGGTACATGATGTGTTGATGGTTTCAAGGTGGAGTCGTGTGATAGATGCAAGTCAAGGTGGAGATTTGTGAGTTGTGACTTGCCAAAGGAGGAAGGCAGCAGCTTGCGCAAGAGAAGAATGGCTCGGCACGAGTGGTGCTCCCGCACCAAATGTTGGTGCGCCCGCACCATGTCAGGTGCGCCCGCACCAAGTAGTGGTGCTCCCGCACATTCGCTACGACGGATTTCTTCAAGCTGAGGCAGAACACTTTGGTGCTCCCGCACATCAGGCATGTGCGCCCGCACATCAGGCTGGTGCTCCCGCACCAGATGATGGTGCTCCCGCACCTATCGGGGAGGCGAAATTTTTTCGCGTTTCTTTTCTTATTTTACGACTTAGGGTTTGTATCTTAGACTTCATATAAATATGTTTTGTCATATTTAGGGCTTAGAACCACAAAATACTAGAGAGAGAGATTAGAGAAAACACAATAGAGAAGATTAGAGAGAGTCTTTGAGATTCAATTCGAAATCCATTCAATTGAATCTTGCCTATTGTATTTGTAATCGTCTGTTCATAGTGAAACGATCTTTTTCCCTGCCTTGAGGACGTAGCTATCACATTGATAGTGAACCTCGTTAAATCTGTGTGTCATTTATTCGCTTTCTTGTTTTTCTTGTGTGTGTGCTTGGTTGTTGTGAATTCTTGTTGGTTTATTTAAACGCTTCCGCATAACAGTATGGAATCATCATCAGTCCTGAATTTGCCGATGTACGCTCTTCTAATTGCTTGTATACGCCCATAATGCTCTACGGCGTGTTCGACGAGAGGACTGATTTTATGGTGCTCGACATAGACAGGCGCTCGAAGAATGATGTCATTACAAGTGTCGATGCTGTGGTCAAGTTCAGGCCTAGCTAGGCTCAGCCCTCGGCTAAATGACATCGACTACACCGTGGTTAACGAATGCAACGGGTTGGTCCTCTTGACATCTTGGAGGCAGTGGGATCCTTTCGTTATATGCAACCTTCTGATGGGCGAACAAATCACTGTCGAGCAATGTTCGAGACCTGGTAATTGGTCAGTGGTCGATTATGGATTGGGTTACTGTCCTGTTTCGAGGCAGTTCAAGGTACTCAGAGTCCTGCAGAACAATGAGGACGACGAAAGTAGTGACGACGAAATAATTGAGGATAATAATAATAATGACAAGTTTTTTCTGGCGGATATACAGACACTTGGTTCGAACGAATGGAGGACAGTCGAAGGTGAGGCACCGCTGAATTTCGACACGCTCGGGATAGGGGCTTTCCTCGAGAGCGGGGCCTTCCTGCACGGCTCGCTGCACAGGTACTCGAACATGGACAACTCCATATGGTCCTTCCATTTTAGTAAGGAGCAATTTTGCCAAGTTCCGACACTGGATGAGATGAAGAGAGGGGGCTACAAATGCCTGCATGTTTTCGACAATTCTTGCCTTGTTCTTACTTCCGTAAACAAGTTATTGGATCAATGCGTAGTTTGGATAATGAAAGAATACGGTGTTGAGGATTCTTGGGTGAAATTCTGCGTTGTCGAAACCCAGTATTGCTTTCCTGTTGTTCCAATGCTCCGAATGAGTAGCAGTCGTGAGATATTGTTTTCTCACTATAATGAATTGTATCTTCTTGAAGCATGTAGTGACTTTGCTGATATCAGAAGCTGGAAGAAGTTGATGGATTATGATGTTTGTAATGGCTTCAATGTGATGGGACCATGCCATGTCAAATTTTCCAAGTTTTCAAGATAGATGGATGCTCCTGCAATAATGGAAACTAGTTTTATTGGTCACCTTGTTATTGTGATGTGAACTTCAAGCACTAATAATAGAGGGTTTTTAACACTTTATGCAACTGCTAGTTAGTACTCTCTCTGTTTCAAATGATAAGGCATTTTAGCTAAAAGTTTGTGTTTCAAAGTATAAGGCATTTTACATTACCGATGTAAAATTAAATGCAACTTTATACTATCAAGATAAGATTATAGGTTATTTTCTATTATCAATACAATTTTTAATGCCAATTTTTATTTCCTATGCAAATCTAACTAAAACTAACTAAATTCTTAATATGCGTAAAAGTGGTTTACATGACTTATAATTTGAAACGGAGGGAGTAATAGACTAATTGGATGCTTAGAAGTTAGAGGATAACATTTTCTTTATGCAGTTATGATTGAAGTTTCAGAGTTATTTGCATAATTTGGTTCATATTTCATGATCTGATTAGAGTTTCAATTGAAGTGCTTATGGTAATTGCTGTCCTGAGCTTACCATGCCATGATCTCAGTACTATGGTAATGATCTGTTTTACTTCTAGATATATTTGCAACATACATATATTAAGTGTGTTACTCATAGATTTGTATAATTTCTTGCCAGTTGCCAGCAAAAATGATCAGAGGATGTTCTTTTCCTTATGCAAGGTTGACATTCACGAATTTAGCAATGGTCCAAATATTTTCCAAGTTAGATGTTTAGGGATTGTAGGCATTGGATATAGAGACATTACTCAGTCCTTATCCTAACTGATATTGTTCTATGCATTACCTTTAATAATTCTAAAAAATCAGCACACGCACGCAGATTAATTGGGGCATTGAATCATTGAAATAGTTAGAAGCTAGTACCTCTTGTAGAAATTCAGGTGATTGCTGCTTCGACTTTTGGTTAACTTCTTACATTTAAGGTTCATGGAAACTGAGCTGGTGTCTGGATGGTGCTAAGTAAAATTACATGCGAAGAATTATCTTTCACAGGTGCCTCACTTGTTTTATATCATGGAAGGGGAAAAGAGAGGATCCTTAACACACTATCAGCGGATCAGTCTATGTCTTAGGATCTATCTGAAATAATTCCGTAAATCAGAATCTGGAAAATTAATATTGGCTACACACCCTTGACCCTACTTCAGTATGAACTTGATGGGATGATGCCAAATTGCCAATTGCCATGGTGATAGTCTCTACCTGACTTTCTGACTTGCAGAAGGTTTTCCTTTTGCTGCTGTCTGTTTATCTAAGTGCAGGCTGTAGTTAGCTTCTGGTAGCTTGGGAAAATGGTCGCGTAGGTGATCCCATATTGGAAGGCTGAAAGATGAGGCTGAAGTGACGAGAAAAATAAATAGAGGTTTCTAAGTCTAAACAAATCATACCTTTCTCCGCCTTTTGGCTAACATCAAGTGTAGTATCTGTTCTTATCAGTTTAATATCTGATACGTGGGTCAATGACCCACTACAGTAGCTTGCTGCTGGGATCAGGGCCGTCTTGAAAACTTTGAGGCCACTCGCAGCTAGTTCTTCTATCTTTTTCAAATTGAGGTGATTGCTGCTATAACTTCTGATCAACTTATTACATTTGAAGTTGATAGCAACTGATCTATCGTTTGTGATAGTGCTGAGTGATATTAAATTTTCTTCCATCTAAGCTGGTTCACATGTTCTATAACATGGAAGAGAGGAAGATGAAAGTGAGGATACTGGCAAATCAACTTGATTAGCACTGTGCAAGAACAAATTCGAGTTCTACTATTTAACAATCATCCTATTATCTTTTAAAAATTATTATTTAATTGGTTTAGAAAACATTATACTCCCTCTGATATTTAGTGTTTTATGCACTTGTGTTTTTGTCACTATATATATGTAGATCTAATGGTCAATATAGTATGTATTTATCAATATATCTCTATTATATAAGCCAAGGGATGAGCTACGGTGTCCTCATGTAAGATTACTTTTATACCACTAATCAAAAAATGCTAATTATATAAAATCTTCAATTTTTTCTTAATATATATTTATGTGTAATAATTAATAAGGAAACTTAAAATTGTCTAACTTATAATAAGATTACTTAAAAAGAGATATTTTTGATTAAAAATTAAATTAATCTAACTAAAGCAATTTTCAAACAATTAAACAGTCATAACTTATAAAGTTTCTTTCTAACTAAACTTTCAATTGCAATCACAATTTCAAAAAACATATATTAACATAAAAATACCAAAAAAAGGGACAATCTCATCATTTTATTTATTTATAGGCTCATAGTGGTTGTTTGTGTTAGTTGGGATAATCCATCTCATCATTATTTATAAATATGTTCGTAATTCAAATATATCAAATAAATAGGCTTATACCATTCAATTTCTCAATGTATTAGGCAATGAATTACACATATATTAAACATATTAGCATATATCATTCAATAATATCAACTTATAGTACATTCCGGCATACGTTCATTTATCACATTGAAAATAATGTTGTGAATGATCAAATTAAACTACAATAAAATAGTATAAGTACATTTAGTGCTTTTAATGTCGATATTAATGTTAATATGTCTTCGCACACATCGCGTGCATATGAGACTAATAAGAATAAATACAGGCAAGTGGGGTTTTATTTGATTCGTCCTGATGAGTACATCATTAATATTCAATTCTTATAATTTTTACAAACATGCATTTGTATATATCTATACTAATACTACCTCCGTTCTTTTTTAGTTGCAACGTTTGACAAATTGCACTATTCATGTTCTCTTATTTGACCACATTATTGATTTATATGTTAAACAAAATATAGTCATGTGGGGTCTTGTTTGATTCGTTTCGATGTAAGCTTTCATAATATCAAATTTTTATAATTTTTGCTTACATCAATTAGAGATAAAACGATTTGAAATTGTACATTGGCAAGCGTGAAAGTCAAAACGTTGCAACTAAATAAAAACAGAGGTAGTATATTAAAAGGCGTGCGTAAGCGAGGAACGGTGCCACGTGGCGCTCTCCCTAGGGAGTTTTAGTTCATGTAATCCATGTACAATAAAAAAATTAGAAATTGCATAGTATAGGTTTTGATCCCATGACCTCATGGTTCATGTACTAAAGTTTTAACCACTATACCAAGTTGTATTTAGTGTTATCATATCAAAATACAATATTAATAAATGTAAAATTTTCTTACCCGGGGCATAGCCCGAGCCTAATAACTAGTTAATAATATAAAATATGCATCAAAAAGCATATGAATAGTTAATGCACAGGACAATAAAAATTGGGGTAGCAACTATTTATATATAAAAAAATTTACAAAAATTTGGATTTTAATTGCAATATTTTTTTTTCGCGTGATAAAACTAGAGACTATTTTATAAAACATAATCGTATTCAATTTGTTAAACCATGATTCATGATTTTTCTAAAGCTTTCATAGTACTCTTTGGTAGAGATGGCAATAGATTCTGGACCCAAACCAGACCCGTTTGGACCCGACTCATTTATAAGGTATGGATCCATTTTTTTAGACCCAATAGGTTTGGGTCCCAGAGAGCATGTGTCGGGTCTGGCCGGGTCCAGAAATGTCAGACACAGACTTGGTCCAGACCCGACCCACAGACCCATATATATAATATATTAAAAAAATAAAAAATTCTAAAAGACTAAAATACTACTCCCTCCGTCCCAAAATATTTCCTACCCCATCCGTCTCAAAATATAGTTCCCATTTCCATATTAAGTTCCACATTTTTTCGTAATTTGTCTAGAAAAACCGTGTCCCATCATTTATTTGCTTCTTGAATTTTGTTTTTTCCTTTGTTTATTAATGCTCTTTCACCAATTATACTCCATCCTCTCTCCTAAAATCATCTTTTCCCATACAACATTTATTTAAATAAACAAAAAATCTTTACTATCCCTAATACTTGCATAAATTACCGTGAAAAAAGGAAAATGGGAACTATATTTTTGGACAGAGGGAGTATTTCTATTTTGTGAGTCAAATTTTAAAAACGTTGACCAAATATTCTTACTAATGTATAAAAAAAAACATATTCATGAGGGATCTTATTAGATTCATCTCAATGCATAAATTCATAATATCAACTTTTTATATTTTTTTTACTAATAAGAAATAGAAGATATCGTAAGTCAAATGTACGTCTTGAGACTGTACAAAATGAAATGGGAACTGTATTTTGGGACGGAGGAAGTAATCTCTATTCTATATGGGAAGATGAGTAGGACACCAAAATATTAGAAACCCCATTTTATCCTCATTACATTTCTATTCTAACTGCTTACTCTAATTTAAAAATAAAAAAGAAACTATCTAATTAATTTAAAAAATAAAAAAGCCATTATAAAAAAAAACTCACCAACAATTCAAATATCCCTAATTTATTAAATATAATTAACAATTAATTTAATTTTTTACATTCCCTAAAAAAAATTTTCTACGTATTTTCGCACGCATCGCGTGCATATAAAAACTAGTAGCCTAATAGTCGCCCATCTCTATCAGCCGTTTCTTTCTTTTTTTTTTATCTAACTCCATCAGTCTCCAATCTCCATGGCTCACTCCTTCGGTCCTTTTCCTTCCTTGTTTCTACTCTCTAACTGGTTCGTTCTCTTACTTTTCTTCATTATCAGATTCATCACGCAAAGTTAATAAACGCAATTTTTGTTTTGTTTCTAAACTTCAGAAGGGTAGTTGAATTTGATTGCGAGTTTGCGACCACTTCAAAATCCGGCGACCTCATACTCTACTAGCATTCGTCGACGACCGGCGAACTCAACTCGCAAGTCACAAGGTATGAATCTGCAACTCTAGTCTGCAAGTCGCAAGCCTCATATGCTCCTGAAAGCCCTTAAGAATTTGCAGTATTTTATCGAGGAAATCAGGAAAGGGGCAAGAAAAAGAAAGAAGCTTGTAAACCCTAACTCTCCAAATTCCAATCCGTAGAATTTTGCTGTGATTCCAAGGGAAATTCCACTCTCTCTCTCTCCAGATTACAGATTGCAGATTTCACTTCAATTTTCTTTTCTATCTAGAAAGTTAGATTTCGAGTTTCGTATTTCCAAGCATCAAATTGAGTCATTTTTCGAGGAAAGAAATTGCAGACGATTCTAAGAAATCAAAGGTTTTTAAGTTTTATGATTTAGATTTTGTGGTTTACAGTTAATTATTTCAGTAAGAATTTCGTTGATTGCAGCCCCTCGGTCGCTGCCGAGCACCGACCACCGTAAGTTCTGTTTTAGTTTTTATTTTGTGTTTGTTTTTCAATTTTCATACTTTATTTATGTTAGATTCTTAGATTATTTGAATGTTTATAGGACTAGATTAAATCGTTCATTTTTTTATCTGGTTTGTGTTTTTTTGGGATCCAATTGGGATGTGTTAATGTGTATGACTTTATGTTAATAGAGATTAAATATGGAGTAATTGATTAATTTTGTCAATTCAATTAGGAAATTGACAATTGGGTTATATGAGTGACTATGCATATTCTGGACATTAAATTTTAACCTTATGTCTTTTGTTTCCTAAATTGGGTTGTATGAGTGACTATGCATATTCTGGACATTTCGGTTGTAAGACTTTATGTACTGAACGATTTTTGCCAACTTTTTTGTGTACCCCCAAATTTGAATTCTTTGGTCTGCCCTATTTATTGTCATAAGATGATAAGAATGGTGAGAATTCGCAATGAACATAGTCTTACAGATTCTTTTTCTCTGCTCATACTTGTTGTAGTATTGATTTAATATAAGGCTAGGACTTAGAAAGTTAATGCAGGAGATGAGAAAGATGAGTGCATCTGTGCATGGAGGGAGGGAGAGAAAAGGGAGCAAGGTTTCATGATTAATAGTAAAGTTTCTAAGCTTCGACGTCTGAGAACACGAAATTGTTATGAACTAACATAGTTGTTTGTAGACACATAATAGTGATAAATATGCGGATATGCCTATAATGACAAACCCAAAAAATACATTATGGGAGTGAGAAAGATGATTAGGGAAGAACAAGCGATGATATGATTTAATTGATTACTAAATTACTGATTACAACCTAGCTACTCTTTCGAGAGGAATGACACTCCCATTTTCTCACCACAATTTTCAACATTCCTTGTTCTTTCTAATTACCCCTATATATAGAGTTTTCCCCTCAATAAACTATTTAGTTTATTCCCCAAGTTATTAATCAAGATAATTCCTAAATTACACTCCCTCTTAATCAGTTAAGTATAGAAATACTTAGTGAGTTTTAGAATAGCATTGTTCACAATGGATTCCTCTAGGAATATATCATTTATTGTATGTCTGTTTACAGTGCTCTGATACAATTTTCGGAAGTTTTAAGGAAAAGTGAGGGATGCCCTGTTCAAGGTGTGTGTGTGTGTGTGTGTGTGGGGGGGGGGGTTGCGGGACATGCAGGGAAATGGCATTGTAAGGTTATGTCCTAGAGGTGTTTAGTGGCTCTTTTCTCTCTCTATTCAGTTTGCCCAATACCCAACCCCTCCTGTTTAAATCTTTTTAAAAGTGTCTTCATTGCTTCCTTAAGATTGTTTCTGTTAACAGGAAAAATTCTCGCCTAACAATTGATTTTAAATGTTATTTACCAGTTTCTTTCAGTGTGCTACACGAGATGCATCCTCCATTGACATTGCACCGGCACCCTATGTGTGCTGAAGTAAGTTGTTACTTTGTTATTGAACTTCATTTCTGATCTTATGTCGTGCATGCTACAGCTTAACATCTTGATTTTATGTATGTTCTGGAAACTAACGCTGGTTATTGGGTATTCTATATCCCTTCTACTAAAAGGTGCAGTGCTGTATATTTAAATGAACTTGCAATGTGGTATTTTTCTGGCTGTCATTAATCATTTCATTTTCTTTCTTATCTGCAATGGTCCAACGTAATTTTTTCGTTCCTGTGGTCTATGGATGGTAATCTGTACCTATGTATTCTCATGCTACTTAATCTAAATCCTTCTTTCCTTTTGCCCGCGCTATCATATAATATCTCTTTTTTTCCCTAAGTTGTGTCATTTTTGAACTAATCAAGTATTTTTCTCTTGAAAGAGGTGACAGTAAAACAGCTTGTTTTGACCCAAATTTGGTTATTTTTATCCTACCCTTCTGCACTCCCACATTTAAAAGATCAGAGGAGGTACTGACTTTAGACTCTCATTGTATCGTGCAGATCATTGAGGCATTCCAGAAATGTCATGCAGATCACCCTTTTGGCAAATTTGTCGGCAAGTGCACTGAGCTCAAAATTAAACTTGATCGCTGCTTCAGGCAGGAGGTAATTACTCTCCATATTTTATGTATATAAAAGTCTTGAACATCTTTTTCTTTGTGTGGGTGAATGTATTGGATTTTTATGATTTTTTCCCCAGAAAGCCGTAAAGCGGAAGGTAAACTTTGAACAGAGCAAAAAACTAAAAGAAAAATTACAGTCACAGAGGAAGGAAACTGCCGGACAAAGTTAAAGAATGATTTGGGGAATTGCAAGTGTATGCTTTTCCGGAACTATTGGTACATACTTGAAGTTAGCATTTTACTGTGCATGTAGCATTCAAAATCAGAGTTCTTATTTCTCTGTGTTGTTGATTTTGTATTCATTTGCTAGGAATACTTGAGGAATAGGAGAAATATTATAACTTCCGACTCAGGGTCTAGGGATATTGTATACTTGACTTGAACTTGCAGTGAATAAAAATCACGACCTTTATTATTCATTTACTGAGTACCACAGGTTTATTTTTCCTTCTAAATATCGCAGACAAGTATAAAATAGAGAAGAGGATCGCATGCTCCAATCACTTTGGCACCGTCATCTTTAAATCGCAGTAAAATATCTAACATTCTTTCTGATATCACTTCACCAGGAGCAATTATAGGAATACCAGGTGGATATGGACATATCAACTCACCAGATACTTTTCCAACTACATCTTTAACATCTACCTTCTTTTTCCTTGCAAAGAAAGCCTCTCGTGGAGTTAATTGCATGTCAATGTCATTCCATAGGTTGAAATTTATATGAATATGCTTTATTTCGTTCTTCCTTTGATGTTGGATGAACAATGACGACAATGATAAATGCTTAAATCCTAAGATTAGCCTATCGATATGCTCTGTACAAGTCCCTGGTAGAATCACAAGTGTGAGATATCTCTGTGTAGAGAGCTCAGAGATGATCTTTTGGTCCATATATAAGAAGTCATCGGCTTCATATCCAGAAACACCAAGACCATAGACACCAAAAGTTATTCGTAAAGGGTCCATGTCGGGGAAATCAAAGATGGTGATGCCTAAAATTTGTTTGATTGTGTTTCTAGCCTCCATTGCTAATTTAATTGCATTGTCAAAAATACTTGCTGAATGTTCTTTTAGTTGAGTTGTAGTAGCATCCAGTGAAGCCAAAAGCAGGGGACTTGGACTAGTGCTTTGAAGGGTTTGAAGACATCTGCTGATTTTATCTTTGTCTATAATATTATTATTGGATACATGTAACATAGATGATTGAGTAAGAGACGAAAGAACTTTATGAGTGGATTGAACAACCACATCCGCGCCTTGCTCGAGGGCTGACAAGGGAAGAGATGGGTGAAATCTGAAGTGAGCACCGTGAGCTTCGTCTACAATAAGAGGAATGTTATGTAGGTGACATAGCTCAGAGATCTCTTTTATGTTTAAGCATATTCCTTGATAAGTAGGGGAACAGCACTGGGTTTTCGGCCTTCTGATTTCAATTCCTCAATTGCTCTTTTTACCTACAATAGAATTGCGTGTATCCGTTAGGGGAAAAGAGCACCAAATTTTCTAAAATAACACCCCAAGTTATATAGGATAGCAAAACCTAGCTACTATTGAATTTTTTTGACAACTTAGCCTATAACATCACTTTTAGGAAAACAAAGAGAATGTAACACATTGATCTCAGAAGTACTGTAACACCCCAACTTTCGCGAGCTTCGAGTTGTGAACAAATGAACATCTAAGACCTTAAATGTTCCTCGCTAACCAACTCATATTCTTGCTCATACATACCTAGGAAGACTTCCTAGTAGGTCGATCGATCCATCCCCTCAACTATTAGCCAAACATGCTTAATTGCGAAGCATTCAACATATGACCAACCCATAGATAGGGATGGCAAATGGGCGGGGCGGATGCGGATACCCCTAAATCCACACCCACCTCCACCTAAATTTTTCATACCCACCACCTACCCGCCAACCATGGCGGGTACAAGTTTCCATATCCACCTCCGCCCACGCGGGTATAAGGTTATACCCACATCCGCTCCACCACCCAAGTGGATATCCATTACCCACCTATACCCGCCCATCACCTAGGTGGATTTTCCACCCGCCCACCTGATTGATTTTCTATATATAACCTATTATATAAATTAATTATTAGAAACACCCATTTCAAAGAAAAAAAGTACACATTCTTAGTATTCATATTTCTTAATTATTTTTTACAATTTTATAGATTTATGAACATAATTCTTTATTTTATAAAGGGTAAATTAGTAAATATTATACGGGGCGGGCGGATATGGGGCGGGGCGGGCGGATTTGGGGCGGGGCGGGTGGATTTGGGGCGGATGTGACCTCATATCCACCACCTACCCACCACCCATGGCGGATTTGACTTTTCGTATCCATACCCACCCACTACCCACCAAAGTCATATCCATACCCGCCCCAACTGGGCGGATGCGGTGCGAAACCCGCCAAATTATACCCACCTGCCATCCCTACCCATAGATGTGCTGAATTTACCAATGCAAGTGGTAATCATTATATCAGCTTAACCATTTTTGAGTATTTTCCCAAACATAACGAATTAAAATACCTTGAACAGATACAAAACATAATGTCTTCAAAATCGATATTATGAGATGAAAGTTTTAGAACTTGCCTGAGATGGAGAGATTGTGGTAGGTATATCCCAATCAAAATCATAGTCAGAAAATATATACTTAGGTATCACCCCTGATAAGACCATTGCAGATATTGCTGATTTGTGAGAATTTCGAGGTAGAATTAAGGTGTCTCCAGGACTACAAGCACCCATTATAGCTGCATGAATTCCACAAGTTGTACCTCCAACAAGAAACCATGTCTTTGATGCTCCAAATACTTCTGCTGCTTGTTTTTGTGCTTCCAATATAGGCCCTTGCGGAGTTGAGAGGTTGTCCACCTCAGATATGTCATGAATGAATGACCTTTCACCAATGAGCTGAGTCATTGACAGTGGTGCTGCTCGACCTCGGTTGTGTCCAGGAAAACCAAACATTGCAACATTTTCGTCAGCCGCGGCTTTCAGTGCATTCACTAATGGAGGGGACTTGTGCCATTTAGAAGGCTCTATATGATAATACTGCAAAAAGAGTGTTAAAATAACTTAATACTTCAACTTAAAGATATGCTTCAAGACAAATTAATAGATACTGACGTAGGGTAAGCATAACCGGGTACTCCGTGGAATTCATACACCCGGATCAGTAAACCGGAACTGGCGTATCTCGAAATACTGGAATTGAAATTGGTCCGACCGGGTACTAAATATTTGAATACAAACTTGGAACCGTTGGGTACCAGGTCCGGAACTTGGTACACAATTGTTAGTTTAATAACATACAAAATAGGCCGATTGAGCTAAACTCAAAAAACAATTAAATGGGTCTAAAGGCCTATTAACTTTTTACTAAGCGACTTTTTACTTAATTATATTTGGGCCATCTAACCACCTCACATATGCCAAAAACCAATTTCATGTACCGGGTAGCTGGTCCTAGAAGCGATTCCACCGGCTACCCAGATCCAGATTTGGTTACATCGGGTACCCACCAGGTACCGAGACCAAAAAAAATACTACCCAGACTTGGAACTGCATGCAACCGGATCTCTTTTTTTCGGACCCGGATCCAGATGAACCCGGTGCGGACCCGACGGGTCCAGACCAGGTTTGGGTACCCAGAATTTTGCTCAGCCCTATCATACTGAGAATCAAACACATTGAAGTTCTTTTTCTATAAATCAACTAGATTGTGCTGTTAAATTGTGTTACCTTGAGCCTAATGCAAAAGAAATTGAGCAAACCATGAGAGGCAAAAGAGTTTTTAGTAAACAGATGAGATGTCACGTAAATTTTTAAGAAATTTTGTCCATGATATGATATAATCTAAAACTGAGAGACATCAAATGAAATTTTGTGAAACACGAAAAATACGATAAATCATAAATTTTGCATCATCATTCTGAAAATTAAGTTGTGCTTACCCCTCGTGCTTCCTGCACATCGTCTTGCTTAATGTTTGGCCCATATGTGTTATTCTCCTGCAAAAAATTGATTGTAATATAGCAAATTTTATATTCGAAATTTTCAATATGGAACTTGAGTTATATTTATTTCATCAAAGGTGATCCTGAGCTACTCTTACATCAATACTTGGGGGAGCGTGGGCATTGAAAATTGATAGCACCATAGCTTTTTTTTTTAATCACTGGCTGTCCCTCCAAAAAGAAAGAAACTTTAATCACTTGGTAATGAAACTACTGCAATAAATTAAATAATATGAAATAATGAGACGACTTCTAGCTATTGTTGTACCACTAGGACTGATTATGATACGAGTCGAGTTTGAGTATGTCACTTAGGTCGACTCAAACTAGATAGTCTATATTCGAGCTCGAATCGAGTTGTTTGAATTTGCTTATTGCAAATATTTGCAATGCACCCTGTCAATTATACTAGATGGCATGAGCAATATGTTTAACACAAACAAATGTCTCACTTTCAAGTCTCAATCAACACAAAATATTGAAGGTCTGAATAATACAGCAATTAGAAAAAAATACACTATGTAGATGAAAATAAAATAAACTAGAATGAAAGGTTAGTTTTTCGAACATTCAGTAAGCAAACTCATGACTAGTGGAAACACTATCTTTATATCATATGACATACTTATTAAAACATGGAAATGCAAGGTAGATAAAATCAAACGCAATATAAGAAATAAATAATAGATAAATAAAGGGGTGAGAGACTGAGATCTGATTACCTTGGAGTGATGGGAAATTTTCGGGCTGCTAGAGAATCAGAAGGGTCAGACAGTTGCGTGGTTTTCGCCAATATATTGATGGAAAATTTAATATTGTGTTATTTGTGTATTTACATTATTACCCTTTGTATTTTATATTTGAGTATTGGTAAAAAAAAAAAATATTTTCTTAAAAGGATATTTGTTAGAAACAATTTAGTATAAGTCACTTTTTGTCAAAAATAACTTTTAAATTTTTTTTGTCAAGACAAATTTTAGTTTTCTGTCACATTAAACTTGCTGACGTCACTCCGGCATTGAAGGCCTGTTCTCCCCAGCTTATTTTCAGTTCAGTTCAGTTCATCTCCAATGAATTCAGTTCAGCTCTAATCAGATCAGTTCAGTTCAACTCCATTTTTTTTATAACCAATTTGTTAAATATTATTATTATGTTGGCATAATTTATTTTACTAATTACTATTATTATTATTATTATTATTAATTTTATATCATTACTATTAAGTATTATTATTATTATTATTATTATTATTATTATTATTATTGTTGTTGTTGTTGTTGTTGTTGTTGTTGTTGTTGTTGTTGTTGTTGTTGTTGTTGTTTCTATATATTATTTTTTTTATTATAGCTTTACACATTATTATTACTATCATTATTAGGAGGAACATGGTTTAGGTCAAAGAACAAATAAACCCACGTTTTTTAGCCCATAAACCAATCAAATCGCGTCAAGATGGTTTATGATGTAATTTTGCGGTCCAACCCAATCATTATTTTTATTACTAAATATTATTATATTATTAAATTTAATTATTAAAATAGTAATATTAGTTTACTTCTTAGATATTATTGTTATTATATATCATCATCAAGTATTAATATATTAATACAAATAATATAAAATAATTTTTATTAATTTTTATTATTATCATTAATTATTATTATTAATAACAATTTATGATTATTAATATTATTTATTTATAACTATCATTTAAAAATATCCAAAATACTACTATTATTATTCATTATTATTACTTATCATTATAATAATTATTTAATGTTCATAT
Source organism: Beta vulgaris subsp. vulgaris (assembly GCF_026745355.1). Lineage (NCBI taxonomy): Eukaryota > Viridiplantae > Streptophyta > Magnoliopsida > Caryophyllales > Amaranthaceae > Beta > Beta vulgaris. The sequence continues at coordinate 56,327,745 of NC_079203.1, forward strand.
TATTATTGTTTAAATATTATTTATATATTTATTACATTCAATTTAATTTAATTCAATTCAATTTAATTCAGGTCAGTCCAGTTCAGTTCAGCTCCAATCAGTTCAGTTCAGCTGTAATCAGTTCAGTTCAGTTCAGCTGTTTTATGCCGAAGAGAACAAACCCTGACTCAATGATTGAAAAAAAATCCATCTTCCCTCCAATTCTTTAGCACTCAAAATGATTTTCCCTCCCTTGTGCTGCATAAACACCCTCTTTCTTGTTCCTTTGACTCTGGAATAGCCCTAACTTTCATTTGGACAAGCGTGTGGCTAAGCCATTGTCTCTCTGGCCAAAGACGGGCAGGAGGTGGCTGTGACGTGGTTGTTGCTTGTTGCAATTATGCTCGTTTTTGGTTCTTAATTTGGGATTAAGTGTTGGGGTTTTAGATGGTGGTGGATATGAAAGTGGAGGGGGTTGGGTGGAGAGAGAAAGAAGAGGACACCACTTATGGAGGAAGGAAGGAGGGATAGACCGAAAGGGAAGAGAAGAAGGAGTCGTGATGACGCTGGTAACGGGTGGTGGGTAAAAAAAATAAAAAGAAAGATTGTAATATGTGTTATTAATTGAGTCACGTCGGAACCAAGGATGTCTTGGCCTAGTGGTTAAGATTGAGGTGCTGTGAACGATAGGTCACAGGTTCGAATCCTCCTTCCCCTTCTTTGTACTTTGTACTGCCTTCGTGGCTCATATGGATCAAAAAAATAAATTTGAGTCACCGTCGGAGAAATAAGGTAAATGTCGGAGCGATGTCAATAGGTTTGCTCTATTCTTTTGGAAGCTGTTTGAGCAATTATGTAATTGTTGCCCTCTTGCCAACTGATTCTGAGTCGCTTTATCAAGATCAGAAGCAAATTGTCCAAAGGCTTCTAATTCTGCAAATTGGACTAGCTCCGATTTTAATTTACCATCTACTTTTTCATGGCTTTAATTTGAGTCGCGGATCCTACTCAAGAAACCGAAATGCCCAAATTAATAGCTGGTTGAATTAATAAAAATTCAATTATGTTTAATTCAGTTCTATTCGGTTCTGTTCAGTTAATTTTCTCTCACAATTTTTATTCATTTCAGTTTAGTTCAGTTCTATTCGTTTCAATTCAGTTAATTTCATCTCACAATTTTCGTTCATTTCAGTTTAGTTTAATCCATTTCAGTTTAGTTTAATCCATTTCAACTTAATCCAAAAGAATATATCCTAATGTGACAAAAAAAAATTTAGTTTAAAGTTTTTCTTGACAAAGAAAAATTCAAAAGATTATTTTTTATAAAAAGTAACTTTTGTAAAAAGTTGTTTTTGACATAATTTCTTTAAAAAAATAATCAAACAACTCAGACTGATTAAAATCTCGAGTGAGCTAACTCAAGCTGAAGTTTAATCAAGTTTCAACTAAGTCGAGATCTATTATTTCATAAGTTGTCTAATTTTGCTGATGTCGTAAAAAAAAGTTGTCTAGTTTTATAGTCACCCCTAACCAGTACCCACCAGCCACCAGTTACTCAATTAGGTAGTTACCAGTCACGACCTTTAGAGCGAGTCAAAAGTTCAAATTCGTTCGATAAAGGGGTAAAGCCAAGCAGTTTCTGCACTGAAAATTCATGACATTATATTTTCCATGCAGATTTAATTTGCTTTGCCTTAGGGAAATAATTTTACTAGTGCTGGCATCAGATTTATAAATTAAAATCTAGTCGTCTAAATTGCTAAGCATGCGATGCGTTTGGCCTGTGTATTTATGGCGTTTGTTGAAATTGCAGCTGGTGTTCAGTGATCAATTACTCCTCGTTTGTGCGTGAAACTCGTGTTAACGTGAAAGATCAAAGAAGAAATAAATAAAACACAATCATTCTAGGTGAAAGGAGATCGCTGCCATTACTTGTCTAAAAATGCATTCAAGACTCTTGTCTCTTGGACATAATGCCGTGAAGCAAGTGTCAATGTTTTCGTATGAAATTGCGATAGAGTGTTGGGGTTCTTGAAGTGATCTTGGAATAGGTTGAATGTGGCTGATGTGATCAAGTCGAAAGAAGTAGGACTTAGTTATTTCCATCTAGTGGTTCATGTTCTTGATTAGTTCCCCTATAGGAGTTAGATAGAAGAGTTTGGAACTCGAATTTTCTCCTTTTATTTTGTTTACTTATCTTCTTAATCAATAGCATATTCTACTCACTCTATATTTAAAAAATAAGAATGAGGTAGAAATAGTACAAAACTACAGTCAAAGTAAATTATGAAAATAAAAGAGAGAAAATGATGTTATGTGAGTGAAATGAGGATTTTAGGACTAGGTGAGAGATATAGGTATGAATAAGCTTAGGATGGTTGATTAAGATTTTTATGTAAAATACAAATTGGTTTAAGAGGTATACGTACGGTAATGAGTAGAACATGTAAGTATTTTAATCTTTCTTACTTATAAAATGGAGGAGAACTTAGATACGAAATTTCATTTTTGGTTTATTTTTTTTACTATTCCTAAAATATTGCCGCATGCATAGCGTGTATAAAAAGCTAGTTATTTAATATGCAAACCATTATCCAACAACAAGCTACAACATATACTGGTGATGTAATGCCAAATTTGTCAACCCAGAGTATTATATCATAGAGTCTTATCAAATAACCTACCAGTAAGTAGTAGTTATTATTAAAATTAAGTGAAAAATATGATATTAGAGATATTGGTGATATTATATTAAAAATGATATAATTTCTTACTAGTATATGTTAATGAGAATTAATTATACATAGATTGAGATTACTAAAAAAAATATTTTTTGGTGTAGCGGGGGTTGGGAAATAACAACTACTCCCTTCAATGTAAGTTACAAAACCCTTAAATGAATATTCATCCAATGAAGATAATCTTAGCATTTTTTTGGGCCTGTTTCAGGAACCCGTGATAAGATGAATTTCTTTTGGGTTGTCATTGTCCAGGGTCACTCACCAGAAGCCCAACAAGTTCCAACCCCCCTCCCCACCTTCCCCCAACAATATTTAAATTTTTGCTTCCACCAAGATTTGAACTTTGGTCTCCCATCTTGGAGATAGGAAGCCATACCATGGACCTAAGAATCCTTGGTTCTTAACATTTATTAATTTCAAATTAATATATAGTATGAATTTGCCATAAATTTTTAATTTATACTACTTTGAAAATTGTGTCGTGATTAGGCTATATTTTCTGATAAAATTTGGTTGACCCAGTGGTTAATTTACCTACTACTAGAATTTTTTTTATCCATATGAGCTATGAAAACAGTATATAGAAGGAGAAGGGAGATTCGAACTTGTGACCTATTGTTCACAGTACCTAAATCTTAACCAATAGGTCAACATATCCTTGATACTACTACTAGAATTTAATGTAACGTGGAATTATATTCAACTAGACATTAACAAGGCAAAAGCTAACAATCTCACATTAACAATTGAAACGGTTGTAAAAGTTGCTCTTATGCCCGTTCAAAGTCATGGGAGTTCTTAATATACCATCCCATATCCCCTCGAGCCATCCCACGATATTCGGTGCACGGGTCACATGGACGTCTAGAACGTGACTAACTACCTTCAATTTTGACTATTTTAGGGCTCCTCCAAGCCCGATCATATTTTTCGCCGAAAACATTCATATGGGGTGTGGCATGACTTATAATGCATTCTGGGTGCTTCGCACCATCTGAATTGCCCCAGAATGCCACCAAAGGACCATTTATTATTTTGTCGTGTAGCAATGAAATGACCCCGAAACGGTAGTAAAAAATGTGTTCTTATGCCCGTTTAAAGCCGTGGGAGTCCTAAATATACCATCCCAAGTCCCCTTGAGGCATCCTACGATATTCAGTGCACGGGTCTCGTGGACGTTTAAAAGCGTGACTTATAACCTTCAATTTTGACTGTTTTATGGCTCATCTAGGCCCGGTCATATGTTTCGCTAAAAACCTTCCTATGGAGTGTGGCACGACTTATAATGCGTCCTGGGTGCTTCGCACCATTTGAATTACCCCAAAATAGTTTTAAAAGTCGTTCTTGTGCTTGTTCAATAATGTGGGAGTATTTACTATATCCTCTCATGTCCCCACAAGGCATTTCACGACATCCGGTGAACGAGCCCCAGAGACAACTAAAAGCGTGACTTATACAATTCAATTTCGACCATATTACAGCTCCTCGAGTCCCGGTCATATTTTTCACCGAAAACATTCCTATGGGCCGGAGTGCGGCACGACTTATAATGCATACCAGATGCTGTGCGCCATATGAATTGCCCAGAATGCTACCAAACGACCCATTAATTATTTTGTGGTGCACCCTCAAAATGGCCCCGAATCAGTCGTAAAAGCAATTCTTATGCCTGTTCAAAGATGTGGGAGTCGTTAATATATCCTCCATGTCCCCACGAGGCATTTCATTACATTCGGTGAACGAACCCTGGGGATATCCAAAAGCGTGACTTATAGGCTTCAATTTCAACCGTTTTAAGGTTCCTCGAGTCCCAGTCATATTTTTCACAAAAAACCATACTATGGGGTGTGACACGACTTATAATACATCCCGTGGTGTTTCGTAGCATCTGAATTACCCCAGAATGCCACCAAATGACCCATTTATTATTTTGTCGTGCAGCCACGGAATGACCCCGAAACGGTCATAAAAGTTGTCCCTCTGTCCGTTCAAAGTCGTAGGAGTCTTTAATATATACCATCCCATGTCCCCTCGAGGTATCTCACGATATTCAGTGCACACGTCCCGTGAACGTCTAAAAGCGTGACTTATAACCTTATATTTTGAACGTTTTAGGGCTCCACCAGGACGATCATATTTTTCGCCGAAATCCTTCCTATGGGGTGTGTCACGACTTATAATGCATCCTCGGTGCTTCGCACCATCTGAATTTCCCAAATACCATCAAACCACCCATATATCATTTTGTCGTGCACCCACGGAATGGCCCCGAACCGGTCATAAAAGTTGTTCTTATTCTCGTTCAAAGCCGTGGGGGTTCTTTATATACCATCCCATATCCCCTCGAGGCATCTCACGATATTCAGTGCACAGGTCCTGTGAACGTCTAAAAGCATGACTTATAACCTTATATTTTGACCGTTTTAGGGATCCTTCGGGTCCGGACATGTTTTTCGTCGAAAACTTTCCTATGGGTGAGGCACGCTTATAATGCATCCCGGGCTTCGCACCATCTGAATTACCCCTAAAATACCATCAAACCACCATTTATGATTTTGTTGTGCAACCACCGAATGACCCGAAATGGTCGTAAAAGTTGTTTTTATTCCCGTTCAAAGCAATGGGAATTCTTAATATACCATCCCATGTCCCCTCGAGGCATCCCACGACATTCGGTGTACGGGCCCCGTGGACGTCTAGAAGCGTGACTTATAATCTTCAATTTTAACCGTTTTAGGGCTCCTCCTGGCCCGGTCATATTTTTCGCCGAAAACCTTCCTATGGGGTACGGCACGACTTATATTGCATCCCGGTTGCTTCGCACCATCTGAAACGCCTCAGAATCCCACGAAACAACCCATTTATTGTTTTGTCGTGCAACCACAGAATGACCCCGAAATTATCGTAAAAAATGTGTTCTTATGCCCGTTGTATGCCATGGGAGTACTAAATATACCATCCCATGTCCCCTCGAGGCATCCCACAACATTCAATGCAAGGGTCCCGTGAACGTCTAAAAGCATAACTTGTAGCCTTCAATTTGAACGTTTTAGGGCTCCTCATGTCCTCGTCATATTTTTCGCCGAAAACCTTACTATGGGGTGAGACACGACTTACAATACATCCTGGGTGCTTTGTACCATCTGAATAACCCTTGAATGACACCAAACGACCCATTAATTTAATTTTGTTGTGCATCCACAAAATGATCCCGAAACTGTCGTAAAATATGCTGGCTCTTATGCCTAATCAAAGCTGTGGGGTCCTAAATATACCATCCCATGTCCCCTCAAGGCATCCCATGACATTCGGTGCATGGTTGTCGTTGACGTCTTAAAGCGTTACTTATAGCTTTCAATTTTGACCGTTTTAGGGGTTCTCCGGTCCCGGTCATATTTTTTCTTGAAAACCTTCCTATGGGGTGTGGCACGATTTATAATGCATCATGGGTGCTTTGCACCATATTAATTGCCCCAGAATGCCACCAAACGACCCATTTATTATTTTGTCGTGTAGCTACGGAATGACCCTGAAACGGTCGTAAAAGTTGTTCTTATCCCCGTTCAAAGTTGTGGCAGTTCTTAATATATCATCCCATATCCCCTCGAGCGATCCTATGAAATTCGGTGCACGGGTCTCGTGGACGTTTAAAACCGTGATTTCAATTTTCGTTTTAGTGCTCCTCCGGGCCCGGTAATATTTTTCACCGAAACCTTCCTATGGAGTGCGGCATGACTTATATTGCATCCTGGGTGCTTCGCACCAACTTAATTGCCCAAGAATGCCACCAAACAACCTATTTATTATTTTGTCATGCAGCTACAGATAGACCCTGAAACGGTCATAAAAGTTGTTCTTATGTTCGTTCAAAGACGTAGGAGTCCTTAATATACCATCTCATGTCCTCTCGAGGCATCCCACGACATTCGGTACACGGGTCCCGTGGACGTTTAGAAGCGTGATCTCTAGCTTTCAAAATTGACCGTTTTAGGGCTTCTCCGACCCCGGTCATATATTTCGCCGAAAACCTTCCTATCGGGTCGCCGGTGGTGTTGTACGTACAACAGCTCGACGAAGGAGAGGAGCGAGAGAGAGAGTGCGATGAAGGAGAGAGAGTACGAGGATGTTGGTGGCCGGCGAAGCTCCGGCGAGCGGCGGCCGAGGCAGGGGCTGCGAGAAAATTGGGGAAAGTTTGGAGGATGGTGGGGAATGGTGGGAGGGAGAGGAAAGCTTGGAGGTTCATCCATGGAGGAGGGTGGGAGGAAGGAGAGAAACTGAAGAAAGAGAAAAAAAAAGTTAACGGCGTTAGGGTTCTGTCAAGAGTAAGGGTATTTTAGACCCAAACACAAACCTCGGGGGTATCTGAGGAATTCCCTAAATGTGAGGGGTAATTTGGAAATTACATCAAACCTCAGGAGTACTTGAGGAAATTTCCCTAATTTTGTTTTTCGAATCCTACTACTCTCATTTTCCTTTATTGATAGGTGTGTAGTGCACCTAGAAAAAATAAATAACATCAATGACATAAGTAACCTCTAGATCTTATAATGTATTGCATGATACTGAATTACAAAGTAATAATATAATAGTAATAATATATTTTATAAAAGATAAGATCTTGTAAATAAGTTCAGATCAGATCAGATAAGTTGAGATCAGAAAATTTCAGGTGAACTAAACATAGCCTAAGTCAGGGCCGATCACATAGAGAGAAAGTTGTTCATGATTAGCACTTAAATAATGGTAAGACTAAATGAGATTAATATCAAGAATAATGGTGGAATTAACTATACTAAATCATATCAAAATAAAAGACTATAGAGTTAAGTATCCCCACTAGCATGAATTAATACAATAATACTTCCTACCCCAAACTAATTAATTAAATATTCACAAGAAAAAATACTCCTATATAATACCATAAACCTCTCCCGAGTATCTATGGCTTACCTAATATATATATGCACTCAAGCCTACTCTTGTGAAATCATGCAAATTAAAGACATTACATGTGACACTCTTACTTCGTAACAATCCATTCTACCTATTCCCATGGAGAACTTCATGTCCTTAGTTGAAATATTCAAATCCGTCAAAATCCAACTCCCGTTGTGATCAAGACAATGGAATCATATGCACGATCAATTAAGCAAGAACAATTAAGCAATTAATTTGAGAATTTAAAGGTATAATCATGAATTAATTCACACTAGGGTTCAACTTAACCATATATCATAAACTATGCAAGCATAATTTAAATAAATAAAAATAGAGAATAATAATAAAACATCATAATAGAAAACAAGGAGAAAAGAAGAAGAAAAGAAATACTTGAATTAATGAAAGAAAGACAAAGTCTTGAAAAACAATGTAGATTTACAAGTTTCTCTCTATAAAAACCCTAAGTATAAATTTATAATGATGATATAATATCTAAGCCGTTGAAAATTAGGTTCAAAGTCCTATTTATAAGCTAAGAATAATATAAACCGACATAAGTTAGATCACGTGGAAGATATGACATTACACCAGGTTGCACAGGCAATAACAACTTCTTGCACGGACGTACAGGGTTGTGTACGGTCGAGCGAAATCTCGCTCGATCGTGCGAGTAAGGCAGAAACTTTTGTGGCTTGATTTCAGCAGGTTGCACGTACGTGTACACATCCGCACTGGCGTGCGAGCAACGCAGAGGTTTTAGCTCAATTTTGAACATCTATGACTTTTGATCTAGAGATTTTTTTTGTACATGTAATATATCGTTGGAAATATCTTGAAGCCTAGTTTCCAACCCAGTTAGAATTACCTCATTATCATTCTTGTATCAAAAATTATGAATAAAATGGTGCAGAAGTGTCATATTTCGCACAAGTACACAAAATCGTATGTATCTTTTTCACTTTCAATCCGTTTTGGGCACACGATATATCGTGTTGAAGGTCATCTACGTGCCTTAATCATCATGTCTTCAAATAGGAGTCCAAAGTACCTGAGATTACATCAAGAAATCAAATAATCCGTGAACGCATCGTAACTTATGAAAAGAGACCTAAATATGCATAAATGCAATGTAAATGCTCTAATGTTACATGAAAATGAACCCGAATATGCAAGTAAAGGATGTTAGAATATGCACTTATCATTAATCTCCGTGAAAAATGAAAAGTAAAGTGAGCACTATATTATAAGATAGAGGTAGTATAATATAAGAGAAATTGGTGGGATATGCCAAAAGAAAATTAAAAACTTGACATGAATGACAGACTGGATTGCAAAAGGTACACTTCTTTTTAAGAAGTTTTTTTTTTTTGATAATTTGGGATTGTTTTATTGATTTCAAAGGTCCGCTAAATGAAGTGGCCATTATTACAGAGGATTACAAATCCTATTTTCACATAAGAAAAGCTACAAATTTTCAACTAGAGAACTATTACAACCATGCAATAAATTCATCATGCCTGGAAAGACCTTGTTTTGCTAAAAAGTCTGCAACTCCATTGGATTCTCTCCTTTGATGTACGATTTCAATACCCTCATTGGCAGCCATTGCATTCTTGATGTAGTTTATAATGAAATTGATATTCCAAGGCCCAATTGAGACTCCATTACACCATTTAACCGCGTTCACAGAATCCGATTCCACAATGATCAGATGGCTAGGGGAACAGTAATCCAAGGAGGAGGAGATTTTGATTGCTCGCTCTCTGGATGGCTAGGATTTCAGCATGATTTATTTCCATGAATGGAATTGGTGATGAGAAAAGGCACAGAAATTTTCCCTCATGATCACGAAGGACACCTCCTATGGCAGCCTTGGAGTCACATATTTTCATTGAGGCATCCACATTCCATTTGAGGATGTGTGGATGGGGAGGGGCCCACAACAAAGGGGGTCGAGGAGTGAGAGATGAAACTAGCTTTGATGGGATCATGGACCATTTGAGACAGTGGGGGGATCGGATTACTTCTGATGAGCTATAGGGGAAAGGGTCTCCCCAACCTTGTATCCACCAACTTAATCTTAAAAGAATCAGTTCTTGGAGTTGAGGCAGTGAGCATGATTTCTCCTCAAAACATCTATTATTTCTCTCTTTCCATAAAGTCCACAATATTATGGGGAAGCTAGCAGCCCATACTTTCTTGAAAAAAGTATTATTTTTTGGGAAATACCATTGATGAAAAACTCCATAGGGAGAGCTAGGAGGGCACCATTGAAGACCTCAAAGGTTCAACCACCAACACCATAATTTTCAGGCAAAAGGACAATGAAGAAAAATATGCTCACTGGATTCCAAAGCTGACGTACATAGGACACAAAAGCCAGCTGATTGATCAATAACCCCGATTCGGATGAGTTTGTCTTTGGTATTCATTTTACCAAGGAGGGCGAGCCAACAGAATATTTCAATTCTGTATGGAATAAGATTTCGCCATAATCCAGAAAATAGTTTCTGAGGCCCAAAGCTGCCGTTTTTTGCAAGTTCCAGTGAGAAAGATTTCACAGAGAAATCGCCCTTTTTGTGAGGAGACCAGATGAGAGAATCATTTTCATTGGGGGCTAGGAATACCTGTGAGAGGAGTTGATGAAGGTGTGAGAGTTTCGCATTATCTCGTGGCCTTAGCGGGCGACTCCAATCGAGAGTCCAGTTCCATTTAGCCCATCCCATAAACAAAGGGACGCCACTAGGGCATTTTTGGAGGTGCTCAGCCGGAATAATCTGGGGCAAATAAACTTCAGTGGAGAATCATATACCCAGCAATCATGCCAAAAGAAGGAACTCAGGCCATTTTCAATTTTCTTTCGGATTTTGGATTTAATGAGGGCCTTTGCTTGGGGATGTGAGAGCAAAGCATTACAAATGGATCGCCATGGGCCTCCAGAGATGGGGGTATGGATATCAAAGGCCGAAAAAAGAGGCCCATAGTTATATTTCTCTTGAACTAAGTTGCACCAGAGAGGAAGCGGGTTTTTTAAATATCGCCAGACCCACTTTGCTAGAAGGGCGAGATTTTTTTAAGAAGTTGATAGTAGGAACTTCGAGTCTTGGCAAATTGCTAACATTTTAGAAGAAATCAAGCTCCTACTACAGAACTTCGAGCCATGACAAATCAAACATGTTATCAAGAAGCAAATAGAGCGCCAAATTGAATAGCTAATAACGTAGGGTAAAATTTTGAATCATGTATGCATCCTCCATTGGTAAGTGCTTCTAGATCTAATCAGCTACACAACCTGTTGGCCATCCCAATAAAATCTTAGCAAGCAATAATAAAAAAATATACCCCACAATTCAGGTGTGTCGCGTGTCAGTGGAGATACGCCTTGTGGTTGTGGACCGGATACCTGATATTCTATATATATTGGCTTTTTCATTATCTGACACACGCTCTACTAGGGAAAAAACTTGGTTAACCCACCGGGTAGACTACCCACCCCATAATGTAAGGTTGTGGTAATTATGATAGTGGAATCCAACTAGACTTAAATACTAATATTTTAATTGTCTATTAGTAGCGGATAGTCTACCCGGTGGGTTACTCAAGCAATGTCCCTCTACTAGATATATATGGTGTACTTCATAGCCAATCTATAGAATGCAAACATTCATACTTCCTCCGTTTTTTATTAGATGTTACACTTTTCAAATCACGGACTTCTAGGTAATTTTTGGAATGGAGAGAGATAGAGAAGAATGAAAAACAAAAGGCCCCATGTGAACATGTGATAGGATAGAGATAGAGAGAAGTTATTATCAAAAATAAAAGTGTAACATCTAATTTAAAATTTCCTAAAATAGAAAGTGTAACATCTAAAAAAACGGAGGAAGTATATGATTTTAATTTTTAAATGTAGTATGTATCATCTCCACATACCCAACAACTAACTTGGATAAACTAAACCTAATAAGATTGATTATCACTAGCCAATGCACATAGACTATATTACCAATATGAGAGTATTGACTTATTGAGTATACTTCATGTTTGATTAATATGTCAAATATTGATTGATATCTCTATTATATTAGTTTAAGCTATGATGATAAATTGAAATATAATTCAATCCCAATATGCTTCGAAACGAGACCTAGTCAATTATTACTCTTCACTCATATACTACCTCCGTTTCTTTTTAATTGTTACACTTACACTTTTCACACATGCCGATGCACTATTTTGAGCCTTTATATCTCTAATTTTGTATTTGTAAAAAATATAAAAACTACATATTAATAAAATACATACTAATACGAATCTAACAAGATCCCACATGACTATGTTTTTATTCACGTATAAATCACAAACGAGGGTCAAAGTGCAATTTGTTAAAGGTGTAAAATGTCAAAGTGCAACAATTAAAAAGAAACGGAGGTAGTATATGATAACCTAATTAATCTGAACCAACCGATTTAAATGACCTGCTTATTAGTTATAAACAGCTCTGCAGTGGACCGAAAAGTTATGACCCATGACATAACTGTATGGTACTAGCGTTTGAGGTAGCGGTTAGCAATTTGACAAGATTAAAACGCTACTTAAGAAAATTAGGAGTGTTTGGTAAGGTAGTGATTATAGTAGCGGGTAACAGTTGGAGTGAATTATGAGTAGCGGTTGTGGAACGTTACTAAAGTAACGTTTGAGATTTTGAGGTAGCGGTCTAGCAAATAAATACTATATAATAGCATAAGGTAGAATTATTAACCAATATTTTTTATTTCTTTTTTCTTCTCTGTTTATAAATTGTTTTATTTTACGGCAATTCAATGTTTATTTTACATTAGCAGAGATGTAATTTAAATATTTATCGTAAAGATAAGATATTTTACAAGTATTTTAGTAAAATTGGTAATATACATAATTTTTCGAAGGGTTGAATATTTTCTTAAATTTATACATTTCTTTGAGCAGCTAAAAAGTCCTATATTCCTTTTTGTGTAACTTCTTTGAAAAATAAATCTTGAATTTAACTATTAAACGAACATATGAAATTGTTGTAGTTAATTTCATATTAGAATAAATGTCATTTATTATCTTTTATAGTTTCAACAATTACTTTTGCTAAACACTTTTAATTAAACAACTAATTTAATCGTTGATCGTTGAAATCTACTAGTAGACAGTTAGCAACTACTTCCAACAACTATATCTACTACAACTGCTAACAGTTACTAGAAACCGCTAATTTTGCCAAACATGTAATATCTTCTGTGCTGATTTGGGAAATTATTTTTACTAACGTTGGCATCACCGCAACAGATTTGGTAAGTGGAAAATTCTACGTGTTAGAATTGCTTGCACGCGACGTGTTTAATTGGGTTTGTTAATCTAATGCCTTAAATCTTAATGTCAGTTGTTGGAATTGATGTGCTTGCTGGACAATTGCTCAGTCGTGTCTCGTCACTCGTGTGTGCGTGAATCTCGTGTTAACGTGGAAGATCAAAGAAGAAACAAAATCAATTATTTTAGAAGAAAATCAATTAATTTAGAAGAAACGCATTTTACGACCTTGTATATAAAAAGATACCATCAACATATTCGTGATGCCGCATAATTTAAAATTTAGGTTATGTTTGGCAATAGAGTTTAGAGTTTAGCGGTTAGAGTTTAAAATTTGCTGTTAGAGTTTTAATTTTTTATTTAACAGATTTGACTGCTAATTTGACAACTTTTTTTATTATAAATGTGTTTAGTAACAATTAGCTTATTGCTAAAAACTTATTGTCATTTGTTTGAATAAAATATATATATTTTAATACAATGTGTAGTAGTTTTATTAGAGGCAAAAAAGTCATTGAAAATATTTGTACCTAATCCTCTAAAGAAAAAGCTCCTATTATGAGCTTTTTCATTTTTAGAGTTTTCATTCCAAAATTCTTTCTAAAACTCTATTTTATCAAACACCCCTTTTAGAGTTTTTGACTAGTCAAAACTCTAAAAGTGATCCAAAACTCTAATTGCCAAACATCCCCGTATTCTTCATCATATGTTTATAAATTAAAATATATAGAAAAATAGTTTTACACTAAGATTAAACTAAATTATGATGCTTTATACGAATTTTTTGCTAATACAGTTACGAAATAAAACGAAGCATCCTCTTTTATCGACTTGTCACATATTCCTATCGAAATGTCTATTATTGGGATTAAACTCGTGATTATGTACTGTCTTGAAATTCGTGATTCGGTAATTGTGCAAGTCATTATCCAACAATACAACTATTATTTATGCTTGTAATGAAATGCCAATTTTGACACGCAGAGTATTATATCATATAGTATAACTACGAAATAATTTAGTCCCTTACAATCTGAAACTGAAATGTTTAGTACTCCTTAACTAGGCCGGTTGGAACATAAGGTGTCTGGGAGATTGTTGAGAAAGGTTATACAGGAACCAAAGATGAGTCTAACTTTAACCAAACGAAGAAAGAAGCATTAGATAATGAGAGGAAAAAGGATCGGAATGCACTTACTGTCATCCATCAAGATTTGGATGATGATATATGTTTGAGAAAGTTGCTAATGCAACTAGTTCCAAACAAGCAGGGGATACTCTACAAAACTCATTTGAGGGAGTAAATAGAGTAAAGAAGGTTCGACTCCAAACTCTAAGAGGAGAATTTGAAAAACTTTAGATGTTAGAGAAAGAATCCATCTCATATTATTTCACAAGAGTTTTAAACGTTGTGAACTAAATGAAGAGGCTTGGAGAATCGATGGAAGATTCTCGCGTAGTAGAAAAAAATATTGCGTTCGCTTAATTTTGATTTTGACCACGTAGTCGTTGCTATCGAAGTGTCAAATAATGACTCGGATTCGATGACAATCGATGAATTAAATGGGTCTCTTTGAGCCCATGAGCAATGAATGGTTAAGAAAGAAAAAAAAGGAACATGAGCAGCAGGTGCTGCAAGCCAGAGTATCCTTTAATGATAAAGGAGTTACACGTGATAAATAAAATTGAATTAACTTTGTAATATACACAAAAATTTTGTAATTTATAATTGGTTATTTTTATCTCTTTGTTCGAATGCAAGAGCAATAATTTTTCTCAACGTACAACTAATATACTTCTAACTATGATTTGAATTAATTGCCTTCTTCTTCTCAAAAAAAGTACGAAAAATTAATTGCCTTCTAAAAATTACAATGATCTTCAAAGATATGTTGGTCAATCCAATTTATCTTATTGGTGGGCAAGATTGTCTTTATCTTAACTTTCTTCAGTTCCTTGCATTATTACTTTTAAATCTATTTTCTAGAAATATGATTGTAACTAGGCTATATGCCTATATTGATATGTGTTATTTTGTAATTCTTTTTTTTTTTGTGATCAAAAAGGGGACAAAAACCCCAAACCAACGCAAAGAAACAAATTAGGAAAAACTAAAATAAAGCAACTAAAGCAAACTAAAATAAACTATTCAAACCACTACTGCAACTTCCTACTTTAGCCAGATTTAAGAGGACACTCTATTGATGACTTGATGTTATTTTGTAATTCTCATCTTTTTTTTCTAAGAATTTCTTCACTTCGAACCTTTAATGGATTCTTTCTAATAACTTCAATACCCTTTTTGCTTCTCATTTCTTTCTTTGTCCCTCTGTTTTTCAGCCCAACTTATTGACTTTTTTTTTGGGATTTAGAGTTATTTTCATGTATTATACTCCATCTATTTCCTAAAGATCTTCCCTATTTTCGTTTAAGTGTGTTTTCAAAAGATCTTTCCTCTTTTACTTTATTTCTTATTTGGAATTTTTTCCCCTTTTTACCATATCACATGGTCCACCATTATATTATTAATTCAGTTTTACTCCATTTCTCTCTCTTACTTTAACCCCTTCTTATTTGTTTATTTATCTTAACCTCTTTATCTCTCCTACTTTAACCACCCCACACAAATAGATCCTCCTTGGTATCTGTATGAACAGTAACAACGAAGATCTTTAGAGAATGGAGGGCGTATGTATTAATCATTTTATCTCCTTCTTTATTTAGGAAAAGTTGTAATCTTTATATGAAATTAGTATCTAGATTTTGCTTGATTTGTTGGAATTGAAATTGAAGAGAGAATAATCGAGACTTTTTGTGACATATTATTGTATCAATTGGAGGAGGATTGATAAGATATCATCTGAGGAGTGAGGATTAAGGGGGTTGAGGAGGAAAAGGCAAGAACGAATACTCCATTGAATTCAACGCTTATCCATTGAATAACAGAGGAAGTATAAAACAACTTTTTAAATTTTTAACGAGGAGGGCGGATTGGGGGATATGCATAACAAAAACTCTAGAGATATTAGTAATTAATTTTATTTATTTTTATGGAACTAATTAAAAATATTCAAAACACTAATATTATAGATTTACCGCCGATTTTGTCATAAATTGTCGATTTAATAAGAGTGTCATAGAGAATTTTTTTATGCTTATATATAAGTTTTACGATATGATTGGTAGCAAGTAACAAATGGTGATAATGCCAATAATAAGTGTATTATAAGTTGTATGAATTTATGGAAAAATTATGTGTCAATCGATGCAATAAATGATCAATTAATACATTTTATTTTCTATGTTTAGCTTATAATATACAATCTTAAAGACTGTATATAGCTTTCCTCATTATTTAATGGTAATTTGTCTAAGAATGAAACTCGTCTATCAATAAATTTTAGTGTGTTTTAAAATCATAAACAGGAAATTGTGTGTGATAATAACTGTTTAAAGTCTTTAAACCAATACAAAAAAGTGGTTATAACTTTGGCCATAATAAGGTGCAATCTTGTTAAATCTTATACTCCACTTATAAGATCTTCAAAAATATAGCTAAATCTATTTATTTCAAGAGTAAATCATCCACTCCTAATAAAAGAATTTTAAAACATGCTTTTGCATGTCGTGACTCGCATACAAGAATGATGTTATAAATAGGAACATGAACATTTTCAATTCTCCACAAAACACAATAACTTTACTTTAAACCTTCTTCGTGTCTCTTTCATCCTTTATTTTTCCTCCCCACGAAGGCCACCCATCCAAAAAAATATCCCCTACCATCGTTGTAAATCTCAACTAATGGCGCCTGTACTGCCTGTATACAACCTAAAAACAGAAACAGTTCTCCCTGCAGAAGAGCAAGAGCAGCAATCTGATCATTCCGATCACATCCTGTATGTCCGAGTTCGACTCGCAACTGATGAATCAGATGTTCCCTTCATTCATGGACTCATACATAAAATGGCAGCATTTTACCATCTGAGTGACGAATGTGAAGCAACAAAGTCTGCTCTTTCTTCCACCCTCTTCAACTCCAAAACTCCTTTCGAACCCTTCAAAACTGTCACTGTTTTCCTCGTTGAAGTCTCATCTACTCCTTTTGCACCTAATCATCCCTCAACTCAACACTTCAACCATATCGAAACCACTCTTCACCTTCCTCACCCCATCAATGACCCAGAAATGGAGCTTTTTCGCACCAAAGAAGGAACAATCATTGCAGGTTTTGTGATCTTTTTCCCTAGCTACTCGACTTTTTTGTCGAAACACGCGTTTCATGTGGAGGATTTGTTTGTGAGGGAAGGCTATCGAGGTAAAGGTTTTGGAGGAATGCTGATGAAGGCGGTTGCTACTCAAGCTGTGAAGATGGGGTATGCTAGAATGGAGTGGACTGTCACAACTTGGAATGTGGCTTCTCATACATTTTATGAGAAATTGGGAGCTCATATTTTGCAAGATTGGCGGATTTTCAGACTTGCTGATGATGCCCTCTTATCTTATGGTCGATCAGCTTAAGTAATCGGTATTGGAATTGAAAGTTACGTAAGTTACAAGAGCATGGGACAAGTATTTCAAGCTAAGGTCATCTATCGAATTTGTGTTTCAATTCAATAATGCTATTTATGATTTATCTCGTCGTTCATTAATAATTCAATACTCCACCTTATGTGTGTATTGACAATTTTATGTATAAGTCAGCCAATGCAAAGTGGTAGCTTATTATTGCCTAAAGTAATAAAAGTTCTCATGCATCTTTATGATTTTGCCTTTCCCTTATTATACGTATTATATATATACAAAGTACAGACCTACTAAACCAGCACCTCTAGTAAATCAGCCAGCCTAGCACATGAGTTAACGCTTGAGAGTAAGGGGATATAAAAGAATCTATACTCCCAAGTATATTTAGGTAGTGGAGTTCGAACTTGTGACCTCAAAGTCACAAGGTGAGTTCCCCACAACCTGCATCAAGCAAGCTTGGATGAGTACAGACATATAGAGCGACTTTAATGGTGCATGTAAATCTACTACCCCTCTAAAATACAAAATTCTTGACCTAGCTAGTTAGTTGGAGGTCCTCCTTCTGCTGTCTTTGTGATAAAGATTTGATTTTTGAACTTTACAAAATCTTCCAATTTACCTTCACTTGTGCAAGAGGTATTCATCTTACATACGGTGATATATTCAACAAAAGAACTTAAATGGATCCGGTTCATAATAACTTATTATTATACATCATGTATCGTATGACATAGTCAGTTTTTATTGATATAGTCAGTTTCTATTTGGTGTAGCCAGTTTTAATTGTATGACATAATCTCCTTTTATATAGTTAATTTT
The DNA here is from genome assembly GCF_026745355.1 of Beta vulgaris subsp. vulgaris. Lineage (NCBI taxonomy): Eukaryota > Viridiplantae > Streptophyta > Magnoliopsida > Caryophyllales > Amaranthaceae > Beta > Beta vulgaris. The sequence goes on from NC_079203.1 coordinate 56,346,089, forward strand.
TATATTATATAGTCAGTTTTCTAAAATAGTCGTTTTCGTAGATATAGTCGGTTTTCTCTTATATAGTCAGTGTGGGTTTATAAAAAATAATTGTGAATCCGATCCAACAAAGACGAATTGCATATCAAATATTATTTTAGTGGCCGGTGTAAAATAAATTTTAAATGGTCAATATATGAAAGACGATATTACAGCAAATTTTGACTTTCATTGATAAAATGATCTCACATATCAAATTTAATATGTGGCTGAGTAACTCCAAACCTGACAATAATGTCAAAGCAAGCCCTTGGATTGCTACAACGAAAGATAGAGGTTAAGAGTTGGTGATGTTGAAGTTGGCAAAGTAACAACGAAAGATAAAGGTTTAACAGTTCGTGATGTTGAAGTTGGCAGAGGCAGCAAAGCTACGCACATAGACAGAGGTGTAAGAGATGGTAATATGCGTATTTTGGGAGGAGTAGCTGCTGTTACGGCTTTTGATGATGCTTTGTCCACTACCGCTGCGGGATGTGGCGGTGGCGGTGGAGGCTGCGGTGGTTGTTAACTGATGAAGTGGGCAGTGGCGATGTGGCAGTATATGATATCTTATTCTTACGTAGTCATCATCCTTGTGTGTTTAAGTTGTTTGACATTGTAAATTGAGAAGCAATCATGCAATTAATCATGTACGACTAATTTATTTTAATTTTGTTGATGCAAGTGTGGTAATCTCTTCCAATATACGCTTCTCATAGTTTTGGTTTTAGCCTTTAGGAGTTTAGATTTTGTTAAAAGTTCCTTTGTAGTATTTACTTAATTCAAAACTAGAAAGTTAAAGATGCATTTAGAAAAAATGAAAGTACCATGGACATGTTTGGCAAAATTAGTTGTTTATTAATAGTTATTAGTGATTAAAGTAGTTGTTTAATTCCAAGTGTTTGGCAAAAGTAGTTGAAATTGTAAAAGATAAGAAATGACATTTATTCAGATTTGAAATGAACTACGACGAACACTACGTAGTTGGTGGTACAAACTGCATCCCACCCCGTAGTTGGTGGTACTGACTGCACCTCATCCCACAATTGGCGGTATTTAGGTTACTAGTCATAGTTGGTGGAGTTGGATGTACCCAAACTATAATTTAGAGTATTGAAGCCAATTTTACCAAATCTGCAACGTATATGCAAAGCAATATATTTATCATCATTAAGGCTCAAAACCAAATCACTAACTAGTTCTTTGGTGGCAAGGCCCACGTTAGTTAGGAGCAGTTGCACAAACAAATCCACATGTAACATCAATCGTAGTGTCCATCGTGCAAGCCTTTCAATTTATTGTAGTAACTAGATTAATACCCGTGCACGATTTCTTTAAATATTTATGATTCAAAATTTTCTAAACTCCTCCTTTATAGGGGTAAAAAAATCTAATTTCAAATACAACTTAAATACTTCATATATTATGATTTAATTTGCTTTGCCTTTGGGAAATTATTTTACTAGTGCGTGGCATCAGATTTGATAAACTAAAATCTAATCGTCTGAATTGCTAAGCATGCGACCCGTTTGGCCTGTGTACAGTGTATTTATGGCGTTTGTTGGAATTGCTGCTGATAGTCGGTGGTCAAGTACTCAGTCGTTTGTGCGTAAAACTCATGTTAACGTGAAAGATCTCAGAAGAAATAAAACACAATAATTCTAGGAAATCAGCTGCCATGACTTATCTGAAAATGCATTCAAGGATCTTGTCTCTTGGAGTTGATGCCTTGAAGCAAGTGCCAATCTTTTCGTATGAAATTGCGAGAGTTTGGGTTTCGAATGTGATCTTGGAAAATGATAGGTTGAAGGTGGCTAATGTGATCAACTGGAAAGTAGGACTTAGTTATTTCCTACTACTATATGTTAATGAGAATTAATTATATATAGATTGAGATTACGAAAATTATCAAAAAAAAAATTGGTGGATTTTGTGAAAATTCCTCTTATATAATTTTATTTTGCGAAAATAAACCTTAAACAAAAAATTTCTTGCGAGAACAAACCTTATGCCTTATTCAGATTATTGATCAAAGGTTTCGGTATTCACCATGTTATGGATTTTATTGGGTTTAAAAAGTCAATTGTCTTGCACATGACATGGTGAATGCTGGAATCTTGGATCGATGATCGAAATAAGGTATAAGGTTTGTTGTTGCAAAAAAAAATTGTTTAAGCCTTAAGGTTTGTTTTTGCAAAAAAAAAAAAAAAAACTATATAAGTTTGTTCCTCACAAACTTCATATTTTATAAGATGGTTTTTGACAAAAACATCCTAACAACTATGAGAAATTAAGTAACCAATAATTATTAAGTCTATTACAAGAACTATTTGAAATTTTACTTGATTAGTTGAAGATCGAGTACTAAATTCTTCAGTTATACGACCATTCTGAAAAAACTATAAACTGAAAAAAAATATCTTTAATCTCAATAATTTTTGTAAATAGATTTATGTATGATTAAATAAGCTGAGCTGAAATATAATTGTATTATCATAGTTTATTATTAGAATAAAGTTGAGCTAGAAACTTTTATAGCAAGGTCGCACGATTAACAACCATGTGGTGGTGCGCGTGAAAACAAACCAACTATGATATACTCCCTCCATTCCATAATATAAATTCTGTTTTCTTTTGCGCAATTTGCAAGACGTACTTTTGACCTTTGATGTCATCATTTATGTATTAATAAAAAAAATATAAAAATTGATCTTATGAAACATATTATAAAAAAAAAATCTAAAAAGATCCTACATAAGTATGTTTTTTTTGTATGTATTAATAAAACTAAAGTTTGACACGCAAAAAGGAAACATGACTTATATTATAGGATGGAGAGCGTGTTAATACATTAGACATATGTAACCCCTTCGATCAATTCTATGTGAGTAACCCAGAAAATTTATAAGTAACCCATAGTATATTACTACGTAATCTCTAAGATACATAACGTCATAACCCCAACATCAGACATGAGTAACCCCTATTATATTAGTGAAAGTATTGTATCAGACGGTCTGACCGAAACTTTCGGTCGGACAACAACAACAACCCACAACAACTTTCTCTCTCTTGCATCTGGGTGTGCATCCTGTAATTTCAGGTTTCTTGGAATTTGTTGGGATATTATTCTCTTCGGTATGTATACACTTTTATGCTACTGTAGTAACAATTGTGAACAATTGTGATAGTAATAATTAAAAAAAAAGGTAGAGGTTTGGATAAGATTTGTGAAAATCATTTTTGAAGACGCCGAATCCGAAGAGGAAACCGATGGCGATAACCACCAAGATGAGGCAAATACAGAACATGCAAATCTAGCTTACTAGGACAACACATCTTTCTTTCTGCTTTATGCTTCTTTCTCTCTTTTCCTTTGCTCTGAATTTTGATTTGGTGGCAAGTGGTGTAAAGGAATTTGGTATTTGGTAATCTAATTTGGTGAGAGATTACTTGACTTTGAGGGGGATGAGGTAGAGTAGAGAAAGAAGATTAGTAATAATTTGGTAGAGATTACTTGACTTTCAGTTGGTGTGTAAATTCTTTCATTGTTTGTTTTTTCTTTCATTTGGTCTTCTGTGTTCTTTCAGTTGGTGTGTAAATTCTTTCAGCTTGTGTTGTTTTTCTTTCATATGGTCTTCTGTGTGTGACGTCCGACGAGAATGGTTTGTCAGACGAGTCTGACACAATACCATCTCATTATATTAATGCGTAACCTCGACCAATGTAAATAATCCGATGATATACTTCCTCTGTTTCTTTTTACTTGGAACTATTAGTTTGACTTTCATGTTTGTCAATGCATAACTTCAATTATTAACATCCAGAACTATCAATAATAAAATATTATCAAAAGTAGATTTTTAAAAAAGTACATATATATATTGAGACAAATTTAACAAGATCGCACATGAATATATTTTTCCTTAACAACAAATCACCAAAGATAAACTAAATAAAATTTGTAAATAGTGCAAAAGGCAAACCGTTCAAGTAAAAAAAAAGTATAGTAATAAATAAAGTCTCTTAGAATAGGGGTTACAATGAAGTGATGAACCAATCATTGTTGATGACAACCCCCGTGAAGAAAAAATAATAGAGTTTGGAGAAAAGAGGAAATATGAGAATAAGAATGATGAGGATAAGATTTTAAACAACCTATAACTAATATCCAAAGCGGTATATTAAATCTTTTTTTTTAAAACTAAATCTATTTAAAGCAACTAAATTCTTACGTTTCTATCTATTTCTAAGATGTTTGGATTTCTCAAAACTCCATGAAAAGCAACTAAATTCCTACCTCTCTATTTATCTTTGAGATGTTTGGATTTTTTAAATCTTCATGGACAACAACTAAATTCCTACCTCTTTATCTATCTCTAATATGTTTGGATTTTTCAAAACTTCATGGAAAACAATTCTACCTCTAATCCTTTCTATCTATCTTTGAGATGTTTGGATTTTTCAAAACTCCGTGGACAACAACTCTACCTCTCTATCTAACTCTGAAATGTTTGGATTTTTCAAAACTCCATGGACAACAACTAAATTCCTACCTCTCTATCTATCTCTGAGATGTTTGAATTTTTCAAAACTCCATGAACATGCAAAAGAGAAATTATCCAGGCTTTTTTTCTGACCTAGTTTCATTCCACACGTTCAATTTTTGACCTACCATGGAATGACCCCGAAATGGTCGTAAAAGTTTTTCTTACGTCCGTACAAAGTCATATACCATCCAGTCTCACCTCGAGGCATACAACGACATTCAGTGCATGGGTCTCGGGGACGTCTAAAAGAGTGACTTATAGCCTTCAGTTTGACCGTTTTAGGGCTCTTCCGGGTGTGATCATATTTTTTACCCAAAACAATCAAATAGGGTGCGGAACGACTTATAATGCATGCCAGGTGCTTCGCACCATCTGAATTGCCCCATAATGCCACCAAACGACCGATTTTCTTATTTTGTGGTGCACCCTCGGAATGGCCCTGAAACGGTTGTAAAAGCAGTTCTTATGTCTGTTCAAAGATGTGAGAGTCGTTAATATATCCTCCCATGTCCCCACGAGGTGTTTCATTACATGCGGTGAACGAGCCCTGAGGACATCCAAAAGCGTGACCCTAATAGGCTTCAATTTCAACCGTGTTACGGTTCCTTGAGTCCCGGTCATATTTTTCATTGAAAACCTTCCTATGGGGTGTGGCACAACTTATAATTCATCCCGGGTGTTTCGCACCATTTGAATTGCCCCGGAATACCACCAAACGACCCAATTATTATTTTGTCGTGCAACCATGGAATGACCCCGAAACAGTCGTAAAAGTTGTTCTTATACCCGTTTAAAGTCGTGTGAGTCTTTAACATACCATCCCATGTCCCCTCGAGGCATCCCAAGACATTCGGTGCACTGGTCTCGTGGACGTCTAAAAGCGTGACTTATAGCCTTCAATTTTGACTGTTTTAGGGCTCCTACAGGCTCAGTCATATTTTTCGCCGAAAACCTTCCTATGGGGTGCGACACGACTTAAAATGCATCCCGGTGCTTCGCACCATCTGAATTGTCCCAGAATGCCATCCATTTATGATTTTGTGGTGCAGCCACGGAATTGCCTCGAAACGGTCGTAAAAGTTGTTCTTATTCCCGTTCAAAGCCGTAGGAGTCCTTAATATACAATCCTATGACCCCTCGAGCCATCCCACGATATTCGTTGCACAGGTCCCGTTGACATCTAAAAGCGTGACTTATATAGCCTTTAATTTTGACCGTTTTAGAGCTCTTTCGAGCCCGTTCATATTTTTCACCGAAAACCTTCCTACAGGGTGCGACAAGAGTTATGATGCATCTCAAGTGCTTTGCACCATCTGAATTGCCCAATACAATCAAACCACTCATATATGATTTTGTGGTGCAGCCATAGAATGGCGCCGAAACGGTCGTAAAAGTTATTCTTATTCCTGTTTAAAGCCGTGGGATTTCTTAATATTCCATCCCATATTACCTCGAGTCATCCCATGGCATTCGGTGCAAGGGTCCCGTGGACATCTAAAACCTCGAGCCTTCAATTTTGACCGTTTTAGTGCTACTCCGGTCCGGACATATTTTTTGCCAAAAACCTTCCTATGGGGTGCGACACGACTTATTATGCATCTCGGGTGCTTCGCACCATTTGAATTGCCTTAGAATGCCTTCAAACCACCCATTTATGATTTTGTCGTGTAGCTACAGAATGACACCGAAACGGTTGTAAAAAGTTGTTCTTATGTCCGTTCAAAGTCGTGGGAGTTCTTAATATACCATCCCATGTCCTCTCAAGACATCACACGACATTCAGTGCACATGTCCCGTGAACGTCTAAAAGCGTGACTTATAGCCTTCAATTTTGATCGTTTTAGGGTTCGTCCGTGTCCGGTCATATTTTTCGCCAAAAACCTTCCTATGGGGTGCGACACGACATATAATGCATCCCAGGTGTTCACACCATATGAAATTCCCCAATATTCCCCAAATGACCCATTAGTTATTTTCCCGTGCACCCACGGAATAAGTCCGAAACGGTCGTACAAAATGTATTCTCATGGCCATTCAAAGTCGTGGGAGTCCTAAATATACCATCCCATATCTCCTCTAGGCATCCCACTACATTCGGTGCACGGGTCCCGTGAACGTTTAAAAGCGTGACTTAATTACAACCTTCAATTTTGACCGTTTTAGATTCGTCCGGGACCGATCATATTTTTCGCCAAAAATCTTCCTATGGGGTGTTGCACGACTTATAATGCTTTCCATATGTTTTGCACCAACTGAATTGCTCCAGAATGTCATCAAACCACCCATTTATGATTTTGTGGTGCAACCACGGAATAGCCCAAAATGATCGTAAAAGTTGTTCTTATATTTGTTCAAAGCCGTGAGAGTCATTAATATACCATACCATGTCCCCTTGAGGCACCCCACGACGTTCGGTGCACGGAACTCGTGGACGTCTAAAAGTGTGACTTATAGCCTTCAATTTTAACCGTTTTAGGGCTCCTCCGGGCCCGACCATATTTTTCACCAAAAACATTCTTATGGGGTGAGACACGACTTATAATGCATCCCGGGTGCTTCGCATAATCTGAATTGCCTCAGAATGCCATCAAACCACCCATTTATAATTTTGTGGTGCAGCCACGGAATGGCTCTGAAAGGTTGTAAAAGTTGTTCTTATGCTCCTTGAAAGTCATGGAAGTCCTTAATATACCATCCAATGCCCTCTCAAGGCATTCCACGACTTTTGGTGTACGGGTCTCGGGGACGTCTAAAAGCGTGACTTATAGCCTTCAATTTTAACCGTTGTAAGGCTCCTCCGGGCCCGGTCATATTTTTCACCCAAAACCTTCTTTTGTGATGAGTCAAGACTTTTAATGCATCCCAGGTTCTTCGCACCATCTGAATTGCCCTAGAATGCCACCAAACTACGCATTTATTATTTTGTCGTGCAACCACGGAATGACCCCGAAACGGTCGTAAAATTTGTTCTTATATTTGTTCAAAGCCGTGAGAGTCATTAATATGCCATACCATGTCCCCTTGAGGCATCCCACGACACTCGGTGCACGGAACTCGTGGACGTCTAAAAGCATAACTTATAGCCTTCAATTTTGATCGTTTTAGGGTTCGTCAGGGCCCGATCATATTTTTCGTCGAAAACCTTCCTATGGGGTGCAGGATGACTTATACTGCATCTGGGGTGCTTTGTATCATATGAATTGCCCTAGAATGCCAGCAAACGACCCATTTATTATTTTGTCGTGCAACCGTGGAATTACCCCCCAAAACTTTCATAAAAATGTGTTCTCATGCCCGTTATTCAAAGTCATGGGAGTTCTAAATATAACATCTCATGTCCCCTCAGGGCATCCCACAACATTCGACGCACGGGTCCCGTGGACGTTTAAAAGCGTGACTCACAACCTTCAATTTTGACCGTTTCAGGGTTCTTTCGGGCCCTCCGATCATATTTTTCACCAAAAACCTTCCTATGGAGTGATGCACGACTTATAAAGCATTTCGGGTGCTTTGCACCAACTGTATTTCCCCAGAATGCCATCAAACCACCCATTTATGATTTTGTGGTGCAGCCACGGAATGACCCCGAAACGGTCGTAAAAGTTGTTCTTATGTCTGTTCAAAGTCGTGGGAGTTCTTAATATATCATCCCATGTCCCTTCTAGTCATCCCACGACATTTGGTGCACGGGTCCCGTTGACATCTAAAAGCGTGACTTATAGCCTTCAATTTTGGGGACTCTTCCGGATCCGATAATATTTTTCAGCCAAAACTTTCTTATGGGTTGGTTATCCTTTCAATGATTTATTAGTATTTTCAAAGCATCCATTTATTGATATTACTAAATGAACATGAATTTGCCATAAATACTCAATTTATACTACTCTGAAATTTGTGTCATGAGTAGGCTATATTATTGATACCACATGCTCATGATTACGAATTTGCCAAATTTTGTTGGTAATTTTTCAAACAATGAGCCTCTTCTTCATAACAATAAGATTTAGTTCGTTTTAAAATTATAATGGAAAGTTGTGGGTGATAATAATTATTTAAACCAATATAATAAAGTGGTATATACTTTTAAAATCCTAAAATTATCTTTATAATTTCAATTTTTATTCAAACTTTATAAACTTTGACCATTTTTTATAATTCATATATAACTTGATTTATAATCTTGTTAGATTTAATCATAGCGTCTATCCCATTGATAAATAGGTAAATTACACACTCCTAATAATAGACAATTAAAAAACAACTATTAAAGGTGATTTGATACCGAATCATTAGTTAAATTTTATTAATAATAAAAACGTGTATCTAGGTTGCGAGGAAGTGTGAACTGGTCCACACAAGACAAACTTTTATTGGAAGGGAGGGAGGAAAAAAGTAATAACATACTAAGACTTTATTCTTTTGGGCTAAACTAATGAAAATGCAGTACAGTTTAATTCATACAAATTCAGTTTAGTTCAGAAAAATTCAACTAAGTTCATTTAGTTTCCTTTTACATTTTTCATTTAGTCCAGTCCAATTCAGTCCAATTCAAGAAAATAGAGCCGAAATCCAACATACACGGATAATGTTATAAATACGGACATGCATTTTCCGTTTTCCACAAAACACACACTTCACTTCAAACCTTCTTCGTGTCTCTTCCCCCTTCATTTTCCCATCCATGAAAATATCCTCAAAAACCATTATAAATCCTTACATTCACAATAAATGGCGCCCGTACTGCCTGTACACAGCCTAAAACCAAAAACAGTTCAAGACGAGCAATCTGATCATTCCGATCACATCTTGTATGTCCGAGTTCGACTCGCAACCGACGAATTAGATGTTCCCTTCATTCATGGACTCATACATAAAATGGCAGCGTTTTACCATCTGAGTGACGAATGTGAAGCAACAAAGCCTGCTCTTTCTTCCACTCTTTTCAACTCCAAAACTCCTTTCGAACCCTTCAAAACTGTCACTATTTTCCTCGTTGAAGTCTCATCTACTCCTTTTGCACCTAATCATCCCTCAACTCAACACTTTAACCATATCGAAACCATTCTACACCTTCCTCACCCCATTAATGACCCAGAAATGGAGCTTTTTCGCACCGAAGAAGGAACAATCATTGGAGGATTTGTTTGTGAGGGAAGGCTATCGAGGTAATGGTTTTGGAGGAATGCTGATGAAGGCGGTTGCTAGTCAAGCTGTGAAGATGGGGTATGCTAGAATGGAGTGGACTGTTACAACTTGGAATGTGGCTTCTCATACATTTTATGAGAAATTGGGAGCTCATATTTTGCAAGATTGGCGGATTTTCAGACTTGCTGATGATGCCCTCTTATCTTATGGTCGATCAGCTTAAGTAATGAAGATTGGAAGCTAAGTCATTACAAAACAACCAATCAAATTAATAAATGAAATATTAAAAAAAACCTAGCCTGGCCGTTTCTCAGTTTTAGAAATCCTAGTGAGTTCGGGGTTGTTACCATCCTTTTTTATGACTATAAGACCCAACTTTTACTTTTATGTACTTTTTTTTTCCTAGTTTCCATTAATAATAATAATCCTTTCTTCTTTCTCTAGTTGGGGAGCTTTCTACCCAATTATTGAGCTATTTGTCTCCTCTAATAGGAGTTTGAAGTTAGATCATTTAGTCTTGTGGGAGTTTAAAGTTTCATTTTCATGGTTTGTTGTAAAAATGCATTTTTTTGGAGAAATTCCTATTAAAATTTGCAATGAAATGATCTCATACGCTATCTACACGATCCAATAAAGAATAACTCTCAAAATTACATTACATGATAAATACTCTCAATAAAAGTCTGCATGATTCAGCAAAAGAATGGGGGGCTATACTATATTGTCATTTGGCTCATTATTATCGTAGTTATGTCGCAGAGGGACTTTATTTAATCAAGTTAGATTATATTTCGTTATTTTTTAAGATCGATTGTAGATGTTGTATGACTTTCGATTAATAAAATTTATCTTTTCCACTCAATTTATGTAAAAGCTCAATTATTATAAGTATTCCTTCATGTTGGAACATTTTCAATTTATGTAAATTTAATATTAATTGTAATATTACTAAATTTGATTTTATTTTTTGAGAGGATTACTAAATTGGTTAATTGTTCTATGTAATGATCTCTATTACACACGTCTTGTTTTAGCCTTCTTATTTATGTGCCATAGACTAGATATTGCTACCGGCCGAAGAAAGGAAGGAAATAAGTTTCAAGAGCATGGAACAAGTATTTCAACGTCACATAATATTTGTGTTTGAATTCAAGAATAATGTTATGTATCCCACTGTTCATCAATGTTATGTGGTTATTTTAGGTATTCCTATCCCCTTTATGATATGCTTGATTCTCCGTGCTAGAGTCTTACTAGCTCATATGATTTTTCAGTCAATTAAATGACTTGGCTTGCTCACGGGGTTTAAATCGAGATCTTACACCCTTGGCCATTCAATAGGATTTGGAAAATTAGTATTGCCCCTAAAATACAAATTTTATCATGGCAAATTCTACATAATGGTCTCCCCTTAATGTCAAACTTAGCAAAACGACAAATAACTGGTAATTCTCAATGTCCTATAAGTCATGCAGGCACAGAAATCGTAAGTCATTTACTCTTTTCTTACCCTATTACTCGACAATATTGGACCTTTAATTATACAAGGCAAAAACTATAGCCTAATATACCTTCATATATTGAGCAATGTCTTAATTCTCTTAGTCACCGTCCCAAGTCTATTAAATTGGTTAGTTATAACCTTTGGAGCATCTGGAAAGAACGTAATTATATTGTGTTTGAAAAAAGCACCATGAACATAAATCGTATATACGATAGAGCCTGACATTCGCAATAAGAATCGATCGCTCATACAATGGTAGATATCTGGGAAAGCACTATGAACTTTCTAATCCCCGCGAATGATAGTTGGGAAAGCACTATGAACTTTCCAACCACCGAATGATAGCTGGGAAACTTACTACGATTACTACATCACCTGAGCCAAAGCTTTTGACCACAGCTTACCAACTTGTAGCTATTACTTGTTGAACCAACCAAAAATTCTCGTCAGTCATCACCTAACAATATATATAATAACAAGTAAAACCATGATTAATATTATAATGCTTCCTAGCCCCTAAGAAAGTCAACAATCAAGCAGCCAATGGAAAGTTACTTGTAGAAGTTGAGAATTAGCTGCAGCTTATGCATTCAAAATCACCATGAATACGCTTTTTCAACCTCTTCCAATTTTTATAGGTTTTCCTCCTACTGAGCCCTTGATAAGATCGTTGATCACGATATCTAACGAGATATCCTCGCTAAGTAATTACCCCCCTGTACAGGTCAAAAACATCTTAGCAATGACTCGGAGAATCAGACTTCTTTCACCGCTGTTTACAGAGGTGCAAGAGCTTAAAATCCCGCTTCTTCCATCTGCAATCCTGTGTTTTACTGAGCTCTTGTCTCTGATGACGAAAGTGAAGCTTCTGATTCAAGGATGTACTGAAGGTAGCTACCTGTGGAACCTCATTCAAACAGAAGAAGATAGGCAAAGCTCTTGCTATATTACCACTACAATCTATGAACATAATGATAGATATCAGAGAACAAGTGGAGCTCCTGTGCAAGCAGGCGAAAAGGTTAGATTTGTCAATTGATCCCAAAGAACTGGAAAGAAGAAGTGAGGTTCTCCAAATAATAGCGACTGCCAAGGAAACCAATGAAAAAAACTATGGTTTCCTGGATGTTGAAATGGCAAGAGAGCTTTTGAGCAGCATTGGTTTGAGAAGTCCAGTTGAATTTGCAGAGGAAACTTCAAAGTTGAAGGCAGAGGCAACAAGTCAGAGCGGTACAGGTGGGCCCTTAGTTGTTTCCAAAATTAATAGTCTTATTTCTTTGCTTTCATATCTCAGGTCTATGATCTTTAGTTTTGAAGAGAATGAGATCAGTCTTAAACTCTTGAAGCAGAAAACTACTGCAAAGAAACTTGCTGCATCAGCATCTTCATCTTCTCGAGCAATACTGACAGATATTCCGAATCAATTCTGCTGCCCCATTTCATACGAGGTAATGATAGAACCTGTAACTGTTGCAACTGGACACACTTATGACCTACACTCCATTTCCAAGTGGCTTAATTCAGGGCGTAAAAGTTGCCCAAAAAGTGGATGGAAGCTGACTCACCTCGCTCTAATACCCAACTACAACTTGAAGAGTTTGATCCATCAATGGCACCAAGATAACAATATCCCGTTGAACAAATTAGCAGCATCTTCCTCGGAGTTTAAGATGAACAAAGAGGGTCAAGTATGTACTGATTATATCAGATTCACATCAGAATTTTTAGTAGGGAAACTTGCTACTGCATCTCGAGAAATGCAATGTAGGGCAGCCTATGAGATTCGTCTGCTAGCGAAAAGCAGCATGAATAATAGGAAAATAATTGCTGAGGCTGGAGCTATTCCATTTCTGGTGAACTTCTTAAGTTCTCAAGAACCAATTATGCAGGAAAACGCTGTGACTGCACTGTTGAACCTCTCCATCTACAGTAACAACAAAGTCTTGATTATGGAAGCTGCAGCACTTCAAAAATTAATAGAAGTTCTAGAAAATGGGAAAACAATCAAGGCAAGGGAAAATGCAGCTGCAACAATTTCAAGTTTGTCAATTGTGGATTATTACAAGGAAGATATTGGAGCTCAATCAAGTGCCATAGCAGCTTTAACACGTCTATTGAGAGAAGGAACCACAACGGGAAAAAGAGATGCCGTTTCTGCGCTTATTAATCTTGCATTATATCAACCAAATCAGACTAGAATAGTGCATGAAGGGGCAGTACCTTTAGTTGTTGACATATTGATGGATGACAGGGCAGGAATTACAGATGATGCCTTGGCACTGCTTGCATTACTCTCAGGATGCTCTGAAGGAATGAAAGAGATCACCAGAAGTAAAGATCTCACGCCCTTTCTGATTGATCTCCTGAGATTTGGATCCCCAAAGGGTAAAGAGAATTCAGTCGCACTTCTTTTGGGTTTAAGCAATGATGGAGCTGAGATTGTGAGACATTTGGACCCTCAAACCTTTTCCTTACTCCGGAGTTTGATAGCTAATGGGTCATTCGAAACTCAGGAAAGGGCTAGTCTGCTGCTCAGGTTACTCATCAAGTGCTGCTCAAATCCTGCAAACCTTTAGCATAAAACAGGATGAAACAAATCAAGGGTAACAATGAAATTGCTATGCTTGTCATTTGTATCAGGGTTCACAACCCATTTTATACATCTTTACAAGATATAAGAATACATATACAATTCAATCTACCCAATTTTACAATTCCAGTTTAGAGCTTGTAGCCAGGCACCATAAAGACAGAAGTCCACATAATTCTGGGGATGTGGTTCCTGATATTCATTCACACCATCCTAACCTTTTCTTCACTGAGGTGGGAATGAGTGTCCATTTGCTCCAATATATGTAGACAATGTAATAGTTCCGACGCAATAATAATTAATAATCAATTGATAGTTCATAGTATATGATAGCTAATGTCAACAGCTCAGCATCAGAAAGATAACAGCAACAGAAGAAACTACCCCAAGAAAGGGTACAAAAAAGAATTAACATTGTAGTTGTATCGCGTAATTACAGCTTCACAGTGAAAGTACACTGAAAACTTACCATGAGTGTCTCATGAGTAGGACATGCGAAAATACATAGCTGGATCACAAAATCATCCTATTGATCTAATAATACATGACAGAATATAGAGGGTACACTGCAGCTTCTAAAAGAATGAGACTCCAAAGCTTTTGAAGACCGCAGACTTCAATGAGTTGAAACGCAAAGGAAAAGATTATAGAGTGTCGAGCAAGATCATATAATTTTTCTTTGAAAAAAAATACTCATTCATTAATGTAGACAGGAGCTACTTAACAGCAAATAATATTACTTCATTAATACAACAAATTTACAAATATTTATCATATATTACATATCATGTACAAACGGGAGCTACATCATGGACAATAAGAGAGTGAGAGATATAAGAAAAGGAGCAAAATTGAGCCTTCCTAGTCTCTTCTATAGCACATTAGAAAAGAATGCCTTGTGAAGGTTCAACTTATGTTCAACCAATCAGAGGATATAGCAAAAGATTGGTCAGCGTACTTCTGTGAACAATTATTCACATGAGCTGAAGTGACAATGCTGTCAGTGGTTTACAATTCTACCATTTCTAACTTCACATGTGCTCCATCCATCTTGTATTTCCAATACCAGCTTCCACTATCCTTCTTCGAGTCTTCTATGGGGCCTAATTGCTTGGAAATACCTGAAATTAAGCGGATAACCTCATTTTTTGAATTTCTGGGACAGAGTAGTGAACTAAAACACCTAAAGGTTTCTTGTTCTCTAGTCTATGTCTTCTTATCTGATTAGACAACTTCCTTTATCAAACCAATATCAAGGAGTGCCTTGACTTTGTTATTAGACCGAAAGGGGTCATTTGAAATGTATCAAAAAGTGACCCCTTTATATAGTGAAACGGTTTCACGGTAAGACCATCTCATCTAAATATATGCCTCCAAATGGAAAGGACAGCATATCTATATGCACTCTAGACTTCAAACCCACTAAATTAACAAAACAAATTATGAGTTCTATTGAAAATATCAACAGGTCTCAATGTCAAGTGGAATCTTTTATAAACAAATAAATTATTATTTTCTACTATTCTCTTTCCATCCCATCAGCTTTTTTGCTCTATTTATCCTGGCACTTTTTCTGACCTAGTTTCATTCCCTATGTCCAATTTCAACAATACTACCTTCGTTTCTTAATACTTAGGAACATACTTTCCTATATCTTTTAGATGCAAAATTTGCCTTTTGGTGAGTGGATTAAAAGAAATCAAATGTTGCAAGTTAAAAAACCGAAGTATGGAAATGACACATGAACCGATTACCAAGGAGAAGGAGAGAGAGTGATGCATGGCCTATGTGATCAATGACGATGTAAGGCTTTCCTTGTATAAAAACTTACCCAAGAGAGAAATGTTGCTATTGTGAAACATCCCAACAAAGAATATGTTGCACGTACTAAGAAATGGAGGTAGTATTATCTACGTTGAGTACTCTTACAATTGTGGCAAAAACCAAACTTTATTTTGGGGACAAAGGAGGGAGTATGAACATGCAGCCATCAGCCACTAAAAAGTTTATCCACAAACCTGAATTGGTGGATGTAATCTTCAACCTGTGACCATCAGGAACCTCAAATACATGATTTCCCTGCATCACAAACATTTCTTTCATGAGAAATCACATGAACTATAAAATCTATTTCAGATATCATGGAACTAATGAATCTATTTCAGATAGAAACTTTACAACGCATATCAAAAGGAAATGTATGATCTATGAAATCAAGATGTCATTTACTGTCATCACACAAAGAGAAATTGCACAACATATTGTTGGGGTGAGGATTAGAACCCAAGGCCCTGGAATTCGGTGTAGTACTCCTCTAAGCTACCACCTCTTCCTCATGAAAGGTCCACTAATGACAATAATATCTTACCCTTTCTTGATAAAAGAGTCACTTGCTTACAACAATAACATTAATCAAAAAATCATTATTCACCTCAAGAGTAACATCAATCGCCTCAAATTCAGCATTTCCATGCAGCATAACCTTCAAACACTCGTTCCGATGCACCTCATGCCTCCAGTACATGTTTAGTCCAGATTCCCAGTCAATACCTTTGTTTAACACCCTGACGTTCTGCAACTTACACCTTGCACATCTACAGAAACCATAACATACATGAGCTGAGTTTGTATCTATTTGCTCTTTGTAAGGCATTTATAGTTGCAAAAATCACCTGTGACCATACTCTAACAGAGGTTCCCCACTTTTATCAGCCTTCATAGCACCCATCACATTATCAGCAACAATGATCAAGCTGCCATTAAGCTGAAAGAGAGCAGCAACGTCAGCTACAAGAAAAAAAAAAGTCTCATTTACAAGCTTCATATTTATTATTACCTGAACATCTTTCCAGAAAAACTCAGCAATCTCAATCTGCAACTCTGATCCTTTGGAGATGGAACCTCCATGAAACTGGAAACAAGGACAAGAAAAGGTGGAATCATGAAGCGTAAGTGTGGGTCGCATGTCTGGAGGCAGGATGGGAATGTAGAAATATGTGAAAGTGAAAGACGGAGCAACATTTCCTCCATTCTATATATATGTCCTCCATTCTATATAGCTGCAACATTTCCGTCATTTGAAATTTACAAATTGCAACATTACATTATTTGGTATTTTGTTCTCTGTATCTCTCTCCTCATGACATGAGTCTCTCTTTTCATCTATATCTATCTCTCTAACAAGGCTTCTTTAAAAAATGTGCCAAGAATACATGTTGCACTAATAATTGAAAGGAGGATGTGTGTGTATATATATATATATACACACACAACACAACACAACACAAACACACACTCACACAATTACTACAGCTCCAGAAAAGAGCCATCTTAAGAAGCATGAAGTATCTGATATTACCTTTTGCCTAGAGACTTCCCAGAGAGGGCCCAAAGCAGGATGCAAAAAGATGAGATATGGAGGGCCAGATTTGATGTAGTTTTCATTACCACCCACCTGTAAGATCCATATATATCAGTTCCAGCCACTTAACACAAATCAAGCATCAAGATTTAGGATACAACAATAAAGGTGCCCTTGGTAGTGTCTTGTGCTTACTAAATTGAGGGAAGTATTCACTACCCCTGTCTAATTAAAGTATTTTCCCATGGTGAAGAAAAATTAGTTGTGGGCCTGACAGATAGACCAAAAAGAGAATTTTTTAAATTTGGTAAGCATTAATTCCACCAACTTTTTTATAGAACTATTCAAAAAACTCTTTATTTACTAAATCCTGCCTAGTAAATGAGGTAGTCTATCATGATGAGAGACAATAATTGGTGCCAAGAGGCACAAAGTATATTGCCATATCGGCCGAGTAATAAAGGAAAAGAGGGGCTAAGTTTGAGCAATTTGCCAAGGAATTAAATTTCCAAGTCAAATATGAATTTTAAGATTTAACCAGACGCAATATGACTGATACATTAAATGATCATGAGAAGATATAATTCAGAGTCAAGGAGACTGGCATACTTCAGAAATCTTGATATCGCAGTAGGAAAGGAGATCATAGGCATTCCTCATAATATCCAATAATGCTCCATCTGGAGTCTGCAAGGAAAAAACGGCAACTAGTTCCTTCAAAACTAAGCAAATCAATATTCAAGAAGTCATTGCACTATAAGAAAAAATAATTCAAGGAGTCAGAGAGTTGCTCCAGGTGTTCCTTGAGCATACAACAGGAGCAATTCAGCATCCTCAACAAAAAATACTACTTTTTTTGCCTTGTTTACACTTTAGCATAACTGAACTAAGCACATTAACATACCATTAAAAAGTCCACGCACACATCAGGTACTCAATCCAACTAATAATGCTAGCAACCTTAAGCATATTAAAAGACTCACAAATGACAAGAAAACTGCTACCATAAAGATTTCAGGAAATTACATGGACACAAATCTATAAATCAATGAGTGAGCAACTTGTCTGGATGACAGGTATCAAGCATTTAAGTTTTACTTTGATAAAAGTCGCTTTAGAGACATTTCTAAGAATCACAAAAGCGCGACGATTCATTGATATGCGATCTCGATACATAGTTACAGAGAAATATGGCACTCATTTTTTGCATTAGTTATTATCTTTAAAAGTGGTTTTCCCCATTCAAACAAGGAGCCATAAATATCAGAACCCTTCCCAGAGTCATGTACACTGAGGATATAGAAGATGAGAAATAACAACTGTTGGTCCAAAAGAAAGATCCTATTGTAATTCAGCTGTGGCATCATTTTTTCTTGTTGGGCCATAAGAAATATAGCAGTTTGACCTAAAGGACTGAGTGGGAACGGTTGCATCACTACATAAGTGAAACTCCCCCTGATTACATCTTTGTTATCATATAGCATAGAAAATATAAATTGCATTTTTCAGAAATTTATTTTTAGAATTAATGATACTATATTATAAATCCATGGTCAATGTCAACAGACTCTAAAGTCTAAAATTAAAATAAGCCGGTTTTCGAGGGAGGGACTTGTTACCTGGTGAAGAGACATGCCACCTTGTTTCCTTTTCTTCTTGGCAGATGAAGTGACCTTTTTTCTTTCGTTATACACCATAAATGTATCCAGGACATCTGTTGTAGTCATTGAAATTAAGAAAGTGAATAAAGAAACAAAGATTAGATAATAGGGGTGAGACTAAACGCAGTACTGAGGAGTGGAAATAGCAGACCTTCTTTTACTCCATAACACCGAGATGGATATGTATTGCAGAAGTCATCTGCAATATTTTGCATTGTACATTCCAGCCTGCCACCAGAAACACTGCAACATGCACACAAGGGTAAGCCATAGCTTTTGTTAACCCTCCCCATCCCAGTGCATGTATGTGTGTGCACAGAGGGACCCATATGCTTCACTTTTCTTTTCTCCTTTGTTTGGGATGGCATATTTGTGAATTCTAAGCAAGTATTATTGCTTTTTACCTGTGCTTGACGCCATAATGATCAATGTATTCAATTTGCTTCTTAATATTTAGAACCAATCCAGGTAAACTGCTCTCATCACTGCGTGATCCAACTTGCTCCACAGAATGAAGATCAACATATAAAATGTTTGTATTGGCCGGGAACTCAGATAGCAAGCTGGGAAGATTAATATTACGGTAAAGGGTAAACATCTTAATAAATAAGGTCGAAGGAAAGGCATTAAGCAATCAATTACAAGAATGACAAAACAGGCTATGTGGCAATGTACAGAAGTCAATCATGCAATACATAAATAAGAAAATTTAAGCTTCCGAGTTCTAACTGCATGTCAAAGATCAATTCTGACAGGCAACAGTCTTGACGAGACTGGACATAATTTGACCCCCACTAAAGAAATTGACAGTATCGATTGAGGAAAGATTGGCCCCAAAGAAGAAGCTAACAAAGTAAGACGAAGATAGAAAAGGATCTTCCCCAGAGTCCCAGACACACAAATACACAAACACAATTCATCATAGATATACTAATTCCGACTTAAACATGATAATTCCACATAACATGTTATAGTATAGATAGATTTACAAATATTATCCACTAGAAAGAAGGAATGATTACATTTATAAGTCAGTTCCTACCTCTTTGATGAAGAAGAACCTGGGATCCCAAATTTCTCAAACTCGGTGTACTCTATGCATGAAAATCCATAAGCCCACTTCCCGCCAACTTCCTTCTTTTCGACTAGAACATTTATTCCTTCAGTAGCTCCAGGAATTCTCTGACAAGATGCAAAACCTAGTTTCTGCCAGAATTGTGCATAAAGAATAATAAACACATAAGATAGAGGGAAAAAAGTAAACTGAAATACACCACTTCTTCAGAATAAGGAACTTGGATTCTTAAATGATTCCAAGAACTTAAAATCATGAACACTACCAGGTACCACACAACTAGCAGCCAAGTCAGATTCAATTTTCATCTTTCATAATATTTCAAGTAGTTTGTTCATTAGATGTTGTCTCAGAAGTAAACCAGGTTAACAGAAATTAGTCTTCCAATCACATTTCATATTATTGAGAGATAATACCCGAAAATCCCCCACGGAACAACCACGAAAAAAAGCAACATAGATTATGCAAATCCTAGAAAGATTCACAAAATAGGAACCATTTTTGAAAGATCGTACTATTCAATCCAAGCACAGAACCCACAGAATACTACCTTGATTGCATTATGATCTACTTCATCCATTCAGATATAGTTCCGCCATTTCTATTTTATGCACTATTCACATGTTACACTTAGATTGTCTTTGGTAATTTATATTTTAGGAAAAACATTGTCATGTGGGATTTTGTTAGATTTGTCTCGATGAATATTTCTTTTAAATTTACTTATCGTAATTTTTACTTAATGATAATTAAAGATATTAATGGTTGTAATCATGCATCGGCAAGCATGAAAGTTACAAATTGGTGCAACTATTTCTAAACGGCGGAAGTATTAAGTAAAGAAACTTAAATACTTCTTCCGTTCCGTTTTACATGCAACAACTTCTTTTTTTTGACAGTTTCAAATTAAATGCAACAGTTCATTTTTTTCCATTTATGGCATAATATTTCACCATAAAACTACCCAAATACCCCTTGTTAAAAATTAAAACCTCATGTTACATTCTCTAATCAATCATTAATCAAACTAACCTAACCTTTATTAGACTAAGCTACCCCACTCTCTCCCATCATCTAGCACCTCCACCACCTTTGTACTCTCCACCTACATCTCTCTCACTCCTCCTCTACCACCTACCCCTCTTTCAAATCTTCAACCACCACAATTTCCGCCTAACAACTTCCACCACCAGCCCAAAACTGCTGCCACCACCAGCCCAAAGCCGCCGCCACCACCCCAAAACTGCAGCCTTTCCTTCTTCTCCTTTGTCTGCTTTCATCTTCTACTCCTTTATTTCTTTTAATTTCAGATTTTCTTCTCTCTGATTCCTTTCTTCTTCGCACTACCGCCCAATTCTTTTTCTTTTCTTCTCTTCTTCTTCATATCCTACTGCTTTCTTCTCTCTGTTTGTTTTGTTTGATTATTTATTTATTTTTTGTTTAATGTAGTTGATTTAGGGGTATTTTTTTATGGGTTATGCTTAATTTTAAGATTTAATGGATGAATTTCAGTGAGTTCTTGCATTTGGTGGTGATTTCGGGTCTAGATATTAGGGATTTGGTGGTCGACTCGGGATTTGGTAGGATTTAGGTGGTGTTGGCGGTGGATTTCGGTGGTGCTGGTTGGGGGTTGGGGGGTTGACGGTGATGGGTGTTTTTGGGACTTCGATCTGCGGTTTGACGGTGGTAGGAGTGATGGTTTTCGATTGGGGTTTTGTTGTGGTGGTGGTTGATCTTTTTTTGTGGGTGGATGTACGGCTGGTGGTAGGCTGTGGTTTGTACTGGTGGTTGGCTGTGGTTTGTACTGGTGGTTGGCTGTGGTTTGTACTGGTGGTTGGCTGTGCTTTGTACTGGTGGTTGGCTGTGGTTTGTACTGGTGGTTGGCAGTGTGGTTGCTGGCAGTGGCATGGCGGTGTGTGGAAGTGGTGGTGGGCGCTGGCAGTGGCGGTGTTGCTGGTGGTTGCTGACTGTTGGTGGTGATTGCTGACTGTTGGTGATGGTTGCTGACTGTTTTTCTATGGTGTTGGTGGTGGTTCCTTTCCCATCTTAATTACCTTAATCTCATACCATCACAACCCTTAATCACACCCAAAGAAAAAATGCCTAGGAGTATGTGCCCTCTAAAGTGTTGCATTTAAAACAAAACGGAGGAAGTATCATTTTTTCTACTTAGAAGGAAGTTGAGACATTGAAGTGAGATAACATTTCCATTGAATGAGAAGTTATAGGTTAAACCGTTAAACTGAAAAATAAGTCCCTCTCAGGTTGCAGCATCAAAGTCTCTACAGTTCAGCCCCAATTTGCTCGTACGCTCGTACGTCAGAGAGATTGCAGTAAGCATTAGCATTTTGGAATCAAAATGACAACTGGAGTTGTAAGAAAGTAGATGCTAGAAGCGATAACAAGACAAAATGAGAGGACAAAATTCATGTAATGCTAAATCAATAAACATCAGAGGGGGAAAGAAATCATTTGTCTTCCCACAGGCCACAGACAGTCATAGAATCAGACATCTGATGTATTCTACTTTTTTGCCATATAAGCTAAACACAAAACAAACCTTTCCATGGTGCAAACCAACTCCTGCCAATGCCAGTAGGGTTAAATCTGTGGCAGCCACAACATTACTGCACAGCTAACGAAAATCAGTAAACACCCAAAGTACCACGATTTAAATCAGATTCATGAAAAGTGCAGAGGAAAATTACAAAGATAACAGGAAAAAGAAATAAGCCAGAATTCAAATAAGAAAAGATAAGATCCTTAGCAGACCTGACTTGCCGAACAGTTGCACCTGTTCGTCCATGATCGTGAAACCATTGGAAGACACCCTTGTCATAAGCAAGCTTCCATATTACCCCATGACCTCCAGGCTTGCAAACTGGCGCAAATGGTTCAGAAACCAGCCACTCACCATCCATAGCATTGATGGCTGGAACAAGAGGCTGGCAATGCATACCATTATATGGCTTAGCACAAAACACCCACAGCATTCAAACATATAAGCATAAGATACTTCCAAAATAAACCTGTTCAAATAGTTGAAATGTTGATCGACCTCTTCCAAACCATTGAAGTTTCTCACAAAGTGAACTGATGCGTTCATGGTTGTTTTTGGCAGCACTTGTCATGATGGCAACAGGGGTGATGCACTGTTTTCCATATAGCTTGAAGTACAAAAATTCTCTAGCCTTGAAGCACATACAAGGACACACATAACAACATTACTAACGGAAATACAATAACTTATTTGAACCATAAAAGAAATTACAAGCAACAATAAGTTAAATCACATGTTAGCAAAAAGGAGTTGAGAATAAATTCACTAACATGAGAGACAGCTCATACCTGAAGATCCCTAATAAGTCCTTCTAGTAAAGTGCGTCCACAATATGGGAGCATAGCCGCAGGAAGGCATTCACCTGTGTCGGGATCAACGAAACCAAGCCTATCTGCAGAGCCACCCAGAGGATAAATTTCACCAAGGTGTGGTAAACCCTGAAATTCATCAAGTGATGAATACCCTAAAATAAAATTTATATTGACTCTTTTGGATAGGATATAGGAAACATCGATTAATACCAACCTCAATTCCCCACATAGCTGCTTGTGATGCATACTCTGTATCTTTACGAAGATCAACACCATTAGGGGAATGAATTTCCACAAATTGGCATTTCATTGACTCTTTCATGTGCTGAGAACTATTCATATTTTTCCCATGAGCTGACTCAGCAAGAAGCTCCAACACTCTTATCTGGTATCTGCCAACCAAGATGTGCTCCACATTATCAAAAACGAAAAACCAAGGCAGAAGAATGGCATTGTCGACTTTGGTATGCAAGTAACCATACGAAAATTGGATTTTGCAAAGCTTAGGAGCTTTCAGCATATAATCACTATTTAAAGAATGACGACATTAGATTGGATATAAGACAAATCATATGACTAGCCCGTAACTTGCACCAGGCGATATTCCATGAAAGTGGAAATATGCATATGTCCATTTAGGGAACCAATACAAGCTCCCTAACTCTAGCACTAATACCCCTCTATATCCTAATTGGCTCACTAATTCTAAGTTAAAAATACATCCCATTTAAAACCACTTGTAAAAGATAGATATATTCTTGTATATTATAAGATCTACCAATACTTAGGAACATGTTTATTCTAAGGTGGAAGAATAAACCTCCATCAGACTATTATTATATAATGACAAAAATCTTGTGAGCTCCAACTAAAATGCATGCATGTAATACACTGAGGACGCACCGCATCCATGAACACTAAGGTGTATAACTCGAGCATATGTTGTCTGCAACTTGAGTATACACCAGGGATACAACTCAAGCACAAAGTGCCTTCAAATCTGATACTTGGTGACTCTTCCTAGAGCACCCATGCACACGGTGCAGTGTTCTTCACACCTATGACTCGCATATACGTAAACATGAGCTAATGAACCCCTATCTACAGGAATCTCATCCCATAATTCTACACTAACTAGAGCTTGAAAACTAAAATTTCCAAATGCAACCGCCAAATTCATAAATTTATAAATAACTTTTACACTTCTACTTCCAGTAAGATAGTAAACATGAGACTGAACAAACCTAAAAAAAACTCTGAAAGTCATAGAACTCGCAACATTATTGCTCCATAGGTATGAAGACCAGCACAAGGACTGAAATGGACCAACTTTTGTGTATACAAGGACAAACTTATGCAAGCTGAGAGTCTAAACTCCCTACCCAAACCTTGATCTTCTTCCAACTTACCCTAGTGGGACTCTTCAAAACATTGAGCAACTATTCTGAGCAGCCTTCTACCAACCACTATGTTTTCCAGCACAGTCAGTGCTACTGCTATAATAACTGCAAACCTTGCAACCAAATTTTTTGTTTGAGGGGACCATGCTTGCCTCCAAATTTTCTTTTTGCCAGTCCCAAACTTTCCGTATAATACCAACTTACTTTTCAACACCTTCTCCAGTTTCAACCACAGTAAACCTGAATCTAGATCTTATCTTCAAACCGGACACCAATAATATTAGAAGCACAGTCTCACAACTTAGTTAATAAGTACAGAATTATTGAAAGAACAATACTTTGCTATACAACAGTAAAATATCACGAGCTCAATAATGCATCATACAATGAGAAATAATCTCATGGTCTCAAATTAATGCATTATACGCATACTTCTGCCATGCATACACCAACATAGGATACTTGAGTGCCTAGACCATGCACACTTGCATACTTAGAGAATCCCCTTAAGACCAACATAGATACTATTAGTAATCACATATTGAGATCATTCACAACTGATGCACACCTAAAAGTAAGATTATATTCACACCTGATGCACACCTGATGCTACCCAAATTTAGACCCAAGTAAAGTTAAGAAGTATAAAGTCTATATTAGAAATCACCTCACATGTCCCTAACAGGACCTTCCAATATAAGGCCCGTAGTCATGGATTAGTTTGCTCCTACTACGGATAGTAGCAACTTTCTTTCCCTTGGGACACTAACATTTTTTAGTTGGCTAGGCAGTATCTTGTTTCTTAATCACTGTTTCATTTTGCATCCATCACCTCTTCCCATTATACAGAAACCCTTGTACCAAGAACAGCTCCCCCGAAACTATCTAAACTTGTTATCATAATACACAATACAAACAAGCAAATAATAGATATCAATTCTTTGAGAAATCAGATTAGTGTGTTATTGCAATTGATTTTCGGCAACATCATATCTGTCATCTCATCATATTGTTGCAAAATCTTTGAGGACATGCATTCTGCAGCACAGTGGATCTTAGACTACAAGGGAGAATAAAAATAATGATAGTAGCGGAACCAATTCTGATTCCTAAACTCTTCAAGGTTGCAACACATGAGAGGTGTTCCAAAATTATATGTTTGGATGAAGTGCTTCGACAGTAAGTCTGCTTACTAGTTCCATTATTCCTGTAATCTTCCTTGTATGCTGTCCGTCCACGCATGCAACAACATGCACCACGTATAAACAGACAAAATAATTCCCTAAGAAGTTCCCTCAATCCCATCACAATGGCTCTTTTGATATTTAAATCTTATGACCCAATTGCTAGGTAGTAATACATGGCACTGATTGTAATTGCTACAGAAAGTTCCTGATTAGGTTTGTATTACTATGCATAACATACAGGCAAGGTTTGTACAATGTGAACACGAGAATCCTAAATATACATAAATTAGGAAACTTAACCCAGACATATCCATTCAATTAATTATATCTACTTTTATATCTTAGTGTAATTTCCTAAGTTAAGTGCCCTGTCAATGTCCATGGACATGCTTGTCTACCCATCAAGCATCTCTTTTCTTCTAAAAATTTCATTACCATCCGTTACCACATGTCTAGAGATAGAGTTCCGTTACCAAAGACAATGGCACTGAAAATTTTGCTTACAAATACACCTATAACAGCCCATTTGGCAGAGCATTAGAGCGAACGAGTAAGATGCCCTCAAAAGATATGTTCCCTCAAGTTTTCGGTCTTCACTACAATAAACTACTTCAAGAAGAACCATACCATAAGCCGGCAAATATAAATGAAACTAACAACAAAAATCCTCAGCCTAGAGTCATTATCTTCATCGCTCTCATTCAAGCCATATACATAACTAAACGGATAATGAAGTATTTGGATAACATATCATAATTCAGGACAATACATTATACTTCCTCCGTTTTCCTCTTTTGTGAGAGCTTCTTACGAGAAACGTTTCATATTTCAGAATGGAGGAAGTACATTACATCTAGAAGCACAGAGGAAGCATCTTCTAAAAACAACCAAGAAACAAAGTTGAAAGAACAAAAGAAACATAATTCAAAATGGAAAACTTACCCAATAATTCCACCAATGCAATCATAAAACCTCTCCAATTCAGTCA
Source organism: Beta vulgaris subsp. vulgaris (assembly GCF_026745355.1). Taxonomy (NCBI): domain Eukaryota; kingdom Viridiplantae; phylum Streptophyta; class Magnoliopsida; order Caryophyllales; family Amaranthaceae; genus Beta; species Beta vulgaris. Next base: position 56,372,940 of record NC_079203.1, read on the forward strand.
AAGTCTTCAACAACTTCTTCAAAGCTTTAATTTCCTCCTCCATTAACTTACTCACCCCTATCTTCCCATTCCCTGCACCACTTCCCACAATATCCCAGCTCTCAATCATCTCCGCCAACGAAAACAACGCATTCTTCAACGAACTCCTTGAAGAACTCTCAAATTCTCTCTCCTCCTCCTCCACCTCCTCCACTCCATAACTAATCACATGCTCCTGCCCCGCCGCAACAACACATTTAATCAAATACATCTCAAACGAATCCAATTCCACCGATTCCGAAACCCTAGAAAATCGATTCCGGCTCGAATTGAAAAAATTATTAACTCGCGAATCGCCGTCAACAACTCGGTGCTTCATCTCGACATTCCCTGCCTTAGAAAGCTTCAACCTCAAGTTCCTCAGTCGAGCGATTTCTTTGTCGAAATCGAATTCCGGCGCAGGCGACGCGTACTCCACCGGCGCCGTCGAAACGCGAGTGAGATGAAGTTGTTGCGAAGACGAAGAAGTGGAAGAGGAGAGAGAGTGAGAAGAGGAGAGAGAAAGTAGGTTTTTCTTGAAATTGAGAGAAGTGGAAATGTGATCAGTGAAAGAGGAGAGAGAATTTCGATTGAAGGAGGTGGTAACATGGCTGCTGTGTTGGAGTGAAGAAGTAGTTGCCGCCATTGTTGATGAGGAGAGAGAAAATGAAGGTGATTAGAGAGAGAGAGAGTAAAAAAAAGTGGAGGAGTTTTAAAGGGAGAAAAAGGAGGGAGGGATAATTGGAGAGATGCTTGAAGCATATACTGGAGGAGCATTGTTAAACATCGCCCATTATTTCCTTAAAATCGCCCAAATTTATATATGAATGGACGATTATGTCCTTATGTGTTTTAACCAATATTATTTTTTACTATATCTTCCAAATTTTTACTGTAATGCAAAATTTAATTTTCACTTCTCTCCAAACTCTAAAATAACCGGCGGCACTCACCAGTATTCATTGAAATTAACTCTAAAATTTACGGCAGCCGAGTCATTGAAATTAACGATCTCCAGCGAACGCCATTAATTAATATAGCAATAATGTCGTCTTTCGATCAGGTATTTTTTTTTTCGCCTCGAAAACAACGAACGTGTAGCCAGAACGATCGCCCTATGGATCCAACGTCTGGCCAGGACGTTAGATCCATAGGGCGAACGTTCAGGCCAAACGTTCTCCCATGGACTTAACGTCCTGGCCAGACGTTGGGCCCATGGGTCGAACGGCCTGGCCACACGTTAGACCCATGGGTCCAACGTCCTGGCCGGACGTTGGTTCTGGGAACGCCAACCCTATTTTTTTTTTGGAAAAACTGGAGGAAGATTTAACCTAATGAGTTATTAAATGTTCAATATTCTATTTTTTATATTTGTTTGGAATATTCTTAATTTTTTATTTGGCTTGAATATTTTTTTTTAATTAACAATAATTTATTTGTTTTTTTTTTCAGGACTTGTTAATAATGGGATTAATTATAATCGTTATTTTGACAATTCTCCTCAATTTAATAATCGTGATGATGCTGTCGAATGGTGTAGAAAGATTGCTCTTGAATTCGGTTTTTTTTTGGTGATAACCAGTCACAAAAAGAATTGTCAATATCTAGATTGTGAACGTGGTAAGAAAAAAGAACTTCGTGATTTCAGTTCAGCAATCAGGAGAAAAACGAAAGAAAAGCATTGGTTGTCCATTTCGGTTGTTTCTTGTCCCAATGAAAACTATTCGTATTGGGTTGTCAAGACTAAGGCAGAACATGGGTTTCATAATCACCCAATGATGTTATACCCAGAGGGTCATCGACAGATTAGCGGTCTCAGTCCCGGTGCGAAGAAGTTAGTTGGAGAACTAACTGCAGCCCATGTGAAACCACGACACATCATGAAAGCCATTACAAGTGCATTTCCGTCAGTGAAACCTAACATGAGGCACATTTATAATTGTAAAGATTTGTTAAGAAGAGAGAGATCAGAAGGCAGAAATGCAGCTCAGGAGTTTCTTCATCAGGCTGTTCAAAGCAATTATCTGTTTTGGCTTGATTCGGACGAGATGGGTAGGGTGACACATACATTCATTGCACACCCGACGTCCGTGAACTTAGTCCGTACATATCCGCATGTGCTTCACATTGATGCAACGTACAAGACAAACAAGTACTTGTATCCTTTGGTAGAGATTGTTGGTGTCACACCAACCAACAAGAATTTTCTTGTTGCATGGGCTTTGCTGCAACATGAGGATGCTGAGAGTTACCGCTGGATGTTGTCGGCACTGAAAAACCTCATTGGTTGTGGCGCCAAATGCCATTGTGAGTGATCGAGATCTGGCTTTATGCAAATATATCTCGGACGTTTTTCCCACATCTGCGCATCTACTTTGCACGTGGCATATTAACAATGATGTGGAGGCATGGGTAGCGAGGAAGTGTGGTGGGATAAAGCAGATCGGGATTATGTTCGGCCGAGGGGCTTGGGCTAGGGTTATGAAGTCAAAAACCGAGGATGAGTATGAGAAAAATGTAGCCAATATGATGGATGAGTGGGGTGAACTTGGCAAAAACACATCTATTGATTTTCCTACCTATATCAACGGAACTTGGCTTGTGCACAAGGAGAAGTTTGTGCAATGTTGGACGGATCGAGTACGACACTTTGGCAACACAACCAACAACAGATGCGAGAGTTCACATTGGCTTTGAAGGAGTGGATTGCTACTCCAACCGAAGCAATCGACACATTATTTATGCAGATCGATTCTTTTATTGCCGGACAGTTGACAGAGATCAGAAACTCCTTGGAAGCCTCCCGTCGTAGTCATGGGACTGAGTTTGACATACTACCATATAGCGCCTTGAATGGTGTTTGCTCTCAGTACTGTTTGGAGCTGATTCAGGATGAGTTTGGTAGAATCAAGGCTTATGATGGGGATTGGAGTAGATGCGGATGTGTAGTTCAGAATACACATGGTATTCCGTGTGCTTGTCACACCTTCTTCGCCGTGCAGAACGGGCGTCTCCTATACTGTCAGGAGGTTGATCCATTTTGGTACAGACTAGCCATTGGTGATGGTACAGATTCAGCTGAGATATTATCTGAGCGCGATCAGGACCGTCAGTTCTTCATGTCATTAGTGACCGAGGTACAGGCTAGGGATCCCGCGATCATGAGGTCTGTTTCTCGGGTACTCCAACTTGAATTGTACCCCGACCGTCGTTCATTTGAGGAGCCAGAAGTTAATGCGACGAGTAAAGGTCGGGGAAAGTTGAACAAGGGCTTGCGACGGAACAAAAGTGGGTTTGAGCACGTTATGGGCAAGTCTACGAGTAGTGGCAAATCTTCTGCGGCCACTGGTAATTATACGTATATCTATTTACTTTAATTGTTTGTTTTGTATAGTTGGACACATTTAATTAAATTGATTTGTACTAACTTTGCAGGATGGAGATTCGATATGGAACGTTTTCCATACTTTCATAGACTTCCACTGACCATCCAAGAGCATATTGAAGGCTGGCTTGATGTAGTTGCCGATGGTAATTGCGGTTTTCGATGCGTAGCAGATGCTTTTTGTTCGGGTCAAGACAATTGGGACATTGTACGTCGAACTACGGTGAGTGAATTGCATCAAAATGGTCCTCTGTTTCATTGGATATATGGTGATGATCTGAATGAGGCAATTACGCGTATTACATGGGAAGGTGAACGTTGCGGGGAGGAACACTATATGGAGGTCCTTGCAGATTTGTACCCCATTGCGAACCATTACAGATGCACAATCTTTTTTTTCGGTCTAAATGGTCTTTTGATATGTCGGCTACAATTCTTCCAGTTGATGTTGGAGGTAGGAACGCTCTGCCACAAAGAGAGTTAGCCATAGCTCATCTTGGGAGTTACAAGCATTTCATTCGGCTTCAACTTAAGCAAGGACACCCGGTCCCTCAGATTCCTCCACCATGGTTTAGAGTTGCTTCCCAAAATGTTCTTTCTTGGGCACAACATTATTCAAGACGGACACAACGTTGGGATTCATCGTCGACCTCTACGACTCGAACAACACTACAACTATTGATTATTTTTACTCTTTTTACTTTAGACTAACTGTGTTAATTTATAAAGTAAGAGTAGTATTTATGAATGAGTTGTGTTGAATGAATCATGTTCCCAAATAAATTTTAAACAATTCCAATCTCATCTATAGATGGTAATAAAGAAGAAAAATGAAAAGCATATAAAAACATAATTTGAACTAAATAAAACTACTACAAATAGTTAAAAGTATTATGAATTATAAAAACTAACAAAAACATCGAGTTCAAATAAAATATGCTAATAATGATTTAAAGTGTTTAAACATAACTAAAATATGCTACTCATTCTCTTCATTCGTATTGTTTAACACTTTGTTCCAATCCTGAATGAGCTGATCAAACGTCTGACATGTTTCTGTTAGCCATTCACTCTCATCCCTATGTTCTAATACTGGGCGGGCTGCATGTATCCACCTATTCATCCACTGAAAAACAAAAAAAAAAATATTTACGTGCTCGTCAATATATGAAATACAAGTACATTAATCCAAATATTTAAACATTTAAATATATTTACCTGCTCGGTCGCCGTACGATCTGGTATGGATCGTGCAACATTACCTCCATTCAATAGATATGGATGTGAATGTCGTTCATACCAAGATAAGTAATCAGTAGAACAAGCCGACGGTGTTGAACCTTTCTGAAATAGTTCTAAGTATATACAATTACCTGTTGTACACAAAATAATATTTGTTTAATAATATTAATAATAATAGTAATAATAATAATAATAATAATAATAATAATAATAATAATAATATTAATAATAATTAATAGTAATAATAATAGTAAATAATATAGTAATAGTAATAATAATAATAGTAGTATAATAATAATAATTAAATAATAATAATAATAATAATAAATAATAATAATAATAATAATAATAGTAATAATAATAATAATAATAATAATAATAATAATAATAATAGTAGTAATAATAATAATAGTAATAATAATAATAATAATAATAATAATTTCAATAATAATAATAATAATAATAATTATATTAGTATTTTTACCTGTCGGGAACGAGGACCATGATGACTCACAGTAGACAGGAGAAGATTGCACAACATACTTTCCCTTGCTAGGCCTAGATGCAGACTCTGGAGCAATAACAGGAACAGGTACAATCTGCATACGACCTAACTGCCGCAAACATCGATCAGGCATATAGGGCTCGACGACTCCCCGATATCGAATGGTACCCCTGTATAATGTTCTCGAGATGGTGGTCGGATCAAAATCATGACCATAAGGCAACCAATCCACCTGCAATTTTTACAAATATCAGCAACCTCACTTAATGACTTCAAGTATAATAATATGTTGTGCGCGTGGCCTGAAGCATGGAAAGTACTCATAAATCCATGCTTGGAGTAAAGTCAAACATCCAGTGATCCCAACTGTGGAGGTCCGACTAGCCTCACCCAACTGACGATACAAGTACGCAAGTGTAGCCGACCCCAGGAGAACGTGTGAATGCTATCTGGAGAACTGGCCTCAACAAGGTCAAATGGTCTCAACCTCGATCCACTCTTATCTGTGAACAAACAACACCCTAAAATCAACCATATAATACCCGTCAGCTGTCTCTCCAATGGAGCAGGTGGCTCTTCTGACAGAATCTCAGCAACCCCTGTGCACTAATAGCACCATTATCCCAAAATGGACTCCCAAGGTCTGCAACTGTCCTACCGATCAAGTCAGCAACCAAACCCCTAAGAGCACCAGATGAAGTGGTGTCATGAACCAGACACCCTCAACTGGAAGATGCAATATATGCACTACATCATGCATCATGATCGTCATCTCCCCAAACGGTAGGTGAAAAGAACTCGTATCGGGTTGCCACCGCTCGACAAATGCTGAAATCAAGGGTGCATCAATGTGTGTGAACATAGTAAAAGGGATATGGTACAGAGACGTCCTACGAAGACGAGCCTGTATCGGTGGAGGCAATGTCCTAACCCATGTCCTCAAACGTGCACAAATCCTCTCTCGGGTCTGACACTTCAGGGGAATTCTATCTCCTCCTCCCCAAATCTCCATAGCTACGTGTCCACCAAAACTAGGGATAACTGACCCAACCGTAGGTCCTCCTGCAACTGGACCTGTGACCTTCCAGCTAAGGTCATCAACATCTTTCCCCTTTCCCTTTCGACTCTCAACAGTCGATGAACTCCCCTCTCCCCGAATAAATCGCCCACCCCTACCCTTACGAACATTCCAACGATCATCAACTGTAGGATCTACATCTCTCTCAAACTCATGCAAAACTGACTCATGAACATCATCACCGTAAAGAACATCCCCCCCTCATCTACATCATGATGCTCCATTGCATCGTACGCCGCACCACCCTCATCGTGTAACTGAAGCTGACGTCGCGGCTCAGTCGGGTTCATCCGCGTCCTTCTAACGGAAGCGGAAACACCACGTGAATGCGGATGACGCGGTCCTGAATCCTCGTACTGCGCAACTCGAAATCCGGGAATCGTCTTACCAGCAAATTGTTGAAACCCAGATGGCTAGTTCACCAACAATTACTTTAATAAAATATTTCAATAATAATAATAATAATAACAATAATAATAATAAATAAAAATAACAACAACAAAATTATTAACCATAATAATAATAATAATAAATATAATAATAATAAATATAATAATAATAAATATAAATATAATAGTAATAAATATAAATATAATAGTAATAAATATAAATATAATAGTAATAATAATAACAATATTAATAATAATAACAATAATGATAATAAATAATATATAACAATATTAATAATAATAATAACATAACCTAAGAAATCACGCCATCCGTTAAAATAAAAAAAAAAAAAACCCATGGAATCGTCTGTCCAGGACGATCCTTCCATGGGGCGATCGTTTGCCCAGGACGATCCTCCCATGGAAGGATCGTCTGTCCTGGACAGTACTTCCATGGGAGGATCGTCCTGGGCAAACGATCGCCCCATGGAAGGATCGTCCTGGACAGACGATCCTCGTCCTGGACAGACGATCCTTCCATGGGAAATCGTCCTGGGCAAACGTTGGCGTGAAATTTGTGTAAAAAAAATTACCTGAGATGACGCTGCCGGTTCCTCGGCGTCCATTTCCTCTGCTGCCGCAAGCTCCGCCGCCAAAGCCGCCGCTTCCGCCTCCTCTCGGTGTCGTCTTGCCTCTGCCGCTCTTGCAAGTGCAATTTCTGTTGCAGGACGAAGGATAATTTTTTTCTTCTTGTTTGGATTTTCCTCAGACATTTTTTTACAAGCTGAGTAAATGTGGAAGAGTGAAGGAAGAAGATGAAGCGTGAAGGAAGAAGATGAAAAAGTAGATAAGTGGGAGGGGAGAGGGTAAAAAAATCAGAAAAATAAATAAGGGTAATATAGTCTATTTGTGTGTAAATTTGGGCGATTTTAGTAAATGATGGGCGACGTATAGAAGTTCAGATACTGGAGATATGGTGGGGGAAATTGAACATCAAAAACCATATCTGCTTTCTACTTTCCGATTGGTTTATGTTAGTTTGGTGTTAAGGAGTCTGTTGTCTCTCTCTTGTGCAAATTTGTTTCTCATGCTAATTTTTCTGGATTTTCCTCCCACGTGTTTTTGTTTCTGTTATTTAACGGTTGGGATTTTCAGATCTATAATTAGCTTGTTTTGTAAGCGAGAAATTTCATTGATGGAAGGTCAAATGATCTTTATAATAAGTATTATAAAAATACAGGATTAAATTAAATTCGTTTTCGAAAAAACTACAATGAACTAAATTGAACAATACAGCGCAGCCTTCTTGTATACTAATGGGGAAATTTATCATTTTGACATTGTTTGGGAAGGAAATTCTTGATTTAACCATATTGACTGCATCCGAATTCTCAATACCTTGATGTTGATGGTCTTGAACTTCAACTAATACGAATAATTTTTCATACCATTTTTTAAACTTACACGTGGAAAGAGAATAAAATCAAACTATATACAAACTTGCATGAAAGGAGAGAAATATTCCGAAAATTGGGTAGAAAACTCTCAAAAAAAAGAGAATGGAAGATTATTAATAAAAAAGCAATAACAACTTGAAGAAAAAAGAAGAATTGGGGGGAATTGGGGGCTTATTATCACCGAGAGATGATGGAAGCCCCAAACTAGAAGAAAAGGATTAGGGTTTTTTGAGGAAGAGGCTGGGATTTTATGTGAGTTCGGCTTTACGATAGACTATGAGGAAGTTTAAGTCTATATTCAAAAATTATAGAAGTACAATAGGAGATATTATTTGGTGCCTAAATTTTTTAAGGGAAAAATTTCATAAAATTATCTTTTACAACCAATTTTTTGAAAAATTTCTCTTAAAACGACCTTATATGAGTATTGAATGAATATATATTAGCTATTGGTGGTTGGTTGGTGTTGGATAAAATACTTTCCCTCACATTGGTACTTGCTTTTGCTTCTGAATTTTGTTTGATGGATGCAAGGGAGAGAGTGACAGTGCGAGATATTACGTGTTCTAAAAGAAGAAAGTGTAGAGAGGCAAATGAGATTCGTAAAAGAGTTGAAAATTTCACATTTCAAGGAGGAGAAAGAAAGTCATGTAGCGGTTGATTATATAGGAAAGAAAACGTAAAAGGGGAAGGGGGAGAAGGGGAGGGTGAGGAAAACAACAAAAAGGATTTACCAAAATAAATGTTCAATAAAATCAATGTCCGAATATCGACTTTTTTGGTTGGAATTTCAAAATATAGGTACGAACTAGCCACCATCACATTCTAAATGAGATTTATGAGCTAAAAGAAGTTTCTAAAAGATACTTTTAAATACTTCATCCGTTTAAAAAAACTTGCTACACTTCTTTTTTTACGGTTCTCTATGTAAATTTTCTTAGTGTTAATTAGTTGGGTTAGAGGAATTAATGTGATTATGGAGGGGATCACTTGCACTTTTATTAAGTAAGATGCATCATGCATGTGGTGAAAAAAAGGAGAGTAGACCACCTTAAAGTTAATTATTGTTAGTTGTTAATAGATGGGTTTTATTTTTCTAAGTAAGATAGTTTGGTAAAATAACACCTTTAAAATTATCATATAAGAAAAAAAAAGTGTAGCAATTAATGTGAAATATTCATATCTAAAAACTTTAGCGAGTATTTGAAACGAATGAAGTAAAAAGTATTTTTCAAAAGATAAAACTTAACAAATTTTCCTTATTTCAATCTACGTCTTTGTTGTACTCCTAGAAAACTTATGGGCTAACAATCAAATCTTTATATTGAGCTTCAAAGAGACGTACACTTAATTAATGGTCTAAGTAAAAAGAATATGCAAGGGGCATGTGTAAATGTGTTCAATCATTATGGCCCAACCCAATAACTTCATAAGCAAGTAAACCAAATCACTTTGTAGAGTTGTACAATTCTTTACATAAGCCGAAAAACAAGTGAAGTTGTGAAGGGGAAAATACTCTTTGCATGTTACCGCTTATTTAGACATTTAGTATGCAAATTTTTCTACTCCCTTAACGAAAAGACAACAAAGAATTTCTTCTCTTATCTATTTATTTCTCCCCCTGATTATTTTCACTTGTTGTAAGGAAGTAAAATCGTGACACATAACAGATAGATGAGATAGAATGATTTTATTTTTGTTACCTAATTATTAGCGCGTATCGATATTTAACATTTGTAGTATTCTAATCAATCTAAAACTTGCAATAAAAATCAAATTCTTGTGCAATTTTATCCTAATATAGACACTCAATAAATACAAAATAAGATAACTAAAAAGATAAGTTCACACTCATCCAAACACTCACATATTGATTAATCAAACTCTTATTTTCACAAACACATAGGAACATACATATCCCCTATAAACCCTACTACAAAAAAAACACTCATCCAAAACCCACCACCATGATCACCCTCATATTGATCCTACTCGTTACAACAACCACTACCACCTCCGGGGCCTCGCAACCGATCACGGCCCTCTACGTGTTCGGAGATTCAACGGTGGACCCCGGAAACAACGACTACATTCCAACTGCTCTCTTCCGGGCTAACCACCAGCCTTATGGGGAAGACTTCCCAGGTAGAGTCTCAACCGGCCGGTTCTCAGACGGTCGAATTGCACCAGATTACATAGCTAGCTCACTCGGTCTAAAAGAATTAATCCCGGCTTACTTAGACCGGTCTGTGACAGACCAAGACCTCTTAACCGGTGTTAGTTTTGCCTCTGCTGGATCCGGTTTAGATGATTTAACCGTTGATTTTACTCATGCAATTAATCCAACGGTTCAAGTGACAAATTTTCATGAGGCTTTAAGGAGAATGGAGAGATTTGCGGGTCGAAATAAAACGAGTTGGACCGTAGAAAATGCGATGTTTTTAATATCGGTCGGATCGAATGATATGCTTATTAATTATTTTGATATACCAACTAGGGCTTTGGCAAACTCTCCTTCAAGTTATTCGGAATTTCTTATTTCTAGGCTTCGGCTTATTATTCAGGTACGTAATGTGTTACACTTAAAAAGAAATGTTTTTTCGATGGTGTGATAATTGATTTTTGTGTGTTTTGACTGGTTGTATACTTGATTTTTAATGGTTTTGATGGGTTCGATAATTGATTCTAATGGTTTAGAATTATTCGATATCATTTTTTTTACTTTAATGTAAAACTAGTAATAGAGATATGAAACCGTAAAGAAAAAACTAATTTTAAGTTAAGTATACATCGAACTAGCCTTATTAATTTATCTTATTATCGTATTAGGTTCAGTTAAAGGTAGTAACTCTTTTATATATATGAAAAAAAAAATAGAAAATTCAATATATGACGTTTTGAATATATAATTAGTCACATAGAAATGAATTTATTAATGGTAAGATTACTATCACAAATTTTTCCTTCATCTTAGGGGGGTTTGCAAGTAGATAAAATTTTACGAGGAATATCTTCATCTTTACCTCTTATGGCTGATTTTTACCATATACATATATACTCATGACATATATACTCCTATTCTAGGAAATGTTTTGATGGTATATTCTTTAGCTAATAAGATATCATAATCGCGTCATTCTTTATAAATAACTAGAAATATATAATGATCAAAAGTGTGCACTGGATATTGTAAAACAAATAAGAAGTATCTAGATTATATACTTTTAAGTGAATGACTTATCCCGTGTTCAACACTTTCTATGGACGATTATAAGACACTTTGACACATTTGAAACACTTGACGAATTAACTAAATCTTTTGCATTTAGAATCATTGCATGAAATAATAGTCTTTAATTCATAAAATGATAAGGTGATATTTTCATAAAGATTAATCATAAGTAGAAACTTGAACATTAGAGGAAAATAAGTGGCCTTTCAGTTTATATTCTATAGTAATGTAAGAAAAAAGTTACTCCTATGACTTTTTATCAGTGTTACGTTACTATGACACCTTCATTTACCTCAAAAATGGAGTGTCGTGTCGTGTCCGACACAACACTTTATTTGGATACTTCATTTTAATTTTAAACTAAAAACTTGATTTTTTTCTACAAAATAGGCGAGTCGGACACTTAAACACCCTTATCCGAGTAGACACTCAATTCGTGTCTGAGCAACATAGCTTTTTATTACTATCCGCATCCGTTTTGTGCATCTTAATTAGGAGAGTATTAATTAAGTCAGATAGATCATGTAATTGTCTTTTGTTTGTTTCTGATCACTTAGTTTTAATTTGGTTGTTACAGTCACTACATAGCCTAGGAGCAAGAAGGTTCGCAGTGGCAGGTCTTGCACCACTAGGATGTTTGCCAATCCAAGTGAGTGTTGGTAGCATCATTCCTAGCATGCATTGGTTCCAACGAGTTTGTGTCGATCAACAAAATTCAGATGCTGTGCTCTACAATTACATGCTCCAAAGCGTCCTCAATCAGTTGCAATCTCAACACTCTGACGCTAGATTTGTCTATGCTGATATATACAATCCTTTGGCTGATATGATTAACCACCCTCAAACATATGGTAAAGATTTTTCTATCTATACTCCATTTATGTTTTCTTACATTAACTAAACTACTCTAAACACGTACTGTTAAGCTTTGCCTAGGGGTAAAGAATGAGGCCAGGGTTTGATTCCTGTTAGGGGCACTTTGGAGAGTTTCCCCTTATCAGTTACTAGTCTTACTACCCCTTACTCTCAAAGTGTCTGCCAGCAAACCTAGATCGAATTAACCTGTGAGAGGTTTCGATCTAGCAGGACCCTTCATCTTACCATAAAAAGTAATAATTGAAACATCGCAAAGTTGAGTTATCGAGTGTTCAAATTATTTTACTTGATTTGCTCGTGTACTTTAATTTGTTTATCATTTTTAGAATTGTGTGTTAAAAAATTTGGTTGTAGGTATTCGGAAAAGAAGGATAATATATAAACCATCTCTCCTAGTTTCGATAATTTTATATCGGAAGGTACTTACTTTGTGTTAGGCTTTAATTGATCATGGTAACTTGTCGCATGGAGAGGAAAGAGAATAATAATGAGAATGTAGAAAAAAAAAGCATAATATAATATGTTAAACATGCAATATTAATTATATGGAACAAATGGGAAGCAAAAAGAGAATTTAGACAAAAAGAAAACCAGTTAAATATATAATATGCAAAATAATTAATGAATCACAAATTCACAACTAGTATTTGACCTCGGGCGTTGCCCCGGGTTAGTATTGTGTTTCCGACTTGATATGCATTTTTTCCGCTCCCACTAAAAAAAATTAAGGAAAACTCAACATTTAAAATGTACAAATATAATAATGTGGACACTTAAAACATGATTAAATATTGGTTGAGATGGTAATTGTGTCACGTTTAATAGCAAGAGGTCACGAGTTCAAATCTTGTTGCAAGCTAATTTTACTTTTGTTAATTGACATGACTTACGTATACATTGGACTAACATAGGTGCCACGTGACAAACCAAAATTAAATATTACATCAATAACTAGGGTTTTCCCATAAAACAATCAAATGGTGAGTTTCTTATACTACCCCCGTTTCATATTATTTGCAACGATTTGACATAAAGTGTGAGTAGAAAATGTTTAATCATTGCAAATAATATGAAACGGAGGTAGTATATCTATATATTATACTACTATGAGTATATTGCAAGTTTGCAACATGTTTATTGGATAATATAATACGATTTGTTTGTGCAGGCTTTCAAACGACACTTGAAGGATGCTGTGGTACAGGAATTCTGGAATCAGGCAGTCTATGCAATACCGCGGTTCCAACTTGCCCTAATCCATCAACTTATGTCTTTTGGGATTCAATTCATCCAACACAAGCAGCACACCATGTTCTTGCTAATGCATTGGTTACCAATGTGATTCCTAAGCTACTATAGTTAACAACACCATGATATTTCGTATTAGTATATATAATCATACAAATGTTTAGTTTGCATAATATCTTGTTAGACTTACACACAACAAATATAGAGATAGTATTTAGTAAATAACTAGGGTTTAGTTTTTGAGTTCGGGGTACTTTTAAAAAACATTATGTTATATTTATTCCGGGAGGTTTGACTAAATGACACTAAAGATTATTGGAATTTAATGCATGGTATTGTTGGTTGTTAAATTGTTATTTTGAATTTAGAAAATGTAGGTATAAATGTATATGGGATTATTAAATTGAATTATTTTTTTGATAAAAAAGTATGAACTTTCAAGATATGGAGAAATAGCGATTCTTCAACTTAGACCTTCGATTTCCTCAAACCCAAGAAATTTGAGCTAAACCTTTTCCAAATAGATAACATATATAGTACTAATTTCTAAAAGCAGAAAGATAGTTTTCACATGATTGTGGATAATAGTTATTTCAAGGGTGTAAAATAATTCTCTTAGAGATCGAGAAATGAATGTCTCATCTTCTTCCCCATTTTTTATATTCATCTCCCCCATTTTAGATCCTCTCCCTTCCATTTTCATCTTATTTTTCTTTTTAACTTTTCAAGTAAAAAATATATGAAGGAAAAATAATGTACGATTGTGTTTTTATTTTTGCCAAAAAATGCTTTTTTCGTGGAAAATTCATTTTTCCATTGAAAATATAAATATCTAATATGTCCCACCAAGTGTGGCTTGAAAATTGTCATGTCCAATTGGTTCTATACAAAAAAAAAAAAAAAAAATCTACATAAGAGATTTTAGAGCAAAGTACATATTATGTTAGGTCACTTAGGTAATATTTCTCCCATTTATTTATTTTATGTAATAAATGTAATGAGATATCTTGGCAAATTAAATTCCTTAATAGAAAATTATATATAAAAAAGAATATTTAATTTCTTAACAGGAAGAAATTGAATGAATATCATTCACATGCTTGCTAAGCAACATTTTACGTACTCCTCGATGATTTGCACACATATATGTGAATTGTTCACGGGCCAACAATTACTCATAATTACTTAATGTTAGCTCATCCATAATTAGGTCATTCTAGTCCAAGCACATTACCTACATCAAAGACAAGGCACTACTATATTATATATGCAATATCTGTAAGTTCCAGCCTATCTATTATCTATTACAACATTACAAAAATATTTACAATGGTAAGATTTTTCTATTTTTATTATATAAAATGTCAAATTATCAGTTTTCTTAATTAATTAAAATAATGGCTATAATTTAATATTGTTTCATGTTCAAAACCTCTTAAAACAGAAATGTTCATACACAATCACATTTGAAACTGCTATCAATTTGAAACTTTCTTTTAAAAGATGTTAAATATAGGCATGAGCCGCACCCATTACAAGAAAAGAGAGTCCACTTTACAATTACACAAAGGAGGTTACACCTTAAAACCATATGACGATGAGGGGAGCAGTCCCTTTACATTATAAAGTGAACTTATCTCTCTTCTTATATCAACGTGCTCACATGTAGATGCGCTATACATCATAGCTTAGCAGGACATAAACTTCTATCATTTTCAACTACAAAAATCAATGCTTATCTACGTAGGAACGTATTCTACAAAAAGAAAATAAAATCTAAGAAAATATTGTTATAGAACAGAAAAGAAAAATTATATATTATCCAGTTCACTGTAGCATGTAAGATTTTCATGCAATATTCTAATGTCAAATTCGTCTGTATTAAGACAGCGAAACGGATGATCATAAAATGATTCTCAGCAGTTAAGTACTTCGAGAATTTCACTAAAAATCAAAAGAAATGGTTGATTAACTAATGTAACTAGTCCTTCTTTTATGCAACTTTTATCTAATAATTACATAAAAAAGAATAATAGATTCGATTTCCTAGACACTTAGAAATTAGAATATTAGACTTACAAGCATAAGACGAAAACATTAATCATGTTAATATGATATATATATATAACAACAAAAATAAGAACTAAGGACAAGTAAAATTTGGCATTACCTTTGGTATATTATATGCAATAGACATATTTTTATCTACTTTTTTTGCACTATTAGGAGTTATTTTTCTCTGACAAAGTACACCAAGATCTCACTCAGCAATTGTCTTCATTCATAAAGTCAGATCCAAACTTGTTTTTGCTTGTTTATTCTTACTACTTGCATCTTCTTCCTTCAACTTGTTAATGAACTTATCATTCGAGCAAGATGAAAATGGCGGTGTGTGTAGTAAAGATAGTGATAATAATTCACAATCTTTCTCTTTATCCTTTGAATTTGCCTTGGTTAATGAATGATCAACTTCATTTTTTGGAGCTAGGGCAAGAGAAAGATCTAAATCTAAGGATTTTCTTTTTAAATGATTAACAATGGTTCTTTGTTTAATCTCAATGTTGTTATTAGAGGGTTTAAGGAAGTTGAAAGAATTTGATTTCTCTCTTTTTTCGGGCGCTACTTCTGTGGTTGGACTAATTGCTAGGTTGATTGAAGGTCTAGTTATGGATTGAGATGATGAAGATCCATGAGGTTGAAATATTGGGGTGTTTTTGAGTGATTGTTGAGTTCTCCAATTTGATAATTGCCCTTGGAGGAAATTGACATTGGTTACTTGAGAATTGATACTATTACTAGCAAAGATCATCCTTTCTGAAAGAGAATTGAAATTCGACCCGTTTCTAGGCCTATCAGATGAAGTTCCAACGTTGTATGGACCATAAATCTGGTTGGAATGACCTCTCCAAGAAGAATCGCCATATCTTGTTACAATAGGAAAAAAACGGAACATATTTAGTTTGTTATAAAGTTGATCAATATCTTGATTAAAAGTATACTACTTCCTCCGTTTCAAATTAAATGCAATAAAGAGGTATTATTTGTGATACATAAAATATCCTTTTGTTGCATTTAATTCGAGACGGGGAAGTACATGATTCAAAAATACATTTTGCTTATATGTAAGACTATTTGTTTTTGTACCTTAGATTAAAAGGTGATCTTTGATGATTGTAGCCTTGTAACATAGGTAGCTGGCTGAGATTGTAGATATTATCTCTTCCATCACTAAATATTCCTTGATTATTGCTCATAGCTTCTGTAAAAGTAGTCAATTGCAACAAAATTTTTAAAAAAGAAATAGAATAAAACTTAGATACATATATAGATTGCAAAACCCTAATTAGTATAATTTGAACTAAATTAAAAAAATTTCATAGATTTAAAGGTGGTTACCTTGATTAGATTCATCAATCTTTTTGCTCCTGTACATCTAATCAGAGAACACCATTTCAAGGAGTCAATACTTAAACTAATAATCAATATGATATATAAACAAAATCAAATTAGAACTTCCTTAATTAACTAACTAATCAATTGAATTGGTTCATAATAAGGATGATATATACTACTAATTTAAGAACTGAGTATATATAGTAGCTAGTTAATTACCTGAAGATGACTCTTGACATGAGCAATACTTAGGCCTTTGATATTCATCAACTGAAGAACCAACTTAGGTGTTGCTCCTACACATTTATATATCATGAATTTCCACATCACAAAAACCATTGAAAAAACCCTTAAAATTTCTAAACTAGATCATATTATTACTCTCTCCGTCTTTATCAGTTTACCCACTTTGACTTATAACATTATTCATTTTTATTACTTTGATCATCATTTGTGCTTTATATGTAAGGAAAATATAATCTATGTGTGATATCGTTCGATTCGTCTCAATATGTTTTTGGAATATTAAATTTTTATAATTTTTATAAATACATAATTAAAGATATTATTACTCAAAGTTTTACATCATTAAATGTGAAAATTCAAAAACGAGCGAGTAAACTAATAAAAGACGGAGAGAGTATATTGCTACTTACTTTCTTGTCCTCCTAGCCTTTCAACAGCATGAACAAAGCAAAGGTGGAGATCCGGTGTCCACCGGAGCCGCGGCATCTTTGAGCGGTTGTAGGGCCTCACCGATCCGGAGGAGGTGGTCCTCTTCTTCTCATCCTCCTCAACTGTGCTCGAACTCGAACTCGAACCATTGATCTTGATCACCACCTTGCTATTAGTATTGTTGCTATTATCATCCACCTCTTCTTCATCTACCTTATTGTCATCCTCATCAAACTCATCATCAATTATATCATTGGAAAGGCTTGTTTTGGATCCTTCTGTGCTACCACTTCCTGCCCTAATCATGATTAAATTTATAATCTCTTTAATTCTCCTTTTGATCCTCACCTATATATTGTTTTGTTGCTTTGCTAATTATATTATTAAGGACAAATTAAGTTAAAGTGGTGTTAATTTTGGTATAAGATTGAGGAAATAATATAGGTGTTTTTAGGTGGAGAAAACATATATGGACTATAGCTAGTTAAAGAGAAGATTGAGAGGAATTTTTTTCAGCATGAAAGCTGCAGGTGAGGTCTTGTAGAATTTGAAGAAATTCCCAAGCTTATACTCTACTTATATAATATTAGTTAATAATCTATATTATATACAAATACTATCTTTTCTCTCTCTAACTACTCTCTTTCTCTCTCTAACAAGTTCTTCTTTATGTGACTTGTATGGCCTGCATTGCATGATGCTTTAATTAGCTAGCTAGGGCACAAGGAGATATATCAATACTACTTTACATGTACGTCATATATTTTGAACTTCATTTATTATAGGGTGTTGTTGGTTGTAACTTGTAGGAATTAATGAGGAAAAAGAAGAAGAAGTAAGAATCAATATTTATTAGATAAGCAACATAGTGGAATATGCTTTAATATTAGTTTTGTGGTAATTTATTAGTGAATTTTGAGTCATTAAATTAGTTTATTAAGCTATCACTCTAATCCAATTAATGGCGGATTTTCATTGGGGCAGGCCTGGGCCTGGCCTTCATAGTTTTTTTTTTAAAAAAAAATTAAGCCTTATAGTTTAGAGCCCAAAATCCAGCATACAAAAACAAGTTGATTACCACAAAACTTATAGAGTGTTATCACAATGTATCATCCTATTAAAATGTGACACGTATCATAATTTCAACGTCAATAACTCATTTAGAGTAGAAGTAGATACAAGGGTAACTTATTCTAAGATAATCAAAATATTGACTTATTTTGAGAAGATCAACTAAAGATTGACTTACTTAAAACAATTTTTCCTTTTAAAATATCATTACTAACAATATAAAGATGAACGTTAAAAGAGTATAGAGCGTTATCTAAGCATACAATATTATAAAGTAAATAGAGTTCCTCAATGATATATATATATATATATATATATATATATATATATATATATATACATATATATATATTATACATATATATATATATATACATATATATATTATATATATATATATATATATATATATATATATATATATATATATATATATATATATATAATTGTTTAAGATTAGTGAGAGTTAGAATTTGATTTTTTTCCCTAACTTACTATACTTGAATATTGATAACAATAATAAAATTAAGTGTAATTTTGCTAGAGCGTATATAAATTTTATATGATTGAAAAAACTTAGAATAAATATGCTACATAAATTCTTATAAGAGATCGTCTGACATTAAGCTGACGCCATTAGTTATATTTTTTTTGGCAATTAGTTATACTTTTTGCACGATTAGTTATTATATTTAGGATAAAAGTTATGATTGTGTAGTCATTAGTTATGATTTTTCGAATTAATAATTTTTTTAATTAATTATCATTGTTAACAAGTATGGCGTTAAGCTCTTAACGTCAGACTGTCTTACCAAAGACCTACTCAATATGCTAAAACAAAAGAAACACAAAAGGTGGAGCAAATCCAGGGCTGCAGGCCAAAGAAATGGGAGGGCTTACTAATCCTACTCCCGTGAGAAGTATTATAAGTAGGTGGCACAGCAGCATGTATGCATGCATCAGTATAACTGTAGAAGGGGAACTAACATTACAAATTACTAGGAAAAAGAAAATATACAACTTGAAATCATGTGCATGTGGATGAAATCAGTGTCCCAAAAGAATACTTTTGTTGTCTGTGCTTTGTCTTTTACGTCTATATTCACGGATCTCTCTCCCTCTGTGTTTGTTTGAGTTCGTGTAAAATTTTCTCTTTTTTTCCTACTCTCGTCAACGGCTATGAGTAATGAGATGTGTGTGTAATGTGTATGAAGAGCCAGCTAATTGATCAATCTCTCATGTTTGATATAAAAGTAATGTATGTTTATTAATGTTTAACTTGCTATTTTGCTAATGGTAGAATTTGTTTTGTGAGATTCTTTTTCTTGTTTAAAGATTAGAGATATAGCATAAGCCAATGTAGTTATTAATATGTTTTTAGAGTAGTGAAAAATCTACTTTTGAGGTCGAAATTTAGAATACAATATTATCATGTGAGATATTGCTACATATGTTTGTATTTGAGAATATCAACTTATTATATTTAATTTATATACTAATATATAACGACCAAATAGTCACAATAATTAAAGTATGCATTAGTAAAAATGACATTGAACATTTGGACTAGATAGTCTAAAACACAGCACACTCTAGAACTAGAAAAATTATGGCACAATATTTATTTGTTTTATTTTCCATTTGAAAAAATATTATTTGGGGTTTATCCCATGCAACTACTAAACTTAATATTCAATTTTTTATCTACTTATTTAACGCATTCATCGTAACAAACCCCCTAATTTCAAATGATGTGAGTGTACAACATCACTAACGATTTATGACGTATACAAATATTTGAAACTAAATACACCCCATTAGACAAAACTAAAAAACACAAAGAAACAAAAAATAATTTTCTCGCAATTAAACAATTAGATTTATTCCACAATGCGAAAAATTGAGGAGTTTTATGAGCTACGTTTAAGGCTCTTAGGCAAAATAGTCACAAGCTAGAATAAATATAATGGGTGCAAATAGTTCAACAAGTTAGTGAACAACGAACCTTGTATAAGTCATCTACACAATAATATGATTATCAAAATTGATATATATTTTTTTGATAAGGAGAGAAAACTAGGCTTTTCCTAAAATAGGACCAATCTTACACATCTTTTCAGATGATAAAGAGGAAAATAGGATCATGAAACTCTAACCAACGATGAGGAGTCCGCGCCGAGTGATTATCAAAATTGATATAGTCTTAGACTCTTATCACAAATTATATCAATCATGAATCATGATCTATAAAAATACTAAGATACTCCTAAAATATAGGGGTGCATATGAAAAATGGTTGACGGTTGTCTTTTGGCTTATAAATACTTTAACGTTAGACAGCATATATGTTATTAGTAGTATTTTCATATTTTGTTGTGAAAATTCTGAAATCGTGCGTCTGTATCTCCTTTGGTAAGCAAGCATTCATCTCGTTGACTTTTGACGCAAAAACTCTCCAAAGTAAAAAGGCAATTTTAAGGCATTTTCGCATGAAATGAAAACTTAAAAATATTCTGCACTCGTGTATGTTTTGTCCTTTTTAATGGCCTTCTTTATTTAATTTGCATGCACGAATTATTATTGGCTCAACCAAACTAGAAAAAAAGAGGCTACAAATTACCACTTTTTGTGCACGAAATTGTATACTTCTCATTATTTTACAGAAAGACTTTCAGAGGGTTTGCTTAACCTTTTTTATTTATAGTATTTGGTCACGGACTATCCGAGAGGTACAAAAGTGAGCCGTCCAAGTAACTCAAGGTTTTATGATCACAAATATATTCTTTCTTGTGATGTTTGTTTATGAATCAATTTTCATTATTCCTACACCTCTTGATATTATACTTATTGGATGATTATTAGCTCAACAAATAATACTCCGTCTTTTCTATAAGGTACACGTGTTAACATTTTTGTTTTACAATGAAAAGAAAGAGATAGAAAAAAGCGAATAATAAAGTAAAGATACAAGTATTAAGTATTAACAACGGTATATTGTGAAATGTCTAGAAGTAGGAAGTATAAATCTTATTGATTAGGAGTATAAGGAGGAAAAGGTAGGTCAATTACTCGAGCAATAATGCTAATACCTCGCAAGATTAAAAGATTTCAGTACGAATTTAATAATTAGTTAAAAAGAATTGCATAAAAGCAGCAATATAAGAATCAAGAAATCTTATGCTGCAATTTGTTTATCGTTCATATGCTATTTTATTTTCTCCTATATATTAAGTTCTTTAAATATAGTATATATATTAGTAAAAGTGACATTTTTTTCAGGTACAATAAGTTGTTACGAGACTCTTCTTAATCTCAAAGAAGATGCCTAAAAAAATTTACAAATTTAAAGGAATACAGGAGTACCTAAGATTAGATTTCCAACTAACAATAAATTCTTATGTTTATCTTTAATTTCTTTCACAAATAAGCCTGGACTATATTGTAAAAAGTTGTTAGGGTGCAGTTAACAAAGGATAACATATTCTTAATATCTTGTTAAGTAAATTAAATTGTATTAGACTTCAATAATAATATCATCTACATTTCACTAGATCTTGATCTTTTATGAGAGTCGACAATTCTTAAGATCACTCAAATATATCTCATTAACCAGATTTAATCCTTACTAGGACCTACGTACTCATTTATGTGGCTAAATATGGTACATCATTTAAAGGACGGAAATAACACTTTCATGAAAATACATGCAATTTCTAGCAATATAATGTAATGTACACTTTCATGAAAATACATGCAATTTCTAGCAATATAATGTATGTACTGTATTGGTCTGTAAGAGTAAGACTGAACCTTGAGCAAAACAAGCTGTAAAGTCAACTTCCAACAAGTTCCATTGTCATTTTGTTCTTTCTCCTGATATTTTTTTCTCCCACCAACTCCTGTTTTACATCTTTATATTTATAAAAATACGTGACCCTACTTATGCGGATCTTCGTATCTGTTTGCAATAGGTATGTCTGTCTTTTCCTCCATATGAATAAATGAATAATAATAATGCTTGTTCTAATTAACCATGTATATATAGAATATCATGCAATATGCATTATTATATACTCGTAGAGTAGTATATGGCATTTCCAAAAATAATAATAAGAAAATATTTGTACATGTGGGGTATGATTAGCACGCCAAAACATATTGAAAAAGGAAAAAAATATAGAAGCATATACATATTATTGTAGCACGTCAATAACACATCTATACATAGTCTATTAGACATGCACAATAGTAAAATACCCTCTAATATAAATACTAATTGATTTATTAACAACTTAGCTTTTAAATTTAGACTCACTAAATTAGCGGTTTTATCATTTATATTAGAGGTATAAGATAGGGATGCCCAATACTTGTTATCCAGATTTTAAAGGGACTTAAATGCTCAAATTCAAAACCAACATGCATATTTATCGGAGATTCTAGGGAAGGAGACTGCAAGTACGTAATAGCATATACATATTGTCATAGCTTGTTGTTGTTGATGATATATTGATATTACATGTACACGATAAAAAAAAAGTTTAGAATATACATAGTCAGATCTTGCCATCTTAGCTTGCATATCATGTCCTTCAAATTTAAAGTCTGATGATAAAATAATTGACATTCATTATTACAAAATTTATTTTTGTGTTATTCTATCGTTGATCTCAAATCATAGATATAATGATCTTTATTTAGATTTTTTTATGAGATTAGCCAGATGTCAAACTTGCTTCAGCTTTCTTCAAAATTAATCATGAAAATCACTAAACTAATCTCATAAATAATTTTCGTACCTCGAAGAAATTAAAGTCAAAGTAAATTTTGGTGAGATTATTACTACTATTCTGCAAGATTAAATATACCATAAATCTAATTGCTAATAATTATTATGTGCATGCTAGTAACATTAGTATCCGACTATAAGCTTATAAATTCTATTCATACGAAGTAGTGAACGTCATTTGAAAATAATATTCTACATGTGGTCCACAAAAATATAAATTGAGAATCAAATTTGCTTCGTTCACTACTTCATGCATATGCTAGAATGATGTGATTGTGGATGGGAATATTGTCAAAACCAAAACATATTAGTTGATCAATGATAATTGCATGCATCATAGACATTTATTTGTCTCCTTATCAAAGAATAAAAGTCATTTATTTGTGTAAACTCTAAATTAAAAGTTTATTTCTAGTTCTTTACGTGTTTTGACGTATTTAGTTGATTATTCTCTTCTTTCCTTGAGAGTAAGTGCCTTAATTTGTTTAAATATCTCAAGCTAGTAGCTTTGAGGTGATGGGCAACCTAATTATGCCTTCCACCAACAAAAAAGAAACTAATAAGTTGCCAATTGCATACGAGCTTCCTATAGTATTTCCTAGCTATTCCTTAGGGCATGTTTGGTTTAAAGGCAAATGGATATTAGTTTATCTATGTTTTGGTTTGAAAACTATTAAGTTAAGAAGAGGGAAATGGAGATGTCGGAAATGAATAGTGGAGGAAAATGATTTTCCTTCAACGTTTGAAGAAAAATGTTTATAAAGTAATAGAAAACTTTTTTCCATCTTAGTTTTTCTTTTTGAATTCCTTATCCAACCAAACAACAGAAAAGGGATATTTTCCTAAAAAATATTTTCCTTCAAAATAAACTGATAATTGATGTTGCAAAAACATCTTTATAAGAATACTTGTTTGAAAAGAGCATAGCAATTTATCCCACAAAACATATATTCATTTAGAGTATATTCTATTTCTTTTATCATCCTATGTAGAAAGAGTATATTCTATTTCTTTTATCATACTGTGTGTTCTCCAAGGATGATCTTTATTTTGTAATTTTGTACAACTATTGTGTAACGCTCTTACTATTTTGTTGGTTATTTCTTCAAGTTTAATTAGCCAAGATCATATATATATATATATATATATATATATATATATATATACATACATATATATATATATATACATACATATATATATATATATATACATACATATATATATATATATATATATATGTATATATATATATATATATATAAAAAGAAGTGAGTTCATATGAGAATGCATATTTACATAGAAATGAGAATGGATTTTACGCGTTGTAACTCTAATGAACAAGTGATATAACTCTAATGAAAAAGTGATATAACTAAAAAAAAAAGAATATAAGAAAAAATAAATTTTTTTTAGGCTCAAAGTTTTTTCGGAAGTATAGCTCTAATGAACAAGAGTTGTAACTTTAATCCAATTGTGTGGTTGAGATTCATTCTCATGTAAGAAACATTCTCATGTGATCTCACCCCTATATATATATATATTTGTAACTTGTAAGGCATTTTATGTCGTTCGGTACCAACTAGAAATATTGAAGTAGGACACAAAAATCTCACTGGCAAGTTTCAACCAGGAGAGAATTCCAAATTTGAGTCTCAAATCTACAAGGGGGGTTTTTAAATTAGCTACAACACAATTAATCGCACTACCTACAGGCTACAGGCTACAGGCTACAGTTGGGTTGGAAAGCACAAATTGAAGTGTTGGTGAACAGAGAACCCAATTATGATAACTTAACGGTGAAAGGAACTGTGTTATGCTAGTGGTAACAATCTGCTGCATAAAGAATAAGAGTATCGTATAAGAGAGAAGAGCGGAGAGGTGACAAAGAGCATAAAATATAATCGTGATGCTGATAGGCGATAGCATAACATTAACAAGGGTAAGATTTAAGAATATAGCAACAAAAATACCAAATTTTTGTGTGAACATAACCAGGAAGAACAGCTTTTGGGACCTCACTAAACCAGCAGAAGGCAACAATAAAATTGACTGAAGGCTAAAAGATTTCTTATCATAAAGTCTTGGTGAAATGATGGGATTGGGACAGATAGAAATAGCATCAGTTCTTCAGAATGATGTAGCAAAACTCATCAATTAGTAAGTTTCACACCCGATCACCAATGAAGATATTGACAACAAAATCGAAGTTAAAGTTACGGAACAACCGGTAAAAACGGATTTAGACTGAACATATTGACAACAAATTGAAAGATCTGCCAACTCTAAGCCAATAAACCACAATTCTACAGCAGGAAGTCATTTCTAATTAAATAGAGGAGCCTTCCGATATTAGGATCCGGGGCAAAGAAAAAATCAGTCTAATTCTCCGTTGGATATATTATCTGTTTCATAAAGTTAAACACTTGATTTTAGTAGGAACACCCTAATCAAAAGCTGCAAGAGAAACTTCCGCATAATCTTTATTCAAGGATTAGTCTCGGACACAATGCACCAAATACTCTCGTTTCCCTTTCCTAGGGAAAGCACTTGACTTTGTTTCCTATCAAAAGGCATTGCTCTTTAGCGTCAAAATCACAGAAGAGAACAGAAAAGTGTTGGGAGGTGTGTACATTACTGAAATAGCAAAAGAATCTTAACTTCTTCCCAATGTTCACAATGGTGAAGAAAAGCTGAACTGGACACCAGTTTTTCCATGATCATGGTCGAATTGCCTCACAATGTGACAATAATTAACCTGCAGAATGAGCAAGGAAGTAGATTTAAGATCATTTCAACTATAAAAAGCAAAAGCTGAACGTGGTCGCAAATAAAATCCATCAACTAGGCTTTTCACATGAAACTTATGCAGTATAGCTTAGAAAATATATACTAACCTCCATCCGGAATAGGTTTGTTGGAACAATGATGCCACATCCAACAGTACTTCGAAATGACTGCATGAAATTCTTGGTGGAAAATTTGCGCCATTCGTTTTCTGTTAATTTGACAAGGTTGCCAGTGGACGCAAAGATATGACCATGGATCCCGGCATCCTTGAGAACCCTGAGTGGAAGATCAAATGAAAGGTCTGCAAATGCAGAAACAGCAAGATCTCCACCTACAGCATCCCTCTCAGGACCAGCAGTGGAATCATCATCAGGTTTATCTCTAGTTTGTCTCCGTGGTTCAGTAGGTCCAAGTCCTCGGCACTTAAAACCCAACACTGAACTGGGCCCTCCCAATGCACAAACTGGTGAAGTATTACCACCCATGAAGAATCTATCAGGCAGAGACGACGGTCTATCCAAAAAGCCCCTCCCCCATGGAAAAAGGAGACCAGCAGAGACCCCCAGATTAAGTGCTGCACGATAAAATCCCAATGGCAGTGCATAACGGAAATCACACTCCTATTGAGAATATTAATAGCAGATAGCTGAGTTAGTTATCTAGAGCAGACCTGAATAAAATCAACTTAAAATGGCCCCAGTTCATAATTCATGTAAACCAATCACATCTGTCAAAGAGCTGGTGGACCAGAAACAAATTAAACAAGTTTCAATATTCAATAGCCTATATCTTATTATGACATATTGCACAGTTGGGTCTTGGGGATACAAAGAGCTTAGCAAGAGAGACAAATCCCTTACAATTCAAGATCAGCCCCAAGCCCTACCTTGAATAATAAATTGCAGGACAAGGTCCAGGACATCTACAGCATTGCACGTGAAGTTTTCCCCAAGCTAGTCATATGAAGCTTCAATATGATAGCGTATGTACATTAACTCATTAAGATCAATCATGGCTTTTTATTAATCAAGTCGTTAATATCAAAAATAAAGGGGGTGTTTGGCAATTAGAGTTTTGGAGTAAAAATAGAGTTTTGGAGCAAAAATAGAGTTTTGGATCACTTTTAGAGTTTTGACTAGTCAAAAACTCTAAAAGGGGTGTTTGGTAAAAGGGAGTTTTGGAATAAAAACTCTCAAAATGAAAAAGCTCCTAATAGGAGCTTTCCTTTAGAGGATTAGGTAAAAGAATGTTCCATGACTTTTTTGCCTCTAATAATAATACTAAACATATGTATTAAAATCTCTATAAATGTCATTTCAAACAAACAAATGACAATAAGCTTTTAGCAATCAGTTAATTGTTACCAAACACATTTATAAAAAAAAAGTTGTCAAATCTGCTGAAAAAAAAGTTAAAACTCTAAAGCAAACTCTAAACTCTAACAGCTAAACTCTATTTGCCAAACAGAGCCAAAGTTTCTAGTTGAGCATGACCTCTCAATAAAATTTCATAAAAATGCTAAAAGGACTTAATTCAAAAATAAATTGGTACTCAAAAAGTCAAGCTTCTCATCCATTCAGTGATTTCAATACAACAAGGCCCAAAGTGCAAGGGTGTGAAGTTTCTATACGAAAAAACAGCAAAGCAACATATATAAAAGCCTTTGACCATCAATAAATATCCTACAAGGATGGGATCGGTTGAATGAACCAAGAGTCTCCTTTGATCGTCGACAAGTATTCCTCTATTTGATTTTGACTAATGTCATGTGCTCCTAAAATCCCATTTTGTTCATATCCTTTTAAGTCCCTCCACACAAATCATCTTTGGCCTTCCTCGACAATTTATAAAATATTTATATTCCCAACTCTTCAATTTCTTTACCGTGCATCATCTTGTCAACACTCAACATCACATATGCCCTAACCAGCATAATCAGATATTCCTCATTTCAAATTTCATCCCTTCAGTTTTTCCACCCATTTAAGCATATGCATTTATAGTACACCCGTCTACCTACTATAATTCTTTCAAAATGCTGAATATCTGACCCAACAAATCATGTTTGGCTAAATAGTCATCCTACGAAATTTTTCTTTAACCTTAAAGGTAACATAAGCACAAAAATCTATAACGATCTCCATATAAGCCACTCAGAATTAATCTTTGTGAGTCACATCTTGGTCAATTTTCCATTCTAAAGTACTTCGAAAGACTCACTTAAGGGAAACTCTTTACCATGTTATTGTCACACTGTAACTACATCCTCGCTTGGCTCTCTCTGATTACTAGGTTGCAACTTCAGGTACTCGGTTTGACTCCTACTTAGCCTAAAACCAAGGAATTTAAACAATGCCATGGTATCTCTTTCTCAATAAACCATGCTGAATCATCTTCTAATGCTGCAAAGAGGAAAGGAGAGATTACAATTTGTTTCGATAGGGGAATTTGGAGGGAAAAGGGGAGGAGTGATAATGAGAGATTCATTTATTTGGAGGGAAGGAAAGAGAAGGAAATTGGAGGGACTCATTTACCAAATCCTTCCATTGTTGGAAAGATTACGAAAAAAAATGCAAGCTCAGTTTTCCATCCCCTCCCTCTCCTTCCCTCCCCTAACGATCTCTTCATCATTGCTATCCAAACAAAGTGTTGATGCAAATCCTCTGGTGTAGTTCAATCATAATAGGAAAAAAAAACCTCCATTCCTCTAGTGTGCTAACTTATTTTTATCACTTCTTAATACATGTTCTTGACTATGTCAATTTCTTTACGTGTTATACTCTTCATTGTAAATGCCCAACAAAGCACATCTCTTGATACCTTGCCATAAGTCCTTACTAAGTTGATGAAAAAATATATCACATTAGTAGATTTATCCAAACAATAATCAATCAAGCGTAGATATAGGCCAAGGAAAGACGAAAAAGCAACAACAACACCAACGAGTAAGAAGAAAAATTTTCTAGCAGCAATAATAAGTGAGCACTTATACCACTTTTCAAGTGAGAAAGACTCCCAAAGTTTAGAGGTACAAAACGGTTAGAATATATTCCCCTCACTTCAGGCAATCTTTAACAGGATTCCACAATAGTACTAATTGGGCAAAAATAGTGTGGACTTTTTTCATAACCTGTTCATAAAATACTTTTCCTGACTTCTTTTTCCAGTAACACAACTTTAATGGAGCTAAACACTCCCTATAAGGAGTTTAGTTAATTTTGGACTACAATCATATGCTGCATTCAAACTACTTGGTATTTCGTATTTGCTTGTTCTGAAGTGACAGTTACTTCATGACTTCTCCAATGTTGGGTTTGAAATTAAACTGTGAGGCTGTGACAGCCGCAAGGCTGTTTATATCTGTCTCCCGACCCCAAAAACGATGAAAAAGCTTGTAGAGACGCTGATTGATGCCACATCCAATGACTCTGTGATACTTCGTCAGTATGACTTGATAAAGTGGATAGGAAAATATCCAGAACGTGTTACCCCTTCTTTCTAGTGGGAGAGTGGGGGGTGTTCTCTCTATTACAGTAGAAAATTAACAAATAAGTCTACAGAACATGAGTCCAACATTAATTAGGGCCGCATGTAAAGGAGAAAAACCGACAAAGATATTGAGTTAAGTGAAGAAATATTTTTACAACTCATATATTATTACGGTCAACCCAGGCAATGCACATCAAAATAGCAGCAATAATGCACAATGGCATACTCTTGTGTGATAAGATAAAGTGATAATCTATTTCCTCTTGTGTGTACCCCCCCCCCCCAAATTGTCAAGGATGACACCCAGAAATTCAAATTTCACATCACTTTGCAGTTAATGTAGCAAGTTTTTTATTAACTATTAACCACAAATTCTAGAATGAAAAGTAGATAAAGCTTCTCTCCAAAAGTAGATTTTATCTTCTTATAATACGCAATGTATGATAATAAACATGTTAACATATCTTCAAGAATCACATAAACTGGTCATCCTATGTAAAGTTGTCAAGACCTATTCACGTAGATTTCCACTCACAAAAGTGACATTCCCAAGACTCCAGAAAGAGAAAAAAAAAAGAGGGGGGGGGGAGGAATAAAACATAGGCAGCAGCTCCTAATGTGGAGCCAGCAGGCAAACAAACTATTCAAAATTAAACTAGATAGTGTTTAAATAATCAACTTAAACACAAACAAGAAACAATTCAGGGCAACTGTAAAAAAAAAAAAAAGCCTCACCTGCCGCAGAAAGCGTGCACTCCGACTATCAGGATTAAGGCCAGCTAATAAGGTAGTAAAACTATAAGCATATCCCTGAGTAGGCCTCAAAGGTGAATTCCTCTTATCAACTTTATATGTGTACTTCAACGAGGACAATAAACTATGTCCGAGCTGTCTCCTCACTGATTCGCCCGCCATATGTGATGGATCTGTCAAGGTGCGCCATGTCAAATTGTATACCATTTCATGATTCCTTGTTGATATTAGACCAAGACCAAACCCCACTGCTTGTTCTTTGTATGAGGAAAACTTTAGCCAGTCTTGAGAGAGTAGAGATGCTCGTGCAAAAACGGGAGAGGGCCAATGTCTGATTCTGGGGAGTGAAACACCAGTACTAACCTCTGTTGTCTGGTCCCATCCATAAGATACAGATCCATCCCAAACATCAGCATAACCAAGCAGATTTTTCAGCTTCAAACCTCCTTCAAGAGACCAAGATCTAGCCTACAAAAACAATTACATTAGCAGCAGAAGTTAAAGAAGGAAGAGAAGTTATAAACTTATGGCAAGAAAAAATGGTTGTGCCAAAGCCACAAGAAATTGTAAGTGATATGGTCCTTCTCAAACCACAGACCATTAGGTATAAATGCATCTCCAACGTTTACATATATTAGCACAATGATGACCAAAAAGCATGTAGTAACAGCCTTGTGTGCGATTGGGAGAAGTAAATTACCTCCTAAATTTTAACAAGGTAAGGTAGTTTCATGAGCAGACTGGAAATCAGATATGAAATCACAGCAAAGTTATTTTTGCAAGAGGCAAAACAGGTAGCATAATGTCAAACAGTACAAAGAGCTAGACTTTTAAAATGCAGAGCTTCCATCCTCCAGCAGCAAAGGATATTGGCTACTACGGAAACCAAGAAACATAAATTCCAGTTCGTATATAACAGAAAGAGGAGATGATGGAAGTGATTTTGTAAAAGAAGTAACAATACTGAGCCAGCGGATAAGCTACGGCTTTCTTTCTTTCCACAATGCAGTTAATTTTTGTAAATCAATTTTGTTAATAAGCTCTCTTACAAAATCAGTCATGACAACCAATTTATGCACAGTCCAAATACCTAAAACACTAGTTTCTATAAGGCCATGTTCAGAAACAACATCTCCATAACTTATAAGTTTAACTCGGGTAGCTCTTATAGGTACAAGTAGTGTTTCAGAAAAGCTACAGCAATCGTATTTTGGAGGTATAGGTAAATTTGCTGATATTGTTATGTTACTAATCTTTTAAATAGAAGTTAGAGCTAGCATCTATTAGACTATGACGGCAGCAAAAAGCTACAATTAGACCTAATATCTACCTATATAGACAGTTTAATAGTTCTAACAATATTACACCTGTGATCTCAGGGTGCGTTCTCTTAACTTAAATTTCTTTCAACTTTTTTGGAATTTGATTGAACTTATTGCAACTAATATGAACTTATTAGAAAAGTTCATCGGAGACCATTTTATAACTAATTGGAACTTATCTGTACTTAATGGAACTTATTAGAACTAACATGACCTTATTAATACTATCGGAACGTATATAAACGTACTTTTCCTAAGACTTTAAAGGAGACAAGAACACACCCTTAGATACACCACATTTTCATTTACGAGTAAACTTCAATCCAATCAAGACAACCCAACAATCAGAGTTCTATTTTACAAACTTACAATCAGTAATCTTATGCCAAAACCCATACGATTACAATGCATCCATCTGAAAAACAAAGGATCAACCTTCCAAGCCAACAAAACTTTCCTAAGGCTCTAATTCATGTCAACACTCGTAAACTACTCGAGTTTGATAAATTCCACAACAATACCTTCTCCTCCAACCCCCCCCCCCCCCCCATATCCACCCATACTGTGTTATCTACTCCACATATTCACAACATTCTCATAGAACCACAACAATTTCCATAACCAAACCAAAAGACCTTCAACAACTTCACATAAAGTCAAACCACTAATCACTACAACACTAGATCAACAATCATTCTTAATCACCTGTCTAAATTTGAACAAATTAATCAAAATCAACAATCAAATCAAAAACTGCAATAAACAAAATATTACCCCAGGCTTAGTAAACACGCCAATTTCACCAGTGAGAGGGCTTTTCGCCTCCACAACTTCAACAACAACATTAGCAGTACCAGGCAACTCCATTGGACCAGAATCAAGCGTAAAATTAACGGAATCAAAAATATCAAGCTGTCGAAGCTTCACATTAGCAATTGCAGCAGCTTGAAAAATCTCTTGAAGAGTAGAAGCTCGTTTTAGGTCATCCATAATCTCTGCTTCAATTACAGAATCCTTCGTTTTAATATTCCCCTTAATTATCACATCGTGAACTCTTAGGTTAACTGGTTCGGACTTCAATCGATTAGCGAGCTTCGACATTTTTGCCCTAACTGAACCGAAATTTGATTCCGCCATTGCTGGAGATTCTTCTTCGTCTTCATCTTCATCATCTTCTTCTTCTTCATCGATGTCGTCTTCTTCAGATTCTGGTTCGTCGTCGACTTCGCCATTGTTGGAGATAGGGTTGTTAATGGTGGTTGGTGGTGATTGGTGGAGGTCTTCGGTTTTGACCGCCATTGTTGAGGAGAGAGAAAGATGGTGGCGTGAACTGAGAGTGAAGGCGAGATTATGGGTTTTAACTTTTACGAGCTCCCCTAAAATGGCTCTCGACACCTTACGAACCCCTTAACTAACTGTTTTCACTCCCTAAAGGCATTTTCACTTTTTATCATGTGTAAAATAGGTAGGTGGTGAATTTGATAGTTTAATCCGTGTAGATATGATTTTAGTGGGTACTTGATAGTGTAGTTGTTGATGTCAATATGACTATAGTGGATGATCGGAAATTGTCGATGTTAAATTTATACTCGTTATGAGTAATGGATAGGTGGTGGATTTGATAGTTTACTCGCCTAATATTAGCCGATTTAGTATTGTCTAACCTGTAGCACATCTATCCTTCCAAAGTCTTAATCTAAAATAATATGTATGTTATAATACAAAACAACACTAGTTTCTTAAGCTTAAATGTGATTTGAGTTGATATCAACTTAAAAAATACAAATCCCTAATTTTTGGTACATATTACCCATATTCTAATGCACTGTGCATTAGTTTTTTTTCCGTATTAAAGGTAATGTAAAGGAATTTGAGATAATCCTACAACATTGACTATAATATGAGGTGAAGCTTAACACAATTGGTGGATGATCATATGTGGTATTGCATTCTGTAAGATAGGAGGATGAATGTGATTTAGTTTGTACTCATGTAGGTAGGTATGGATGTTGTAATTGGTCTTAGCCATAGTTTGGTTAACATCACTATGATAATGAGAAGGAAGTGAATACGTGTGGTTCTCCTTGTAAGTGGGTTTATCAAATTTCACAACTCCTCATATACTTTTTTTTTTATCTCGTTCTCAACCAACTACTCGCATAAAAGAGAGAAATAGAGAGGGATCGACAATTTTTATTTTAAATTTATGAGATCTGACAATACATTACTGTGTAGGACTTGTATTTTTCAATGGCCATATACGAAATTAGTAGTATCTCTTACGTAATTTTACCAAATAGTAATTCGTTTGTGTTTGCGCTTTTAGTTATTGTTTAAGCATCAATCTTACAACATCGACTATAATATGAGACGAAGCTTAAGACAATTGGTGAATGATCATAGATGGTATTGTATTCTGTAAGATAGGAGGGTGGATGTGGATTTAGTTTGTACTCATGTGGGTAGGTATGGATGTTGAAATTGGTCTTGGCCATAGTTTGGTTAACATCACTATGAATAAGAGAGGAATAACGTGTGGTTCTCCTTGTAAGTGGGTTTATCAAATTTCACAACTCTCATATACTTTTTTTTGCCTTGTTCTCAGCCAACTATCCGCATAAAAGAGAGAAATAGAGAGTGATTAACAAATTCCATTTTAAATCTATGACATATAACAATTTATTATTGTGTGGGACTTGTGTTTTTCAATGACCATATACATAATTAGTACTATCTCTTTACATAATTTTACCAAATAGTAACTCATTTATGTTTGCGCTTCTAGTTATTGAGAAACAATAACTATTAGATGGGTGGCTTGCACCATTATAAGGTTAAATTTTGTTACAAATTTCATATAGTTCATCATATTTGAATTTAATTTTTGAATTATAATTCATTAATTTGAAATTATTTTCTAGTTTTCACAGACTAGTAGGCTACTAATATAAATTGATCCCTATTATTACTTGACATTATCAACCCAAACAAACTTTTGCCACCATCATAGTACTTTTTGTTTTTTAAGGAGAAAAGACCAAGCTAGTATTAATCTTGAACCAAATTGTCACCATCTTAGTACTTTAAAATGTTCATACTATATATCTACGATTATAGATCTCACATTAAAATTAATACTTCATTCGTTTCAATTTAGTTGTGATACTTTTTAATTTTAGGAAATTTCAATTTAGTTGTGACACTTTCATTTTCGGCAATAACATTTCTTTATCTCTCTCCTATCACATGGGCCCTTTTCTTTTCTTTCTTTCTCTATCTCTCTTATCTCAAAAAATTGTCTACGAGTCCGTGATTTTAGAAGTGTCACAGCTAAATTGTAACGGAGGAAGTAGTTAAAAAAAAATCCTCTTCTCAACTGCTCAAATTGTAAAATATTTTCCATAGTTAGAACATCAAACATAACATCTTATACATCACACATCACATTGCATGAAATCAAACACTAGTTATATAAAAAACCATCAACATACAATAATTAAGCTGAATTAGCAACTAAATTAGACAAACATATAAAGAAGTTGAAAATCAGCAAATTAATGAAGCTTTCCACAAGAGAAGAGTGCATCATTAGTAAGTTCAAAAGTCTTCCAATCCTCCAAAACACAAGCACCAATCCTCTCATAAAACTTAGTTGCACCAACATTCCAATCAACCACACTCCATTCAACTTTCACATATCCCAAATTAACAGCTTCATTTGCAACAGCTTTCATTAACAATTCCCCAAATCCTAAACTCCTATAACTCTCCCTTACAAACAAATCCTGAATTCTAAATCCAGGCTTCCCAAAAAAGCTGCAGTAAGTCGGGTAGAATAACACAAACCCCGCAATTGTTGTACCTATTTCGGATTGGAAGATTAACACCTCTGAATCGTTAACAGGGCGAGGAAGATCGAATGTCTTTTCGATTATTGAAGGGTGGAGAGGAAGCGGAGAAGAGGAAACTTCGAGAACGAAGACATTTACGGGAGTTGGTTGTGGATTTGTGAAGAGGGTGGAGTTTAGGGAAGATTCAGTTACTTGGCAATTGGTGGCATTGTGGAATTCTGCCATTTTATGTAGGAGTTTGTGGATGGAGGGAACGTCTGATTTTTTCGGGGCCCGAATTCGAGTGTATAAATGGTGATCATGAGATTTGGTTGTGTTTTCTGTGGGTGTCATAGATGCCATTGATGGAGGGGAGAAACAGAGGGAGAAAACAGGGGATAACTGTTAGAGGAGAGAGCTAAAGTTAGTTATTATATATGAAAATGTATGTATGAATAATGGTTTGTTCCTATTTATTCTACTTCTGTTTCGGTCTTCTTCTTTTTACAAGGACACGAGGTTGGCGCTACGGGGCGTTTGGTATGAGGGATTGAGAGTTTGGGGATTAGAGGATGGGACTGGGAATGGGAGTTAGAAGGTGGGAATTTATTAAATATATTCCAATCCCTTGTTTGGTATGTTAGTGGGATTAAGTAGGGAATATATTGCTAAATTACAAATTTACCCATTTTAATGAAGGATAACAAAAGAAGAGCAAGCAATATTAGTGAAGTATATGTTAATGAAGGGTAAATTTGTCTCTTAACATAACTAAAAATAATCCCCTCCCTAATACCTGTCCCTCCCCAATCCCCATGTCTTATTTTGGTGGGATAAGAGGGGTTTTAATCCTATTCCCCTTCACATGAGAATTTAGATATTCCCTCAAACAAACATGGGATATCTACCCATAGGGATATAATATCTCATTCCCACCCCCTAATCCCCCTAAACAAACACCCCCCTAATATCACTGTTTTCAGTTTTTGGTTTTATGAATGTAGAAGGTATATGATATAAAGGGATAAGAAATTTACAATTAGTCATATTTATACTAAATATGTTAATTTTGAAAACTGACAACTAGAAACTGGAAACTATGGGCTCGTTCGTTATCGTTTTTTGTTTTCAGTTTTTAGTTTTTTTGAAAACTAAAAACCAAAAACAGAAAACCAGAAAAAGTGGTTTTCACTTTTTAGTTGTCAGTTTTCAAGATTATCATGTTCCCAATAAATTTGACTATTTTTTTATTCATTATAGAACATATATCATATGACTTTGAAAATCAAAAAACCAGAAAACAGAAAACCGCAGTAATACCAAACGGGCCCGTATTGTTGTTTTTGATTTTTTTTAAAAAAACTGAAAACAGGAAAAAAAAATTAACGAACGAGCCCTCGCGTTTCCATATTTTTGTTTTTGGTTTTCAGAAAAATTGAAAATAGGAAACGAAAAACGATAACGAATGAGCTCTAAAAACAAACCACAAATCAAACTTATTCCATGCCAATTTAAAAGAGTTGATTTCTTAAG
The DNA here is from genome assembly GCF_026745355.1 of Beta vulgaris subsp. vulgaris. Taxonomy (NCBI): domain Eukaryota; kingdom Viridiplantae; phylum Streptophyta; class Magnoliopsida; order Caryophyllales; family Amaranthaceae; genus Beta; species Beta vulgaris. The sequence continues at coordinate 56,410,015 of NC_079203.1, forward strand.
TCAAAATATTAAATACCAACACATATAAAATTACTTTGAGAAGTAGTCACCTATTATACACCGAAAATACTAGTAGGTATGTCGTGACTTTTCCGTCGATTGATGAGCTGCCGGACTATATCGTCTATATGGGTCATTTTAAATGATTTGGTTATGTTCTAGTGATGATTCATTCGATACTTTTGTGTTGGATCATATATTATCACCTATGGTTAATTATCTAAAATTACAATCATAATAAACCAATTTTTGAGGTAAGGTGGGATTGGTTCAAATCGAACATTAATCAATATAAATTTTCATTAATCCTCGAGTAAATTTACACCTTTTCAAAATTTCACATTTTTCCACCAATTTTTAGTATCTTGGCTAGGTCCTGGGGCGAAGTCGGGCTTGGTTGTTGTGGGGCCAATTTAACAAATAATTATAAACATAGTTGTGGCAGAGTAAATTTAACAAAAAAGTCTAAACATGGTTGTGGAGGGGAGCCTATTTACTAATAAAACAACTTTTATTTTCACTTTCTTAATCTTCTTAGCCTACTATTATCAGTATAACTAGGCCTTTAACAGGTGTCGTGACCCTCTTAAATACTATGCTTCGCTCTTGTGTTCTAGTTAAACCACGACACACCTGAGTGTATATATTGTATAGTATATCATGATCTAGGTTAGAGGTGTGCTTATATTTAGTTCGATTAGAATAGTCTTGGGCAGATTTAATCTCGATTCAATTTCATCAGAATATCATCATGTAGACTATAACTAAGGTTGCATTTGCTTGACCTTGAAAAAAAGTTTTAGATCTAATGAGCATTGATAAATTTTAACCACTGATAAATTTCAATAGATATTAAAACTTTAACCATCAGAATATCTTCTTGCTATTGTTGGTTTTTAAATTCTTCTTTATGTCTCTGGTTTGGGAGATGAGATGTACTAATGACATTGTTCTTATTCTTTTCCTCTTGCCTTATGCATGCATATTACATACTAAGGGTCTATTCTCTTTGGCATAAAACAAATGAGCTGAATTGAATTGAACTGAAATAAACAGTGATGTGAGAGTAAAAGTATTGTCCAGAGTTGAACTAACTGAAAATAAGTTGGGAAGAACAGACCCTAAGTATAGCTCTGACTATGCATCAATGTATGTTTTTGAGTTGTAGAGTTAATAGTACAGTATATGTATCCTTTCTTGCAACGGTTATATTTGGCATATAACATAATAGTTCAGCATTATATCAGAGAAGGCTAGTCAACTATACTCCTAGATTATTATAGCTATAACAGTAGTTTGCAAGCATACGTGACAATAGCTTGTAAGCATACATGACAATAGCTTGTAATTTCACGTGAGTAGTAATGTTATTTTGTTAGTAATTTCTGTAAGTCATGATTTAGTATTGTCAATTATGGGCATTTATTGCTAAGGCTTAAAATTTCATGTTGTAAGTATTTCATCATAGCTTGCTTAGTATGAATCTCTACGTGGGTCTGGTGCTGCTACTTTCATTTTTTTCTTCTTTGCTATTTTGCTTAGTAGGTACTGTATTATTTTCTAATACGTGACAGTATACTAATTTTCTAAGTTATTGTTATGACTATGTAGTCTATGTATAGATGAGTGTTTTAATTATTTTACCATGGCTTGTTTTGTTTGTGATAAATCGGAGTATAATAATTTGGTAGTTTTATAAATCGATATTTAAGTTGTCGACGTTTCAGTACTCGAGGGAGAATAGTACTGTATTTAGTATTGTTTCGCCAAAAGTTATGTACCAGCCTACCAGGGGTATTATAACTAACGTCGTAATTAACCTTGTATCCAAACTCAGACAACGAAAGTGTAATAATCGGAGTATCTGATTATATTGTTTTGGTGTATAATTATGTTTTAACTTTTAAGTGAGGTTTATGCTTCTTACTTTCTTCAGTGGAAAATTTTATTTTATTATGTTTCTTTAGTGAGGTTTTTCTTTTATTATGTTGTTTTAGATTTCATTATAGAGCAATATAAGCCTCAAGGCTCAAAGTAGACAGCGGCCTAGAGCCTCTCTCATCAAAAATTCAAATTTCTCCCCCCCCCCCGCGGCCCCCCTATCCCCCCAACGGTCCAATTCTCCTTCCCACCATTTCTGCAATTAGCTTGTAACTTGAGGAAACTCAAAAATGGCGAGCACAAATCCCAACGATATCTTCTCTTCTCTCATCTCCGACATCAAATCTTACTCCGGCAACGATCCTCTTTTTCCTTGGCTCAGGTACTCCGTCTTTACTCTCTCTCCACCATTTTTACCTTCATTCTCTCACATGCTTGAAATCAATGGCAGTGGAGTTCGAAAACTGCGACAGACATTACCAATTCATCTTCTCAAAGAGAAACTTCCTCGATTTCTTCAAAAATGCGCACAAACTTTCGATTCTGATCGTCGTTACCGTAACGACCTCCGATATCTTCGTATTTGGCTTCAATTGGTAATTCATCTCCTTTTTTATATGTAGTTCGTTGATTTTATAGTTTGTAGTTTATAGATTTGGAAAAAAATTGTTGATTAGGGTTTTATTGTGGAGTAGATGGATTATGTGGATGATCCAAAGGCGTTATTGCGGACTATGGAGATGAAAAAAATTGGGGTAAAAAGGTGTTTGTTTTACCAGGCTTATGCGCTTTATTATGAGAAGATTAAGAAGTTTGATGAAGCTGAAAAAATGTACCGTTTGGGAGTTCAGAAGTAAGTTTTTTAATTTTTTTTTTTTTTTTTTGTGTCAAGCTTGATGAATGTAAATGAAAATATTTGATTATGTAGGTTGTAGCTGTATGATGTGAACTTATGGTTTATTTCACCAAATGTGCGTTGTATCCGTTTAAGATGAGATCCTGTATGAAACTTGAAAGGTTTTTGATTGTTAAATGTTAGGTTGTGTTTGATTGTGGTTTGTGGAGGTGAAAGAACTGGTTAGTGGTTACTGTAGTGCTGTCTTTTTACTCTTGGAAGATGAAATATGGCTCTAATGATGAGGGGTAAAGTATTTTCGAGCAGAACTTTGTACACATATTGTATGATTCAGTTTGAACATATTCTTATACGTGCAATCGGTTTTAATAGTACTTTTTGAAGTAAAATCTGAACATTGTTTGGAGTTAGCCTTTTGCGAAAGAGTGGAGGTTCTGTGCCTATGGTTGGTGTTTGGATATGAAGTAGGGGACACTAGCGCGTTCTAGAGCATGCTTGGATTTAGGGTAATGCATCAAGGGAGTAATCCACCTTGTCCATTACACTTTACATATAGCTGCTTTAAGATCACTAGTAGGGGATAATGCAATCAACTGGAGGAACATAATGTTGGATGTGTAAGTAGGGGAAAATCAGCATTTGTGAAGCTTATGAAACTATGATTCTTCAGTATCCATTTGTTTTCAATTTATTGGTTTCCTCGTGTATGAAATGATGTTGGGCACAATGTTGGGATATCTGTCTTCTTTCAGTTCCTTTTAGGAACTTTTTATGCATTAGGATGATTAAAGGGGTTTAAATTTGCATCAGGGTCATACTTATGTTCTTTGAACTTCTGTGAAGCTTTGCAGAACCTTTAGATGAATTGCAGAAATCATATGAACAGTTTATTCAACGCATTGAGCGGCATAAAAACAAGAGAGTTCAGGTTACTTCCAAATTTTTATTCTTAAACCTGGAACTGTTCTACATTTCAAGGAACCTTTTGTGTTTAACTATCACTATTTAATACAGCGTGAGAAGAGGAGAACTAAGAGACCTCTGTGTGATCAAAATACCACATCCCAAAATTGCAGTTCTAAGGAGAACAATGAAAATTTGTGCAAGGTTGATGGAAGTTCTGATATATCCTTGCTTAAGGTATCTTCCATCGAGAAAGAGTCTGTGAATAACAAGAACATATTAACAGAAAATTCTCAAAATCTGATGCCACTAAATGAAGCAAAAAAAGGAGCTGAAAGCAAGTTATATCGAGATGATTCTGTCGTGGCCAGGTTTGTGGATTCTGCAATTGTTGGAAGGTCTGGAGCAGAGGATGCTTGTCACCACGGTCTGGTGGAACCTACCATAAACATGAAAGAGGCCATGAATGACATTAATAGCATGTTCAGAGAACCCATTGAGCCTGCAAAGGCTGTTCGGAGATCATATAAAGGGAAACCCAAGGTACATCAGAGCACAAGCAATGTACTTGAGGTGTTTAATGATGAAAATCCATGCAATACAGTCAAATCGACATGCCAAAAAGACGAAGAAGACTTTATAGTGCCACAGAACAAACCAGAACAGCCTCTTCAAGAACCATTTAAGATATTTGTTGATGATGAATTAAGCAATGATTTGGAACCGAGTGAGACTCAGACATCAGCAGAAGGCTCCCCATCATCTTCTTCTGGAGTTGAGTCATTCGTATTTCTAAGGCCACAAGATAACCAAGAGTCTTCCAATGAGATGAAAATAGAGAAATCATCCAGAAGGACTAGAACCAAATTCAGAGAAGACACAGTTGTTTGCAGATTTGTGGGCTCAGCCATTCTTGATGAACCAGAGGTGGAGAATATCTGCCACCATGGCTTGGTGGATCCAACTGTGAATCTTAAAGAAGCTATGGAAGATATAAATGACATGTTTGGTAAGCCAATAGATTTTGTCAGGACCACCAGGAGGAAAAGGCAGGAAAAAGCAATCGCCTCAGGGAAAAATGATTTTGGTGGGTTTACCATACTTGCTGATGATGAATTCAATAGTCAGGAAGGTCCACAACCTCCACAAAAATCACCAAGCAAGAAAAATCAAGAGTTATATGAGCCAACCGTCTTCACAAAAGAAGCTATGGATGATATAAATGACCTCTTCAAGATGCCTCTCGACTTTTAGACATGATACTTGTATTGCTTCTTTTTAGGTGGCAAAAAATATTTTTGTTGTTGTTGTATGCGGTAAGCTCTGCTGTTTTCCTTCCATGAGTGGTCAAATTTGAAATCAATATATCAAAATCCTGTTGATTTCTATTCATCAATTCATAAATTTGATTTACCATAGTTATTGTGCATCCCTTTCACTAATTTGCACCTGTATATGTTGTCAGTGTGTACTGTTTTTTTTTTTCTTTTCTTTTTTAGGTAAATATTGGTTTTTTGGATCATCAGAAATTTATGAAGTCAAAGAGAAGTGTTAATGCTTAGTTAAATTATTCGTGAACAAGAATATAGCTCTCATGTTTAGACAAGAACCCACAAGGCACAAAATACACAAAAAGGGTTTTAAACGGGGAGAAGATATTACAGCCAAACAACTTTAAAAAATCAGTATTGGTTAGGAATACAGTGATCAGGGCGGAAAGCCAAGGGGCCGGCAGCATAAATCACAGCCTCGTAGTTCTTAGTCATAATCTTCTTGTTCTCATACCGAAGTTTGGCTCCATTGACACCATAGTTGATGTTAGTGAAGACATCACAGCTGTCAATAGGGGAAGAAACCAGCTTCACAACACAAGCTTGAAGAGGATGATCCAGAAGCTGATGCTTCATTGAAAAGCCCTGAAGCTTCGCGTAGAAGTAACCATCACCATTTGTAGTGTAGGCCTTGTAGTAGCTGATTCTGTCCTTCTGGTTCCTGCAGATAACACTGATATGAGCACCAGCAATGGGCTTAGCCTCATCTAGAGACCATGCTCCTGCGTACTTGCAGCTCTGGCAGTAGACGATCCCTTCCACTACCACATCTGTTACCTTTGTAGTTGGTGCATATGGTTTTGGATATGACTTGGTTTTTGTTTCATATCCATCCGCGTTTGCGTAAGAGAAGGCCAAAGCTAGGACCAAAACTGACAGTAGAAACAAATTCTGGGTTCTTGTCATTTCTTTTTGTTCTTTTTCTTTTTTTTGTGTTTTTTTGGCTGGATTAGGAAATTGGTTTGTATTTTGTTTTAGGAGAAAATAAGTAATAATTGATGGGTATTTATATTTGATGGTTTTAAGAATGGTATATGTTGATGATCTGAAAACTTGTCCAATTTACGTGGGTGCTACTAAGTTGAAGGTCAACTGTGTTTTTAATTCAGAAAATGGAGTTTGGACATGCAGTGCACGACTACTGCCTGCAAGAGCAAGACTGCAGGAAGGAGGAGAAGATCAACAATAATAGTGGTGGTTGACGTGAGGTCCATATAACATGGTATCTGATTAATTGTTATTCTAATGTTCTTTTAAATGAGATTAGGTGATCAAGTCACTTCATTAGTCAAGTAGCCTCTCTGAGCAATCTGTGATTACTTCAACTCTATTGTTATCCAGGTTCCATGCATGTTTCCTTAAAGATGTGCCTAGGCAGCGCTCGTGTGTTGCAGGAAGCTGGATCAGAGTTGGCACACGGGCTCGTGTCTAAGCATGCTGCGTGCTGTGTTCGCGACACACAACCAAGACCCACCAGGCCACGAGCCCTTCCTGCCAATCATGTTATGCCTTCATGACTTAGTACCATGCTTTCCCAAACCAAAAATGTGGCTTTTCAGCATTGTGGTCTATCAAGATGGTTAGGATCTTCATCATTTTTATTACCAATTCATAAATTTATTCAATGACCATACACAAGTCCGACCAACTTAGGCGTTAATCATCTTCCATCTTCCTAAGGACAAAACTGCACCAAGTTAGGGAATCCTTCCCTTGAAACTCAACAAATGAACTCTCCTTATTCTTCCTCAGTTTTATATTACTCGCTACACTTCTCAATTCACAGACTCGTAGGTAATTTTTGGAGAAGAAAGAGGTAGAGAGTAAAAAGAAAAGGGACCCATGTAAGAGGACAGAGATAGAGAGAGTTTATTGTCCAAAAAGTAAGTGTAGCAAGTAATGTAAAACTTCCCGCAATAGAAAGTGTAGCGAGTATTATGAAACGGAAGAAGTACAAAATATTTCTAAACTAAATTGAGGATTTGAATCATCCTGAGTGTCACACAATCGTTTGGAGACTGCATCTGAAATTCTGAAACTTTATAAACTAATAGCCCGGAAAGTTAACTTCTTTATAATATTAACTTGTCCGAGGGTTGCCATACCTTAATATCTTTGATTAACATTGGCCTTTTATTATGTTTCATTGTTTCTGAAATACAACTTTGTTCATTATTATGCTTGGTTATGTATAGAAATATTAGAAAATTAATTTTCACATGATAATAACTTCGTATAATATAGTTGTAAAAATAGTTTGATATACCTAAAACATGTGTTTCGCGTATATTAAAATTCAAAACACAACATTTTGCCTTAGGCTTCGTTGTTGGTGCCTAGTGGTACACTTCCTATCTTCTTTTTTGAGGGGGTTCGGTTCGTACTTGAGTGGCTAACAAGAATCCTTTTCAGTATTTTAAACAGTGGCGAATCTAGGATTTTTATATAGGGTGGGCCGAACTTATTGATTAATTTCTTTGAAAAAAACCAATAACAAATGTCCTTAGCATCGAACTCGTGACTTGATGCCTAGTATACTCGCGCTCCAACCACCTGCTCCACCATACCTATTTGCATTACTATCTCAGATAAGTTACTTATAGATATTTTGGATCATGGGGTGGGCCGAGGTCCGGGTAGGCCACCCCCTATATCCTCCCCTGATCTTAGAGCTATATTTACATCACCAGCTAATATCAAGAAACAAAGATTTTTTTTTTTTCTTTTTGTTTAACAACAAAACCTCCATATAGTCAGACCAAAATGGAACCATCAAGTGTACTCCGTAGACATTTATCAACCTTGCAAGCATAACATACCAAATATTTACCATAACAAGCAAGTGTGACCTGCTTTTTACTAAGTACCTGCTTTCGTTCTTCAAAACATTAACCACTACTACAATAGATTTCAGTATATCTTCACCCTCTTCACACTCAAAAATTCGAACAATATCTTCTACGTTCCATTTACAGAACGAGCATCAAGCTCAGCCCACCAAAGGGAAGAGAATCGTGGAACCGCTTTATCCTGAGCAACACCTGTTATCTCCCTCAATCTTGCAGTAACATCTTTCATTGTAGGTCTATGTTGTTCAGAATGAAGACATTTTCTTATCACTTCACTTATGTTATTAAGCTGTTCTGGTTTGAATTGTCTCAACATAGGATCAATCAATTCTTCAAGAGGTTGTTCCCCACTTAAATACTCTGACACCCAATGATCAATTGAGTTGTTCTCTAGAGAATGAGGGATACGGCCTGTCATCATCTCTAGGAGCAACAAGCCGAAGTTATAGACATTGCTCTTGGGGCTAACTGATATTGTACTTAAACCACTCATGCCATTAGCGACAGGCTGAACTCGTGGAGCTGCTGCCACTTCGTTCCAGAAACAGAAATCAGATATTTTTGCAGCATAGTCTTCAGAGAGGTTTACAGCTGATGAGTTGAGGTTTGGGTGAGTCACTGGTGGTGTTAATTGGTGCATATGCTCAAGGCAGTATGACATTCCCATGGCAACTCTTAGCCGCATTCCCCAATCTAAGTGCTCGGCTTCCCTTACTACAAATAACCACCAGGATGATAAAAACCGTGAGATAAAGAAATACATGTAAGATGTAGTATATACAGCATGATTTTACATGTTTAATCTCTTTTTTTCCCCTTTTCAAACGCCCATACTACTTCCTCTAGGAAAAGGTTATATAAAGAACATGTTCTCCACAAAATAAATTAAATTTACAAAACAAACCTCCCTCTCTTTGTTTTGTGGAGCACAATGTAACAAATAGCCGAACTCTTTCCTTCATGTACTAAATTTTTTGGGCTACATACTTCTTTAACTTATTATCCTCAAGAAACAGAAAGAGGCTCATTCTAGGATTAACAGCTTAAATGAGAATGACCATAGCTACTTACCATGCAGATGCTCAAAAAGCGAGCCATTTGGAGCATATTCGAAAATCATTAATCTGGCAAAAGGCTCCTCTTCCTCACAGTAACCTATAAGGTTAACAAAATTTTTGTGGTTCACCTTTGATAAAGTCTCAATCTGGAAAGGCATGAAAATAGAATATTTTTTAAGAAAGGAAGATGATTAATTGAGCAGCATTTTACTTCATAATAAAGAGTATAAACCAGCCACTTTTACAAAGTTTTTACCTTCTTTCTGAACTGTGTCTCCAAATTCCTTGACCAGTCTTTGGCAGAAGTTACACAAAGAGATATAACAGCTATTTCAACTCCATTAGAAAGCGTGCCTTTGTATATCGTACCAATGGATGATGATCCAATGACATTGCTGAAATCTTCACAAGCTGTTTGAAGCTCGGACCACTTCAGATTTGGAACCCCTGTTGTACAAATTCTAATGATCATGCTCTTGTACATGAGAAACGAAAAAATATATCATAGAGAAAAGAAAGGGAAAAAAAAGAAATTGTTCTTGATGAAACTAAATCATCAAGGATGCTGGAGTTGTACACACTTGGAAAAGTATTAAGTGTAATATAGAATCTAATGTTGCTAACCTTCAACAAAGCTTGGTTTATCAATATTGACTCCATCTGATCTATCATTACCTACATTTGACCAGATTCCCAAATATACACAATTATGATTCTTTGGAACATCATCATGCCCAGATGAAAAAAAAAAGCAAAAATTGTCGGATAAAGAAGCATTTACCTGGTACAAATGCTTTTTTAAGTTGTCCACTAAATCTTGTAACCTTTTTTATTTTACTGCCCCTTAAAAAGTATAGTAAAAAGCTGATTAAAACCAAACCAATGATTCCACCTCCTGTTCCAAATCCTATCAGAAGTTTATCTTTTCCACTTAATCCACCAGCTCGTGAAGGAGATGGGGGAGACAAAGGAGAATCAGGAGGTGGAGGTGGAGGTGGAGGTTGAGGTTCTGGTAGCTGCGGTGGGAGATTATGTAGTGGAGACGGAGGGGGTGTGAGTGGTGGCTTTGGTGGTGAATTCGTAACTAGATCATCTAAAGATTTAGCAGAACCACCTCCACTAGTTGAATCTGTCCCGTCAGGTGGAGATATTTCAGAGGCTTGAGTTCTATTAGCATCCTGCAGTATTCTCGAATGTCTTACATCTTTTGCTTGATCATTATGCCTAAGGTTTAGCACGAATTATCATCAGCAATTTGCCACCCCAAACAAAAAGAAAAAAAGCTCATTGGGCTTTAAAGCATTCTTTCCTTAAATGACTTGTAGATGCATTAGTGATCATTACCTGAAATATGATAATACTTTCAGAGATTTTATAGATAGGTTCTCCTCTTCATGAACTTCAGAAGATACGTGGCAGGATAATCCATTCTTTTCTAATATACTGCAGATTAACAGAGGTAGAACATAATAGTTTGAGGACCAATATTTTACATATATATGACTTTACCCCCAGAACCAAAAGAGTTCTAGCAGCTTACAAGATAGGGATGTTGGATCCTGATTCATGTGTGATTGGTTCACGAAAATTATTGAAACTCAAGTCTAGCAACTTCAATTCTTTTAGATTTCTAATTTCTCCAGGAATCAACCCAGAAAAGGAATTGTTCCGTAATATGCTGCAAAAGACTTGAGTGACATAAATGCAAGAGAAGAGAAAACAAAATTACAGATAGTATTAGCGCATAATAAGAAAGTGTTGGCCTTCATATGTTATAATTTATTCTTACATGGACTTTATGTGCAGCAGATGATGAAGTTCTGGAGCTAGTGTTCCCTCAAGACAAAGATTTGTCAAATTCCTGAAATTTTCAGTACAGCTCAGGACATTAAAAACATAAGAAAGTATCACAGTTCTTTACTCAGCAATCCGTCAAAACACCTCTAATACACCAATCAACAACCAATCAACCCCTAGGAAACCAAAAAAACCGGCTGAGGTCTGATGTCCTCTTGGCTATTGTGTGTCTCATCTTGTGTCCCGACCCAATTTCCTTTCGACACATTACCAAAATTGGTGATGTATCAAAAGGATAAGAGGTTGTGCCACCAGATGAGCCAGTGGATCTTCACAGGTAATCACTCCAAGAAACATGGAGATCACCTTTAATAGACCGGTCAACAAAACTGACGTATCATAACACAAAACTAGACAACCACCACAAATTAAATTTCAAAACAATACACACCAATACACTGACACAATCCAATCACTATGAGAAACACCTTCACACATTTGGTGTGAACTTTAATTAGCTTTTTGATGACCATTTTGTAGATCCTTCTAGGTTTCGAATTTGGTATACTATACACAAGAGATAATATTCCAGAATCTTCTTGGAGAAACATTATCAAGCACCTTGGGAGAAAGAAACAGAGATATATGAGACTCGATGGCATTAGAAATTCAGAACATCATATTTATCTTCTTAGAGGAGCAACATTTATCCCCCCTTCCCCTTTCCAACTCCACCCTCCTTAACCAAAAATAAATAAAAACTGTAAAGAATCAATATATTGAAGTAAGACCCTATTCTTTGGGATTGAATTTGGCTAGACTGAACTGAATTAAGCACAAAAACTAGAAAATCGGCCCAAAGGAACAGTGTCTAAATTCCCTAACCTAAGTATGGCAATAAAATCTACAGAACTTCAACCCAATTTCTTAAGCAAAACAATAGATCTTTGGTCATAAAACCCGATCAAGTATAGTTCATTTTTGAAGTATAGTCAAGTTTTACTACTTTAAGCTCTTAACAACCACTTCTATCTTCAAATTAACAGGAACATGCTATAAATATAGTCCTTATATTAGTTGAAAACCATGAGAAACTGCATTTCCAATTACACATTGAACGAATCTAACAAGATCCTATTACATGATAATGTACTTCTGATATACTTATTGGAGAGACTTTAAGGTCCAAAATTTGGCTGTGACCGAGAATTTCCCTTAAGGAACATACAAAAGGAGCGGAGTAACGAAATACAATGCTTATACGTAGTCTTTAGGGCTACATATAGCAAATCTTTTTCTTCATACTAATATAAATATGCCAAACTTTCTCACAATGAGCAAAGCATAATCATACTAACAGCATCATTTACAATAATGAATTAAGATCATGTTTGAGAAATGTAGAAAAATAGAAAGAAATAATCATAAGGGAGTAGAGAATGAAATGATCAATGACTCACAGGGAAACCACTTGCCCACTAGCACACCCTACTCCAAACCATGAACATGGGTTAACTTCTCCATTTTCCTCATTCCAACTTGACAAGCCTCCAAATGGGTCATTCACCAATCTTTCTTTGAACTTTAATAGGGAAATTCCTGTTTTACCATCCACCAAAATAATATAAAACATCTGTACATATGAAATAACTGTAGAAAACTTCCATAAATCTAAATTTTCAAAAGAACATCACTTGATCATTTAATCTAATTCTTGTTTTTGCACAATTAGCATAAGATGTATAAAAATGAAACTATGATTCTATGAAACATTATCATTTACTTGATTTTTTTATAAAAAAAACACTTACTTGATTTTATACCATAATCACTTAAAATTTTGATTTACTACAGTAATTAACCCCCTAACAAAAGAAATTATAAAAGTATGCATAGAATTAAGTACCTTCATGATTGAGAGACCAACAAAAGATAGAATTTAGCAGGAATATCCCAATAAAAACCAGAATTCTCCATGTTAAGCACACATTGGTCCACCAATAATCATTCATTTTCCTTCTTTTCATAAAAATCCAGACATCTTTACAAGATAAAGTTCAACCAAAATTGCCCAGAAAAAAGCTGGGTTTTTTGACCAAGTTCTTGTATTATCACCAATTCTACAAGAAACCCTTTATTTCAAAATTTCCAACCAAGATAGTATAATTTTTGCACAAAAAGTTAACAGAAAGAAGTGTTCAGAAAATACCCAGATGTTTGAATAATAAAGTTTCAAACTTTGACTTAGTTTTAACTAATTTACTAAAGAATTCCCTAAAAATGGAAGGTTAGTGAAGCCAAATTGGGTAAGGAAGAAGAGTGATAAAGGTGTGTTTGGTGACAGAATGTTTGTAGGTTGTGGAAAGGAGTAAAGGATAGAAAATGGCGCTATGGGAAGACTTTTTGAATGAAAGTAGCTGACTTCAGGGTAGAATGGGAAAAAACAAACAAACAGGGAATAATGTTGAAGGAAGATGCACCTGTAATTTTCTAATTGGAAAATTAAACAGGTTTTTGCAATTTGAGAATTGAAGGAAAATGGTGATGTGTAATACTGATGTTACGTAGTGCAGAAGACTGAGTAAAAGGAAGTCAGACATCATTATCAAAAGGTTGACTGACTCTTCAAGAAGAATTTATCTTTTGTACTCACTCACTTCAAAAAAAAAATTGCCAAGAATAATTTAAATTTGGGGCATAAAACAAAAACAATTATTTCATAAACTATCAAAATGATCCTAAATTTTAGAGTCTTATTAATGTATCATCACCATAGAATTTTTCAAATATAGGTTAGATTCACTTCATCTAAAATAAGACGATTTGGTTTGAATTTATTAAAATTAGGTTTAGTACTCTAGTCTTGATCTTTTTGGTATGGTTGATCAATTGTTATAACTGTCATTTAACCGTTTTTTGATGCTAATTTATAAGTAAAATGACATATTTACTTAGAATCTTGTTTAATGGTCATGTTATGTACTTTCTAAAATATCTAATTGTTGTAAATAATTCTAATAAGATATTGAAGATATTTTGATATTATATCCGTTCTTTTTCTATCGCAACAATAGAGTTTTCACACTTGTCAATACACAACTTTAATTATTAATATTTTTAATTATGTTTTAGTAAAAATTATAGAAATTTGATATTTTGAAAGGATAAAAATTATAAAAATTATGTTTTATTGCTCTCTCTCTCTCATATCTATGTGACACTTTATACCACCAATCCACCATTAAGTTCCTCTTCTACGTAAACTAAAATTGAAATAATTACCCTCCTAAATTTCCACAAGGGTACTTTTGTTTTTCCCACAATTTTCAACTGAAAAAACAAAAGTCAATGCCGAAAACCAGCATAAGGTAGTTGTCAACAACAAAATTGTAAAGTAAGGTAGTTTAGGACAATAATTTTTTTATAAGGTAGTTTTTCACAAAAATTTGAAAATTAAAGATGATTTGGGGAAAAAATCCTTATTTTTGATAAAATTTCTTCATAGGAATTTTTTGTCTTTTAACAGAAAAATCTCTAAAAAAATTTAAGCTGACGTGGGGGACTTATATATTTTTTGCTTTTTAAATTCAAAATAAGTTTATAGAATAAAGTGGAGAGAACTAAGCCTTTATATTAATTTTTTGCTTTTTAACAAAAAAAAAAGCTCAAAAAATTAAGCTGACATGGGGGACATATATATTTTTGTCCCAGTCAATCAGCCAAACTAGTATACTCCACTAACTTGGTTATACAAGTCTTCTCAGAATCTAGTATTGGACTCCATAACAAGGGGAACCCTTTTGGTTGGTAATCCAATGTCTCAACTGTTAAGTAACATTATCCTTTGAAAAGTTTAGGTGATCAATTATCTATATAAAGCTTCAATCACTCATTATATCTTGTTTATTTTCACATCTCAAGATTTCTTTGGAAAAGATAATCGACAAGAGGTTGTTGGAAATTTGGAATAGCTCCATCAATAAATTTTTGGTCATAAAAATACCACCCATCCACCATCAATATCTGGTCTGTGAAACTTTGTACCAATTTTAATTATTGGTTTTTTTTTTAACCCCTCTAGCGAACTCGTGATAAGATGAATTTCATCTGGATTGTCCTCACACAAGGTCACTCACTAGCGTGATATATAATAGTAATTTATAATAATTGCATCACAAATTGACTTTTACATTATTTTGTGACAAAACTATGAACAATTTTAAACTATGAATACATATATTGATCCCTTCATTTATATATAGGGGATCAATGTACATTTTAATACTTCCTCCGTTTTTGTTTAGATGTTACACTTTCTATTTTAGGAAGTTTTAAATTAGATATTACACTTTTATTTTGGCTAATAATTTCTCTCTATCTCTCTCCTATCACATGTTCACATGAGACCCTTTTGTTTTTTATTCTCTCTATCTCTCTCCTCTCCAAAAATTACCTAGTAGTCCGTGATTTGAAAAGTGTAACATCTAAAAAAAAACGGAGGAAGTAATTTAGGATTGACAAGCGTGATATATAATAGAAAAAGTTTTACATGTAGTGCAATCAAATAATATAACTCATAGTATTCACCATTATGTTTTTCTTCTTTTTAGGTAAATCAACTCCTCCGGGCCACACTCTTTTAGGGCCCAATCGCTGTAATTGTTAAATTTACGTAGATATACACAGTGAATTTTTTACCTATAAATTCCGCCATTGTAAGACATGAATTGCTCATTCATTTATAATACATCCTACTGATACATTTCTATTATGTATCTCTCACAACAACAAACACCTTCCTTTTAACATGAGAAAATGGAACACGACTTCTTAGCAATTTGCCTTCAAAATGTCTACAAGACTACAACACAATCAAACGCTGAAAACTTCCAGGATGACATTCCACAACCTCGAATCATAAGCTATAAGGAGGCTGTAATGAGCAGCAAGGAACTTACATAGTTCTACCGTGAGTCCTTTTAATGTGCTAGCCTGCTAGGTAAGTGGTAGCCATTACGTCCTCAATGCTATCGCACACTACTACAAGTCCACAACCATGGTGAGTGTAAATCGCGCACAATCGATTAATAGATATCTGATATCATCGCTGCAACCGTATCATCGCTGCAACCATATAGTCGCTACTACGTGAACTAGTGCTCGGTTGAGACTTGATAGGTCAGAATATTAGCATTAGCAAGCTCATGTCTACCAAGTTAAAATTTAACAGCTGAAAAACTAGTTACGCTCATCCCTATGAAAAGAAGAAAAACAAGATACACTTATCATCATCCATAGGATCAAAGATAACCCCAATTCCGAAAATGCAGCCGACCAATCTATTCTATCTGATGTAACGAACAAAACTTTCACAAGGATATTGTGGCTGTTTATATCATTATATGGTAGTAACTGTAATACCAGACACCATTTACCACAATAATGGATGTCTATACTTAATAATATTACCATTATAACATTTTATTAGCAGTTATTGAACAGCCGTGACAGAATCTGGCCAGTATTTCTGTAAAATTATTCCCAAAATTTATACAATACTCAAGCTCATTAACTTGGCCGCAAGTCTCACAACCAGAATCAACTAATGGAAACAATAAAAGAAATATTCTCCGCATCATATTGCATTAATCACAGCATGCCTCCTACGAAACAGAAGACTAGTTTCTTATAACAAACGATTTTGCCGAAAGGTCGAACCGATCACATAGAGCATTCTGAGGCCAAAAATACAATGAACTGGAATCTCACCAAAATAAAGTGACTAATATGAAGCAGTATAATATCAAAACTATAAGCTGGTTGGTTGGTCCAGTACCAATAAAAGAGCTTTATACATCAACCAAGTATACATCCTGGCCATAGTGATAACATAGATGTATATCAGTAGAGCACCCCTAAAATAAACAAATTTCTCACAGAAATGAACTAGTGTTCAATTCACGTTTGCAATTTCATGCCGGAAGTAGACCCCTTGGTTGCATCGTATGGAAGATTCATACCAAAAAAAAAGTGATGAGCTGCCAATGAAATGCAATTTCCCTGTCTAGCAATAATATACTATCCTCACGGCTGCTCTACCTGCCAACTACAGCAGAAAGTTAATATTCAACTTGGTGAATGTCAAAGATTTGTGATCATAAAAGGGGAAAGGAAAATGTTTGAGAAACCCTTAGGGTCGCCAACCCTCTTAGACACATTAGAATAAAATATTGATATGTATGTAATAAATGAGGAGAGAAGACCTATGCAAATAATGTTTTCCTAACCAATGAAAATTCAATAATAAAAGGGTTTGGCAACCCTAAGGGTTACTCAATCAATGTCCAAAGGGGAAAATTGCAATAGCAAAAACAAATGCAGAACCTTTCTCAAACATGATGTTTAAGGATGAACAATAATATCAATGTATATTACAGAATACTTCCTCCGTCTCTTTTTACTTACAACCATTTGACTTTCACGTTTGCCAATGCATAACTTCAACCATTAATATCTTTAATTACCGATAACTAAAAATTATAAAAAGTAGATTTTCGGAAGATACGCATTGAGACGAATCTAACAAGATCTCACATGAATATGTTTTTCCTTAACTAAAAATCACCAAAGATAAACTAAGTGGAGTTTGTGAATAGTGTAAAAGAAACGGAGGAAGTACGTATTGACAAGTATGATCTTTAATCAGCCTTTTCCCTAGACTATGCTGATGGTTCTTCTCCCTTTTATCCCTCAGCCTAGCAAACACATTTCAATTAAGAAGTCCAAGTAGCATACTTAATTAAGTCATCAATATCATTACTAACTAAGACGACAATTCTTCAGCATACAGCTTTTGAGGATATGCATTTCCCACACAAATGAAATAAGGGAATCCAGGAATCAATCTCACCTATAATAGCAAAACTGTTTAAGCATTAAAATCAGTAATTTTTCCCACGGCAACAGTTTTTCCTGAAAGTAGAAGAAAAAATATTAGGATACATAACATATACTGATGTAGAAATTCACCAATTTTAAGCAAAGGCATCACCTTCAGTTCGAAGAGTAAACCTTCCAAGCTGTTGGAAATCAGAGAACTTCTCTACACATATCATGTTGCTTAACTAGAAACACAACCAATTTGATAAGTTAGGTCACGAAGTCATAACGTTCATTTTCCAATTTCTCAATAGACCGACAAGTACGGAAAGCTAATAAAATCAATTATGAATCATATATATAATAATATATTTGATAATTGTAACTGACCCGGGGCATCGCCCAGGCCAAAATACTAGTTATATCTCACTACTTGGACATCGGAAACAAGGAAAGAGAATCTTTATTGATCGCAGAGTAGTCATCGGTGTTTAAAGAAAAGGAAAAATAACAACAATAATCCCAACTACTGTTGACCTTCTCAAAATAATGCTCACAATCGATTAACTCCAAATAATTCCAACTATTACCCTACCCTTCCCAAAATACTCCATGCATACCTACAAGGCTACAACCCATTAAAACAATTCATTCTTTTTTAATTAATTTTTACGACTTCCACTTTTTGTACATCTCTCCTTCCTTTACCCCCACCCCCTCCCATAACCACAGTGCATCAAGCTATACCTTCAGTAGTCCACAGAGAAAACCATGGAAAGCACTACCTAGCAACAATCAATTTCGTAGAGTAGAAAATATTTCAGAATTGAGTAAAGCAAAGCATTAATATAAACTACATCAACTCACAAGCATCAATGCTTCTCAGCCTACATTCTGATCTATGACAGTGGGCGAATGTCTCTCAAACCAAAAACTAGACCCAAACATATGAGCAGAACAAATTAACATCCCCACCACCACCAACCAACGACCCAAACCCCTTCCAACATAACCATACCATCCCTTGCTCCCTAACCACCAACACCACCCTCACCACTTCTGTGCCCAACACCACTACCTGACAAACTACCACCACAACCACCTTCATCGGGTCCTCAAAAAACCCCATTCAGCTTGGACGTGGCTGTCTGGTTAGGTAATTAAGATGATTGTGGCACTTAAGAGGCATTAGGCTGTGGAGATGCCTAGATGGTACTCTTGAGATAGTGGCTAAGTAGATTTGCGTTGGATGACAGAGGGTGGACCCAATAGTTGGGTTTATTCTGAGTTAATTGATTGTTGGGATTATTTTGAGGTCAACCGTAACCGGGATTCTTGGTCTTTAGTTTTTACAAAAGAAAAAAATATGCAATACACATACGTCATAGTCCATATGGAACTCGTTAACATTTGCATTTGAATCAAGCAAGGAATCTCAAAGTGGAAGTTAGACAATGACACATACACTTTTCAACATAACCAGATACATGATTGATTTTTTTATAACATAGATGTAAGTATGTTAATATCTTACAGGACTTACAGGCTACAGAAGCACCTACATTAAACAATATATATACGAAAAACAAACCTGGATACGGCACACGACAGAAGCCCCGTTCTTCACAAAAAGAACTTTCTTCTTCATTGGTTTCCTAGTCTTTAAATCAATCTGCTGCAGTAGTTCTACAATCTCACACTCTTCAACAACAGAATGAATATGCAGGACTGCCTTGTAGCCAGCCGTAAAAATTGCCTAAGGAAGTAACACTTAGAAATTAGGATACAAGAAAATATGAAGCAAATGTTCAAAGGAAAGGGACTGATATGATCTTGAAAAAAACAATTATATATATATATATATATATATATATATATATATATTATAAAGACGAAAACATCTCACATACATTATCAAGCAACTCAAGGATCTGCAGCTGAGCAATAAACTCATTAACAACTGGAATCGGCTTGGCTGCACAGAATTAGAGTAAGCATCAAGGACCAAACATCACCAATTACATAAAATAATCAAAGCAATTCTATAAAACAAACACATCTTCTATTGGCATCCCTTAAAAGTTGGCCTCCATTGTCACCATTCAGTCAGGCAAAGCACAATCATGTAAGCACCCAGAAGGCCTGAACCATTGTCACATAGTTCGCGGATCCCTTCAGATAGCAGAACGGATACGGGAACGCAATTCACTAGTTGGCTGAATTTGAGATAGCAGGGAGTATTTTTTTGGTTCGCTTTAGGGCATCATTCGGTTCGCTCATGCATTTTTCTACTTATATTCCTTCCTAATTAAGGAAATATGAAGTTTTTTTCAATAAAAAGATTGTGAAGGTGAAAAGTCAAAATGTTAACAAGTGAATAGATAGAAAAAAAAAACATAAAATAAAAACCAAATCAACTTCTAGCATGTGAATTTTGGTTGCCTAAAACAAAGTACAAGTTTAAGAGAGAAAGAGTTGTAGTGTACAATTGTCTACATATCATGTGGGTGCCTTTTCCCTTCCCATCTCAGATTAATTTTGACTTTTCCACCGCTCACCCCATTAGACCCTGTCACACTCTCTCGAACAATCAGATCCCCTCTCTTTCTTCTCGGAACCGGCAGCCGACAACCCGTAACTGGCAAAGAAGCCGGTAAACTCACATCACCACGGCGACCTAAATCCCCAAACCACGTTTCTCCTTCTCCTTGATTAGATGGCTCAATTATCAGATCCAGCGTTTTCGAAATTCTAGCAATTCTTCTTCCTCGCTCTTGAATTGATAATGGTGACAAAAACTACATCATTATGCTCGAAAACTTCTCTAACAAAATCCCCAACATTTCATTACAATATATTCTTGTTTTACACTTAATTAAGGGATTTAGGGTTTGTTTTCTCGAACCCTAATTCTGAAATTCCCTCAATTAAAGCCTTTTCTCTCCTAATCGTCCTATTATATACAAACAGAGAATGACCATTTAAATTTTGGTACGCCAATTTGGCCGATTGGATCGCGTGCCCCAGCGATTTGGCTCGCCTACGAACCACGTTTCAGAACGAGCAAACTGTTTTGGGGGGGGGGGGGGGGGGGGTAGGAGCGGACTATGAACACTGGCCTAACCACAAATGATGTCCCACATGACTGAGGTCAGCGTAAAACTGATCCAGAAAAGTCTACCTCCAAAAATGCCAAGGGCCAAGAACAGATTGCTATAGTGCTAGAATTATTTGCAAATTTTTCACTCTTAATTGTATGCTTAGAGCAACCACAATGGTGGGAAATCATGTTCCCCATTAAAAAAGGGGGAAAAGAACCTTTCCACCATTGCTGGATGCTTCTCATACAGAGTGGAGCACCAACACATAGGGAAGGTTCTAATATTAACGACGAACCAAAACGCGCCATGTGGCTGGTCAAAGTAAGAGAGAGAAATAATAGTGCGGTATGGAAAAGTAGGAGAGAGAAGGTGAATGGGGAACCTCTGAATAAAGGCATGGAGTTATGAAACGGGAAGGGCAGATGAAAAAGTTTATGGAAATGATGTGGACTAATGAGGTGAGGAGAGAGAAAATATGCGGAGGTTAATGAATTTGGATGCTCTTAGTCAAGGCAGTAATACTCAACAGCTTTTTGAGTATACAAGTTACTTCTAACAAATGACTTGCACAAGAATTTTCTCACTACCCATAAGTTTCCCCATTTCCAATCATTTACATTATAATAAGTTAGAGAGAGATTGAAGCTATGTTGCTCAGACTCGGGTACCCATGTCAGCCACGGATACGTGTCCAAGTGTCCGACTCGGCTATTTTTTGGAATCTTTTCTATTTTTTAGCCCAAAACAAAGTGTCCAAGTGTCCCACCCATGTCCGAGTGTCGAGGATCCAACACGGGTACTTGAGGTGAAATGAAGAGTCCGAGCAACATAGGATTGAAGATCCAAAAGAGGAGGCCGAGGGTTAAGGGCATTAACCATCCCAATATCCAATGTCAAGATTTATTAACTAATAGAACATTGCATAAGATCAAATTTGTCCACAAAAGAGAAAAAAAAGAACACAACAAAGTATCAAAGGAATGCATAATAATAAGCTTTAAAACAAAATATGAGAAAAATAAAAAATGTCATATTATACGTAGAAGAGTCACATTATCATACACCAATTAAAGCCTAATGGAACTAGAATTACAATGCGCAAAAGATAAACATTCAAGAGGTTCCAAAAACTAGAATGAACATAATAAATCTAACCTATCTAAAATTACGTCAAAGTCATGACAGAATAGTTGATTTCTCAACACAAAAGAACATCTAACACAGATTCCATCCTCAAGAGCAGATATTTCAACCTTACATTACATCTCGTTAGATTGTGAAGTAGTGACAAGATAGCCAAACTAGAAGGCGCGGGAAAATCACCGTCATTCCAGAAGGATCTAATGCTTGTTAACTAGGTCGGTTTCACACAACTTTACACCGAAAAGGAAGAGAGGGACGCATGTGTAACCTTGGAGGTGGAAGTCCTTGTTTTGAAGCAAGACAAAGCTCGTGGGAACAAATTGATACGATCCCTTTTCTTAAATAGCTTTCTCTCCTTATCAATAAAATGAAAAACATAATTTACTTCACAAAAGATGTAGAATACAATATATATGCATCAGCAAATTTCATAACCAATCCAAAATATCAACAATAGATAAATTTTCAATTTAACTTTTTAACGAGATATTCTCAAAAAAGACTAACGCAAAGTTAGAGTGCCCAAGATGAACTTACAGATGCTTGACAACACAAAGCCTGACGATATATCTTCTTCCTCAATATTAGACAATCTGACCCGCAAATTTTCACCAGGTTCTGCCGATCTGACTTTATTTTCATCAACATATATGGACAGAACTTTCACGTTAACCTGCAGGCCACATATAAATTAAGTCATCAGTAGTGATATCAAATCCATTCAAGTATATCTAGAATCCAAATGTCAAAAGTTAACCTTGTTTGGCATGATAACTAACGAGTCACCCTCACGTATAGAGCCAGATTCTACTTTCCCCATCACCACAGTTCCCATGTCCTTGAATCTATCAATAATGGGCATCCTGCAATATAAATCATCATTAAAAGAAAGAGAAATTAAAAAGCTTCCCATATGTATATCAATCACAACAGGGAAAACGGGGAAAAACCCATTTGAAACTCTCTTACTTCAATTTGAACATTTCTTTTTAATTATTGGTTGTGCATGTGGTGGGGGAGATAAGAAGTATCTCTTCCTGCCTGAAGAGGAAGTACATAGCTTAAATTTTAAAAGGAAAAACAAACACACAATGTCATAATTTCAACCTATTCAGCAGCAGCCTCCTCGACCATACATCTTATTTCCATCTCCAGCCATCAGCAAGCACCCAATGACTATAACAAGTCCATCGCCGGAATTACCTCTCGCAAACAATACCCCGTGATTCGTTTCTTCATCCAAACTCTTCAAGCCCCCTTCCCTTCCCTCTCTCTCTCCTATAATTTTCCTGCTCTATCAGCCCCATTTGCTGAATATTTAAGATTGTTCTTGACCTCAAACCATAACTAATCCATATGACTAGTCTCCTGAAAAGACAATCCACTGGAACAAAACCAAAACATGACCAATTTCTTGCTTGTCTCTCGGCCAATGAGAAAGAAGCACATGGCTCATTTAGAGAAGGTATTCACCCTCCCTTTTTTCAAGAAAATGGGTCACCCATGAAAATGGTGGCAAAACCTTAAAAGGTAATTATTGCACAATTTTAGTTTTACAAAAAGGTATCTAGAAACCCAGACTAAATACACAAGCATAAAGGGAACCCAGCCAATGCCACCAAATGAACATTTCAATCGAGCAACGACAAAATTGACCACAACAATACCATCGGAGTACCAATAAGATGGGGTCGGCTACATAAGTCAAAATTGTATCTTATTTGGTCGTCCACATATTTTCTGCCTCTTTTCTATGAAGCTTTACATGCTCTGAAACCTAATATCTTCATATCAATTCTAATGCTCTCTATTGAAATCTTCTTTGGCCTCCTCTAACTAGTGCGTCATCTAGTCAAAGTCACATGCTCAAACCCACGTAACCAGTTATCCCTTATCTTATCCTCTATGTCTTCTCTTTTGAATACCTAAGTTCTAAATGATATCTCTTGTGTGTTTTCACACATCCATCTCAATATGTGCAAATATTCTACCCCCATTTTTCTAACACTATCCTTCCTAAGTGTCCACTACTCATACCAGACCCATACAAGATGTTGGTTTAACATATTCACGTTGTATGCTCCATTTCAACATTGTACACCGATACACATTAGTTAGATCTTATTTTCTCTCTTATGTTACATTGTATTCTTTCATCATTGTCCACCAAAATACATCTGTTAAATCTTACTTTCTCTCCCTATAATATTCTATCATCTGTCTCATAGGTTGAAGGGTCTTTATAGTGCACCCCCGTGCATAAACCCATATTGAGTTTTTGAAATGCTCGTAAACATCCTTAATCAGTACTCTGTTACTCTCTTCCACAATTTAACAGTACAACCGACCCCAATTATAAGAGCACCCATGGCTATCTCCCTTTCAGTATATCAATCTTCAATCTTCCGATATTATGTTTCCTTCAAATCTTGTTGAATAATTACATTAATCCATCAATACCAACATCAAGCCTCATATAAGAATATCTAAGCTACTTGATCTTTCCTTAGACTCATTCTCTTTAATGCCTTCTCTACCTCTATTTTTTCAATCCATCACATATACTCCCGGTTTACTTTCTACCTCTGCATAGAAATTTATTTCTCCTACAACACTTATTTGGCTTCCAATAAACAACACATGAAAGTATTCTTTCCATCTATCCTTGGTCTCCCAATCTTAGACAAGGATCCTTTACTTTTTATCCGCCACAAAATTCGCCTTGGGGAGATCCTTCTTAATAACTAATCTCCTTTTTAGCCATCTTATAGATTTTTCTTCCACCCCTCCCTTGAGTCTAGTTTTACATAGAACTTCTTATACTCGGGGACACGGCAACTTGTGAAAGAATATTGAATTTTATGTGTATACAAACAAAGTATATCTTCAATATTTTATAATTATTTCTAATATTTAATTATAAATTCTTGAAAAAAGAGAGTAAACATATGTTAGTATGTTACTGTATGAAAACAGTGTTGCTTAGGGAATCAACAAAGAAAACAAAGAGAGAGAAAATAAGGATTTAGTTTAAAAAGAATAAAAGGAAGGGATCAGTTATTGCCTTATTGGAGAGGAATAAAAAAATCAAAAGAAAGAAATGATGCTAGGCTGTGAGGTATAAAAGGGAAAAAATGATGCCAGCTGTAAGTAAGTTTTGACAGCTTGAATAATAAACGGCAGCAGTGACAATTCATTTACCCATTCATAGTTCACTGAATATCATAGTCGTGCTCTCTTCTCTTTATGCAAAACGGCAAATCTTCAGATTAAGTTTTCAATACCCTAAAGTGCCTATTCCACTTTTTCTCCCAAAGGACGACCCTGATTTCGTGTCGGCACCCGCGTCGTGTCGAAACCGGTGCGGCGGGGCTGCGGGGGTGATGGCCGAGTTCGAGCTCTTTTCTTCTTCTTAACCAATATTTTTATGTCCTCACTCTACCATGTTGTTTCCTTGTGCACCACTTTTCCCTTCGATTCTCCTAGGACCTGTGACTATTCTAGAAAAGTTGTTCATCTTTACTCTAGTTGTGTCGATATCCTCCCATTACCACTCTATCGTTAAAACAATAAAACTTATAGCATTGCCTTCTTTTTCAAATTCCAAGTCTTAATCTTGGCTTATTGGACATCTTTCCTGTTTAAACTTGCCTTAAAATGAACAAATCCTCCTTAGGGTTAAAGCAACTATGCACACCCTCATGCCTTTAATAAGAGGAAGTCTATTTGTATTCCATTTGCTCCACTTGGAAAGGCCACGAAGTGTGTTTATTTTAAACCATGTGGTAGCTAAGATCAATCATATGACCACACAAGTTCTAAAATGGTATATTCCCCTTGATTTCTAACATATGACACATATTTTGGAAGATGTGAATTCAAACCCTACTACACTTGGCAATATGGCAAAATGATGTGTCACTAAGTCCAAAGAGACATTGTAAATTGTGTGGGCTTCTGAAGTTGTAGTAGTAGTGAGCAATTTCAGTTTGTTAGCTAAAATGATAAGGTTAGCTTTTTTTGTAAGTAGGCAACAAAGTAGCTTGTTTGTAAGGCAAGCATTAACTTAATAGAGTGAGATAGGATGTAAGGTACAGAATAATTAAGGTTAAAAAATGTTTCATTCATTCCTTTGAAAAAGAAAAGTACTACCTCCGTTTCTTAATAAGTGCAACATTTCCCTTATTTGGAATAGTCACAATAAGTGCAACCAAGCTCAAAATGGTAAAAAAAAGTTCAATATTACTACAAATATTCCACCAAAAAGCAAGAGGGGACCACAATTTTTTTATTTCATCACTTGAATTACTCTACTTTATTGTGGTCCCAACTTTCTCTCTCTACATTCCTTGGTATTCCCCCACTTTCTCTATGTTGCACTTATTAAGAAACGCAAGAAGTATTTTCCATCCTCAGCTTCTTAAAACTATTTTTCACCCTTTACAAACCAAAGAAAAGAAAATGGGAAAAACACTTACCTAAGAATTTCCCCTAACTAAGCACCTCTAAGATCGAACACTCTCACCGAAACCTAGTTATGAGACATCTCATTCCTCACCATAATCATCCTGGAAATGTAACTACCAGCCATAAGCCAATAAAGATGTATATTAACGCACATATACACCCTCCTCAATATGTAACTCACCTTGCCACAATTTCTAATAGAAGGCATGGTAGGAAAAGTGACACCATTAAATTAAGTACATCTTTACACAACAAAATACCCGCCTCCCCTTCCTCCTTTCCCTATTAGACCGTATCTCTAAAAACGTCGTGACCACCCAACCTAAA
This sequence comes from Beta vulgaris subsp. vulgaris, assembly GCF_026745355.1. Lineage (NCBI taxonomy): Eukaryota > Viridiplantae > Streptophyta > Magnoliopsida > Caryophyllales > Amaranthaceae > Beta > Beta vulgaris. The sequence continues at coordinate 56,436,607 of NC_079203.1, forward strand.
ACCCTCATGGCCTCGACCCCGTTAGCCCCACCCAAATCCACCCCTTTGTCTAACTCACTCCCCTTGCCACCTAATGCTAAATTGTTGTCGACTTCGCAGCCTCCACCCTCACATGCACCTTTTTCACTCTCACTAATAGCTTAAACTCTCATCTCCAACACAACTGAAACCATTACTAATTACCACATGAGCATCGCTAGTAGTTTCCACATCACAATCAGAAAATTGCATTCGTACTCCCAAAAACATATATCTGAAAAACAAAGCAGCTAAAGACAACGGTATGGTAGTGTTTTTGGCAATAAAGGGAAGAGTAGTGGCAGAGGACAGTGACTTGTCGTCAATTAAGGAACTTGACCTGGTAATATCTGTTGATATCTCATCAGAGAAGAAATACCTTCCTCCATCCTCTCCAATCTCTCTTTAAAGATTCTGGCAGAGGACACCCTTAGCTAAACTTCTCACCACCCTTGCTCACAGCCTAATGAATTAAAGAACGAAAAGGAGAGAGAAGGATGCTGGAGACTGGAGAGTGAAGGGAGTGTAGACAAGGGGGAGAGAGAGGAGAGGAGTTGATGACAGTTCTGTTGATGAAGAGGGGATGAGGAGATAGGGGGGAGAGGAAGTATTTAAACTAAAAGACAACAAGACTGTACAACCAGTAATTCATGTTTGGTGTGAGTCTAACTTCACACCCAGACACCCAGTACACCATGTTAATAGAAACTAAATATAAGTCTACAGGGACCTATACGGCTGCCGTAGAAACTTTCAATATGCATATATCTACCATGTCATATAAGAATGAGAAGAAAACAATCCTGACATAATCTTGGAAGCGGGTTTCAACAAGATTTACCTAAAGGGGGATTTAGGATCCCGTGCAGGAATATCCACGGAATCTAGTGCTTCAAAAAGACATGGACCATTCCACCAAGGACAAACACTTTTTTCTACTCTTGTTTTGATGTTTGATCCAACCAAACCTGATATTGGAAGAAACTGGACATCTGCAAATAGTCAACAATAGAATGTCAAAAATCAGACACAGCAGATTGCTCAAAAGAGTTGAACTCATTCAAAATATCCAGCATAGATGCATCCAGCATTTCAGTGTGGTCGTATTGTAACTAAAGAACTATACTCAAGTATTCCATATATATCCTTTCAGCATGAGGAATGAGAATACATGCCATAAAAAAACATAGCATAGTAAATTCAAGAGGCCATGCAACAAAACATAGACCAAGATCTGTGACTAAGATGTAACTCATATATCAACAGCTTAAAAGTACTCAGTAAAAAGTCAAACATTAAGGCCCACTACCTTTCTTAACATTGTAGCCTGAACCTTTCAAGAAAGGAATCATCTTTGACTCTATTTCGTCATACCTGGGAACAAAAAGGCACTCAGTGAATAAACAGAAGGAAGATGCACAAGAAAGTAATAGAGATAATGCTTAAAGCTTTAACGCATATTATGGTCAATTCGGAGCTACTGGAAAAAAGAAGAAAATAAGACTGAATGAATCATCACAACACTTAGTTTACATTGAAGATATCACATGGCTCATGACGGAAACAGAGATATGGTCAAGGCTTTGAAATGTAGAAGCCTGGGAGAATTGAAAGCCAAGGATAACTTTCCAGGTGGAGTGTTCAAAAAGATGAAGCGTATGCAAAATGTGAACAGTTTAGGAACCACAAGAACTATGTCACTCTTCCTAAAGTCATGAGGGCCACCCACATATACCATAATCTAAAAATACAGATATCTCCAGGCAAAACGCTGCAAACTCCTAGGTTACTTGATCAATCTTTTTTTCTGAACACCCACTTCAAATATTTCTTCTAGCTCTACATATCCGCAGTTACATATTAGCAAGTTCAAAAATTTGCCTTAAAAGTCAATAAATGAGACAGTTGCAGTAATGTGTGCGTGTGAGTGTGTGCAGACAATACAAAGGAAGTCAAAAGGTGTTCCCACTGTCTATAGTAACCCTGGACCAGAGAGGATGTAAACCCCTCTTGTTTCTTTTTTTTTTTTTTGGAAGGATGTTATTTATTGAGTATCAGTTTTGCTTAAAGATAGAGCTCGTATATTGAAATATATACCACAAAGGCAATAGAAAAATATTAGTACAAAACAAGGAAAAATGTGCCTCCCTTCAGGATGTGCCTGCCTTTGTTTTGCACATTCACCTTGTGCCTAGGCTCCAAAGCCCTTGATCCCCTTGTGCCTCCCAAACTAAGACTGGAGTTGGCTTTAACATTTGCCAAGATAGGTGGGCCAGTAGATACTATCTATATTTGAATAATAATGCTTATAGAAGAGCTTCGTCTCTTAGCCAAAGAGAAGTAGATTTGAGACAGAGGAAACATGGAAATTGGAAAACACTAATTAAAGCAAATATGAATCTAGAAGCATTTTAAAAAGCAGTGTGCAGTCTATGCGGATGAGATGGACCTATTCCCGTTACTCGAAAACTTAGTTTAAAAAAAAGCGCGAGGCACAAGGCGAAAACATCCCGTTGGGGACGAGCATTTTTATTTTATTATTATTTGCTTTTGTGGTTTTACTATTTTTATCTTTTTCTATTTTTTTTTCTAAAACTGATGGCTAAAAAAGAGTTTATGTAGTAAAAAATTGCAGCCTTCTAAAAAGATGAAGTTGGCAGCCTTCCAAAAAGAAGCTCAGAGAGACCAGTAAAGTTCAGAAAACCTTTCAAAAAAAATAGGTATCAAGAGAAAGAAGAAAGTATCGAAGACGAAGAGAAGAAACGGAAGAAGAGACAGAGAAGATCTAAGAAAAGAAAGCATCGATTGCCACCGAATCAGAAATTAGGGTTTTCCCACAAAGTAGGGTTTTTTAATTAGGGTTCAATGTGATGAAATTTAATGTAATTAACAAAGGGTTTTTGCTCAAAATTGCTAAATTAAAGCCAAGGTATGTTTTTTAATTTTTTTTTTTACTTTTCAACGCCGATCTACACTCTATTCTCTCTCCTATGCCTCTCTACTAAAGGCGGCAAGGCGATGCGCCACTCAAAAGCGGCAAAAAGCACGCGCCTCAGAGAGGAATGTCATTATGTGCTACGCCTGGCTTGTCGGATGTGTTTTGACCCGCGCAGCGCTTTTTAAAATTAAGCTAGAAAAGGAAAAGAATTTGGTTTATAAGACAAGTGCATTAAGAATCTACCTTGCTGATGTTTAAAGTACGGTTGCAGGGTCTCGCTGGAATAGTTAACAAGTCCTCTGCCACCTCTGAAGCAATGACATAACCTCTCAGAGTTCCACGGCTTCTATTAGGAATCACCTTTTAGGGTGTTGGTGAACAAAAGATATGGTTATTTGTAGGGTGTTCATGCAGTTAGATTATTCAACTATACCATTTCTAGAAGATTACTTTTCAATGATCACAATATTCCTGGAATGAGTTTGCCAAGTATATACGAGTGACTGACATGCATAATACACAGTTCTACAGTAAGAGTGACTAATAGACATAGCAAATATGGAATATAGGAAAAATATAACAATTCATACCATCCTCCCCCCCCCCCCCAAAAAAAAAAAAAAAAAAAAAACAAAAAAGAGAGGAAAGGAAATATAAGTTATATATATAACTACAGACATCTCCTTGAAATTATAGAAATTCTAATTTGGTTTAAATTGAAAAGCCAAGATTACAGACCTTTCCTTCGACCAGTTCACGGTAGGCTCATCCATCTTGTTAACAACAACTATAAGCTTAGAAACACCCAATGTTTTCGCGAGCAAGACGTGTTCTCGAGTCTGTCCTCCTTTCTCATATCCAGTTTCAAACTCCCCTTTCCTAGCAGATATCACCTATATGTATGCACATATGGTGAAAAGAAGCAAGGAACAAAGATCATAGATCCAAAGTCTACGCACTTGGTATAAAGAACATAAAAAGCCTTGCGACTTACCAAAACGCCCAAGTCAGCTTGCGATGCACCACTGATCATATTTGGTACATAGCTTTTATGACCCTGCAGAATGAAAACAAAAGAAAAATACTAGCACCCATAAAAACAGAAAAGCAAAACAGGATGCAGGCAAGTTTCAGAGAAACTTTAAGAAAATATTATTCTCCAATGCCCACACAGAACGCTTGAATTTAAAGATGAAACCTTCTTGTAAAAACATTGCAACACATTAGACCACAATTATAGGTTATAGCTTCACTACTGACATTCCGGCAGGATTTAGAGGCTTAGTGCCAAAACATTGATAAGAAATTACTAACTTAACCTCCTCAATGTTCTATCAGGAAACAAGATCATCTCAATTACCTTTTTCATTTTATTATATTTTACTTGACTAGAGTGCTTACCATTGCCTAATCCACTCAAACGATATTCGACAGAAAAGAAATGTATTTACCAACCACCTATATTTACTTGGCGACAATATAAAGTCAAGGAAAGCCTGCCTAGAGGCAGATCTGTCATTTGCTTATGTTTGTCCATGCAGTTAATAGTACACAAGTTTACACAAAATATTTAAAACCTACATCACACCTGTTCACGACTTCACCAACATAAATGGCAGTATACGCTATACACCAGTTAGCATCAGCTGCTTCAAGACATCCAAACCAAAACAGCACCAACACAAGCTGAATATAGTCATCGAGACTTTTTTAATAGTATGGAGTTAAAAGAGTAAGAAGAAATCATAATAACAAGGTTCTATGGAGTTTAAGGGAATCTTTGATGATGTAATTGTTGAGTTAGTAAATCAAATTCCATTAACCTGATTTCAAGGAAGGAATTTTGGTCATGATACTAAACCTATCAGCCTATCAAATTTATGACTCATATTTGTAAGATTTTGGCTAAAGTCCAATCTAGCAGACTGAAAATTGTTCTTGCAAGTGATGTTTCTTTGCATATGTGGATATGATGTTTTGTTAGAAGAAGGCAACTTTGAACAAAATTGTTGCTGCTTAAAAATGATCATGATGGACCTCAACTTTGCTTTCACATTCGCTCTATTTCGTCCCACCAATTTTTCCTAACAAAATATTAAAAAGGTGAAAGGGCTCAAAGCGACTAACAAAAAGGAAGTACTCTATATATTTATAAGTGTGGCCTATTAGGGGTTAGCTATTTTTAGGTGAAAGTATATTTATAAATAGATATTGAAGAATTGATTCCACAGAAAAGAGTCCTCTTATGCGCGACTAGTTCAAAAAGTATAGCGTGTATAGTACTTGCACCTAAACAGAAACACTGCCACTGAAAAACATGACAATGAGGTTTTAAACAACACTCTACTCGACACAGAGTTCAATGAAGATCCATTGATTTCCAGGTCAGTAGTTAAATTGTAATAACCTAGCAATACTTTAAAGACTTTCTCTCTTGAATTTTTTTCTTTGCATCCAGGTAACAAAGAGCACAAATCAAAAGAAATGTTTTTTAGACAAAAAGCCAATTCAAACGCACCAGCTGAAAGTCTTACCAAGAAGAAGAAATAAAAGCATCTATCGTCACAAGCTCACACAAATATACCATCTGCGTTATTCAAATAGTGGGGCTATATGCTAAATGCCACAGCAAAAGGAAGCTCACTATCAATCTATTGTTAAGCCCTCAGATAAAAATGAAAAATAAGGATAAAATCAGCTGAGAAAAATATGATTACCGGTGCATCCAAAATGGTAAACCTAGTAGTCTCAGTCTCAAAACGTGCTCTTCCAACTTCAACTGTAATTCCCTACCATAAGCATTTTAGCGATTAATTATGTCACACAACAAGTAGCCCAATATTTCTAGACAACATTAGCAGTGAAGAACAAAATTAGCTAAACCAATGAACACCTCAAAATCCAGCAGCTCAAGACAAATACCTTGGCACGTTCTTCTTCATTAGTATCCATAATGTATGCCATGTACCTAGGACAGAGACAGATACAAAATTAATTAAGTGACCTACCAAAAATGATTTGTACAAACTCCAAGGTTCCAACCCTATCCGACTCCATATTATAAAAAAGTAAGTTTTATACAGTTTTAGGAAAGTTGGAAAACTTGGCACTGTATAATCTAGTACTAGATAAGTACTCACTCTTTCCAAATTAGTCGCCACATACTCCTTTCCGGAATGCCCCAGATTAACAGCAAAAAATCCTTTTTCTTAAGATTTTCTCTCAACTTTTTCTATACAGTTGGCCCCACATTCACTCAAATACTCTTTTCTCTCTATGTTTTCCACTTCTATTTGTAAATGTGCCAAAAGTGAATTTGGGACGGAAGGATTACTAGATTAAGGATGAAGGTAAGAGAAAACACTGAAATGTATACAATACCATCGCGAACAATGATGACCAAGTAATTGCCATTTAAGACAAATTAGCAACAAAAGAATTCCTAAAAAAAGTAATGGAAGGAGAGCCGATCTTCCAGTTGTCTCTCCCAGAATCAGGTAAATTCAAAGAAAAATCCATATAGTGAGTACATATATAACACGAATGAACACCAATCCATGAAACACACCCCAAAACCCTCTTAAAAAGGTGGGAGAGGTTGAAGGCAAGGTTTGATGGTCCAGTCATCACCAACTAAAAGATGGACACAGAGTAGATGGTCTCTGGAATATGATGAGAATCCATAACCAAGAGACATTCATAAAACCAACCCCATGAATTTGCTAAACAGTCTTAAAATACACAGAACAGCGTACAAGGTTACATATGGAACTATTAGCATAATATATCATTTTATGTTGTCGCTTAAACAAATCTATATTATGGCCACCTGAGGGATCAAAACCTCGCAAAAGCTAGAAACTTCCGGGAAACATAGCTGACATTACGTAGTACTGCATGTTATGGAGTGAAACAAGTAAACAACAGTTATGTCACACAGATTTTTTTATCATATAACTACATCCTCGAGTTTGCGGGTTTAGTTTTTTTACAGTATTGCCTTTATTAACTTCGATTAAACTAATAATTAGATCTGCTTTGTTTAATTTTCTATTACAACGAGCATTTGCCTCTGCATAATAAATCAATTGAAAAATAGGATTAATGGTATAGTATGGTATCCACTTGACTAAAGCGAAATAGGGTACAGGGTAAAGAACAATCACATTCATGAGAGTAACAGTGCAATAAGATAATATGAAGGATAGGTACACATATCGATACGGTTTTGATAAATCATAATTAATATTTCCGCACGTAGCCACTTTGGGCCCTGGATTCAAGAAATCAACGGCAGCTCTTTCCCATATGCAAGCATAAAAAATCCTTAAATTTTACTACACATTTATCATGAAAATTCAAGCATTCTTTCTAACTACAAGCATCAAAAAACAATAACATAAGATTATGCATTTACGCTAAAATAGCTACTGAGAAAAATGCCTAACCAGCTGTCTCTCGCTTTATCCTTGGCTTCTTTTTCATATTTTTGGATTGTACGATCATCGACCTGCCCGCTAAGAAGAAGTATTTGGCCACCAATTGTCGACTTACCCGCATCTGAAACCCAAATATAAGAAATTTTTCATGGGAATTAAAAAATGAACAGGAAGACCAAGGATGAAAGTAAAAGAAAAAAAACCATCAAATGTTTCACATATGACATACTCAAACCTTATAGGCAACAGAGAAATTGAAAAACAACAGCACGAAATGAAGCAAGATAAAAAAGACAGCATAGGAACATTAAGTCTTTAATTACTAATCAATTAACTATTAAAAATAGAAGAAAACAAACTTTCTCAACATTTGCAGGTATTCTTTACCTAGCCATTAGACATTTGTTTGACGTATAGATCTCGAGGCATACATATATAGCACCAAACATACCAGGCATATTCATAAGGACATTAAGTCATTAACTACTAATACAAGTGCTGGATACCCACAAAAGTATTAGCAATTAACTGCTCTGCAATACACAGAAGTGATGGAGATGTAAAGATACTAAAGATGAAAGAAAAACAAGGATTACAAGGGAGGATCAAAAGGCAAATTACATGTCATAACAGTCTCTGGAGTGGAATGACAAAGATTGTAAGCATCATTCCATCCAAAAGAATTGTTCTGCAAAGAAGAAGATATAAGACTAAGACGGGATCTGCACCCACGACGTAACGACAGATAATATCAAAATAATACACCTCCAGATAAGTTCCGAGGTGGCTTAATCAAAGAATAGAAGAGAGAATATATTTCCACTACCATAAACATATAGCACGGATGTCTGCAAAGCATATTTTCAAAGGGAACAAAAAGGTAATAGAAATTAGACAAATTTGACATCCACAAGGACCACAAATGACAAACATAATAACTATGTAATAGAGGCAGCTCATACATGAGCATAACTCAAGATCAAAAAAAGATCATCAAGACATCAAGTTCCATAACAATATGAGTCGACACAGAAACATATCAATGTACCATCCAGAGCACATCCAGAGAGACAGAGAAAGAACAACAGAAGTTGACTCACCAACATGACCAATAGACACAACATTAAGGTGGCGTTTCTTGTTCGTAACGTCTTCGACAATATCAACTGCTTCATTTGCTTCATGAACAGGAGCTTGCACCTTTTCCTTCTCTGAAAAGATCAATTTATCAGATTAGCTTGACAGATCAGTTTACTTCAACAAATGCATCCAACTTCAAAAGTGTTCAGTTAATACTTACTATATAGTTAGAATCAAAAGGAAGACTACATAACACTTCAACCTTTCAAGAGTATAAATGAATATATGAGCTTAAGAAAATATAACCAAATAGGACCACCATTCTGCCATTACACTGTTACCAATAAGAGAGCAAACACAAGATCTGAGAAAAAATCTTGTAAAAGCTGCAATTTGCGAAAGAGCGATTTAATGGCCTTAGAACCATTAACCATACAGGAACATAATCATAATCTTCATCCCAGACCTCAACTTTACCTTTTTGCTCCACTTGCATTTGCTCATTATTTGAAGAGCCCTCAACATCTGCAAAAAGATGACCAAAAACATTAATGATTAAGCTTAAAGGCATCAGATCAAATTATAAACAAAACTTCCATCATGTGTTCTAAATATCATATGCAAAATAGTTACAACTGAAGACTATCCAGAAAAGCCCCAAAAGCATGATCTAAACTAGCACAACACCACATAGTTTGGTATCTTTAACCTCCTATAAAGCACGTAACAGACCGAAAAATACCAGTCATCCTGATTCCAACACAATAAGGTCTCTGGAAAAGATGCATCACCAAGAATAATTCTTTTGGAAATTGTATACATAATGTGGAAATTTATATCCATGATATACAGGAACCTTTTAAGCTATTCCAACACAACGTTTTCAGCTAATTGATGCAAACCTCCCACTAGAAAAGAAATAAAAGCAGTCCACAAGGGGTGAGAAAAAATGGAGCAAGATACAAGTGCACATGACTGAAATTAAGAAAAGAAGGGATTCATCACTCATGTAAAAATTGATCTGCGGGAGTAGGGCTAAGATCACATGAGACAGGGCATTGAAGAAGAAACTGCAGTAATACTAATACCATGCTGTCAAGGTCTATATGAGATACTGATGCTCAGAATAATTAACAAAACAAAATCCTTTTACTTCAAGGTCTTTCACTTTCAATCGATTAGGTCTGATTTGAATTCTAATGCTTTAGCTCTTCTATTTAACGCAAATAATAATCTTTCATATTGCCAGAAAACAAAAAGTCGTAAATCTAACTACGTGTTGGTTCCACTTGCAAAAAAAGCTACCTGTTGGCGTGACCCTAGCTTTACTTTTATTTCGTAACCCCTAACTCTCTGACGATTATCCACTTAAGTACGTGCATATTGTTACCTGGACTTGGTAGGACTATCAGCGACCGCATCGGATACGACAATATATATATACAAGTTAGCTCAGACTGCCCTTGTTAATACGCTAGGCCACAGTATCTCTATAGGGTTCTCAAGTCCTAACACTAAAAGTTAACATAGTACCAAAGGCACCAAAGAAATAAGAAAAAAGGGAAAAGAACAGCTATCATATGAGCCTATCAACAGCATTCCAGTATCACGTTTTAAGGGAGGAGAAAAAAGAAAGTAGAGAGTAACATAGAGAAGAAGAAGTGGCCAGCTAGAAAGCAAACAGAAACTTGAAGAACAGTCGCCAAAGAAGACAATAGGCCAGAGCACGACCATGGCACTCGATACGCCTTAGCATCGCGAGTAAAAGCCCTGATAATGTACATCTTTATTTACTAAATTACATCTTCATTTACAGATCTAGGGTTGATCTTAAAGCTTTCTTGATTGCTACAATTAACCTTGCAATTAATCCTTCAACCATGGACAGGTATGACGCCTAAGGGTGTGGTGCACCAATTTAATACCAATAAACAATTCTTCCAACATAATACTTCCTTCGCTCTTTTGCAATACAACCTAGTATGGTGTTAGTAAATATGTTAAATTGAGGAGAGAGAAAAATTGTTTGATGTAAGTAGTCCCATGTGTGGATATATCTTTATTTCCATCTATAGAAGTGTTGCATTAATCAAAAAACTACTAAATTAAGCAAGTGTTGCAATAATCTTGGAATAATTGGAACAGATGAAGTATTGATTGTGATTGTTTCTCTTTTCTAGGTTGTCATGTCCGAGTACAAAATGTCAGGTTTCACAAATTTCATATGCGTATTTGTGTCATATTGTGTCAACAAGGGTATGACTAGAAAATTATCGAGTACCTGTACAGGTATCATAGCCACTTAAACACATACATGATTTCTTTTTTCTTTTCGAACTATACGGGCTTCATTGGTTAAAAAAAAACCATTGCATAATAAAGACCATACTAGCAGGCAATGTTAAGGTCTCATAATCTCCGTACACGTTTGTTAAAACTTAAAACCATCAGATCTAAAAGCATAACACGGAGATCCTTAAAATCCAATACAGTGAGGAATATCGGTCCATGTCACTCTGGCAAAAACTCAGTTACTTTGTGTTTGGATAGAAATTTGGAAGGAAAGGGAGGAATTCATTTTCCCTCGTTTGATATAACATGAGGGAAGGGGAAAGGAAGACAGGAAGGTTTTCATTCCTTCACCTCTTAATAAACCAAACCCTTCCAAAGTTGAAAAAGCTTTGGAAGGAACATATTAAGTCACTTTTCCCTCCCCTTCCTTTTCTTACGCTTGCCTCTCCTTCCCTCCCCTTCTTGTCTCTCCATGATTGATTGATTGCTATCAAAACAAAGCCTTAAGAGGGTAATAAAGACTATACAGTGACAAAGTCACAAAACAAAGACAAATTAATTTACCTTCCTCCAGTTCAACTACACCATCAGCTTCTTTTGGCCTAGTCTCGTCCACATCAATTGCACCACTATCTTCTGCTTCATGCAAAATATAACTAAATTCAGTGAAAGTAAAATAAAACAGACATGATAAATTTGCATATCCAGCCTCCTTAATTACCAGATGAATCAAGCTGCAGAGCACGAATCTCTTCCGAAATATCTGCCATTAAAGGAGAATATTGAACCTTAATTCAGTTAAACTAAAGTAATTTACTGTATACAGACTACAACTATTAGCTTTAGAAAGTAGACAATCCTCCGAAATGAGACTTCTGAATGCCAAAAAAATAAAAAATCTAGCACTCGGCATTTCGACCACCCTCTACTCCTTCCAAAAGAGAGGGAAGAAAAGCATTGAAGAAACAGACTACCATCTATAAGAGGACGGGTCTAAAAAATTACAGACAGAATAAACATAAATTCCCCGACTTCAGGTGGAAGTAACTATGTAAGCAACCATACTCATAAACATCGTAGGAAGAGCTGAAGTTAAGATATTAAGATCTAGTGATCTACTCCCTATTAACTCACGTTCAGTAGCAACAATAAAAGACACTTTAAAAATTAACATATATCCAATAATCCTGATCAAAGAAAAGAAAGATATATTAAAAATTTGTAAATGTGAATAGGGACAAGATTACGAGTTTGGATCAACATATAAAGCCAATCTACATTTTCAAGCATATAAGCCACTAAGGCACTAACAAGGGAACTTCAACAATCAAAATAAAACTGTAAAATTCAATGCATAGATCAAACAGCAAATGTAGGAAAACAACACAGAACAATAATTATAGAAGATAGGAGATCAAGGATTACAATGTATGCAGAAAGCCTCTTACAGGTGACCCCCAAAAGCTATGATCATATAAACAAGGTGTCTCTGAAAACAAAGCATAAGAGAACAATGGAGCAAAATTATTCATACCCATCTTTGGTGTTTGAACCTACGAGCTGGAATTAAAGTTTACGATGATGGCTCCTGACAAACATGCAAAGTTCCGTAAGAACCAACATTAATAACTAAGAATTATAATTCAAAAATTCAGCTGTAAAGAGCTGACTTTTTGCAAGCTTGGCAAAGCCACCTCACTTCCCTTTTCAAACCCACACGAAAATGCACCTAGACATGCACATGTATTATTCTCCGTTAATGCATTGGTTTAAGAAGAGCCATAACTGAAATTTCCAGTAGTTTTGCCTTATATATCAAACTCTAATTTCCTTTAATGCACCTCGATTTCGAATTTTATACATGCAACCTAACTCACATGGATAAGTCACTAAGAGCAACTCTTTTGACTTTTCAACTTCCAATTTTTTTTCTTTATTTTGAATCAAAGACCAAGTAACACATTTATATTACCATTTTTTAATTATATTTTGATAGGATTACTAAGAGTTCTAATATTTTAAATTTATTGAAAAAAATCAGTAAAAAAATGACCCAACGTTCCCGATTCGCCCGAAGTAGCGTTTCCCGTACCCGTTTCCGTACCACGTTTCGTATCGACTCTAGTTCCTTGTATCATTGGTTTTGTCGGTGTATAGTCTCTATTACCCTCTTAAGACTTCGTTTTGATAGCAATCAATCTTTTCACCTTAACATGTTCCTTCCAAAAAATTTCAACTTTGGAAGAAAAGGAAGGGGAGGGAAAAGTGACTTAACATGTTCCTTCCAAATCTTTTCAACTTTGGAAGGGTTTGGTTTATTAAGAGGGGAAGGAATGAAATCCTTCCTATCTTCCTTTCCCTTCCCTCATGTTATATCAAATGAGGGAAAATGAATTCCTCCCTTTCCTTCCAAATTTTCCTATCCAAACACAAAGTAACTGAGTTTTTGCCAGAGTGACATGGACAGATATTCCTATCTGTATTGGATTTTAAGGATCTCAGTGTTATATGGTTTTAACAAACGTCTCTACGGAGATTATGAGACCTTAACATTGCTGCTAGTGTGGTCTTATTTTCCAATGGTTTTTCTAACCCATGAAGCCCATATAATTCCAAAAGAAAAGAAATCATGTATGTGTTAAGTGGCTATGATACCCGTACAGGTTCAATAATTTTCTAGTCATACCCTTGTTGACACAATATGACACAAATACGCATATGACATTTGTGAAACCCGACATTTTGCACTTGGACATGACAACCGAGAAAAGAGAATTTTGCACTCGGACATGACATTTTGCACTCGGACATGGAATTACGAGATAGAACCATACTCTATATCACTAGGTTCACCTAGAACACCAACATCAACTGTTCTTTCATCCTCAATTGGGGACGTATAACCGGAAAGCCAATTTTGACAAGTTACTAAAGCTTCAACATAATTAGGCAACAAACGTGAATGATATTTGGTCAAAATTCTACCTTTCATGCTAAGGGAGGATTCAAATGCAATAGAGATAATAGAAATGGCTAAAATGTCTCTACCCATACAAGCAAAAATAGGAAATTGAACCACATGAGCACGTCGATATGAAAGAATATCAAAATCAACATCAATAACAAAAGGAACAAAGGGGACACCAAAGTATGCATTAATTTCAGAAGTTATACTTTGAACACTAGAAGCACCAACACTAGGGCTAGCAATTCGACCATACTCTTACCAAAGATTTATTTTATTATATTGGCGAATGGTAGTTCTAAGACTCACATGGACAAGGATTAACATCACTTTGGCCAAAACTCAAAGAACCGATAGAAGAAGATGGATAAGTTTGAGAATAATATGTATACATTTCAGTAAAATTATCAACAACAGATTTAACACGTTTATCACGCTCGAAATCAACATATAAACTGCCATATAAATCACTAACAAATTGTTCTTTATAGTGTGGATCAAGCATGACAGCAACACAAAGAATAGAAAATAATCCTCACAATACTTGTTAAACTTATGATACATAGGTTCAACCATATCCTTAATGCAGTAAGTTAAATGATTATGTCCATTAACAATCAAATTCACAATTAATGCAATATTAGAAAAATACTGGCGATAGGGTACTGGAAACCAAAAAACAGCACAGTTATATCATAAAAAGATTCCAAAAAATCACAAATATTTTGTATGGTTTCCTAAGCGGTAAAATTATTACGAATTTCAAACGCCAACTCAAATCTAACAAACCTCTCAATAGCTTCCCTTCCTTCCAAACAACGACGAAGCGTTAAATAAGTGGAGTTTCAACGAATACAAACATCAGAAATCAACTTACCACAAAATCCAGTATTAACATACTTAACGCAATAATCAAAACGTTGAAGGCTAGCCAAATTTAAACCAATGTAAGTAACAACTAAATGCAAGTTTTCAACACTCTTATCAATCAATCATACCACTTTGTACAACTAAACGGGCGTTTGGTTTGGGGAAACTGAAAAGGGAACAAAATCTCTCGACTCCCTTTTATCTTGTTTGTTTCCCCCTTTCCCCTCCTTACCCCAAATCCCTCTAACTTGATTACCCACACCCCGCTCCACTTTTAGATATGGGTAAAGGAAACCCTTGACCACCCAAGTTTCACCCCACCCCCTACGGAGTACGGAACCACCCACCTCCCCACCCTAACCACCAACCACACCGCCGCACTCCCAAGAGGCCCACCTACGCTACCGGAAAACCCACCTCCACTACCGGAAAATCCACCAACACTCTTAACCACCCCCTATCTCCTAAAACCGCTTAGAAACCACTGACTAACCCCCAAAAACAACCCCACAGCCACCCGAAAAACAACCCTACAGCCATGGGAACACCTTCCCTGGCCACGAAAACACCTTTCCTCCCCTAAGAACCTAGGTTGCACGAAGGGGAGGAGGCACATATAATGCGAGAAGGGAAGGAGGCGACGCGTTGCACGAAGGGGAGGTGAAGAAGGTACGCTGCGCGATGGGGAGAGGGGGGCGGTGCGACGGCGCTAGAAGGATGTGGAGTGGGTGGTGCTATGGTGGAAGGATAGTAGAAAAGGAAGAAAGAAATTGACATTGAAACCAACCAAACAACATTTAAAATCTAAGGGTTTTGCTTTCCATTCCCTCTCTACCCCTTTCTTGATTCCATTTCCTTTACCCCGTGACAACCAAACGCCCCCTAAATTTAAAACATGTGTCAAAGCAAATCATCAACAATTTCAAATGCCATAACATTATTATTACTAGCATTTTATCACAAGTCAATATAAAAACCTTATCTTTAAGGCCCCATTCCTCAAGCAAATTCAAATAAAAATCTACTCAATTCTAAATCGATATAGAGTTGAGGGCAAGACCGAAAGGCAAGCATGGAGTAAATTCCTATTTTGATTAGTGGTACCTCTAGCACTTTCAGCGGAAACAACATCATCACCAGTAGTATTAGCATCAGAATTTGATTGAACAATTGAAGCCATTTATAACTGAAATTTAACAAATTTAAGGGTATATTAAAATAAAAATAAAAAAAGCATATATATTAACATGTATTTAGCATAAAAAAAAAAAACAAATCAAACAACTTCAATTTTAAATATTCCGCACATAATAGAATCGAATATTTTCACTCTGATATTAAAAAAACATATCAAACAACTTCACAACTTCACATGAATTGAAACTCGAAATTTAAAAAAAAACAACCGAAGTTCATTTTATCTTGTTTGATTCAGGAGTCATTTGCTTTCTAACCACTTCGTAATTGAAAATCAGATATTTTACATAAAATAAAAAGATAAAAAAAATGAAATCAAACAAACCTCAGAAAAACAGTTGATCGAGGAGAGAGAAACACCGGCGAGATCTCTGTGTTTTCCGGCGAGAATATTTATACTTTCCGGTGAGATCCTTACGCTTTTCGGCGAAACCTTCACGTTTGCCGCGAAAGAGATGAGAGTTCCGCAGAGAGATGATAGTATGAGAGATTCAAGTGTGTGTGTTTGAGAGTTAGGTTTAGGGTTTCGTTTTAGGGTTAGTTATTTAGAGGAGATTTTTTGGGGTTATTTTCACCTTCAATTTTCAATAGGTAAAACGATTGAGAAAGTCATACCATGGCTACGAAACCCCTGGTTCCAAAGGAGTACCCCATTCTATCTCATAAGTCAAAATAAATAAAGAAGAAAAAACTGTATCTTACAAATTGTTTGGCAACTATTAATTATTTGATTTAAATTCTGTCTTCTTTTTTTTACATCCAAAAATAAAAACTCTATCTTTTTAGTATAAGCTTATATGAATCTACTACTTTTTTTTTTTTTTTTAACAAAGGATAAATATTGAATCTACTACTTGCACTGAATTTAACCACTCGTCCTAACACCAAATTGTAAAAATGGTTCTTTTTTTTTTTTTTTTTTGGTGAAATACGGATTTAAATTAAGTTTAAATGTCTCTGGCTAAACGCCTTAGTACATAATCATCCCACAAGTTCAAAAGATAACTAGGGGGGGTGGGGGTAAGCCTAGTTACATTCATATCTAAGACACTTCTTCTTCCTTCCTTAGCCATTGTATCCGCGACTGAGTTGAGCATTCTTGGGCACGATTGGACCTTCATCCCTTGGAAATACTGGCTTTGATCCCTGCATAGCATAATAGATTGGTCATTTTGTGTTGTGCAAGTACTGGGATTGTTAATTTGTTGCGCCGCTATTTGCTTGAGCAATCTCACATGCATCATCCCCTTTGAGTGCGCCGTGGTTAGGGCCCAGAAGATGCCCAGAATCTCCGCGTGTAGTGCGCTGTTTGCATACACCTTTCTTTGAAACCCGAGAATCCATGTACCTGTACAGTCAAACATAACCCCAGCCACACACGAAGCAGAAGAAATATTCACGAAGGATGCATCAACGTTTATGGTTATCCACGGGTTTGGGGCTATCTTTGGGTAGTTTAGTGTCGGTTTTGGAGTGACCAGGAGGTTAGGGATGGCTTTGTAGTGTGCCTTAGCCTTTTGACGGGCTATATCGATAGTAATATTTGGTGGTGGCAATGGTTTGTTTTCGAAAACGAGTTGGTTCCGCTGGATCCATAATTCCCAGCAAATAAAGGGGAACAAGTAATTCCTGGGAATGTCACCAAACAATGTGGGGTCCTGTAGGTAATTTCTAAGCCAATCTTCAATGTTGGTTTGATTTGGGATTGTGTGATCCAACCTCTCCCATACCTCTCGGGCGATATTACATTCTATAAGTACATGGTTAGTAGACTCCTCACTGGTGAGACAACTCGGACAGAGGGCAGATGGGATGATATTACGGTGGTGGAGAAGCTTGTTGGTGGGGAGACGGTCCCACCAAGCTAACCAGAGAAAGATTTTTAATTTTGGGGGCATATTACCTTTCCATTTTAATTTTGCATATTACCTGTAGGTAAAAATGGTTCATTGCACTGTCTTATTTATAACTCATATATGCAAATGATATCAGAGAAATAGCCATTGTCGAAATTGCCCCACAAAAAAAATCATTGTCGAAATTGGTAGAATGATTTTGTTGTTTGTTGTATTAAACAAGAACGATATTTCACTATTTCCTGAAACCATTGTTAATCTCTTTTCATTTGTGGTTTACAAACGAATAAAAATACTCATATGCACATTTTTGCATTCACCTCAAGCTGGAAATTTTGCCTGAAAATCAGCATGCAATTCAATGACCAATCTTGTTTGCACCATCTTGTCTTGGTACTCTCATGTACTTAATTTCAGTCGAAACCAAAAGTAAGGAACTTTTTACATAACAATGATGCTAAAAAAAACCTCATAAATCTGACTTATTTGCATCCGAACTCATGATAATAGACCAGTTTTCCCAGTTAACGGTAATGCTGCTTGAAAGCACGTTGAAACTCTTGATTGTGCGCGAATTGAGTAGCGAGAATCTTCATGTCATAAGCATGTAGCACAAATGCTTCAACATCTGTGAGGCATTTGATGGTCCAAGTGGAAGGAGGAAGGTTGTCCATTGAAGTTGTGGGTTGTGAAGCCCATGTTACTAGTTCTTGGCCACAGCATTCACCAGGTCCGAGAATCGATAAAATAGAGTTTCCCGTGTCTGTGAAAGAGAGTTCTAATTGACCACTGAAAATGAAGAGCATTTGCTTGACAATATCGCCTTCATATACAATGTACGTGCTTTCTTTACCAGAGAATGTTTTCAGGTGTTGGCAAATTGCCTCAACTAATGGAGTATCCATATCTGCAAACTTAGGCAACTGAGAAAACAAAATAGATTCCCAGTCCATATTACTGGATCAGCACTTTAGTATTTCTGTTATTAACTAGCACAAATGGCAATTAATAACTCTCTTTCACCATTTTCATTACATGACAGTAAAAAATCAGTATGATTTTCTGAATATAAGTTTAGATCAAGAAAATTGGTCATTATGTCTGTGATTATTAGGTTGCATACATTGTTGCACAAAGCTGGCAATTTTCCTGATTTTTAGTCGCCATTCTCATGTACATGACAATAGAAGGAAAAAGATCAGCCAGCAATTTAGATTCTCCCATATCACATGATTTTCTCTTAATTCAGAAGGATAAATTCAGATAAGTTAAAAATTCAAGGCCAATAAATTCAGATAAGTTATTTTCAGTGTTAATAAGAGCTACCTTTATTTGATTATCTACTATGATAAGTTCTAATACGTTAAGTTAAAAGGCCAATTAGTTTTGATAAGTTCAGATCAGTTAAGGCCTAATAGATTAGATTAGTTCAAACAAGAAAATATGAGGCAAACAGAACGCATCCTCAGGGTATGTTCCTGTTAGCTAGCTGTACATATATGAGATATGCAATAATAAAACTCAGAGAAGGGTGAGCAATTCACCTTGCAGACAGAATCCATGTATAAATATTTCCGAATTTCAGATCTCAGTTCCAGAGAGAGTGAATCCAGCACGGTCTCATCATCTATGCCACTTCCAGTCCATTCAGACTGGATAGCATGATCAACGCGTTCCTTTAGATCAAGTGGTAGTTGATGGTAATCCATCCATTCCTTTACTTCTCTTTGTCTTGCCCTCTGTTGTTCTTCCCTCTCCTCCATGGACTGTATGCCGGCCTTTATATATAATAGAGGAGACCTTTAGCTAAGAAGAAAACAGCATTTAAAATCAACAAAAGACCACCAATAATCCAGTATACTGATAAAAAGAAACAACCACCTATTGTCCTGCCAGCAGCATTATCTTTGATATCCCAACTTCCCAATTAAACGTATATACAACACAATTACTATAAGAGATTAGCAAAACCAGGACAGATGACATCAGAAAGAATGAAATTGGACTGCAACTCCAAGATAGAAGACACATAAGAAAGTATGTAGCTAGGAGAGCCATTATAATACTATGTAAAACATACCTGCATCCGGGTTATCAAATCCGCGAAAAAGATAAGACCAAACAGGGTGATAATTATACTAAAAATTGTCTCCCAAGTGAAAAAGCTTGTAGTGAAATTTTGACCCAGGGAACTGTGAATATAAATAAAAACGCAAAAGTACTTAGTTATTTACTTGGCAATTAATAAAAAAGAAAAAAGACAAAGAAACACTCTTTATAACCAACGATCATGGTTAGCCAAGCAGAAACCATTATTGAACTTTCTAGAGTGAACTGACATCGCTTTTCTGCTTTCAGGAAGAAGCATGTCAAGTGTAAACACTTGATGAAGCACGTAAAGTGTAAACACTGGATGCTGATCCAAGATAAAGAGCATTTCAAGGTAGAAGATATCAAGGTCCATACCTTAAACTTTTGAGTCCCCATGAAAAGCAAAACATGTACTTTTGAATAAAATTCCTTGTCACGATCTTATTTGTCAAAGCACTCGAGAGCATACCAAGTTGAGTTTCTTGGGTACAAGTAGAAAGAACTTGATCCCATTCAAGGTTTCGAATATCCATGCTCTTTCGTTCTATTTTCTTGACACACCCTATCAGCCAATATATGTGCATGTGGTAGTATATGGCTCCTACTAGCTGCATTTGACAACATGTTAAGCCACATGCATGGTACTCTTGATAAGCAAAAGGACATTAAATACAATGCTCACGTTACTAAGAGTCATGAACGATAGAAGGTTGTAAAATGCTCCCAACATCGCACTCTTCATTAGAACACCAGATGTTTTGGGGATTTGGCTTTTTGATGCATATCCCACAACAAACAACCGTGAAGGGAGCTGGAGCCAGAAGATTCTATATATGCGAGAATAGGCACCCTTGCCAGTTGTCAATGCACTGTTGGATGATAGAATATGGAGCCATATATAAGCCTGACAGAGAAAAACGAAGCATGAAATTGTATAAAGTCTTACAGATACTCATACTTTAGCAGAAATTATATAGCAAAGGGGTAAGGCAATGGCAATATGTGAAGACATTACATATAATATCAATGTTCAATGTCGGTAATTGGAGTGTCTCTGATGGAGAAGAAGTTGCGCATCAACCTGTTAACTGTACAAACAACAACTCCAACACAGGAGTGTGTCATACCTCATATTTCTGCAGAAACACAACTCTGCCTTACATGTCATATGTACGTAATTAGCAAGCTCCATTTCACACTCAATGACTCACATGCTTGGGTAAGATTTGATCTGATTCCCTAGGAAATATAGGGTTTATAAAAGTTTGCACCAAGAGTAAATTCATACATTTTTTTTACCATAGTTGGTGATCGCATAAGACACTTGGGCGTTTAAATTAAAATTCTAAGATATGATAAAGCAGTTGCAGATTTCCATAATGAGCTCCGTCATCAATCTTTGCAAAACATGCATTTTCCACCAAACATCTTATGTGAACTGGACACAACAAAATGGAAGAGTAGGAAGAACACATAGTCTTTGAGTGCTTAGCTTTTGCTACTAACCAAGTCACTCAGAAAGATAGGTTCACTCCTTGGCTACCCTTCATCTCAAAAAAAATACAAGCTCCTCTGAAAGAAAATGCAGTGTGCAAGCCCAAGAAAACCATGTAGAGCCTCCAAAACAATGATTCCGAAAAGTATCTTCCACCCTTATCTCTTTGGTTTATCAGTCAGGAGCGGATCAAAAGTCAACAAAATCACATCATCTTAATAATCATCTATGTTGATGATCTTCTTATCTCAGATAACCGTGCAGCAGAGATTATAAAACTCAAATATCTTCTCCCTCAGTGTTTTCATGCTCAGCTGAGGTACTTTTAGGCCTTGAAATTAAGAGATCTTCGGATGGCATCTTCATATACAAAAACAGTACGCTCTGGATCTTCTCACGGAATATGGAATATGTCACACTAAAGCATCTTAAGCTACCTATGGATGCATATCTAAGGCTTTAGAGATAGGTGATCCTTTCCCGACACCCTATCAAATTTCTCCTAGGCACATTGATCTGTCTTACTGTCAGTATGCCTGGTTAGGCTTTGCCATACATTTTATTGGACCTACTGGTTCTTCTCTACATCCACCTGCTTAGCTCATCTGGCTCAAGCTTCTTTAGCACGTTTCTTATAATAGTTAGTTACAATTTGTTATAAGTTTGTTGTAAGGTTGTTACACATTAGTAATTTATTACATCTTTTCTTTCTATCTGAGTGCTGTAACTATAAATAGATATCTTCCTCATTCTGAGAAGTTATCTTTTCCATCAATTAATCAATGAGAAACTACTCCTAAGTTCTCTCTAAACTTTCTCTCTCTTCTGAAATTCTCTGAGCTTGTTCAAGCTTTTCACATTTGTTGAATCAGTTTATGCACTATCTTTCCTGTACTCTTATACAAGCCACAAAGAGACTCCTGCTCAAGGGATTCTACTTCAGTTCAACATCAGCAGCCCATCTCACAACCTATTGTCACAGTACAGGAATCTGTTCTCGACTTCTTGCATCTTCCTTGGATCCTCTCCTATATCATGGAACGCTACAAAGCAGTTTGTGGTGCGCTGCTGGCTCGTTCAACACCAAATATCTTAATATAGAGACATGGTGCTTACTACTTGTGAAGTTACCTTGTTAAAAACTCTGAGACTTGGGTCTAAAAAGGTCTTGCCCCAACCATTCTTAAGGATGACAATCAAGTAGCACTAGCCATTGTAGCAACTCTTCTCCTACATGAATGTGTCTCCTTATGTTGCAACTAAATTATAACATAAATGAATTTAAGATTAAAGTTACACATTCACAAGATTAAAAATTGGATATCGAGCTATTGGCTTAATATTAGTTTAAGGACATGCTTGAATTAGAATAATGCATTAATGGAGTAACAAAAGTCAAACTAAAAAAAATTAAGGTGCTAATAACATACATGAATGGTGTTAAAGAAAACAAGTTAGTCTTTGATAGAATTTGTGGCGCACGCGGAAGTTTTGATGGACCCGAATAATATCATAAAATTGTATTTTCATTGATAATTAATTGTACAAGTGTGTTTGCGAGAGCTCATGTCTCTCATTCACCTTGGTAAAACCCTTTGTTTCTACCTTTCTTAATATTTTGTGCGGAGGTCACTTTGTTTGGCTCCCCCTCATTTGAGCTCATCTTGCTCACTCTCATTTGAGCTCACCTTTAACTCATACACATACAACATATTTATAGTTGTTGTACCTTAGTTTCTAGATTTTTCTAGACCTTGATATTTCTAACACACACTCAAATATTCTAAACTTAGATTTTTTTACATAGATATTTTACAAGATTTTTCTAGACAATTTAAGACATGCATATAAAATTTTTCCTTACATTACATGACCTATCAAGAATTTTCTAGATTAACTTTCATCAGTCTTTTCTACGCAGTGCCCCTTTGTTTAACGAAATTCTATGTTGTACCCAATTTTTTTGAACTCTCCACATTTTACCTTTAAATTTTCAAAACGACACACAAAATACCCTTGTCCATAGAAAATCTTACTCCAAGCCTCACTTAGCATTTAGTTTCTCATATCATATCCCAAACCTTAGTCAACTAACCGGGCTCAAAAATACTACTTTATGCCAACATGGTAAGAAACTACCAAAATTGATTGTTTGATATCATGTATAAGGGTATTTTGTGTGATGTTTAGAAAGCTTAGAGATATAACATGTAAATTTCAAAAAGGTTGGTTACAAAGTAGAATTTCGTAAAACACAGGGTACTACGCAGAAAAACCCAAAGAAAAATGAAGGAAGGGGAAGTATTACCCCCATTAATCAATTATGCTCTACTCCATCCGTCCAAAATATAGTTCATGATTCTATTTTTCTGTCGAAATTAAAGTAAGTAGAATTTATGAGGGATAGTAAATACTTTTGTTTATTGAAATAAATATTGTATGGAAAAAAATGATATTAGGAGTGAGAACAGAAAATAATTGGTGAAAGAGTATCAATTCTAACACTTGGGTTGAATAAACAAAGGAAAAAAACTAATTTTAAGAAGCAAATTACCAAAAAACGTGGACTTAAATATAAAAATAAGAACTATATTTTGGGATATCCAAAATGAAAATCGAAACTATATTTTGAGACAGATAGAATGAGTTAGCAGTAAATAGTAGTGCCTAGTGCGGGTTGATGCACACCTGTAGCAGTGGTAATGCTGCAAAAAGATCAACGATGAAAGTAGACTTCAAGTATTTGATGGCAATTGCTCTAGGTTCTTCAACAAGCCGCCTCTTCTTAAAAACTTTTGAACAAGGATCTTCATAGGCCGTGCGAAATTTTATTATGATATTAAAAAACCGAAAGAGATCTCCAATTGTTCTTAGTATAGCGAGAATTGCTCCTAAATGAAGATCATTGTATAAGAAAGTCTCGGAGCTATTTGAGGGGATATACATGAAGAGAGGGTCGAGGAAGAAATTGATCAAGCCAACGACAAACGAAAGGCTGTTCAACTGGAGTATAAACTTGCTTCTCGGATCAAATACTTGGGTGAAAACCCAATTCTTTGGATTCGCCATTGTAATTTGTAATTAAATGAGATTACTGAGGGAATGCAGCTCATTAAGATATGATAGCTTTGATGATCAACCATTCGATTCCACGCCAAACAAAGCGAAGGGAAGGCGACTTGCGAGCGTTATTAGCGCAGAGATTGAGGTTGAGGAAATAGTCCCTAACTAAAAGCTCCGTGTAAGACCCAAACTAAAATTCTAGTGTCCAGCAGAATTTGGGTGGTGTATTTTAGGGCTGTTATGAAAAATCGAAATACCGTATCGAAAAATCGAAATCGAAATACCGTATCGAAAAACCGAAATCGAAATACCGTATCGAAAAATTGAAAAACCGGTTAAAATGAGCGGTAATCGTACCGATATAAAAATATTTTAACGGTATGGTTACCAAACCGATATAATTAACGGTTAAACGGTATGGTTACGGTTATGATTTTTCAGTGATCGAAATATATTTTTTCTCTATATGATTATTGTGAAACATTTTCAAACAATTACATTAATTCTAATATTTGTTACTAAGTTACAATAATTAGAGAAAATAAATATGTGATTATTTGGAAACTCTAGTACTAATATAAATACTTTAATTAGAAAATGGAGTGAATTATTAGTGTTCGTTATGTTTTCAAATAGATTCATTATCCGCTTTATAATACATTTATATTAGAGTATATATAATATATAAGATATGCACAAAAAAATAAAAAAATGTATATGTACATTAAGTAAAACATAATAGTATAACTTAAGTTTTTTCACCAAATACCCCCCGACAAATCAACAAATTCACAATATACCCTCAATGATTCAGAAATGCACCGTATACCCTGACTATCCGAAAACGTGCACCATATACCCTTTTTCTAACCGCCGTTAACTCACAATTAATGGTTAACCGCTTATGCGATAACCGGACTAAACGGTTACGGTCCGCAAAAAAAACGAACCGAAATGTTGTTTCGCGACGTTTAACCACCCTTATTCAGCAAAAATAATCGCACAACTATATTAATTATAAAAGGTGGTATATTCATATGGACTTTTCTATTTGGATTTTTAAGATTTTATTTAAAAAATAATGTAATAAAATTCTATTTGGAGATAACAAATAAGGATTGATATTGAAGATAAAAAAAAAACATATAGTTTTTTTTTATTTTGATTAGTCTTTGAAATGAAATATTTTTTGTATAATGATATCTTATATAGGATTTTTGATGCTCTTGACCTATGCTTTTTTGTATAGATTTAAAAATTCCTATTTATAAATAAAAAGTAATATAAATATAAAAACCCAATATATAATCCAATTATCGACATATTATCAAAATAATGTTTTTGGCTCTAATATACAATTATCTTGTAAAAAAATTTAAATGTACCTGTTGCACAATCACGTACAGTGCACCAGATAACATACGATATAGTTAATTTCAAATTGATATAGTCAGTTTTTGTATGATTATATTTTTCTCTATTATAGTTAACTAGTTAATACACCCGGGCTATGCCCAGGTGATTATATTTTTCATTTTTAATATTTTTTTCGAGCTTGGACAGAATTTTTGTGGCCCGATTTTGGGCGCCATCCATTTTTTTGGCTTTGGGACGGGTTTATGACAAGCCGAAAATGTTTTTTAATCTAAACTAACTTCCATTCGGCCCGATTTTAGTCCGAAAAACCCACTTTTTTTAGCTCGAAATAGCTGGGTACAAAAAATTGATTCGACTCGACCCATGGTCACTTCTAGAATTAAACAAGATCCCACCTTATTATTATTATTTTCAGTTTTTTCACCAGGTACCCCTGAGGTTTCTTAATATTCACCTGGTACACTCACGTTTTCAACAATTCACCTGGTGCCCTTGAGGTTTTGAAAAATACTTAGAATACCCTTAATGACTAACGGTCGTCAACTCTGTTAGTCATTAAGGTTAAATCAACCAAATTAACCCCTAACTAACCTAATTAATCCTAATTAACTCTAATTAAACTTAATTAATACTAATTAACTCTAATTAAACTTAATTAATACTTTGAAAACCTAATTAATCTAACTCTCTCCATAACCCCTAACCCCACCACTTGACCCCACCTCACCCTAACCACTCAAACCTCACCACTTGACCCACCTCACCCTAACCACCCAAATCCCACCACCACTTCCCCACCCCACCGCAACCCCTCCCACCACCCTTGCCCCTCCCCATCGCAGCCCCTCCCACCACCCTTGCCCCTCCTCACCGCAGCCCTTCCCGCTGCCCTTCCCCCAACCCTACCCTGTCGCACAGTGATTCCCCCCACCCCGCCGCGCAATGATCCCCCCTTCGAATTTTGCACTCCCTCCCCCACCCCCCGTCGAATTTCTCCCATAAGTCAATTTTTCACGCAGCCGGCGGGGGATGGGGGAGGGGAGCGCAAAATTCGACGGGGTGGGGGGAATCGTCGCTGCGCGACGGGGTTGGGGGAGGGGCTGCGACGGGGGTGGGGTTGGGGTTGGGGAGGAGCTGCGGTGGTGGGAGGGGGTGGTGGGAGGATTAAGGGTGGAGGGTTAGGGTTAGGAGTTCGGGTTAGGATAGAGTTAGAAGTTAAGGTTAATTAAGTTTTTTAGAGTTATATTTAACAAAAACTTGACGGTAGGGTCACGTCAGGTATTTTTCCGAACCATAGGGGTACTTGGGGAAATTTGGAAAACGCGAGGGTACCAGGTGAATATTAAGAAACCTCAGGGGTACCTGGTGAAAAAATCCTTTTTTTTTCCTTTAAATAAGGATGACTAGAGAGATAAAAAAAACTTGTCAAAATTGATTTATAAATAGTGATCAAATGTGAAATAGTGCAATTCTCATATATAGATACATAAATAAATCAAACTTAACAGCCATGTTTGGTAAATGGCTTTTTCATTGGCTTTTGGCTTTTCAATTTAGTCAAACAGCTAAAAAAGTGTTTGGTTATTGACTTTTGGTTGGCTGAAAAGCTGGGTTTTAAGCTAAAATGAAAAAAAAACTCTCTAATAAACAACCAATAACCACAACTAATTTGCAAACAATTGGCTTGAACAATCAACTCAAAAGCCAATCCATAACTACATTATAGTCAATACTTCCAGCGAGTCAAACGAGCCAACTAAAACAGCTAGAAGCCAATAGCCAATTGACAAACAACCCCAAAATCAAATGACAACTCAAAACACGGAGTATAAAAAACCATATAATATCCGAACTATAATAAGACTAAAGGAGGGCTGTCATATTCTAAGCTCCGATACACCTAATTTTAACATCTATATCACCTGTTGTTTGCCCAACAATAATCAGTTCTACCTAGAACGGTAGAACCTTAAACGTCTGGATATTTTTCCAGGTAGCTTGTGAGAAACATTTATACATCTCCCACCTTCTTCCACAACTTCAGTAAAAACGCGAGAATTATTTATGGCAGTGTTGTTGATTACATCAGCCCATCCTGTGTCTATTAGCTTATAACTACTGATCTTGATCTTATCCATCATGATAGCGATGGCCAAACCATAGGTAGCAAAGCCTAATCCGCCTAGTATAATGGACACAACCGCTGCTTGTATATGATGTGCCTGTGCAAACATCATCATTACAACAAGGGTGAAGAAGCCCCATCTCGGGAAAGTAGACTTGCCCATTTTGTTGTCAGCTAACATTCTCATGTTGGATCATTTATATAGAAGAAACGTTTACGTCCAATACTTTTATGATGATCAATTACTTGACTGTTACTTCTTTTTTATTTATTTATTTTTACTTTTGTAGTGATTTTATTTTTGAAATAAAATGTATATGAAAGTTTAACTATCAATTTACTATAATTTCAATATTTAATGTAGAAATTTTTCATAAAATTATCTTTTATAACCAACTTTTTCCAAAAAAATCACCTTTTAAATTTTTTTCTTCCAAAAAACTACCTTATGTAAAAAGTTTCTTTCAATGTACTTACAATGAAGTTTAACCACTGTTTGAGCTCAATAAAATGGCCCGCCCAATACCTATGCAACGTCATGATGAGGAATTACCAGATAGGTGGGACAGTGGGTCATACACGGGGAATTGACCAAGCTCTAGGTTGTCTAAGGATCACTAGATGGGGGTGAAAAGGCTAATTAATTGCTTGAAAAGACAGCTTAGCCATTGATCCCTAAGAAGCACATCCCATCAACGTTGCCTTTTTGGGAATTCGCAACGCCAATGGCGGAGCTAGCAGGGGGGGCATGGGGACAGATGTCCCCCCCACTTATAAAAAATAATTTCTAAAAAAAAAAAAAAAGAACATGCTGGGCAGTGGGTAAACGCGTGAAGGTGAGAGAGAGAAAATGATTTTGAAAAGAACACGTTGAAACTCAGTGAAAGGAAGAGAGAAACTGAAAAACGAAACCCTAAACTCGCGGCGGAGGAACGACGACGGTCGACCGCACATTCGCATTCACCGGAGGAACGACGACGAGCGGTGAGGATTGAGGAAGAGGAACGAAGTCACGAACTTCGAACGAAGGAGTCAGGAGCGGTGAGGAAGAGCCGAAGATGAACGAAGCTACGAAGCGACAGAGTCAAAAGACGAAGCGACGCCGCCACCACCACCGCGTTCGCCGTCGCGGACCTCTCGAGACGCCCAACTAACACTCACTGATTGTGTCAGTCAGTAAGTTTTCTAAACCCTAAGTTTTAGTTTTAGTTTTAGTTTTTTTTAAGGTAATATTTACATTGTTTGGTTGTGAATTATGATACTTGTGAAATGTGAATTTGTGATTGTGGATTTATGGTTGCTGATTGATTTGTTGTTGGTTTGGAATTGGTCATGAACTCATGATTTATGGAATTGTTAGTTGCAATTTCGAATTTCTAATTAGGAAATTGAAAATATGAATTGATTTATAATTGAAATATTGAATAGTTCTGTTTAATTACTTTGATATGTAATTGATTAATATTTATCAATATTATAAGAAATGTCAAGTGATTCACATTCACCTAATTCTAACAAATCCAAGGCTAAGGGAAAACAACCTGATCTTCGACAATTTTTCTTTAAAAGAATGAAATCACAAGAAAGTTCTTCACTCGCTCATAGTGAAACCTCAAAATGAATCTCCTTCATTTAGTTCTCCCCAAACACATGATGTTGATATGGATGTTTCTAATTTTTTTTTTTTTTTGTCATTTTTCTTAGATTGTAAGACTATAAGCATTTTGAAATTTTAAATGCAAAATATTAAGTATTAAACAATTTGTGTTGTATTGTTATTTTCCCGAACGCTCGACAATCGGATTTTGTCCCCCCACTTTGAGAATCCTGGCTCCGTCACTGCGCAACGCTATAAATATCAATTGTCTCATCAATGATCATGTATTGAATTCTCACCTAACAAACTAGAGCATCTCTCTCTAGATATTTTCTCTCTACCTCAATTGACTTGAGCGTCGAAGGGACAATCCCGGAACAACTCCTAGGGTAGTCTAACCGTGTTTTTCAAGTTTTCAACGTATGGACAATTGATTCAGGCGAACGCTCTTGGGGCTCAGTGCTACTCAGATCAGCATACATAAGTAATTCTCAATTTCTAGACAAAAACAATTTGGCACCGCCTGTGGAAAAGTTATAAACAAAGTTACTTCGCCACCACTCAGCAAGATTCACCTCATTGCTACTCAACAATGGCCCCAGCCAAGAGCACTCGCAAAAGACAACCTTAATTCAACACAAGCTCAGGGATCCGAATGAGCACCCTTGCCCTCTCACCATATGAGATTCGAACGGGTGACATCGCCTCCCCCCCCCCCATCGGACTCCCACGGTCCATACTATCGATCCCAACGATGAGCACTCTAATGGGGATCGACCTACCCCCTCATAGCAGCTGCAGCAAGCCGACCCTCAACCCTTCCAACAAATCTTGCAACACAGCATAATGGATATGTTAACCACCCTCCAACAAGGTCCCGAACAACAACTGGCTAGGATCATCCATACTCTACAACAATTGTATTACGATAGCAAATGTTTCACGCACATGTAATCATAGTTACGGTAACAACCACCATTTATATCAATAAATGTCAAACTTGAATGTTTTAGGTTTACCGTCCCTCAAAAGAAAGGGGAATAAGCTGAACAAAAGAGATGAATAAGCATCGCACCAGCATACAACAAAGCAACAACACCTCCATTGTGCTGGTGGGCGGTGGCAGCGACCAATCGCCGAAAGCACATGCATACAACAGGGACAACAATGAGCAATAGCACAACCAGCACTGCAACAATAATTCAAGGAAAAATGGCGACAACAATTGACAGAGATAATTGGTTGAATTTGGTCTGAAGTTGAGGGCTGACCAATTAACTTTCACCAAAATATCAAAATCCTCCAATTTAGCCAAACCCTAAAAGAAATTTCAATGTCATCAAAACTATAGCAGATCAAAATTTACGAAATACATAACCAAATTTCCTCTCAAATTAGATGAGTTGTACAAATAAAATAACATTAAAATCACCAGAAATGGACTTAGATTAAAAAAGGCTGACGAATAAGATTACAAAATGAAACCCTAACCTTTTCGTGTTTGAACTTGGTACGCATATTGCCGAACTCTTTGTCGATTCTACAACTCTCTTACTCTAAGTTCTGGCAATTACAAACACTAAAAGACCATCATTTTCACCCATTTTATAATTTTCCATCTAGAAACAAAGTTTTGAACAGAATAATACCAAGCGCAAGAAGAAAAAAAAAAAAAAGATGAGAGAGAGACCTTCGACAATTGACTAATAAAAATCGTTAAGTTAAACCCTAGAGCAAGAAAAATACCACCCTAAAGCATGGTAAATAGATATGAATAGACTTCCGAGAAGAAGAATAGAACATCACTCCTACATCATTCCATGGAAGGATTAGAAAACATTTTTTGGAAAATGGATGATGGATGAAGAATAATCTAGTTTCTCACTCAAATTTGTGTAAGAAAAGACAGTGTTAAAGTTTATATGAAGAATTACTCGTAATAATACCTTCGATTTTTAGGGAATTCGAGTTCCAATCTCGTCGACAGAGTTTGATTCTCCCGTAAAATGTTTCTCTATATATTCCTGACGTCGGGAGAAGACAATTTGACCAATTACTGCGTTGTTTTAAATCTAAAAAGAATAGCGAGAGAAAAAATATCTTCGTAAACACTCAAATTTCAGAAAATCTGACACACACACATAAAAATGAAGAGAAATAAGATAAGTAAAGAAGACTCCGTTTGGTAGCCTGTATAATATTTTCAGCGTAAAATGATTTTCATGAAAAATGATGAAAATGAAAGAGAAAGTAAGGAGAATTGTTTCCCCTTCATTTTAAAGGAAAAATAGTTCTCCATCATTAGGAGAATAATTTTATTCCAAGGAAAAATGGTTTTAGACTCTTTTGCCAACCAAATAATGTAAAACAGAAAATAATAAAGGAAAATAATTTTTCAGGAAAACCTTCTACGCCCTACCAAACAGAGCCGAAATGAAGACAGAGAGAATGGAAAGAAATTAAAACCCTATTGCATTGATCTTGTTGCATTGCCAAAAAAATGAATTAGAAACTAGAATTGGTCCAAATCTAATGTGCATCATACATGAACTTGAAATTAAAATTAGGAAGAGAAAACCATATATTTAGGGAAAAGTATGCTAGGGTTTTATGTTGAAGTACCTGAAGAAGCTGTGAAGAGAAATAGGATGGAGAAAGACGAAAGACGGAGAAAAGAGGAGAGAGACACCGTAAAGAGGAGGTAGATGGAGGGATGAAATTGCCCAAGTTTTATGAACAATGATTTACATGCTTTTGTGACTCAAAACACTGTTCAAATGAACAGTAGTCAGTCTTCCAACTTTTAAATGGTCAAGGATAAGGATAATTGAAACAAATTTGGTACCCCGACGGCTGACTATATGAATTTGGATGTTATGTTTTGTTCTGCTATGTATGATTCAACACGTACATGAGAATGCTCGCGAGGAAGACAATGGGTAAATATACGTCCCGACCATAGTGGTCTTTCTTCTTTCTTTTAGGTATGGTGATATCGGTCCAACATACTGAAGAAGAGCTAGCGTCGATTACAATTGGCGTAGCTATCCTGGTTGGTTTTACTTGGGCTGCCTCGTTTGGGTAGTGAAGAAGATGACATAAACCCAAATCAAATTTTGGTCATATATCTCTATTATATAAGGGAAGGGGGAGCTATGGTGTCCCCGAATGAAGAGACTATGTTACCACCTTCCCATTCTAAATTACAAATTCACTTATAAATCAAAGGGGGTTTCTAAAAAAAATACCAAAAATATAATTATAACAATCACTCACAAGTGAACTAAAATCATAAAATTGCATAATTTATGTTATGCAAATCACTAAAATGAGAAAACTTTACAAAAACTTAAAAATTCACTTATAAACTACAACCTATGAAAAAATTAACTTTAAATCAAAGTGTCCACTTTCTTTACAATTTATGAAGTACTATACTTAATTCAAGAATCAACTAAAAAATTATAATATTAGAAATCATAAATAAATTCAATAAAATTTATATTTTGTTCATAGAACTTAACTTTGAAATTTAAAAAAATAAATAAAAAGAATGGTGAGAGACTTAAGTGACAGAAACTAAACCAATCAAATTTTGCAACTAAAAACAATTATACTTCGTATGTCTAATGTTCAAATTTTGACTCTTATGTCGAAGAAAATCGAGTTTCTGTTTCGAAAAAAATTCAAGCACGCATCGCATGCAAAAAATTCTAGTCATTGGAAATTTCAAGACTTCTAAATTCTAATAGTAACCCCTTTAGTTATGATCATCGCAATTCCGATGATTTTCAGTTTCATGAAAGATTAATCGTACTTTTCATACTATGCCGTTTCAAAGTGTGTGGCTTAAGTTCTAGTAATTTGTGGATTGTGCTTCTATGCTTGAAGCGAACATTTATTCAAATAGAACATTTACTTATTGAAATTCTAACTTTTTTATTGAATATAGAACATATTTTTTGCTTAAAACGAACATTTGTTGAAATATAACATTTATTTACTCATCGAAAATGGAACAAATTTACTAGGTGCACCATGTACACCATGCGCTCCTGGAAGCACAATAGAATTTTCAAAGTTCTAGAGATAACATAGTGATTTAGTAATATTTAAAATTGGTATGTCGGATTTTTTTTATTGGTATGTGAGATATTAATTCATCATTGTTCCCCAGCCGTCTTTTCACTCCTCTTTAGAAAAGTTATCATTATGACTTAAGAGATGGGTAGGTTGGATTAGGGATGTAAGTGGATAATGGACCCTAACCGAAGTCGTGGATTCAGTTTGGTTTTTTAGCGGATCTAAATCCTCAAATTTTGGACCTTACGGAACTGGGCAGGATATGCATCCTCGTTTTTAGCCAGGTGCTAAATGATTACTCGGATCCAGATCAATAACCCGTTTTTGAAAGTTATTTTAAAATATATAATTAAAAGGGTAAAAATTAATGTTGAACTCTTAATGTTATTTATGTTTGGATTTGTTCTATTAAAATTGAATGTTTGTTACTTCAACATCGACAAATGAAGATGTTAAATATTGTTGTTTTGTTCTTTAAAATCTTTAATTATCATGAAAATTAGGGTTGTTTGAAGAAAATAAGTTATGATCAATTTTAGATCTGTTTAGGACCTGGATCCGTAGTATCCATTGAAATTGGATTTAAATCCTCAATTTTATTACCCAGCGTATCGGGTCGGATCTGGATCCTAGAGGACCCGATCCAAATCTTATGCATTGACATCCCTATGTTTTTTTTTCAATAAGGTAAAGAGAACCCTTGGCAAGTTATGGGGAAAATAAAGGGAATCCCAACTTGCCAAGGGTGAGAATCAATCCCAGGACTTCCTGGAACCGGGAGGAAAACTCTAACCACTAGGCTATCCCTCACTCTCTTGACATCCCTATGTTGGATACACATACGAGGAGAATATTTACATACGTGTGGTTCAGAGCATATATTGGAATCTTTTTTTCTTTTTTTAGAAAAATAAAGTTTAAAGTTAAGGTTGGTTACAAGCCAAAACGTAACAATTTATACAATAACCAGGAGGAGTGGGGAAAACTCAAAATCCTAGTTACATTGCATTCTATAGCTTACGTTTTACAATCCTTAGCTAATACATCCGCGATCCTGTTATCTTCCCTTCGACAATGTCTGATTTTGGCTTCAACATTTGAAACAAGGCCTTGTGTCACGAGTCATAACCTACTTGGACAATTTTGCAACTTTTCTTATCATGATTGAAACAAATTCGGTACTCCAATGACGTCGCAAAACTCAAAGCAAAATATTTATTGGATAAAAATAAGTCAGAGTGCTTCTACAGTGGTAGTCAAACTTCCAAACAGATTTTCCTATCACATTATCTACATTTCCTCGTTTTTTTGAAGGCGGCACATATATCATGGTTGCTATTGTTTGTGGATTGAAATGGCTCAAGCACTTATTGGGTGATTTCTTACTCCGCCTAGCACAATCGACACAACCGCTGCATCCATATGCTAACCCTGTTTTCAAGGAAGTATTGTCAACATAAGGTCAATTAGCAAATAATTATTAGCCCATTTTTGCTTCGTAAGACAAATGTAAATACACTATGAATATTAGAGTTATTTAAGGGACAGCAAGGAACAAGAAAAGCCTACAACAATATTAGAATTAAGGGACTTATACTTACTAGAAAGTAGCATCGCCAATATTAATCTTGGGCTCTAATGTTCTTTACCAAACCATAATCCACGTTACCAAAAACACTGAAGCTCGAGACTAATTTACGCAGAAAAGGTACAGTCTGAGACTCTGAGGAGTATATATACCTCGCGTACGAAGTTGATGATACTCCTTGTTTTCTTTAACAAATCCAGTAGAATTATAACTTAAGCTGTACTTGACAGTGCTAGTTTTATGAGCACGTCCTCTTTCAGGTTGAGCACTTTTGAGTCTTCTCATCATCATAGAGACAACCCAACCAAACGCCGTGAAACCTACTCCGCCTAGCACAATCGACACAACCGCTGCATCCATATGCTGTGCTGATATTACCATTATAGCGAGAATGAAGAAACCCCATGTTGGAGTGCTGGACTTACCCATTGTATTTTCACGAAACGTTCTCATGTTGGATAATTTTATAGGGGGAAAACATAATATTCAATACTTTTATGTAGACAATTACTCGGCCGTTAAATTTGTTACTCTTGAAACGGATTGACTAGTACTACTTAATGGCTCATCTTCTCCACATTCAGTGGGATTCAGTCTAAAACATTTACATGGGCGCACGGAGCTGCGCTAATCCTTCCGGTCAATGAAGATTGCATTAGTCATCATACTTGTACTATTTCTTCCATTTTATATTACTCGCTACACTTTTCAATTCACGGACTTTTAGACAATTTTTAGAGAAGAGAGAGGTAGAAAGTAAAAAGAAAAGGGACCCAGGTGAGAGGAGACGGATAGAGAGAGTTTATTACCCAAGAAAGTATAACAAGTAATGTGAAACTTCCCACAATTTAAAGTGTAGCGAGTATTATGAAATGGAGGAAGTATAACATATCAATAAAAAAGAGGATTTTCGGGTTGGGGTTTGGCCTTGGGATTGGCCGCGTCGATTATTCGAGAATACTCTGTTTTGACGTTATGCCTTCTCATATGCATGGGAAGAGCCATACACATGAGGGTAAAAGTTGTTCCTCCTATTGCAAGGGATACTAACGCTGCTTCTATGTGTTGTGCTGATAACACCATGTTGAAACCCATTAAGTGCCCACTTGTGAGTGTCCCACATCGGAGAAAGCGGAGAGAATAAACCACTTTATAAGATAAAGAGTTACTCCTATCACCAATTGGTTTTAGGATGGAACCTCCTAACTTGTAAGTAGGCTAAACTCTCCTCCTTCTTATTGGGTTACCCAGGCCCATTTTCATATAAATCTAAAAAAAATTAACATGATATCAGAGCTCCCCAATTGGTTTTAAGATGGAACCTCCTAACTTGTAAGTGGGCTAAACTCTCCTCCTCTTTATTGGGTTACCCAGGCCCATTTTCATATAAATCTAAAAAAATTAACACACCATCAGTAAGAGAAATATTGTGGCCCATTTTGGGGACGTGCAGATACCCATTGTGCTTTTGAGCCTTGGCAAACGCTCTCATGTCGGGTCGTACATATATCGAACAACAATTCTCCTACATTTATTGAGCAATTTAGTGCACCACGTCGGCACGTTCATGACCTGTTATAATATTTTTTATTTGGCAACTTCTCCGCATAAAGGAGTCGTAAAAGAATATCGATCATAAACATATTACAAAAATTATTAAAAAAAGGGTCCAATTTTAATACAAAAAGTATCAAACATTAAACGGCTTCGACTCAGGATTGGCAATCAGGTCGGGTTGGGTCAATTTCAGGTCGACCTGATTTATATTTCAGGTCGAAAATCTCAATCCAAACTGATTTATATGTCAGGTCAAAAACGTCAACTCAACATTCTCTAGTTTAGGAGTGTAACCAATTCCCAAGGAACTTCGCCGGGCTGTCACGAAAGAGCAATGGCTTATTATTATAAGCCTGATGATCGCCTTTCCTGTAATCACCGACGTTAGCTGGACCTAACCAACGCTGGTTGTAAATCATGTAATGATCTGTGTGATTGTAGTTGGTAGTATAGGTATTAGTTTCTTGAAGACATTTGTAGTCACAGTGGAGTTTTATTAACCCGATAATGGTAATAGCAAGACCATAAGTCATCATAACTGCTGAACCAATCGCAACAGAAACTAATGCTGCTTGTGCATGTCTTGATATCATTACCATAAGAACGAGGAAGAAGAAGACTCGTTTAAAGGAAGTGGATTTATCCATTCTCATGTTCTGAGCCAACATTCTCTAGTTTGAACCTAACGATATATAGCAAATAAGGGAGACATAACATACAAAACTTTTATGATCAATTTACTGCGTTAAACTTGATATGTTTGCTGTTACAATTTGCAGTCGTTTCGGTGCGTTCTTGTTCAACTAACTATATCTAGCCTAAGTTTGATGCATTAACTATTGGCTGATTGGCCTTCTGTAGTAACCAGTTAGCGCGCGACACTCCGGAACAGTTGGATTTAATTAGCAAGATGATTGTGAAATAATTGTTCGTTCCAAAACAGTTGGTACTTACACTGGCTGTATGAGGTGTATGGGTAAAGCAACTAAAACAAAGTGTTTCTATAATTACATATAATTATAAGAATTTATTATGTTTTACTTTGAAACATTAAACATTGATTTGTAGTGGATTAATTAATGGTTAAAGTCTCACATTTTATTTCAAAGGTCATGTATTTGATTCTTAGTAACTACACATTTTTATTTACTTAGCAAGTCATAAGTCATTTGAATCTAATAAAAGACAATATTCTCAAAAATAGGATTGATATATGTTGGTCGATAAATGAAATCTATTAAAAATGATAAGCCATGATTAAGAGTTAAGACCTTTGAAAGCAATTTTTCATGATTTATATGTTCGTTTGTTTTATATAAGTTCCAATCAGGTCAATAGGTTCCAATCAAGACCAATAAGGTCCAATCAGGTGCAATAAGTTTAAATTAGATTCAATCATGTCTAACCAGATCCAATCAGTTTAATAAAAGCCTTATATGGTCCCAAATTCTTTATGCATGTACCACTCCTTGATAATAAGGAAATTTTCGCAATTTTATTCTCAGTATACTACTTTTTCTTTGAGGGGATATACTACTATTACTTAAATGTGAATAATACTCTTATCAATTTTAGATATGTTGTTCATTTCCAAAACTTTCAAGATTTTTTTTCCTAATTCCCTATAATTACATATGTTGTAGAATACCCAAATATTTTAAAGCATTACCTCACACAAATACATATCGGTAACAAGAAATTAAACCAAAATATATAATCGCAACTATAACTGATCCATTATTGATATTTCGAACTATGATAACTGGAAATAAGTATTTTTCATCTAATTTCCTCCCTCCTTATAAAGATTGGTTTGTAAATAAGTTGAATAACCCACAAACTTAAGCCTAATCAATTCAATTTATTTTTTCGATGTAAAAGTATCGTCCTTAGGTTATGTTTAGTTCACCTGAAATTTTCTGATCTGAACTTATTTTTTCTGATCTGATATGATTACAAGATCTTATCTTTTAGATTTTTCTCAATATATAAGAAAATATATATTCATGTGTGGTCTTGTTTGATTCGTCTCAACGAGTACTTTATTAATATTCAATTATTGTAATTTTTACTAATATGTAATGAAAGATATTTAATAGTAAAATGATTTTAAAATATAAGTATGATCTGATCTGAACTTATTTTTTCTAATCTGATCTGATCTGATTAGATCTGATTATATCTGAAATAAGCAAAAATAAGATGAACTGAACATAGCCTTAATCTTATTTCAACATTCGAAACAAAGCTTTGTGTCACGAGTCGTACTCAACCTACTTGACCAATTTTGTAACTTTTCTCACTATAATTGAAACAAATTCGGTACTCCATATGAATTTGCCAAACTCAAAGAAAAATAAACTTGTTGAAAACAAAACTATAAACAGAGTTAGACAACTGGTAGTCAAACTTCCACATAGTTGCTATCGCAAACTAAGAACATTTTCCTCTTTCTATAAATTTATATTAAAAATTCACCTTTCTTAATTTTAACGACTGACATTTTGGATATAACATCTTGAGTAAGTCCAATAATTACTAACTCAGTTTAATATTATTTGTCATGATTGAACATTTTCTATTCACATTTTATGTCAAATCTGTTATAACGGATGTGAGGAAGAACAAATAATGAATGCAAAAACAATAAAATCAGACACCAGAATTACGTGGTTCACCAAATTGGCTACGTCCACGGCAGAGAGAGAGAATATTTTATTATGAGAAGAAACCAGATTACAGAGAGAACAGAGTGTTTTTCGTAGTGTTAAAGATAGGTTAAAATAACCTATTTATACAAAACCGCTCAAAACGCTTTTCCGCGTTATTTCCCGATCGCCGGCGCCCGGGCGAAATCCGCCCGACCGGGCGGTCCCCAGCTCTTCCAAAACAGCTTGCGCGCCCGACGGGCGAGATCCGCCCGACCGGGCGAAGACGAAAACAGTTTCGTCAGTTCTTCGTAAAACTGACATAACTTTCTCGTTTCTCAGCGGAATTGGGCATATGACCTATCGTTGGAAAGCTCTCGGAACAAGCTATCACCTCCACTTTGAATCACCTCAAAATCATTTATAGATTGAGAGATATGTCCATTCAAAGTCAGCCTTTTGTCATTCCTTCTTCACGCATTCTACCAAATACCTTCAAGTCACCATTCAAGTCACTATTCTTACAAATCTCCACCTTGACTTGAATCCTCTCACAATAACCAGAAAATCAGATGCATTGATCACAACTGTAATACTCCGTATTTTTAGTAACTTCTTAGTTATATTTTTTTAAAAGGTTTTATATATTAAAAAGGCTTTTTATTAATTATAAAGGTTTTAAATAAGACTTTATGATATTATGGGGTTTTCAAATAAATTCTAGCCCAAATTATATACTGGGCCTGAGTTTACAACTTGTAATCCAAGTAGTTAGAAGATATTTTAAAAAGAAATTTCAAAAAGGATTTATAAGAGATTTACAAAAGGAAAAAAAAAAAAAAAAAAAAAAAAAAGATGTGCAAACCAATTTCGTGCAAACTCACGCCAGTGAGTTGCATCCAAATTGTATTTTGGTGATTCTATCTTTTTTTCCACCGCCAGGAAACAAGGTAATGTTTATCAAAAGGTGTTACATTACATTGTTTTCTTCTATCTTTGGTTAATTTGTTTGTTTTATCTTTTGGTTAATTAGCATCTAGACTATTTATCTTGTGGAATATTCTCTATTCTATCTATATTATCATAAAAGATATTTTTCTAGCTAAAATTAATTATCTTTCTCAAAAACTATCTTTTAGTTCCTATTCCTATTCTTATCTTATTTACCCAACTAGTATAAATAGGGGTCTCCACCCACATATTCTTCACACCAAATTTGAGAATAAATCTCTTTTCTCAAGTTTAAACTTTCTCTCTCTTTAGCCTACCTTTCTCTTCTCCTTAGTAGCTATTAATTTTCAAGGTGCGTGTATTTGTAGATCTTTAATAATTGTTTTGCAAGGTATAGTATCATGTTTTTAGGAAAATATTTTGGATCGAAATACATGTTTTTGAGTTTCTATTATGAACTGCATCTGTTTTATATGAACTGTTTGAATGTTTATAAATTTTATTTATGAACTTTGAATTATGTCTTTATTAATATATTTATAAAGTTTTATCTTTGAATTTATATTCAAATATTTTAGAAGGAGTTTGATCTTTAGATTCATGTTATATATTTAAAAAGGGAGTGTTTTTGAACTATTATTATTTTTCAAAGGTTAAACCTTAAGCAAGTTATTTTATTTATGCCTTTATATGGCTAAAGTTTTATATAAGAATTATTATTCTTTTTAAAGGAGGATTATTTCCGAAGGATTTTTATTAGTTATATGATCTTTTATGATCACAATTTATAAAGAGGCCACGGCTTGTTATTTATTAGCAAGAACGGTAGCTATTATTATTTACCAAGGCAACGGCTTGTTATTTATTAGCAAGAACGGTAGCCATTATATTATTTACCCATGTACTTTTTGTATAAGTCATGTGGACAAGGTAGTTCCCCTCGTAATAGACTCAGTAAGGAATACTAAACTTGGGGGGTGTGCACACTTTAGGCAAGGTACCTAGGCAAGGAAAAAGGATTTTTATTAAGTTATATACTTTTATTATACAAGTATTATCAAGTATCTAGAAAGGTTTTTCGAAATTAAATATTTCAAAAGTTATGTTATACAAGTATTATCAAGTATCCAGAAAGGTTTTTTGAAATTAAATATTTCAAAAGTTTAATTAAATAAAGTGTTTAATATTCCGCATATACATGTACTCAGTATTTTTACTGACACGCGTTTTGTTTTGTTTTATGGCTTTTCCCTGTGATGACCCTTTTGGTGAGCAGAATTTACAGGTTGATTGATGCATACTTCATATGGGGAGCTAGTGAGGAATCATAATTAGTCAAGGAGTTGTTATTTTATTTTCTTTATTTCATTGTTTATAGTTGTACAATAAAGTTTATATTAATAAAGAGAAGTTATTTAAGTTATTTCCGCTGCATTAGTTTAAAGTTCAGTTAGTATTAGTATTAAAGCCTTTAACGTTATCACGTGGCGGTAATACTCTCAAGTTTCTCAAGGAGTTTTATATAAAATAAGTTTTCCAAAAGAGAGAAATTTGGGGGTGTTACAAAGTGGTATCAGTTTTCCAGGTGCTTTTTTTAAAATAAATAAACAGTCAATGAGAGTATGGGTAGATCTAGGAAGGGCATATAAGTAGAGTTTCGCATTCTATTTATTCATTTTTTTGACATTTTATATTATGTGAAAAAAAATACTTCTTTTTTTTAAGCAAATACTTAATTTTCAAGTATAAATATTTTCTGATTTATATTTTGAAGAACGGAATAAGTATGTGGATTTATTTTTCTGAGGAAAGTTCTGGCTAAGGAAAGACTTGGTACTTAAGTTGGCCGTTTGTGCCGCACCTCTCTTTCCTGGGAACTCACTCGACTAATTATTCATACACTAAGCCTAGTACTCAAATAAAACAACTCTTTTGTCAATACATATATATGTATTTTTCAAGAATATCAAACAATTTTTTTTATATAGGAATTTCAAATATTTTCGATCCATTTGAAATTATAGTTCAAATGTTATTTTTATTTTGACTATTATTTCAACATGCAATCCGTATTTATCTTATAAATCTATATATATTTATTTGAATTATAAAGCTGTAATTTTTATGAAGTACTGATTTTTTTTAAGAATTGTTTAGTGCTCATTGTTCTATT
Source organism: Beta vulgaris subsp. vulgaris (assembly GCF_026745355.1). Classification (NCBI taxonomy): domain Eukaryota; kingdom Viridiplantae; phylum Streptophyta; class Magnoliopsida; order Caryophyllales; family Amaranthaceae; genus Beta; species Beta vulgaris. The sequence goes on from NC_079203.1 coordinate 56,479,010, forward strand.
GTAATATGATTATTTTGAATATTTTAAGGAAGTTTGACTTATTGTCAAGTTAATATGAAAAATCTTCGTATTTTTCATAAGCAAAGAAAGAGTTTATTGTTTATTATAAGAGTTGAGTTATTATTCTGTCTTTCATGACATGTTATTAAGAAGCTACTTGCAAGTTGTGAGATTACTATCTCTTACGATATTTTTTTTTGGCATGTATATTTTCTATGAGTTGAACTTGGTTTTTTTAATGTCTTATATGACATGTATGCATGTGATTCAATTCATGCAAATGATTTATATATATTGTGTAAAGCATCAATATGTTATTTGTTGATTTATAAGTGTTAGGAGAACCTATGAGTTCAAAAAAAGTTGACTATTTGAGATGTAATCATTAAAAAAGGTGAAAATTGTTCTAGTTTATTCCTTTGAAGGAAAGAAGTTTAGTAGTTATTTGTTTTAGTAGGAGTGAAGAAGGCAATACATTATATTATATGCTAAGAATTGTGAAATTAGTCCTTTGAAGTTTTATGTAGTTGGATGATCTTTAATGTTTAGTGACATAAGCAAGGAAGAAAATTTCATAATTTGTGGAAACAAGTAGGAGGTCAATGGTTTATACCAGCTTGGAGGAATTATTGAAGATTTAGATAAGTTATATATTTTGTTTATGGATATAGTCACAACCTCTTAGCAATGATATAGAGATAACCTTTAAAGGTGACAAAATAAGGAATATTATGAGGACCTTATAGGTATATGAGATACATATTTGAAGCGGATTTAATTAAGGAATTTTCCCTATGCTGAATCGCAAATTTTTAAAGGAGTTATCGTTGTTATAGTAACAAGAAAGTACGAAGTAAGACCATATTTGAAACTTTAGCAGGTTCTTTGATCATTTTTGTTTTAAAGGTGAAGTAAGATACTAGAATTCTTAAATGTATTCTAAGTTGATTTTGGAGATTATTGAATGTCAAGAGGAGTATTATTGGGAGTAGTCTTAAACTTTTGCTTGAATGATAGTGTATAATTGTTGTTTTGGCAATATGAAAGATAGAGTGATTATAAGGATTGGGTATATCACTTATTGAAATAAGTGACTCTAATAATAGAAGAAATATATTCTTTTGGGAGAAATCTGGAGCTTAATAAAAGAGAAAAAAAAGGAGGAAACTAGTCAATCAATGATTGATTTTGGAAAGAATAATCATTTTTATATTATGGATTTAAGCATTGAGTTTATATTATGTGAAGGAGTTAATTTTATTGAATTGAAGATTGTATGAGGAAAGATTGTTTATTTACTATCTCAAGTCCTAGTTGACTACATACTCTTTATTTTTGAGAGAATATTAATTGTGGTATTTTAAGAAAAAATTGAAGATGAGTTTCGAGGAGTTTTAGTTTTGAGGACCTAAGTAAGGAAGTCTATTTTTTCTTCAAGTATATGTTGTGTTATATATATAATACAAGTTTTGCTTGTGAATAATGATGAATTATTTGATTTTGATTATAGTAAGTAGGATCAGGGTAATTTTTTTTTTATTCATTGTGAGACCTTCATGAGTTATGTAAGCTGATTAAATTTTGAGGAGAAAACAAAGTATTTTAAACAACAAAAGAAAAAGTTGTTTGAATATTTATTTTCGAGTAAAGCTTACGAAAGGTTTTATAAAGTTCTTTTGTTCTCACTATATTATAGCATTTTGATAATATATTAGTATTTCTCAAATAGTTTTCCTACAAAACTTGTCTTTAGTATCAGTATGTTAATTCTTATTATTTCAAGAATTTGAAAAATTTTCCTACTCAAGTTTTAGAAAATTTTTCAGTTTGTCATAAACTATACCTTTTGTACTTATTCAAATACTTTCTTTATTATGTTGATTTATTATTGAAGGCAATTTATTTCAATACCTTGAAATAGAGGTTAATTTTTTTAAAGTTTAAAAGTTATTTTTGAAAGTTTATCTCTCTAGTGTTTTAATTATTCATTCCCAAAGATTCTTAATTGTTTTTCACTACAAAGTTGGTAAATAATTTTAAGTCAAGTTTTAAGCCTTAGCGAGTTACGGGGGCGTAACTCCTTTTAAGAGGGGTAGAATACGATAGAGTTTCGCGCTTTTAACTTAAAATGCTATTTTTGACCTACTTTTGACTTATTTTATTGAGTTATTATGTGAGCCAACTTATTTTATAGAGAGTTTGTAGTATATGTGAATTACATGCTTTACTTCTTACTTGCTTGTTTCAAGTTTCGAGGACGAAACTTCTTTTAAGGGGGGTAGTCTGTAATACTCCGTATTTTTAGTAACTTCTTAGTTATATTTTTTTAAAAGGTTTTATATATTAAAAAGGCTTTTTATTAATTATAAAGGTTTTAAATAAGACTTTATGATATTATGGGGTTTTCAAATAAATTCTAGCCCAAATTATATACTGGGCCTGAGTTTACAACTTGTAATCCAAGTAGTTAGAAGATATTTTGAAAAGAAATTTCAAAAAGGATTTATAAGAGATTTACAAAAGGAAAAAAAAAAAAAAAAAAAAAAAAGATATGCAAACCAATTTCGGTGCAAACTCACGCCAGTGAGTTGCATCCAAATTGGTATTTTGGTGATTCTATCTTTTGGTTTCCACCGCCAGGAAACAAGGTAATGTTTATCAAAAGGTGGTTACATTACATTGTTTTCTTCTATCTTTTGGTTAATTTGTTTGTTTTATCTTTTGGTTAATTAGCATCTAGACTATTTATCTTGTGGAATATTCCTCTATTCTATCTATATTATCATAAAAGATATTTTATCCTAGCTAAAATTAATTATCTTTCTCAAAAATCTATCTTTTAGTTCCTATTCCTATTCTTATCTTATTTACCCAACTAGTATAAATAGGGGTCTCCACCCACCATATTCTTCACACCAAATTTGAGGAATAAATCTCTTTTCTCAAGTTTAAACTTTCTCTCTCTTTTAGCCTACCTTTCTCTTCCTCCTTAGTAGCTATTAATTTTCAAGGTGCGTGTATTTGTAGATCTTTAATAATTGTTTTGCAAGTATAGTATCATGTTTTTAGGAAAATATTTTGGATCGAAATACATGTTTTGTGAGTTCTATTATGAACTGCATCTGTTTTATATGAACATGTTTGAATGTTTATAAATTTTATTTATGAACTTTGAATTATGTCTTTTATTTAATATATTTATAAAGTTTTATCTTTGAATTTATATTCAAATATTTTAGAAGGAGTTTGATCTTTAGATTCATGTCTATATATTTAAAAAGGGAGTGTTTTTGAACTATTATTATTTTTCAAAGGTTAAACCTTAAGCAAGTTATTTTATTTATGCCTTCATATGGCTAAAGTTTTATATAAGAATTATTATTCTTTTTAAAGGAGGATTATTTCGAAGGATTTTTATTAGTTATATGATCTTTTATGATCACAATTTATAAAGAGGCCACGGCTTGTTATTTATTAGCAAGAACGGTAGCTATTATTACTTACCAAGGCAACGGCTTGTTATTTATTAGCAAGAACGGTAGCCATTATATTATTTACCCATGTACTTTTTGTATAAGTCATGTGGACAAGGTAGTTCCCCTCGTAATAGACTCAGTAAGGAATACTAAACTTGGGGGGTGTGCACACTTTAGGCAAGGTACCTAGGCAAGGAAAAAGGATTTTTATTAAGGTTATATACTTTGTATTATACAAGTATTATCAAGTATCTAGAAAGGTTTTTCGAAATTAAATATTTCAAAAGTTATGTTATACAAGTATTATCAAGTATCCAGAAAGGTTTTTTGAAATTAAATATTTCAAAAGTTTAATCAAATAAAGTGTTTAATATTCCGCATATACATGTACTCAGTATTTTACTGACACGCGTTTTGTTTTTTGTTTTATGGCATTGTCCCTGTGATGACCCTTTTGGTGAGCAGAATTTACAGGTTGATTGATGCATACTTCATATGGGGGAGCTAGTGAGGAATCATAATTAGTCAAGGAGTTGTTATTTTATTTTCTTTATTTCTATTGTTGTATAGTTGTACAATAAAGATTATATTAATAAAGAGAAGTTATTTAAGTTATTTCCGCTGCATTAGTTTAAAGTTCAGTTAGTATTTAGTATTAAAGCCTTTAACGTTATCACGTGGCGGTAATACTCTCAAGTTTCTCAAGGAGTTTTATATGAAAATAAGTTTTCCAAAAGAGAGAAATTTGGGGGTGTTACAACAACGCCCAGAATCTCCCAACACCAGATTTGTCCCAAAAGACAACCAGACCAGATTAGTCCCTAAGGACCCCAGAATTGCCCCAAGAGGGCAACTAACAATCACGAATATTAAGTAAGTCCAAGCAATGTTGGAACTTACTCTGCGGAACCGGCTTGGTGAACATATCAGCAGGATTATCAGCAGTTCCTACCTTCTTCACCTTAATCCTTGTCTCACTCCTCAGAAAATGATATCTGACATCAATATGTTTAGTCCTCTCATGATGGACTTGATCCTTTGCTAGACATATTGCACTTAAACTGTCACAGAACACAGTTGCTTGATCATGATGTAGACCCAAATCACTGATTAACCCCTTTAACCAGATCCCCTCCTTAGCTGCTTCTGTCAAGGCCATGTACTCTGCCTCAGTAGTAGACAAAGTTACAGTAGGTTGTAAAGTTGCTTTCCAACTCACCACAGAACCACCAAGAGTAAACACATATCCAGTCATAGACCTTCTACCATCTACATCTCCAGCATAATCAGAATCGAATATCCTGCAACTAAGCAAACCATATCACCTCCATAAATGAGACCAATATCTGACGTACCTCTAAGGTACCAAAGATCCTCTTGACTGCCTGCCAATGCTCCTTACCAGGATCACCCATGAACCTACTAACCACACTGACTGCATGTGCAAGATCCGGCCTAGTGCAAACCATAGCATACATCAGACTCCCTACTGCACTAGCATACGGAACCCGACTCATGTACTCCTTCTCCTCAGCCGACTTAGGTGCAAAAGCCACAGACAAATGACTATTCGAAGCACTTGGAGTATCTATAGGTTTTGCTGTTGACATACCAAACCTTGACAATATCTTCTCAATATAACCCTTCTGTAACAAGAAAAGTTTCTTCTGAGTCCTATCCCTATAAATTTCCATCCCCAAAATCTTCCTTGCTGCACCCAAATCCTTCATTTCAAATTCAGCACTGAGAAGTTCCTTCAATTTCTGAACATCTGACTTGTTCCTGGCAGCTATCAACATATCATCCACATATAGCACTAAGTAGATGAAAGACCCATCTGTCAGCTTGTTATGATACACACAACAATCATATGAGCTCCTGTTGTAGCCTAGCTTCATCATATAGCTATCAAACTTCTTCCCAGAATCTTCTAGTCATACCAGCATTAGAGAGCATGCACCGAGCTCTCTCCAGAAGTGTCTGATTCATCCTTTCTGCTACACCATTCTGCTGTGGTGTATCTCTGACAGTGTGATGCCTAGCAATCCCTTCATTTTTACAGAACTCATTGAACTCAGACAAACAAAATTCCAGACCATTATCAGTTCGTAGCCTTTTGATCTTCTTCCCAGTTTGATTTTCCACTAATGCCTTCCACTGCTTAAAGTTCTTGAAAGCTTCACCTTTTGACTTCATAATAATCAACCAAGTCATTCTTGAATAATCATCTATGAAAGAAACAAAATACCTGTGACCTGCCAAAGACTCCACGCGTGAAGGACCCCAACAATCAGAGTGGATATAATCCAGAGTACCTTTTGTTCTATGAATGCCCTTTGAAAACTTGCTACGATGTAATTTTCCAAGAACACAATGCTCACAAAACTCCAGGTTTGTGACCTTATGGCCACACAGAAGATCTGCCTTGGAGAGGATTTGCATTCCTCTCTCACTCATATGACCAAGTCTCATGTGCCATAGCTTGGTCATATCCTCCTTCTGAACCTCAGACGATGCAATAGAAGCTGAACCTGAGATAGTAGAACCCTGCAGAACATACAAAGTACTACGCTTGACCCCCTTCAAAACCTCCTTTGAACCCTTGCAAACATACACAACTCCACCACTCCCTCTGAAACTGAAACCCTTACTGTCTAGTAGACTAAGTGAAATCAGATTGTTGGTCATCTGTGGAACATGCTTAACATTTTTCAAAGTATAGATAATATCATCATGAGTCCGGATCTTGATAGAGCCTATTCCAACTATCTTACAGACTGCACTGTTAGCCATCGAAATATTTCCCCCATCTACCTGCTCATAAGTAGTAAACCACTCCCTATGAGGACTCATATGATATGACGCTCCAGAATCAAGAAACCCACACATCACTATATGTTTTCTCATTTGCCACTAGAGCAAGGTCATCCTCAGAATTCGAATTTTCTGCTGCAACAGCAGCAGAACCAGACCCAGATTTGTTCTCCTGATGCTTCTTTTTAGGACATTCCTTCTTCCAATGCCTCCTTTCCTTACAGTAGTTACAGATATCATTAGGTTTAGGACCCCCTTTGAATTTCCAGATTTCTTAAAATTCTTTTTACCATGTCCTTTACCACCACTACTACTGGCCACTAACCCAGAAGACTGACTTTCTGTACTACTACCAGATGCCTTATGGCGCAATTCCCTAGTATGCAAAGATGATCTAACTTCTTCTAGGGACACAGAATCTTTACCAACAATGAAAGATTGCACAAAATTTTCATACGATATAGGTAAAGAAACAAGCAGAATTAAAGCGGCATCCTCATCCTCCACCTTCACATCAATATTACGCAATTCTAATAAAATTGTATTTAATTGATCAGATGATCTCTAAGAGGCATACCTTCCTGCATTCGCAGACTGAACAGACGTTGCTTCAAAAGCAACTTGTTGGTTAGAGATTTTGTCATGTACAAACTCTCTAATTTCAACCACAGACCAGATGCGGTTTCCTCCTCCGCGACTTCAGTGATTATGTCATCTGCCAGACACAACATAATCGTTGAATGAGCTTTCTCCTCCAGAACGGCCATCTCAGCGGTGACTAAATCCGTTGCTTTCTTTGCCAACGGTGCCCACAACCCCTGTTGCTTCAGTAACGCCCGCATCTTGATCTGCCACAGACTAAAACTATTCCTCCCAGTAAATTTATCGATTTTGACATTCACCCCAGACATCTTTCTCACACAGATCGAAAACCTAAGCTCTTATACCAATTTGTTATAACGGATGTGAGGAAGAACAAATAATGAATGCAAAAACAATAAAATCAGACACCAGAATTACGTGGTTCACCAAATTGGCTACGTCCACGGCAGAGAGAGAGAGAATATTTTATTATGAGAAAAACCAGATTACAGAGAGAACAGAGTGTTTTTCGTAGTGTTAAAGATAGGTTAAAATAACCTATTTATACAAAACCGCTCAAAACGCGTTTTCCGCGTTATTTCCCGATCCGCCCGGGCGTCCGGGCGAAATCCGCCCGACCGGGCGGTCCCCAGCTCTTCCAAAACAGCTTGCGCGCCCGACCGGGCGAGATCCGCCCGACCGGGCGAAGACGAAAACAGTTTCGTCAGTTCTTCGTAAAACTGACATAACTTTCTCGTTTCTCAGCGGAATTGGGCATATGACCTATCGTTGGAAAGCTCTCGGAACAAGCTATCACCTCCACTTTGAATCACCTCAAAATCATTTATAGATTGAGAGATATGTCCATTCAAAGTCAGCCTTTTGTCATTCCTTCTTCACGCATTCTACCAAATACCTTCAAGTCACCATTCAAGTCACTATTCTTACAAAATCGTTACAAATAATTAATATGAAACTATCGTAGTATATAATTTCAAATAACACGAAAACAACTCTCGTCTGCGAAATGGAATCGGAGAAATTCGTGTTTAATTTTTTTTTTTGATGCAAATGAGGCGAAGCCAAGCAAAGAAAAACAAGGGAAAAAAAGCAAACTAAACAAGCAATCTAATGAGGAATCATAGGTGCGAGTGCAATCTCACGAGCATCCTCAACTATGATTCTATGAAGATCGAGAGGAGCTTTTTCAAACAACTGAATTGCATGATGTTGCTCCACGCCTCGGTTAGCCAACCAATCAGTAGCTCAGTTGCCTTCTCGATAGATGTGGATTACCTTAACTCTCCAATCTTCCTTATTTAGCAAATCAACACATTTTTTATGAGATGGGAACACCCACAAATGCTACTACCCCCAGCGTTAATGGCTTGCACACATGCTTGATTATCAAGTTGCACAATAAGATGGCTTATTTGGAGATTCCTAGCTAGCTCAAGCCCACGTAGGAGCGCTAAAACTTCAGCACGAAAAGCATGGCAGCTACCAAAATTCAAGGCTATGGCAGAGATAAAAGTACCACAATTATTCCGTATGATTGCTCCCTCTCCAGCTTCACCAGGAGAGCCTCGAGCAGCTCCATTAGTATTTAAAAATTCGTGTTTAATGATACCACAGACGGAACATCATTGAGATAATGAAGTAAAGAAAATTCATCAAAAGGATTGAGAGAATAACGTTTGTATTTCACATTTGATTCCATGTTCTTACTTTTTACTTACAAAAATCTAGTATCATAAAGTTCGAAACTGTGAAGATATATCTCAAGCAAACCCAAGCTAGCATATCTCAAAATCTACTACTATCTCTACCGTCAAGTCGTCTAAATAACATATTATCATCCCACACCTTCACAATAATGTCCTTGTACATTCATACCACGAATACCACTCACACCAACTTTCTTTTAACCTTTTTCTTCTACAATGGAAACAGGATTCAGTGCATCATGGACTGATTCAGAACACAACTGTACGGGTAGCACCCAAGTCTGTTGTCGAACAAGAAACGCTTCAAGACGCAAACTTATCAAAGTGGAACAAGTCTTCCTTGGTAATGGACCGAGATGGTCCTCGCGGCCACCAAAAAGGATAAAATAAGGGAATCTTTCCTCCAATCAGACTCATCTTAGTCGTACACGTGTCAAAGGATTACTCATCCTATCAGATGAACAGTACTACTATAAATAGCTCAATAGTACTATTCTGCAAGTACATTCTCTTACATACTATAAATAGTTTATCTCTCTCTAGCTTTCTCTCTAAATCCTTAGCGGATACTTACTAACTTGAGCGTCGAAGGGGGTTTAATTCCTAGCATCCCCCTGAGGGTAGCTCACATTTGTTTTCTTGCAGCTCACCAGTCCCGAACAACCCTCGATTAGTGACGGATGTCTCATCGATCTGCCGCCGTTTCACAACCGAAACAACAACACTAGTACAATTTATGCAGTGAATCAAGCCATTGACATTACACAGAGAACAACTCTTAAACCCATACTTATCATCTACAAACACTCTATGACTTCCATCACACCATTCACACACCACATATCTAAATCCACCTCACATCCCACACACTAGTGGACTAGTTCCCGTCAAAAAAAAAATCGATTAATTAGCCACAAAGGACGACTAAAAGGCACACAGACAACATCACCGAAGCTCTAATAAAACCTAAATCATCACCTGATTTTCCGGTGTACCTGCTGCGAATTGAAGCCACCACGTAAGGTTTAGCCTGAGAAGTATTTTGACCTCCCTCATGAAGCTGATATGAGCCCTTGTCTGTTTTAGCGTAACCACGAGAAACATGGCTTAGGAGGTTATTCTTCACAATTTTACGACTCATAATTTTTTTAATTTTGTATCTTGTAATCACAGAGACAACCCAACCAAGGGCACCAAAACCCAGTCCACCTATTACAATCGACACCACCGCTGCTTCTATATGATTTGCTGATATAACCATTAATACAAGAATCAAAAATCTCCATCTTGCTGAGGTCAACTTACCCATAGTATATGATAAGTATTGTCTCTAAACATTCTTTTGTTGGATTATTTATATGCGGGAACAGCATAACATCCAATACTTTATGATATCAATTACTCCATCGGCCGTTATATTTTCTTTTCCATTTTTGCTTCTTTATAATAACTTCCGAACAGATTTTCCTATCACGTATTATCTACAGTTTCTCGTTTTTTGGTGGAGGCACATATCATGGTTGCTATTGTTTGTGGATTGAAATGGCTCAAGCACTTATTGGGTGATTAAACATCTTAATAAGGGTATGCTTCTGTATTGTGACGCAAATAAGTACATGCACCCAAGTGCATGTAGAGCATGGTGCACCCTTTTCGAAATTACGTCGTTTTATTATTTTTATAGTCTATATATAATTTTAAAAAATTATTGTTATTTGTTTCCTTAAATTTTGCAAGTAAAGATTCTTTTTTCAAATTTAAATTTAAAAGATATATGTTCTTTTACCTTAAGTGTAGATGTTCATTTACTATATGTTCTTTTATAAATATAGATTTACACGTTCTTTAATTTTAAGTCGTGTGTTCTTTTGTAAAGTAGAAAAGTTGTTGAAAAAAAGTTCGTGTTCTTTTATATTAATTGTATGTTCTTTTTTGGTGCACAATGAGCATTGTGCACCCTAGTCCATAATCCATGCTTTACAGATTGTCATTTTGTTTGAGATGCTATAACTGAGGGTCTCGTTATTCCCTTCCTACCAAATTTGAACTTGCAGATATATTCACCAAAGGTTTAGGCAACATTCAATTTGAATTTTTGTTTTACAAGTTGGGCGTTCGAGATTTACATGCTCTCATTTGACATTGATTTTTGTACCAAGGTTGATTAGGAGATACATATTATCGTATATTTACCTAGGTGGATTAAGATGAGGACTTTGGTCCTCTAGGTTGTATATATTGATTAATTGAGGAATAGAAACGGAAGGATACTTGATTGAAACTTGACAAAAACGCACCAAAAGAGAGTATAAAACAATCGTACAATTATTAAATAGTGGAGGTAGGATGAGCTTAGCTTTGTTGGAATGATCTCCAACATTATGTGTGCATCCCAATTCCCAAAGTGTCAAAGAATTAACTCAACCAAAAATTTAAACTGATTATTAAAGTGACATGAATAGTTTTATATTCTATCAACAATAACTTATTTAAATACTATGTTTGAAATTGTACACAAATAAAATGGATCCCTATACATTTGTAACCAAAGTTTTATCTAGTCAATGAGCTAAACAACCCACAAATTATGCATAGTCAATGCAACTTATTCTTTCCAAGTAAAATTAAAGTTCGTATTCTTATTTCAACATTTGAAACAGCTAAACAAGTGTCATGACTCACGACTCATACTCAACCTACTTTGTACTTTGTACTTTGTACCCCCTCCCCTTCTTTGTACTTTGTACCGCCTTCGTGGCTCATATGAATCAAAAAAGAAAAAAAATACTCAACCTACTTGACCAATGTTGCAATTTTTTCTCACCATAATTCAAACAAAATCGGCACTCCCTATAAAATTGGCAAACTCAAAGCAAAAAAACTTATTGAAAAACAAGACAAAAACAGAGAGCAATCTACAAATGGTACTCAGACTTCCAATTAGATGCTACACAAAACAAATCACCTGCCACCAATCTCAGAGATTTGAAGCAAAGAAAATTCACAAACAAATAAAAAAAAGAGTTTCATAAAATTTGTATTTCACAATTAATTTCTTGTTCTTAGTTTTTACTTACAAAAATCTAGTATCACAGCCTGTGAAGAAATCACTAGTAAGCCTAACACTTTCTCAAAATCTACTTCTCACTCTACCTCTCATATTATCTCCCTAAAAGCTTCCACTAAATTCCAACTTTCTTTTACCTTTTTTCATCTATTGTGAAGACAGAATCCAGTACATCAGAACACAACAGACACAGTAGTAAACGCACCGAGTACCCTAAAAGCAGATGCACATTAGTTCATCACCTTCGTTTCCTCTATTCGTTTGATTTCCGGCAATTACCAGGCCCGAGTGCTTGGCACCATTTGTGTTTCGCGAGTTCCTTCTCTGAACTGAAGCTACTAGAAAAGAGGGGCAGGGGATGAAAAGTTTTCTTCCTGTTCTTATGACGATGACGACCGTCTACCAGTCTCGTTTGCTTGAGCAGCAGCTAACGTACGAAAACCACAACTTCCTGTGTCATCATTTGCGGAACTAAATATACAAGTCCATCCCAATTTTGCCGTTCTTATAATCAACACACCAAGAACAAGACCGTAAGTTCCAAACACTACTCCTCCTAGTACGATCGATACTATTGCTGCTTCAATTTGCTGTGCTGATATTACTAGGAGAACAACGCATAAAATGGACCATCTTGCAGGGTAATTGGTTTTACCCATTGCCTGGTTTTAGTGACGTACATCTCCTCTTGGGTCATACTTATATAGTACTCTCATAATTACAAAAAAAAAGACATAACATCACATCTAATTCAAGGAATGTCGCCGGTTACAGTTTTGCAGTGGTAACTGTCAGATACACCATCTCTATCCACTTATTGAAATATACTCGTACATTGAAACCATTCATACAATATGGTTTGAAGAAGTGAAGAAGGTGGCGATATGATTGTTGTGTCTAGGTAGGGGAGGGGTGAGGTGGGGGGAGAGAGAAAAAAAGTGGAGGGGACCCACAGAAGAAAATAAAAAAGAAAAATATTCGGGTTTTTTTTTCAAATTGAAATAAAAAAATTTAAAAACAAATCGATAATGACACGTGTTATAGTGATATGCTAAAACAAGTTTATTCACTTCTTTTAGTCTTTTACATGTCTTTTACTCATATCGTTGATGAAAAAAATTCAGAATTCTTAGATTACAAAACTCATATTGCGGATGAAAAAATGGTTCATGCCACAAACCGCAATGCATCGAACCGTTTTGCGAGGTTCGATTTGGGCTACTTTTGTGAACAATTGTGAGGAAGATGGATGAGTAACCCCATTTTTATCATATGAGTAACCCAATTAATTCATACTAGTAATGTCATTTAATCTATGAGTAACCTCATTTAATCTTATGAGTAACCAAATTAATTCATACTAGTAATCTCATTTATTTATACAAGTAACTTCTAATAAATCATATGAGTAACCTCATCTTATCATACGAGTAACCCTAAAGGTTTACAAAAGTAACCGCATTTGCTTAGAAGAGTAACCTCGTTTTTTTATAGGAGTGACACTCTTTTATTGTTGAGAATAACCACATACTCATATAAGCAACTCCATTTGGTTATAAAAGTAACTCCCTTTGTTTATAAATGTTTGTGCATAAGGATCAATTTCAAAAGGTCATATCTCACAGCACACTTAATATTTTTGGGAAGATATATTCAAGTTGGAGATGAAAATTTGGCTCAATAGCTTTGCAATGCCTGGTCAAAAGCTCAATTCTAATGTAAAAACGAGTGAGATATGACCATTTCAAAATGAGTTGACGGGCTGACAGCGTGTCACGCGGCCGTACTTGTAATTTCGCATGTGGCCTGCCACACGCAAGACATGCTGTATTATAACCTATATTAACCGGTTAGTCTAGTAGCCTTATATAGAGATAGCATGAATACTAAGTAAGTGTTGGCCCAGTGGTGATGGGGACTGGCTTTGGTAGGACGGACCCGTGTTCGAATCCCCGCAACATCCTTGGGAGAGGAATGGAACCTAATCACCCCGAACTTGGCCTCAATCCGGATATAGTCCGAACGGGTGCAAACACAAAAAAAAAATATAGAGTTGGTGAATTACAGGCAAAGATCTACGAACCATGGATTTCATCATAATTACCATAAACATGACTAAATGAATTTAGATGATGAAAACAAAAGATGACTCGCATGTTGAAGGTGGCACCTAACTGATTGTCTTATTTGTCAAATAACGTACAATTAGAGGAGTTTCTTCGAAGGTAATGCGTCCAGCGTCTATAAATCTGCTTCTCAAATACCTTCTTGGTGCCACACAGAACTTTGCGATGACTATAACAAACGGAGCATGCGGACAAAACCTGAGGACATTCCAGTTTGAATTTATAGCCTTCGATTTTAAGGTTTCTCATAAGAAAGGTCACAACCCGCTAAACCCAATGCGGCGGACACCAGTGCTGCTTGAGTCATTGAGTGGATTGTGCACAAACGACAATAAGAACAAGAAAGAAGATAATCCATTTAGGTTGGGTTGTGGATTTACACATTGTGTTAATTGGCAATGTTTTCGATTTGAGTCTTTTATAATTGGAAGAGGAGTAACATCCATTAATATATCAACAAAAACTAGCTTTATTATGTCAGTAAGCTGTTACATTTCTGCATTTTTTTTACAGGAAAAGTCGATATATCTTCATTGGTTTAACAGTTACTGCTGAATGCTAATAAATTTATTGGATAAGTCAAAATGTTCCAAAAGAAAAGTTCAGGGGGTAAAAATTAGGAGGAAGTATGGAGAAGTGGAACTCCCTATATATATAGTGACTTATCTAACTTGAGAAGATTCATGTTAATATTAGCGGCATGTCGACACCAGGTCAAAAACATGTACCGTTTCTGAACAATTAATCTTATCATTGAAAAATCCAATATATCATGCATGAACATATATAGAGAAATTACATCATTTCTAAATAATTTACTATATAATTCAGAAATTCAAGTTCAAAAAAACATTGATGAACTCTCCAAGACCTTCTTGGTTATTAGTGAAATTCTAGGAGACTTGTTGGATTTGCGCATTAGTTATGAGTAACCTTATTTGTATACCTTTTTTTGTTTAAGGTTATCTCATTTATTCATAAGAGTATAATGCATTATACTCGTACAAGCAAGTATACCCATTAATTTTTTTTGGAGTAATCACTTAGTTTAGTATTTAACCTTAGCATGTGGAGGAACAAAATCCCACCAAGGGCTATATGCAATTATATATTTTATTTATTAATATTTACCTCAAGATGATAATACCAAAAATTACTTCGTTTAGTGGTTAAGCCTACGTAACGAGACTTGCCATATTGTATATGCACGACTTTAAGGGTGCATTCTCTTCACCTTCAAAAACTAAGTTTTAGGTCCAATCAGTTAAGTTCAGTGCAGTTAAGATAAATTTCAATCATGTCCAATCAGCTAATAGGTTCCAATCAGGATCAATAAGGTCTAATCAAGTGCAATAAATTTAAATCAGGTCCAATTTTAACAACTTACATTTTGGATATAACATCTCGAGTAAGTCGAAACAATTACTACCTCCCTTTAATGTTATATTATTTGCAATGATTAAACATTTTCTAAATAACACGAAAATAACTCTCATCTACGAAATGAAATCGGAGAAATTCGTGTTTAATGATGCCACGGATGACGGAACATCATTGTGATATTGATGTAAAGAAAAGAAAATTCATCAAAATGATTGAGAGAATAACATTTGTATTTCACATTTGATTCCATGTTCTTACTTTTACTTACAAAAATCTAGTATCATAAAGTCCGAAACTACTCTTATCCTCATTAATCTTTTGGCCCGACTTTTGACAGAACACATTCAAGACCTCCCTAACCGTAAAGGCCGTATTCTCATCTACTCTTCCAAACAAAAGCAGGTCATCTGCAAACATAAGAGCCTATTTCAGGATACCCTAAACATACGAGAATCTGTTGATTTGGGCTTCTACCTGGGCCTTCCCATTTCTCATAAACGCCCATCTAGAGCTCAAGTCCAGTTTGTTGTGGACAAGGTTAGAAACAAGTTGGCAAAATGGAAAACTACCTTTTTGAACAAAGCAGGGAGACTATGTTTGGTTCAATCGACCCTAGCAACAATAGCATCGTACTACATGCAGGCCACTCACCTGCCTAAGGCTTCTTTGGACGACATAGATAGGATCTGTAATAACTTCTTATGGGGAGACACAGAGGAGAAAAAATGTTTGCATTTAGTAAATAGGGAGACCACCTTCCTTCCCAAGGATAAAGGGGGGCTGGGGATAAGAAACCAGATGGCTCTGAACCAGGCATCCATGGCAAAGTTGGGGTGGAAAATGTGCCATGGTGAATCTACCCTGGCCAAGGAGTGTATATTTTCGAAATATGTTCATTACAATCATGTTACGAGTTTTAAGTATGGGTCTCATGTGTGGAAAGGAATTGGGAAAGGGTGGGACTTACTATCCAGAAACAGCTCTTGGGTCATTGGGAATGGGGAAGGAATTAGGGTGTGGTTTGACAACTGGGTGGGTGTTGGACCGCTGAGAGAGTTGGTTATGGGCCCCCTCACTGAGACTGAATGTAATTTAACACTTAGGGACCTCACTACCAACGGGTCTTGGAATCTTCAACCACTATCGATCTCCCTCCCAGATGTAATTGTGGACCGTATTCATTCAATAACCCCCCCGCAGAACCTCCTCACTGATGCACCGGTGTCAAATTTCGTTAATGCAACAGGTTTCTCCCTAGCAATGGCCTATCAAGAGAGTCTCCTGCAAAACCCCAATGTAATCAAACCTTTACCGTCCAAGATAAGTTTGATTTGGAAAGCTAAAACCCCTCCCAAGCTGAAATTCTTCCTTTGGTTGGTATGGCGTGACCGTTTACCTCATAACTTACTCCTCTATATCCGACATATTCTCCCATCTCCAATGTGTCCTCGGTGTGTAAATTTCACGGAAGATGGAATTCATGTTTTGCGGGACTGTCAATTGTCGGCTCCAGTATGGACCCTTGCCGACCTCGACGCCGAGGTTAGAGAGGGAGATATCCAAACATGGATAACACGGAATCTTGAATCTACGAGGGTACTACATGGCCTACCATGGAAAGTGTTATTTCCCTGGATATGTTTTGAGGTCTGGAAAGCTAGAAACTTGCTAGTTTTCGAGGGTAAGGATATACCCACTCCCCAAGAAACCATGATACAGGCAAAAAGACAAGCTTGGGAGTTTTTGAAGGCTTGTAAGTACAAACCCCTGATGGACCTACCTACGGACCAACCCAATTTACAACCCTTGTTTTTATCCTCCCCGTCACAACTCTTTGTAGCTCCTCATAATAGCTTTATGATTCATACCGATGCCTCGTTCCATGATCCTCTCTCTCAAATTGGTATTGGTGGCCTAATTAGAGACTCTAAGGGTACTTGGGTATTGGGCTTTTGCAAAAAATCTTACACTCTAAATGTAGTACTTGCAGAATTATCGGGGATAAGAGAAGGGTTACAACAGGCTGTACGACAGAATATTACACATTGTTACTGTTTTTCTGATAGTCTACATGCTATTAGCTTGCTTACGCGTCGTCAATCAGTGGTGGACATCTACACTAACATTGTATCTGAGTGCAGGGAGCTCCTATTAAAGATCAGGGAAGTCCAAGTCAAGCATCTACCTAGAACACAAAACAAGGTTGCGGATCGATTGGCAAAGGAAGCTTTAAAGTTTGATGATTGCATGAATGTAACAAAGTTTTTTAGCACCCCACCCCTTTGTTGCATGAATGAGTACATCTCGGATTGTAATAACTTTATTTCGGGATTGTTTTAGTTAATTTGATGTTCCTTTGTTCACCAAAAAAAAAAAAAAAAAAAAAAAAGTCCGAAACTGTGTAGATATCTCAAACAAACCAAGCTAGCATATCTCAAAATCTACTACTATCGATCTCTACCGTCAAGTCGTCTACATATCATATTATCATCCCTAAGACCCATATATACCTTCACAATTTCCCTATACATTCATACCACTAATACAACTTTAATTTCTTTTAACCTTTTTCTTCTCCAAAGATCCAGTACATCATGGAGTAATTCAGAAACAACAGTAGTACAATATCTGCAGTGAAACAACCCACTGACATTACACGTACAGAGAACAACTCTTAGGCTCGATTCGGTAGGGCGTAAAATATTTTCAGTGTAAAATGATTTTCATCGAAAACAATTTACAATGTATAATTAGTTTTCGTTGTTTGGTTCCATGTAAGAAAAATGATGCAAGGAAAGGAAAAGTAAGAAAGTAGTGAGAGGAGTATTGTACAAGAGAGCTAAGGAAAACAATTTTCCCTGAAGGGAAAATGGTTTCCATCATTATAAGAGTAATTTTACATTTTTACCCCAAGGGAAAATGGTTTTACACTATTTTGTCAGCCACACAATGTAAAACTGAAAATAGAGAAAAACAGTTTTCCAGGAAAATGTTTTACACCCTACAAAATGGAGCCTTAAAACCATACTTATCTACAAACACTCTATGACTTCCATCACACCATTCACACAACATATCTAAACCCACCACACATCCCACATACTCCTCCATCAGCCACTGGCAACCATTGAATCATCGATCCCGTCAAAAAAAATAAACTTAACGTACGACGACAAGTGAATTCTGCCTCAAGTAGCTTGGCTAATTAGAATCGTACCCATCTGCATGCATAGGATATGTATGTATGCGTTTCCCATGTAAGCGATCACCATTACCGGAGTTGTAACTGGTAGTACTATACATATCGACACATTTCTTTTTAAGTTCACGTATTTTTCGCTGTTCTTTATCAGTAAGCCATGTAAAAGTCAGACCAAAGGCGACAAAAGCTACTGCACCCAACGCAGCCGATACCAGAGCTGCTTCTATACACCGTGCTGATAGCAACATAAGAATGGAAAAGGTCCATGTAGGAGAAGTGGATGTACCCATTCTTTTCATCACGAATTTTCTCATCTTAGCATGAGTTACATATACTACATAAAGACATAACGTACATTCATGTGTATAAATATATATTACGAACACATTTATTGCATAACGTTGAATGTTCACAATTACGCTTGTTATTTCTATTATTATTAGAAGTAGAGGTGTGAATTGTGATGACTTGTATATAAGCTATGAGCTGGATAATGTAGTTGCGTTTGATTCATGCGTAACAAAGACCACAATTAATCTCATCATGAAAGTATAGGAGAGTAATAAGATGGGGAGAGAAAAACTCCAAAAGAAAACCCCCATTCCTGTACCGCCCTCACGGCACAAAACCTCGGCCACCTCCTCGCCGACAAGAAAGGAATGAATATTCTCTTTTGGAATGCTAGGGGGATTGGACGCCCCTCTTTTGAGTCCAATTTCCGACTACTTGTGGAGTAACATAATCCGAGCATGGTCGTTTTGGTAGAGACTTGGTTGGGCCGGGAAAAAACGACAATGGTTGTGTGGGACCTCGGGATGGATCCTTGGCACCTTGTGGAGCCGTTGGGATTTGTGGGAGGCATTCTCCTCCTTTGGAAGTCGCATATTGTGGACTTTCAAGTGATTAGGGATGGTGTGCAAGGAGTTTATGGGGTTGTTGAGGTACGTAACACAAAAACCTCCTTTGTATTTTTATTCATTTATGGTAGTCTTAAACTTTGGAAGAGGAAATAATTATGGGAGACCTTAAAAATTTTAATTTGCAAGAAATAACATTAATAAACCATACATGGCTTGTTTTAGGGGACTTTAATGAAATTGTGCAACGATATGATAAACTTGGTGGGAAGGCTATTAGCTATAACTTAGGGTTTGACATTCCTAATTTTACTTGGACCAAAGACAAACATCCTAATTTAAAAAAAAAAACGAAGGGAGTATAATAAGGTTTATAAAAAAGGTGGGTAAAATATGTTTCATTTATATAATCACTAACTTTTTTTGCATGCGATGTGTGTGTGAATTATTTTAACGATTATTATTAAAATTCATCTAAATATAATTTTGAAGGATGTAATTTATAATTATCATTAGTTCTAAGTAAATATCACGTAGTGTAAATACAAAATAAAAAAATTACTTTAGGAAGAAGTTGTTTTCTTGGTATTTTTATTACTTGTTAATTAATGGATGTTGGTATATTGTTATTGCATTTTAAAGTTGAGGTAAAATTAAAAATTTTATGTCTTTGGTTTTGTAATTGATTTGAAAACTGCTTTAGTTATGTTAATTTGTTCTTCAATCACAAACTTTTTTCTTTCAATACACATATTTTTATGAAAGTCTATTTTAGCTACTTTGAACTTCCTTTGATATACCTATTTTAAATTAGGAATGACTATGATTGAAGAAAATCTCAAAATCTTAATAGGTAATCTTTTTTATTAAATCACGGGTTAATAAGTCTTTTCAAAGGGGCACCATAGCTCCCCTTTAACTTATATAATGAAGATAAGTACATAAAACTCACCACCCACTCCCAAAAAGAGGTGGGAAAATTGAACCTAATTATAATATAAGATGCAAGAACATAATTCGACCGACATGTTCAAGGTTCATTCCCCATTTAAATACAAACGCATTCTACTAATTATACTTCACCTATAACTAACAAGTTTTTAAATAATATCACGGTTTTAGGCAACTGATGAGACACAAAAGAGTTTTTCCCTAACATATAGATAGCATAGTATGAGAAGCATTTTCGCCTCTCCAGTGAAGGCTTCCGTCGTCAACATAACAAAATCTGCGGTTACTGTGATATACTTGGTTGTTACCGGAAGTGTTGATTACATGAGGTGGTAACCCTTTTCTTCTACGTTCCCGATTTTTTTTGATTTTGTATTTGGTAATGATGCCAAGAACTGCAGAAAAAGTTACCACAGCCCCTGTGACTATACCAACCGAAACTAGAGCTGCTTGTGTACGTTGCGCTGATACGACCATAACAAGGAGAAAGTAGTAGGCTAATTTTGGAATAGTAGATTTCCCCATGCTGTATTAAGGTGCAAGCCTTTGTATGTTGGTTCTTATATTATAGTGCTGAAGGACACGAAAGATGTAACATCCGACCCTTTATGCAGTTAGTGCATCACATTGTTGTCGTTACCTCTTACAATTGGTAATATGGATTCCAATTTAGGGCTGAGTTGAATGTTCCTTACAGTTATCCCAAAGCTGAGATCTTTTTCTCATAATTTGGACTCGCTCTTTTGGAGTCCAATAAGTCCAATCTAATAAAAAAAATACTTAAGCTTACAATATATAATATATTCAGTCCAAAAAAATTGGACTCAAAATATTCTTTGACATTTTTCTTTTGAAATTTTGGACTTCTAAAATTTTCGCTCTAAACTTTTACATGGGCCAAAATTTACACTTACCTTCCAAAAGTCCAAAGTGAAAAGTGAAGATTGAAAAGACAAAAATTAATTTAACGCTTTTGGCGTCTTTTGTATTTTGCATTTTACTAGACTTTAAAGATATATGGAACTTACTCTATAAAATGGATGTAACGAGTTCAAGTTTTCAAATTTTAATAATTCAATAATGAGAAAACATTATTAACCTGACTCGACAAAAAAATTAAGTATATTATATACCAATCAGACTAGACTGGATATGGACTCAAGAAAAAAATTGGACTGAACTTGAGTGGACTCAAAAAAATTCAAATTGGATTTGGACTCAATTTCTCGAGTCTACAAAATTTGGACTGAATTTAGCAAAGTCCAATCTTCTTACACCCCTAGATATAGGACTTGGGTTATGTAATTATGTTAAACTTAGAAAGAAAATAAAACTAGGCCTAGGCTACTCGGGAAGAAGAATTAGAGTTTGAACCACTTATAAGCTAAGCCCGATAGAAATTCTACCTCAAAATCATTTGACAATAGAATAAGTAACTTGTCAATCTTATAAGACTGGTTATTTTCTTTACATTTCAACACTATCTCTCCTAATTCATATTTATTCAAAGTTTATAAACTTATTGTACTGCTCTCCTAAGTCTATACTCTACTAGCTTTTTATGCACGCGATGCATGCGATGATATTTTTAGGCCTAATTATTACTAAGTAGAAAACAAAAAGAAAATGCAAGTTAGTATTTAAGTTCACCTCCATTTTGTGAATAAGATTATTTGAAATACAATCCAATAGTATTTCAAAACACTTTAATAAATAAGTATAAATAATGATCGAAATTGCATTTGTAACTACTTTTTTGTTGACTTTAACTAATTTTCTTGAAAATCCACGCACACTCATCAGTCCAGTCAACTTCAAATATGTAATCAACGGTGTGGAACTGATTAATCTCCATGGTCTTACTTGGTGAATGTAAATTGGTGAAGAGTGAGATTAAATTGGTGAAGAGTGAGAGTGAACTGAAGACCATCAGATAAAAAAAAAAATGCTCCAACTATTGATTCCCTCTCTCCTCTCGGCCTAAAAATTTCTGTACATTCTAACTATTTATTCTCTCTCTCCTCTCACTACAAATCTACAACCTATATTTTGAAGGAACCTAGTTCACCCAGTTCATCAAAGTATGCAATATACAATAACAAAATCAGGAACTTTTCGAACGACATACAACAGTAGATTTTCAGGTCAACGTCAAAGAACAACATTAAAAAGTCAAGCATTTCAATTCAAGTCTCATGAAGCAGTAGATCTAATTGGGTCGATTATGTAACAAAGAAAGGTAATTTCCTAAATCATGGACTTCAGTAATTTGTTAACCGAAAAGTATAATACAATTTCAGTTTTTTTTTTTCTCCTTTTCTAAATGTTAACACTTTGAGTTTCAATTATATTTGAAATGAAATTTTAAAATTTTCATACACAATCTGATTTTGCATGAAATGGTCATTTTAATTTTTCTCCTTTTCTAAATTTTAACACTTTGAGTTTGAATTATATTTGAAATAAAATTTAATTTTTTCATACACAATCTATTTTCGCATGAAATGGTCATTTTTAATTTTTCTCCTTTTTTAAATTTTAACACTTTGAGTTTCAATTATATTGAAATGAAATTTTAAAATTTTCGTACACAATCTAATTTCGCAAATTAATGTAATTTATTTTTCTGAAAATGGATATTTGAAAAAGTTGTTTGCAAAAAGGGGGTCTGATGCTTCAGTTTCTGATTTCCTTTCTCTATTTCTATTATCTTTTTCCTTTTTTTCTTCCTTTTCTTTTTACTCCTTTTGGCTTTTGTTGTACTCTTCAGGTTTTTTTTCTTCTTTTTTTTTCTTTTTCCTTTTTATTTTCTCCCAATTATTTTTACTTCTTTTATTTTTACTTTTTCCTTTTTCTTTCATTTCCTTTTATTCATACTTTTATACTTTTTGCAAAAATATTCTTAATCCTCGTTTTTGAGAGGAAGCAGTTTTTAGATCCAAGTTATTATTCACCTCTCTTAATTGAGAATAGTATTTACGGTCCGAAGAGTACAGACCCCCTTTAAATGAACATGGATATTTTGCAAAAGTTTTGGGCACAAAGTTTATATTGGAATTTTAATAAAAGAACTAAAATTGTTACTTTTTGATCAGTGACATAAATGAATCAAATTTCATACACATCTTGTTTTCTGATTTTATATGAAAATGAATCAAATTATATAAAAGCCCTTCTCAACTAATTGATATTATCCCTTTTTTCAACTACATAACAATCGACTAATGTGAAATAACTTTGAAGATTAAAAGAATTATGTACCTGTTTGAAAGTTCGAAAATCGCCGGGACGAATGTGTGATATGACTGTCAAAATCTTATGTTTTTCTGAGATTGTGTTTATAGGTAATTTTTGTGAGTATGTAATTGTAAATGGTTTTTTTAGAACAACGATTTGTAAGTGAATTTTGTGAATGTTTTGTATGTATTGACATTCTACTATATTAGTTTTAGTGTATAAGTTAATATTTAGTTTTTTGTAAAGTTTCTGATCATGTGAGTGATTTGCGTGATTTCTTCAACGTGATTTTCTCAATTCTTTGAGTGTTTTGTAAAATTTCTTGATATAAGTGATTTGTGAGTGATGTTGAATTTATTTTTCGGTGGCTTTGTTTGAACCCCCATTTTGGTATTAATATTCTTTTTGTAATTTAGAAAGGGAAGAGGGGGGTAAAATCTAAAAATAAGAACAATTTTCTTCTCCTGTAAATTTATTTATAACCATTATTCCCACATATCAGGACTCATAGAACAACATTTTAGAACCGAAATAATTCAACCTTGGTAAAATCCATTTTTGAAGTTCATTAATTATTTAAAACTGAAACGCCCATATCCGCCCATATACAGATTTTAATCACATGCCACTGATCTTGAAAAACATCACTGAAAATTCATCATAAAACGGAGAAAATAACGTTTGCATTTCACATTTAATTCCATGTTCTCAACTTTTACTTACAAAAATCTAGCATCGGAATGCGCAGATGTGAGGCAATACTTCCTTCGTCTTAAAATATAGTTTTCATTTCTCTTTTTTCACAGTAATTTATGCAATTAGTATGAAAAAAGATATATAATTTTATAAGAGATAATGGAGAATAATCGGCGAAAGAGCAATTCTAGCGCTAAGTCAAAATCTACTGCTCTAGGGCTCTTTTTACATCTAATACCTTCACATTTTCCTTCTACAATATTATTACTAAATTCCATTTGTCTTCTATTGTGGAGACATAATCCAGTACATCAGAACACAACAGTAATCAGTTCTACCTAGAACTGTAAACGTCTGAATATTTTTCCATGTAGCTTGTGAGAAACATTTATACATCTTCCACCTTCTTCCACAACTTCAGTAAAAACGCGAGAATTATATATGGCAGTGTTGTTGATTACATCAGCCCATCCTGTGTCTATTAGCTTATAACTACTGATCTTGATCTTATCCATCATGATAGCGATGGCCAAACCATAGGTAGCAAAGCCTAATCCGCCTAGTATAATGGACACAACCGCTGCTTGTATATGCTGTGCCTGTGCAAACATCATCATTACAACAAGGGTGAAGAAGCCCCATCTAGGGGAAGTAGACTTACCCATTTTTTTGTCAGCTAACATTCTCATGTTGGATCATTTATATAGAAGAAAACGTAACGTCCAATACTTTATGATGAATTGATGATCAATTACTTGACTGTAACTTCTTCTTTTTTTCACTTTTGTAATGATTCCGATAAAATGTAAAAGTTTGAACATCAATCTACTACAATTTCAATGTCATAAAATACCTTTTACAACCAACTTTTTTCAAAAAAATGACCCTTTAAAATTTTTTCTTTCAAAAAATTACTTTATATAACAATTTTGTACTATGAGGTTTAACCACTGTTTGGGCTCAATAAAATGGTCCACCCATTACCTATGCCACGTCATTAGGAATTACTAGATAGGTGGCACAGTGAGTCATACAGGGGAGTTGACCTAGCTCTAGTTGTCTAGGGATCCCCAAATGGAGGTGGAAAGACTAATTGCTTGAAAAGGCAACTTAGCCATTGATCCCCAAGAAGCACATCCCATGAATGCAATGTTATCTTTCTGGAATTCCCAACGCTATAAATATTAACTGTCTCATCAATGAACGAGTATTAAATTCTCACCTAACAAATTAGAGAATTTCTCTCTAGACTTTCTCTATGTACCTCAACTGACTTAAGCGTCGGACGGATTATCTCAAAACAACCCCGAGTAGTCAGAACACCGCAGTGAATCAACCCATTGACATTACACAAAGAACAACTCTTAAACCCATACTTATCATCTACAAACACTCTATGACTTCCATCACACCATTCACACACAATAACATATCTAAATCCACCACACATCCCACATATTCCTCCATCAGCCACTGGCAACCCTTGTATCATCCTCTTCAACTCTCCATTCTCATGCAATCGTCAAATCTCCTCCACTCCTCCCACATACTTCCCAAGTTCCCATTCACATACACTCTCGGCATTCAATTGTATTCCTAATTGGGACTGAAGCATCAGTTTATTTTAATGTAACATAGTATAATCATCTATATTCTATAGGCTCACAATGAATGAACTCAACCTCAAGCAACTTGCCTTACTAGAGACTAGAGTTTAGTTTTCAAGCAAATCCACACGAAAACCGCATATGATAAGTACGTTTACCTTCCCCGTAAGTTTGAGAACCCTTTTCGTTGCGGTAGTTACAATTGGTAGTATTGATCAAATTGGCATATTTTAGAAGACCAAGTTTTCGCATGTCTTTCCCAACAAGCCATGTGAGAGTCAAACCAAAGACGGTGAGACCTACTGAACCATATATGATCGATACCAGAGCTGCCTGTAGGTACTGCGCCGAAAGTAACATAAGAAGAACAAGAAAAAAGTTCCATTTTGAAGTAATACTGGATTTACTACCCATTCTGTTCAATGTTCATGACAGACGTTCTCGTGTTAAGTTAGCTTACATATAATGGAACGAGGCATAACGTCTATCCTTTAATAAGAGATGTTATTACTCCCTCGCCTTTTTTTCCCTCTGTTTTTTATGTAGCATTTAATTCCCTATATCACTTTTCATTCACACACCACATATCACACAGACCGTCTTGAAGATTTTGGGACCCCAGTTCTAACATGAAAATTGGACTCCTAAATTTAAAAAAAATATAAAGATGAAAGGTTAGAGTTTTAAAGATAGAAAGTTGAAAATCTAAAGATAAATCATTGACAAATTTATTAAGGGTCGAAAACAAGGGTGATTTCTTCAAGTAAAATTTTCAAAATAATATATATGGGCCTTTATAATTTTGGAGGCTCTATACTGTTGGGCTCCTTGCACACCCTCATCTACCTCTCTGACCACCCATCCCACATATTCCCCCATCAGCCACTGGCAACCCTTGTATCCCTTCACCTTCACCTTCTCCAAAATGGCTTATCGTAAGAAGTATTTTCACTTACCCCATGAACGTGAAAAGTTCTGTCATCTGATTGACCAGAACCATATGAAGGGTGCAGTGAGACTATAGAGTTGTTGACTGAGTTCATTGCATGAGCTTGTACTATTCTCAATGTATTATGGCCTTTGAATATAAGGTCTCTGTTCATTATGACCACAACTAAACCGATGGCGGAGAATCCTACCGCCCCCACCAGAACCGTTACCAAAGCTGCTTGGATATGTGGGGCTGATATCACCATAAGAACCATAAAACAGAGGGAAGGATTTGAGGAAGTATACGCACCCATCTTATTAACCATACGTTTCTATGTCGGAGTCGTATGCCTCATATATAACAGTGAAAAGCATAACATCCGTCACTTTATGATTGCATTACTTTCTCCTTACTGCATTGATGCCTTGATGGTATGAAGGAAAAAAAAAAATTAGAGTTCCGGTTGATAGGGTGTAAAATATTTTTCATGAAAATGAGTTTTTCTTTTCCTTTCATTTTCCGTTGTTTGGTTTGTTAGGAGTGTAAAACAAGATTTCTATCAAGAGAGTTTTAGGTGAAAATCATTTTCCTTTTAAAAAGAAGGGAAAACATATTTTCCTTCCTTTTCTTTAGCAACTTTTTACTATCCTCTTATCCATCTTCTCCCTTCTCTTTCTAATTTTCTCTTTCTATAACTTTTTTACATTGAACCAAACAAAGGAAAATTAGATTTGTATTTGAATTTTCCATTGTAAAATGTTTTACATAAAAAATCATTTTACATTGAAAATGTTTTACATCCAACCAAATGTAGCCTAACTGTTACCGTTAAATTTTGGTCAATTTTCGTCATCTTTTTCATTCATAAAAAGAATATAGTTATGCAGCTTATTTAGAGGAGTCCTACTCGGAATAACAATTCTATTTCTAATACTTATTATATATAGAATCTTAACACCCTCCTTCAAGTTGGAGCAAGCAAATTGCGAACGCCCAACTTGGATAACAAAAATTTAAATTGAGTCCTACCAAACGCTTTAGTTAACATATCTGCCAACTGAAACTTAGTAGGAACATTATTATTCGAGTGGATATGGGGATTCTTCCATGATCCATCTTCTTTTTGGTGCAAGGTCATACAAGGCAAGTATAAATATGATCCGTCTTTCTCTATTTCGGATCTAACCATCCCCAAGAAGGGTGGTCCATGGAAACAGATTTGCGCTGCCATCCTTCTTCACCCTGATGCGAAATCCCTTATGATGAATGGAGTGCGCAAGAGTATAGGTAATGGCTATGGATCCTTGTTTTGGCATATGGAGTTTTGCGTGGCGAAGAGAATTCCGTCCTCAAGATTTGATGGAAAAGTCGAATCTGGATGCCTTTCTACATCACGTGTGTCTTGATCAAGATGACAATGATGAACTGATTTGGGCTCACAATAAATATGAGCTCTTTTCCACATAACCATTCACTCATGAATTAGATAAACTCCTCGCCCTTTCTCATCATGATGCCGTCAAAGGTATATGGAGAGGTCTAGTCCCACATCGAATCGAAGTATTTGTATGAATGGCATTACTAGGAAATATCAATACCTGACACAAAAAGGTAATTACTGATTAAAAACGACCTGACAAATAATTGACCCAAAAAGGGGAAGTTAATGGCAGCAAATCAAAAGAGAAATTAGGAAAAACGGTAATTACTAATTAAAAACAGTCATTAAATACTGACAAATAATTGACCCAAAAATGAGAAGCTAATTACAACAAATCAAGAGAGAAATTAGAGAAAAACGACAATTATTGATTTAAAACGGTCATTAAATGATGACAAATAATTGATGCAAAAAAACAATTTAGTTAAGTTATTCCCCAAGGCCCAAGGCCCAAGGCCCAAGGCTCCATGGCCCGGATTGGGCGGGCAGCACAAGGTAACAATACATCACCACATACCCAATAAGGGTCTGTTCTCTTCGGCATAAAACAGTTGAACTGAACTGAACTGACCTGAACTGAATTAAACTGAATTGAATTAGATTGAATGTAATAAATATATAATTAATATTCAAACAATAATAATATGAATATTAAATAATTATTATAATGATAAGTAATAATAATGAATAATTAAAAATGAATAATAATAACAGTATTTTTGGATATTTTTAAATGATAGTTATAAATAAATAATATTAATAATCATAAATTAATAATAATATTAATAATCATAAATTAATAATAATAATAATATCATAATTAATGATAATAATGATAATTAATAATAATTATTTTATATTATTTGTATTAATATATTAATACTTGATGATGATAATTAATACTTGACGATGATTATATAATAACAATAATATCTAAGAAGTAAATAATATTACTATTTTAATAATATAATAATATTTAGTAATAAAAATAACGATCGGGTCGGACTGCGCAAAATTGCATTATAACCCGTTTTGACGCAATTTGATTGGTTTATGGGCTAAAAAACATGAGTTTATTTGTGCTTTTGATCTAAACCTTATTCCTCCTAATAATGATAGTAATAATAATAAGTAAAGCTATACTACATCCGTTTCCTAAAGATCTTCCTTGTTACTGTTCCTACAGATACCAAGGAAGATCCATTTGGGTGGGGTACGTGGTGGGTAAAGTAGGAGAGAGAAAGGGGATAAGATAAATAAAGAAATAAAAAGGGGTTAAAGTAGGAGAGAGAAAGAGCGTAAAATTGAATTAATAATGTAATGGTGGATCATATGATAGGTCATAGGGACATGCAAGGGTAGCAAGGAGAAAAAATTCCAAATAAGGAATAAAGTAAAAGAGTGAAAATCTTCTCCCTTCTCTTTCTAATTTTCTCTTTCCATAACTTTCCTTAGGAGATTCATTTCTAGATTTCTCTCCTTGTTCAAAGTAAAACACACTCCTTCAAACACATTGTAGTGAATGTAGTTTATCATCAACCAAACTTCATTGAATCTTCTTCGTATCTCACAGGAGTTTACCGTGAACCTTGTTGATCATAATGGGTCGGTAAAATTCTTGTAGTAAAGCGTATAGTTACTTGCTTGGAAGTACCATCCGGTTTCCCACAAGATACTCATCCTACTTACACAGGAAAGCGTATATGATGTAAATCCACAAAATTACTCTCCTCTTACCTCTTCAGGCTTCAATAGTGAACTATTTTCCAATTAGCCCCACACTTGGAACGGAGGGCCGGAAGGGCGCTACATATCAAGGCAACCACTATCCAAAATTCACAAATAATATGATAAAATTCGAAATTAGTGAGGAAAATATTTTCACCTATCATATTATTATGACGAAATATATCGTCATAATTTTAAGTTCATCTCCCGACATAATTATTCCTATATCGGACATATAGTAAAAGTAATGAGCCTTCTAACTATGGAAGGCTCATTACTTCAATTGAGATAGTAAAAATTCATTTTTTAGTTGGAACTTTAGGAGGTTTTCGAAAAAAGATAGAAAAAAATAATCCCTAATATAAATGAGCTAAGAACCGATATGATGAATCTATTTTTTCATTAGTTAAAACCTTCAGATCAACCAGATGGTTTAAAAAATACCTTGTGCTAAGAATTACTATGTAGAAATGGAACAAAGGAAGTATTTTTACTCCTCCCATGAAGCTTATAATAACCCGCGTCAGGTTTACCAGATCTACGATAATGATAAGTTACAAGAGGGCTAAGATTGGCCGCGTCCATTATTCGAGAATACTCTGTGTCGAAGTTATGCCTTCTCATATGCAGGGAAAGAGCCCAACACATGAGGGTAAAAGTTGTTCCTCCTATTCCAAGGGATACTAACGCTGCTTGTATGTGTTGTGCTGATAACACCATCAGTAAGAGAAAGGTTGTGGCCCATTTTGGGGACGTGCAGATACTCATTGTGATTTTCAGCCTTGGCAAACGCTCTCATGTTGTGTCATACATATATCGAAGAACAATTCTCCTACATTTATTGAGCAATTTAGTGCATTACGTTGGCACGTTCGTGAGCTGTTATAATTTTTTCCATTCCTTCTCCGCATAAAGGAGTCGTAAAAGAATATCGATCAATAAACATAGGAGTGTTTGGTTCATACGATTTTAGTATGAGGTATATGTTTAGAATTAGCAAAACCTATACCTAGAGATTTAAAACTCATACCTCAAACCCATAAAGTATGGGATTTAGCAATTTAAGAAGGGAGGTGGGTTTGGCTCATACCAATACCTCTTGGTATTAAATAGAAGAAAAAATTTCATTCCTAAATAAAACCAAATATATGGTATTTAGTATCAAGTTCCAAACCTATACCACATTGATTTCATTCCTGATTTCAGACACATACCACTATATGAACCAAACACCCCCTTACTGATTTCGTGTAAGATCCGGCTTTTATTTACTCGTGCGTCTGTTTCGAAGTAGATGAAATGGTGTTTCATTGTCTCTGGCATTCTAAGAGCATAAAAGAAGGGAGGAGGATAGTGATTTTTAGTTGAATTCATATGAAAGTTTGAAGCGATTTTAAACTCAAAATTCAAACATATTTTCGAATACCCAACCTCATACACATTAAAACTAGCTTTAATCGCGTGATATTTTTTAACGATTATTATTAAATTTCATTTATATGTAATTTTGAAGGATTTAATTTAAAATCATCATTACTACTCAATAATAAATTATCATGTTGTATAAATACAAAATATAAAAAATTACTTAATGAAGAAGTTGTTTCAATAGGAAAGCAAAGAAAGAAGATTGTATTTAGTGTTCAGAAATCGTGATATGTATCTAGATGTAAAATCCTATTCTCTGTGAAAGATTTTTCTTTTGTTTGATTGATTATTTTGTTCTTTATGTCAAAATTCTTTGAAGGTTTTTAAGTTTGTCATTGCTTAATTTGTGAGATATTTTTCGTAACTTTGTTTTGATTGCATATTACTTTGCGATTGATTAAAAAAATCGCACATGATATGATGCAATGGTATTGAGTGACATAATTTATTGATCTTTTCATTTATTAGTACTGAATATACAGGAAGGTTATATTACTATAATTTTAAGTAAACACCACATACACCTATTTTGCCTTTTATATAGAGATCATATGAGCTTATATTTTTAATAATCATAACATATTTCTTCTAAAAAGTAAAATGATAAGATTATCTTAACTGACACAAATGAGAACTACGATTCCTAAAAAAAAGACATATTATACTAACTGACACACACGACAATTATTGACCCACGAAAACTAAAAAGATGAGAATATCCTCTTCGTTTTCTCGATATTTTTATCACTTGCTAATGGATGTTGGTATTGTTGTTGCATTTAAAAGTTTAGGTAGAATTAAAATTTTATGTCTTTGGTTGTGTAATTAATTTGAATATTGTTTTAGTTATGTTAATTTATTTAATTATTTTTCAATCATAAATTTTTTCTTTCACTACACAAATGTTTGTGATAGTTTATTTTAGCAACTTTGAATTTCTTTTGATATGCATATTTTAAATCAGAAAGGGGTATGATTGAGGAATATCTTAATAGGTAATAACTTTTGTTGAATTAAGGGTTAAAAAGTCTTTTCATAGGTTAGACACCATAGCTCCTCTTGGTTTATATAATAGAGATAAGTTGTTATGTCCAATTATATCTTTGGAAAAATTGCCAAAAATAATCCAAAATTTGGGGAGTCTTCCACCATTAATTTCAAGTATCGTTTTCCCCTGAATAATCTCAAATTCGGATGTTATCTTCTAATATTGTTCCGACTCCAAGGATAACCTGCTTAGTAGGTTAAAATTGTAGACCTCATGTATAAAATTTATTTATTTTTAACTATTTTTTTTTTGGTTTAAGTTTTTTATAATTTAAATTATTTTTTATTTTTAATTATATCTCTTTGTTGGTTTCAATTTTCGAAATTTATGAGTTTGGTAATGATTGCACCAGGCCACAAATTTAAGAGTTTAGAGTTTGTCTTGTAAGAGATCGCCTACTTTTAAATTAAAATTAAGCAATGGTAATCCCAATATTAAAAAGAATTAGCCCAATAATGACTAGGTTAATTTCTTTCGGTGACTAGTTTAATCCATTTAATGACTAGGTCTAATTTTATATTAAAATTAAACCATCTCTTTTAATAATGTTTGAAGAGTTTATACATGGGTTTGTTATTAGATTTTTTTGTTTGTATAAGTTTGTTTTGCGTTAATTACTACTTATCTTTTATTCAAGTGAACACCTGTTCTTTCCCTTTCATTTCTTTTTTTCGACGAAAATGGATCAACATTTAATGAAAAAAAAACATAGTGGGGTCCATGACATTTTAGTTGACAATTTTGCCTAAATATCGTAATGTGGTTTTTAGCTGCCAATGAAAGTATTTTATTCGGTCCTTTCCTCCAAAAAAAATAAATTTAAGTGGTGTTTCCCCACAAAAAGCCTATTTTAATTGCTCCTTTCCCACCAAAAAAACCCTAGAAATAAATATGTAGATGCGCTAAACATGTTATATGGGCAACCTGTTTAATAAACAGGTCGGCTCAATGTTGAGTTTTTCAACCCATTTAATAAACAGGTTTGGTTTGGGTTGTGATATGTTCAACCCGAATCTGAACTCGACCCGGTATGTTAATCAGCCCTACCCGAGAGAACGAAGAAACCATGAATTTAGCGATGGATATGAATATCATCAACTATGTACTATGGGCACCGAAACTTGCCTATAAACTATACCAATGGCATGACGTGGATAGAGTGTCTGTCTCTCCCATACTGACTGTCGATTGTGCTGCCAAATCTACGATACCCGTGATATGAAATGTTACAATCGGCACTCTTGACATTCTCAACTATTTTCACTTTAATACTTCTACGGTAAATGATACCAACAATAGTGAGGCCGCTAAAAAGAAACAGGCCAATTCCAGCAGTTACTAATGCTGCCTGTACATGTTGAGCTGATATCAAAATAAAGACGAGAAAGCAGAAGAACAATGTCGTCTGTGATTTTGATTTACCCATTGAGTTTCTCCGATCCTTTACAAACGTCCTCACATACCGCCCCATTTATAACGCAGAAAGACATTGACATTAGTTGTAATGTTGTATTATAACGCAGAAAGATATCAACACTTCAGATGAGCAATAATTACTGCATTATATATATTATTTGCTGGATGTTACATTTTTTTCATACATTGTTTTGTGGGGAATGTAAAGTCGTAAATAAGTTTAAAACCCTGTCTGTCCTTGTTTTGCAACAGATATAAACGTTTTCTGTTATGGAGATTTTTCCCTAGATGATGATGTGAAAATAATTCACTTTTCATTGGAAGTAAAAATATTTCCCTGAATATTGCCCATATAAGGTGACGGATCCAAAATTTTCAGTTCGGGGTGCATACTTCACAATTGTAGACTATGTAGCATCGAAAAAGATACGGGACAAAGAACGCCAACATCAAGATTTTAGAAAGCGGGTACGATTTAGAATCGCAAAAATTTATATTTTGTCAAAAATGATATAAAAACTATATAAAATAATCAAAACATTGATTAATATTTTGTACTGATTTAAATGGTAACATTTTGGTAATGTCTTTTCTACCTTAGTTAAAAGCTTTTTATTAGCTATTTAAATATTCCCTTTACTCTTTTATTTGCTATATTGTTGTTTTCATTAGTTTTTAGAAAATGTCTTTTTCAATTTTTTTTGGTGTACTTTTTGACCCTTTTAGTATTAAACTAGTTATTAGGCCCGGGCTATGCCCTGGGTAAGAAAAAATTTTATTTATTAATATAATACTTTATGATAATAACAATAAACACAACTTAGTCTAGTGGTTAAGACTTTAGTATATGTATTTGAGGTCTCGTGATCAAACCCTATACTACACAATTTCTAAATTTTTTTATTGTACATAGATTACATGAACTAAATCCCTAAGGGTAGTACTGTAGTGGTCAACACTGCTCTTCAAATGGTATCATGCATACATAATTAATTTTAATGAACATGCAAATTTATTTATTTTTAAGGATGCAAGGGATATGTTTAATAACATTAACTGTGGAATAAACATGGATCACCAAGAGAAGTTAGATGAGATGGTGATTCTTTGAAAACCCTTACATAAGGTCAGGGGTTCGAGCCCAAGCTTCAGCATATTTATTTTTAAAATAATGACCAGTTGACTTTGTTGCTTAACAGACAAGTGGAATTCTAAAGTTTTTTATTGTACATAGATTACATTACATGAACTAAAACTCCCTAAGGGTAGTACTGTAGTGGTCAACACTGCTCTTCAAATGGTATCATGCATACATAATTAATTTTAATGAACATGCAAATTTATTTATTTTTAAGGATGCAAGGGATATGTTTAATAACATTAACTGTGGAATAAACATGGATCACCAAGAGAAGTTAGATGAGATAGTGATTCTTTGAAAACCCTTACATAAGGTCAGGGGTTCGAGCCCAAGCTTCAGCATATTTATTTTTAAAATAATGACCAGTTGACTTTGTTGCTTAACAGACACGTGGCAAAATTCTGGTGGCAGGAGGATGGTGCCACGTGGCGCATCGACGTTGTTATGCACGCCTTTTAATATATTAGTATAAATGGGGTAGAAAAAGGTGAAAAAATAGCACTTTTGGGAGGAAAAAAAAGATAAACAAATATAATAGTATTAATTTTTGGTGGAGAAACAGAGAAACAAATATAATAGTTTTATTTTTTGGTGGACCAAATCTCCTAATAAGGAAAGTTGAAACAATATAGCAAGTAAAAAAAACAACCATTTAAGGAAAATATAGCAAGTAAAAAAAAAAAGTGGAGGTGGTAAAGTTTTTAAAGAAAAAGGAAAAGAAAATAACATTAATTAATTGTTGCTATTTTTGTTCATTTTTATCATTCTCACTACTTGGAATTTTTACATAATTTAATCTTAAAGAAAATCTTATAATCATGAAAGACTATCAATTTTTTAACAAGCTACATAGCTATACAAACTGGAGTATTAACTATTAAGACTTTTTAATTGAATTAACTTATCAAATAATATATATATATATATATATGAAACAAAAAAAGAGAGCTAGAGAATAGAGGTGATCATTTTGGCCCGGCCCGGCCCGGCCCGCTTTTGGGCCGGGTTTTGGGCAGAATTTTTCGGCCCGCGGGCCGGGCCCGGCCCGGCCCGGTCGTTTTTTTTTTAATTTTTGGGCGGGCTTTGGGCAAGCTAAAAACGACTTTTTAGTCTATTTTTTTGGCCCGGCCCGTTTTGGCCCGCAAAGCCCGGCCCGAAATAGCGGGCTTTGGACACAAAAATTCGGCCCGAAATTTAGGCCCGGCCAATGGGCAAATTTTTTTGGCCGCGGCCCGGCCCGAACCCGGCCCGGCCCGAACCCGGCCCGGCCCATGATCACCTCTACTAGAGAAAACAAAACATATTGGCCGAGTTTCGAACCTGTGACCCTTCTTGGGCGTAAGAACAAATATTTTACCGTTAAGCTACGCTTCCTTTCACTGATATAATACGTTGTATTATAAATATATATAATATTTTGTTTTCCCAGTTTATTTTCCTGTTTTTGTCCTAGATTCACGTGGGTTCAGTTGAAGCCACTGAACCCACACTGAATCCATCATTGCCATGAGAGCAACCATCAAATTATCTAGATAGGGTCCTAAGGAGCCATGAGCAAGCAAGCTAACCACAGAGTCAAAACAATTGGAATACTCCCTCAATCTCTTCTTATTTTGCTATATTATGTTTTCTCATAGTTCTTGAGACACAACTTCAAACCTTAATATCTTGTGTTATGTATAAGAGAAAATTATAAAAATCATATATTTGAAAAAGTACACATTGAGAGGAATCAAAAAGATTTTGCATGACTATATTTCTATTTACATATGTAAAATTAAAGAAGGTCAAAGACTCAAAGTTGTCGTGTGAATAGTATCTGCAAATAGAAAGCAACAATTAAAAAGAGACGGAGGGAATATATGTAAGTTTATTAATATGTGATTGTGTCACTATAATTATTGACAAGATTTTTTTTTTGAATGGGAATGGGGAAATTATCATTAATAAAACACCATACGATATCTACAATCATAATAACCCTTGCATAAAGATAATCTAAAATATAAATCTGAAAGTTGTCATCCACGCTACTAATGTAGACGCTTCGAAACCGCTGTCATGATATGGTATCATTCCAACCATATATAATTGATTTTAGACGACTCAACATTTTTAAAGCCTGATGTAATAGTAACCTGAAATCTGACCTTCATCTCGATATTCTTGATTTTCAGCCGGAGAGTATGATTTCTCAAATCTGCAAAACGATACTTCACCAGTTCCACAAATCCGTAAGTCAAAACTTCGAAATCTATATCCGTGGATCCATACACAAGAAATAAAAAAAACCAGAAGTAATTGACTCACTATGAAGGAGGTGACTCTAAATTCTATGAAGGAAACAAAAGCCATGACACAAACAGTAGGACTTATTGAAACCATAAAAAAACGAAATAAAAAACAAAGAAAGAAAAAATTAACAAAAGGAGGGGGAAGAGGGCTCGACGGCCACTAGCAAAACGGAAGTTGCCGAGCCCCTCACCGCTTTGGGTTTTCGGTGAAGATGGTTTTTTTTTTTTGAAGAAGGGTTTTGAGAGTTTTTGACAAGATTATTAGTGATGCTTGTTAAAAAGTTCTAAAAGGTCTCTTATTATTAAAGGAAAATAAGTGTTCGTTTGGTTGAATGTAGGAAGTGCAAATTCCTTGGAATATTATCTTCCCATGTAATTGTATTTCCTAGGAATTACTAGATGTTGTTTGGTGATTCAAGGGAAATGAAAATTTCCATGGGAATTACCACTTACCTAGGCCCCCCTAGGTAAGTAACTTCCTCCATTTTGTGGGTTGTGGAACTTCCTAGAAATTTCTACTTCCCATGAATTTATCAACCAAACTAACACCAAACAATTTCAATTCCTTGGATTTCTAACTTCCTATGTTAAATAATATTAACCAAACAACCCCTAAAAGATTAAGCTAATTATATCCGAACTTGCATTTAGAAGTACCGTAAATGTCTAGAGAAGTGTAACCGATTCCCAAGGACCTTCGCCGGGCTGTCACGACAGAGCAATGGCTTAGTATTATAAGCCTGATGATCGCCTTTCCTGTAATCACCGAAGTTAGCTGGACCTAACCAACGCTGGTTGTAAATCATGTAATGATCTGTGTGATTGTAGTTGGTAGTATTAGTATTTAGAATACATTTGTAGTTACAGTGGAGTTTTTTCATCCCGATAATGGTAATAGCAAGACCATAACCAATCATAACTGCTGAACCAATCGCAACAGAAACTAATGCTGCTTGTGCATGTCTTGATGTCATTACCATAAGAACGAGGAAGAAGAAGACTCGTTTAAAGGAAGTGAATTTATCCATTCTCATTTTCTGAACCAACATTCTCTAGTTTGATGAGTTGATCCTAACGATATACAGCAAATAAGGGAGACATAACATACAAAACTTTTATGATCAATTTACTGCGTTAAACTTGATATGTTTGCTGTTATAATAATTTGCAGTCGTTTCGGTGCGTTCTTGTTGAACTAATTATATCTGGCCTAAGTTTGGTGCATTAACTATTGGCTGATTGGCCTTTTGTAGACTGTAGTAACTAGTTGTTGCATCGTGCGCCTACGGGCTACGTGCGCGGCACGCACTTCAAAATAACGTATTTGCAATTTTGAATTACGTTGGATTTTATTAGCAAGATGGTTGTGAAATAACCGTTCCAAAACAGTTGGTGTTTACACTTGATGTATGAGGTGTATAAAAAAAGCAATAACTAAAACAAAGTGTTTTTATAATTACATATAATTATAAGAATTTATTATGTTTTATTTTGAAACATTAAGCATTGATTTATGGTGGATCAATGGTTATCATGTGTTCGATTTTTAATAACTACCTTTTCTTGTCTTTTAATATATTTGTATAGATACATCATTGGCAAATAGTGATCGATAAGAGTTGTCCACCCGTTAAGCTTTAAAGTCAAAACAAATGAAACAGAGTATAATTATTTAGTCAATGCGATTTAGTCAATGGCCAGACCCACAAACTTATGCATAATCAATGCAATTTGTTCTTTCTATGTTAATAATTGTCCTTAGGAGATTGCTGCATCTACCCCATAAGGATTGTTAAACATCGTCTTGGAATTATTTAAAATCGCCCTTATAGACCATTTTGCCCGTCCCTCTTTTCCACCACCCCACTGCCTTTTCAGCTTCTCCTCTTTTCCACACCACCCCCACCACCACCTACCTTCCCACTGCTATTCCTTCTCCTCTTTTCCACACCACCCCCACCACCACTACCTGCGATCTCTCCTCTTTTCCACATCCTCCACCACCATCCTCTACTTCCCTCCACCTCACTCCACCACGCACAAAATTGTCTGAATTTTTTTTAAAAAAATAGTGAACGTCCTGGACGTTCTGACCATGGGGCTGGACGTTCGCTGTTTTTTTTTAAATTTCAGACGGTTTTGCATGGGGTCTACAGTGGTGACGCGAAGGTGCTGGTGGTTGTGTGCGACTAAGGAAGTGGAGGTGAGGATGGTGGAGTGAGGTGGGTGGGTGGTGGTACGCATATGGTGTTGAAGAAGGAGAGAGAGGGGTAATTTCAATGGAGGTGAGGGTGGTGGTGGCAGCCAGCAGGAGGTGAGTGGTGGTGGTGTCAGCTAGTAGGAGGTGGGTGGTGGTGGTGATTTAAGAATAAAAAAGAGAAAGGTTATAAATGTAATTTCAATGGTTTTTTGGGCAATTTTAAGTAATTTTAGGGCGAAGATTAGAAGTTCAACTGCCCATTAGAAATAGACAATTAAAAAATAAATAATCCTCCTACGTTGGACTCCACTTATTATTAATGGGTAATGGGTAGATACAATTTTTCCCTTGTCCTTAGTATTTAGCTATTTACTCTTACTTCAACATTTGAAAGTTGAAACAAAAGGCATTGTATCTCGAGTTATATTCACCCTACTTGACCGAATTTGCAAATTTCTCCACTCCCTACGGGACTATGAATTTGCCAAACACAAAGCAATTGAGATTATACTTAAGGGGAGAACCATTGAAAATAACACTTGTATTTGACATTTAATTCCCCTCTTATAGTAACAGGAACTGCGAAGAAATCTCTAACAAGCCTAGCACTATATCAGGATCTATTGTTCTTTCTCACTCTCATATAGCTAACATTTTCACATTTTTTATATACAAAATATACCACTAAATTCCAATGTTCATATTATTCTTTTTCTTTTTGTGTGAAGACAAAATCCAGTATATCAGAACACAACAAAACAGTAGTACAATACCGAGAAAGGCTTGGTAACCAACGGTTTGAGTCCAAAAAAGACTCAAACACCCAAAATAAAATACAATGGTACCATTATAACCTGACATTGGTATCAAATTGTTATCAGGACTGGTACCAATGTATCAATATTTTCGGAGAATGGTACCATTATAACTTAGCATTGGTACCAAGCAAATGTCAACCACACGCGCGTGAAATCTTCCAACGCATAAAATGACCAAATTACCCCCGTTTGAGTCCCCTAAGAGACTCAAACGGTTGGATACCTGCACTGGATCAAGCCGTTGACATTACACACAGAAGTACAGAACAACTCTTAAATAACGGAGGTAGGAATAGTAGGATGAGGCATGAGCTTAGCTTTGTTTGAAAATGAACACAAATAAATACACAATAAAATGAACACATATACATCTGTAACTGAAGTTTTATCTAATCAATAAGCTGAACAACCCACAAACTTATGCATAAATCATAATCAATGCTAACTTATTCTTTCTATGTAAAAATAATGTTCGTACTCTTATTTCAACATTTGAAACAACTCTCACGACTCACGAGTCATACTCAACCTACTTGTAACTTCACCAATGTTGCAAATTTTCTCACCATAATTCGGCACTCCCTATAAAATTGCCAAATTCAAAGCAAAAAAACACACATTGAAAAACAAGACCAGAAAATCTTGTTTAAAAACAAGAACAAAAACAGAGTGCAATCCACAAATTGTACTCAAACTTCCAATTAGATGCTACACAAAACAAATTTGAAGCAAATAAAATTCACAAACAAACTAGAAAAAAGAGATTCATAACATTTGTATTTCACATTTAATTTCTTGTTCTTAGCTTTTACTTACAAAAATCTAGCATAAGAAACTGTGAACAAAATCACAAGTAAGCCTAAACACTTTCTCAAAATCTACATCTCATATTATCTCCCTAAAATCATCCACTAAATCCCAACTTTCTTTCACTTTCTTTCATCTACTATGAAGACAGAATCCAGTAAATCAAAACACAACAGTAGTACAATTTCTGCAGTGAATCAACCCATTAACATTACACAAAGAACAACTCTTAAACCCATACTTATCATCTACAAAAACTCTATGACTTCCATCACACCATTCACATACAACATATCTAAATCCACCACACATCCCACATACACCTCCATCATCAGCTACTGGTAATCCTTGTATCATCTTCTTCAACTCTCCATTTTCATGCAATCGTCGAATTTCTTCAACTCCTCCTACATACTTTCCATTCACATACACTTTTGGTAAACTCATATTCAATTCTACATTATTTTTCTCTTTCTCTCTCCTCCCACCCATAATCTTCTGCAACTCTTCCACATAACTTCCATCCATCGCTAAATCTCGTTCGTCGATTTTAACACGATATCCCTTCATAATCGATCTAACGACTCTACAATCCTCGTACGTTCTTCTTACTACACGGAGACTAGTGTAGTAGATTACTACCCTGTTTTGAGCGTCTGGAGGTGGGTGGGCCTGTCGGTGGGCCCAAGTACGAACACGGTGGAAAACAGAGGGTTTTCGGGCTGGGGATTGGGCTGGGGATTGGGCTTCATAGAGGAGTGAATGTATGTCTTTGAAGGAGGCGGAGTAATGGGCCGGGCTTCGGGCTGGAGAGAAGGGGATGTCTTTTGAGGAGAGAGAATGTTTGTGGAGTGGGCTGAATGGAGGAGGGTTGTGAAGGAGGGTATCAATGTCTTTTAAGGAGGGAGAATGGTGATGAATTGGTGATGATAATGGAGGGTTGATGTCGAAGGAGAAGGTGGTGGAAGTGGGTGATTTGGTGGGTGTTTGAGCAGGGGATTTCTTTACCCATGGAATCCACATGAAGTTTGGTTGAGTTTTTGTAGTGGGTTTTAAGTTTTAGAGAGAGGAGGGTTGATTTTTAAAGGGGTTATATGGAAGGAAGAGTGAGGTTGAAAAGAGATGGATACAGATAAAAAGGGGGAGTAATGGAAGAGGAATGGTCTAGTATATAAGTATTGATTTATATCAACTTGGGTTGGCGTGAAGCCGTGAATGGTTAAGGATTTCTCGCTCTTTAATCAAGGTTTCGAATTCGAGTTTTGAATATGAAAAAAATCACAATTCAAAAGGGATGCTGTCTGTTGAGGTTCCCATACAAACTTCTGTAAAAAAATTAATTGCTCGTCGAAAGTGATGGAAAACTTCTCGTACTAGGAAAGAAAATGTAAGTATTTATTTATGAGTAAGTTCGAGTGGGTTTCATATTTCTCGTGACAATGGTACAACTGTGCGTGCAAAGCATTAATTATTTTGAAAATGGTTATTTAATTATTAATTTGTTTAGATTTCTTAATAAAATTTGATGTGCTTAGCTAGCTTAATGGGAGAGGTTGCGCCATATGTGTGTCATACTCTCTCATGTGAGTTGTGACCCATTGACTCTTTATGTTTTGTTGACTAGTCGTGGGTACAAGTGTGTGTTTAATTTCTAAGGCAATTCTTATATTAAGCTCTACATAATCTTTTCATCATTGGCCATGAGGGGTTTTACCTTGTTACTTTAGGATAAAACTTGGTGGATAAATTGGGTAGATTACCCACTATTAATATAATTTAATATAAGGTGAAATTCAATTTAACGTTAATTATTTTTTTAATAATCGATTAGGAGTGGGTAAATGTAGTTACGTCCATTACTTTTTAGAGTGAAATAGTAAAGAGAAAAAAAACACATATACGATACACTATTCAGGTTTAAAGCAAAAGTAGAGAAAATTATAGCAAATAAAAAAGGATTGTTCATAATAAAAAGTACAAATATTAAAAGTAGTACATAGGGACTCAGGGAGTATTAATGATAATCTTGGATAATATGAGAAAATATGGTAATATATTAGGTGAGATTTAGTTCCCAAATAGCTTATGGATCATGAGAAACATACGTTGAAAGAGGAGCTCTTAGGAATAAATTTAAATATATAAAAACAATCTGATAAACAGTTTGTTCAAAACTTGAACACATAGGATAAAGTATAATTATATATAAAAATTATTAAAAGAGACGGTTTAATTTTAATATAAAAGTAGACTTAGTCAGTAATTGAATTAGATTAGTCACCGAAAAAAATTAATCTAGTCACTATTGGGTTAATTCTCTTTTTAATATTGGACTTATCATTGTCTAATTTTAATTTAAAAGTAGGCCGTCTCTTACAATACAAACTCAATTATATATCAATGGTACCATCACTCATCACTCAATTCATATAGCATTTTTTGTATGTTATGCGTGCGTGTCCTATTAATGTTTTTTGTTTTTCTCAATTAGTTATTCATCAGTGTTATAGAAAATTTGATTCGAAAATACATTTATAGTTATTGTTAACTTTTTACTATATTTTTCTTAAATCAATTTTTCATTGGTTTTATTAGTTATTTGTTCATCATTATTCAAATATATTATCGAGAGAAAGGAATATACATTAGAAGAAAGTATCTGCTCAAATAAAGTGGAAGAATTTATGTATATCAGGTTCGATTGTCGAAAATAGTTTGATTTATATAATAGATATTACCGAAGAATAATCAAGATTTAGGCTATAAAATATTATGAGTATAATTATTAATATGAAATTCAAGTTATAATTTTTTCTTCTAATCGTGTCAATCAATTGCAAGTTATATTATCAAGTTAATTTTTGAATAAATTTTTTTCACACGTAGGTAATAATAGGAAATCATTCTCCTTAATTTAATATTTAATT
Organism: Beta vulgaris subsp. vulgaris; assembly: GCF_026745355.1. NCBI lineage: Eukaryota > Viridiplantae > Streptophyta > Magnoliopsida > Caryophyllales > Amaranthaceae > Beta > Beta vulgaris. Next base: position 56,522,914 of record NC_079203.1, read on the forward strand.
GAAATTTTCAAATTCAATTTCATTATTAACTTGTTCAATATATGTGGCAAGTAGGAAGAAGAAAAGATATATATGACAATATAATTTCATTAAGGGTATATTAGACTTTTTATGAGAGGACACCATCTTCCTCCTCCTTCACTTATATAATAGAGATAAACCTTACTTATATCTAAAGGTGTAGAAAGAGAGTGGGTGAACTATGAAGGAAAGAAATTTCACTTTCTTATTTTGTAATATTTTGTAGATGTAAAAAGAATCTTTTCAAATTTATTGTAATACTTCCCATTATATATTAGTTGCTACTCTAGGTAGTACCTAAGCCATACTTAATTTAGAATCAGTATATGAAAAAAAAAACATAATGGGATAGTATCTAATTATAATGGAGGAGTAATTTCTAATGCTACTATTAATTAAACTAGTTATCAATTTGAATGAATTTAACATAATACAAGTATGAAGAATATGTGTTTATCTCTTTAGAGAAGGGGTGTCTTAATTTTCCTCATTTACTCAAAAAAATTGATATGAAAAATATGTTTAAAACAATTTTATCCGACAACCTATTTTAAGAGCTTCCCCTTTAATAGATACAGTGACTAATATTGATATTATTATTATTAATAATAATTATAATTAATTATTATTATTATTATTATAGAGTATTATATTACATTTCTATCCCATTTCATAACTCAAGTGAAATTAAGTGGAGTTGGGTTACCAACTTTAGCATGATCGTAATTCACCTCAATCACCTGAATAGTCTTGCAAGAAAGTAGCAGTACATAGTTTCAACAAAAAAAAAAACATATTTAATCAGTAGTAGAAGTTTAGAACATTGCTCCTTCCTCTATTCTCTCCGCATTTTCCTCTCAGGAATATAATCAGAAATTTAATGCATGAAATACAAACTCAGGGGAAATCCCTAATAAAATTCCTAGAAGAGGAGCAAATATGTATTGATTGCAATAACCTTTTCGTTATTTGGTACGGATGACACGAACTTGGTGATTAAGCAGACGACACATCGCTAATCTCAGCAAAATTGGAATCAGAAGCCCACAGTTTGAAATTTTCAATAACTCCTGATTTCTGACAGTATATTTTCAAAGCAACAATTGCAACAGAAGCTTACAGTCTCAATTTAAAATGCTATCATTTACTAATAACTTTTTTTTTTTTTGGGTGTTTGTACCCGGTTCATCCTTCGGGCTACATCCCGATCGAGGCCCAAGTTCGGGGTGGTTAGGTTTCATTCCTCTCCCAAGGATGTTGCGGGGATTCGAACACGGGTCCGTCCTACCAAAACCAGTTCCCATCACCATTGGGCCAACACTTACTTGTTTACTAATAACTTTTCTGATCTACAATGTCTTCAACAAAAATGACTTTTGGTAAGTTAGAGAGGAAAAATATGCATCAGTGACTTCTACTTATGGTATTACAGATTTTAAGAGAGTGATAATAGATAGAGTAGCTGCAGAGAAACAAGCATTTCACATGTGATGTAATATCTTTTAGATTATGAGATTCATAATTAGGTTTTTACCATCATTACAAACTGTAACTGTAAGCCAAAACCATCAATTATGAGTACCACAACAAGCATTTATATTTTGTAAAGCTGTCATATTGTAATAACTTTTAGTTGCTTTACATAGATCAACAGCAACACAGCGTTACTTGATTAACTTTTAGAAGAAAAAAGAATTTCATGTTCAAAGTTTCTAAGTATATAAGTATACTATGTATTATGTACATGTGAATGTAAGAACTGAGAATACTATATTCAAGAATTGCAGCTTAAACTTAAATGTTAATGCACCAGAGAATGGAGCATGTGCAGACAGCTAAAACAGGTGCCCATAATATATTGCAAGAAGTTAGGGAGAATGAGTTGTTCAAACCGTATCAGCTAATTAAGCTGAATCTTCTACTCAATTTATCCAGATCAGCATATCTCTTTGCTATATACTCATAATTATTCTGTATGAGCTATGAAGGGGTGATTTAAGGGAATCACAGATATAATAATTATAGAAAGGCACACTAAAATGTGTGCTTTAGAATTAAAGGGATTAATAAAACATGATCAAATCAACAGAAACTATATAAGCTGATCGACTTAGGCCATTTATCGGAACCATCATAATCGCACACCTAAGGGAGATCCATTTACATTGCTAATGACATTATTAATAAGCAGATCCTACAAGTTTGGGATACTGGAACCTATTAATAAAGGTGACTATTTTTATACTTGGGAAGAAAACATTGAAGAAACTAGAAGGTATATATATATTCATTGCCACTATATATAATATATAGGCTGCATTCTTGACAACTGTTTCAATAAACATGTACATCCCCTCAAATATGAATTTAGACCAAACAGTTTAGTATGTGTTTGATGGAGTAGCGATATATTAAGGAATATAATAACCCTTATCTCCTATATAATTGAACTTCCCTAAGTTGCATACTTTAGAATGTCAGTGAATGTAATATCTCTATGGCAAACCTTTTCACATCTTTGCTCCTCTAGATATGGTAATGTCTCCATATGCTAACGTTTGCTGCACTCTGAGGACATCTCGCGTAACTAGAACTGCAAGGCAGTTGACATTATTACATCAGTGGTTCGATAGAGAACTTGCTATTGGTAAAGCTTGCATTAAAAAGTAAAAATGTAATTCATGTAACAAATTGGGTGATGGAAGTTTACCACAAGTCTGGTAGAAAAGCTGAGCAGCTTGTTTCCTGTTCATTCCAAAAGCTAGCTGGTTTAATGATTCTGTCTGAGGTGCTCCTGGGGTCTCGAAGTATGTCTTTAGATGCCTGAATAAGCATTCAAATAGAAATAAGTTACAATGGCTAAGATTTCTCTGTACTAAAGAATCTGAAATGACCTCTGGGGCTGGCATTACGTTGTGATGTTACTGGCCATCCTCTCAGCTTCCTCATCAATTGCAGCGCGCTGAGTTTGAGTAGTTCCCGTTTCTATCAGCAGTTCTGCAAATAAGCATTAATAAGATTATTGGAAGTTTGCTCTTACAAATGCAGCTACTACATGAACAGGAAGCTCATATATGAAGTATAATTAAATTACCATGATCAGGGGTTGGACCATGCCGAGAATGTCTGGGTATCTTGAAGCTTGGTTGAGCTGGCTCACCAAAACCAGGAAGATTGTGTTCTGCTGCTTCATGTATCCACTGGTTCTCTTCATCTAGTGACTCAAGGCCAGCACTGTTGAATTTGGTTGAAGAGGGCCTTTTCTTTCTTAACCTAGGAATAATAACATTTCAATAACCTCAAAATCCTTTTAAAATTGTTTCCCTTTCATTATTTCATTTTTCTTTCAAAAAATAATGGCACTCATAGAGAAAGGTTAAGCAATATTGCTTAAACCCAACTGACTTGTGTTGTATTGTGTACTAACCGCTCTGAATAGCTGTCTGAAGTGTTTGACAAGAAGTCAAGTCCAGGACCTGGGCTGGGAACCGAGAATGATTTAACAGAGGTTCCTGCACGTATAGCTCAAATGATTCACCTGAATCTAATATACTCTTGCAAATAAGGCAACTTTATCGTCTAAGAACATCAGAAGGTGTAGCAACAGTATACCAGAGTTAGCTGCTGCAGCATTTGGATTAGATGTGGCCACACCATTGAACATGAGGTTGAACTCATTGATAGGTATCTCAGTTCCTGTGGCCACGTTGCTTCGTAGTTTTTCTTGTGAGGCTATTCTATTAGATTTGACTCTATTGCCAACATCCCCCATTGGCTTCAAGAACACAAAGTCAGTTAAATCCTATGTATATGCTTTCTGTTTCCCGCAATAGCTAGCTAGATGAAAGACGTCTTACCATTTCTGGTGGATCTTGATAATATTGTCCATGAGGAGGTGAGGATGATGATGGTTCTGGTGGATGGGGAGAATTAGTCCTTCCTGCACGAGAAACTCAAATCGTCATGACTTGTACACAACAAAGAAATTTCTTATTAGAGAGTAACCAACTTACCAGAACCAGAAGGTGAATCTTGCAAAGGCTGCATACTTGTTATCCACAGATTTAGAAGCGGTTTTGGATAATAGACTTCATGGTTTCTTCCGAATAACCCACAAGATAGTGCTACTGGTGGCAGGTCTACTAATTTGGCTAATTTCACAGCTGATTTTGCTTTGGCATGCTGCAGAACAGTAGATTGCACTGTAAGCTTCAAAACAGCAGGTTTTTGCTTTAAACACTCTGCGTAAGTAACACTGTATGCAGGCCTGTTTTTGGAAGGCTAGATGAACTGGATTATTAAGGTTAAATGAGGGACAAACCTCTGTAATTTTGGGCCTCTTGACCCGTATATCAACTGAATCTTGGAGCCAAGTTTGGTACAAGTTACTCGGAATCATGGTTTGTTCATTATCCATTATACAAGGAGCTTCCCTTGATTTCTTTCTTGCTGGTTTTCGCTTCTGTAAATGTCGCTGGGGTTGCTGAAATCGTTCATTAAAATCCTTGTTAGTGAGCATTTATTTTACTGACAGGACCATCGAAGACAAAACTTAGAATAGTTACTTGTCCAGCCTCCCTGAGTTGAGGAGAAGATTGATCAGCCTGTCTCACTGGATGTCGATCAAAAGTATCATCTGCTGAAGAAAGATTTCTGATATTACCATCTGCATCCAAATAGCTCGTTAACTACAATTTGTGAAATCTTGACAGAACAAGTAGGATGTTTTATCACCATTTTACTTAAACATCCCACATCCTTATCTTGTATATTATTGAGCCTTAGCGTACTTTTTGTAGCTCAAATTATTAAGTTTCTAAATTACTCTCCTTTTGTAATTAAGCCCTAATATATGCATGCTAAGTGTTAGACGGGCAATTTCTTAAGCTAGTAAGAAGGGAGACAGAAAACTGAGGGGCTTAGTGGGGTCATCGGAAGCTGGTAATTTCAAACCTCTGATATGTGTACTCGGAGAAGGGGGGGGGGGATATAGCATGTAAGAATCAGATACCAAAAAGAAAACAAAAACACTTGACATGTAGTGTCAGAGTAACACCAGCAAAGATCATTATGCTACTGAATTGCAATATCTTTAAAAGACAAGTAATATTCTGCAGAATGGATTAATAGAGCTACATGCCTCAGGAAATGCATATGATTATTGGTACACGTGAAACTCAAAGGACAATATATTGCATTGGTTCCTCTCATGCAACTGACCTTTCTGTGGCTGCTCCATTTCTGGAGGCGGAGAGTGTACATTAGCAGGTGGGATTTCTGTGTACCCTTGAGAAGGGAAGTTATTCTGTGTTTCTTCATCTCCTTCAATATCAAATCTGAAGAGAGACAACATTTGTCAACTCCGAAGGTTCAAATGACAGATTAACAACATAATGCAGAAAGGCACAAGAGTCTTTTTTTCTTCAATTGGCTAGGAAGTTCGCATATCTAGCATTGTGCATTGCTACAGGAATTTACCTTTCAAAGCGATTGTAGAGACCTGTGTCAACTCGAAATGAATGAAATGGCTCATCTAAGGTAATATTAGCAGGTTCCGCTGAGAAAACAATATGCAGGATGATTAGATGTTTACCAGCCAGGAAAGGTATAAGCATATAAATAATTACATGCTCCAACTATAGATACTCGCATGAAATGATCCACTATAACACTATCAGACACCTTCTTGAGCCTTTAGACATAAAGTTTAAGAATAGAACTTAGTGCACTAGCGTTTAGAGGAAAACCTTGATGGTGTCCAGCATCTGGTTCTTTTTCTCTGAAGCTCTCTGTAAGCTCATCAATAGTATCCAGTCTCTGGATGTTTTCACGCGGGTTCATTTATCAGCAAAGTTGCAATAGTTGTCATTATATCACAATTTCCATAGAAGATTTAAGAATACAATTCACCATTATGTGTGATGTGATCTACAATATTTAGCATTTTAGCTGTAATCATATATGCACTACTCATACCAATTCAAACTGTCCTAGTTCAATAATCAATATTGATACTATCAGTGTGTCCAAAGGTTGCAATTGGCAATTTCATGGGTCTCTTATACTGGGATTTTAATTACGCTACAGAATGTGCAATCTCTATGACACGTCCAAGTGATATTGTCGATGGTGAGCAACAACTACATTCAGAAACATACTACGCAATTATTAGGAATTGCAGTCATACAGCAAGTAAATGAATTACATCTAGCTTGATCACACGCGACAAAAGTAAGGTGTAGTGCTTCATTTACCATGGCAAAGAAAGCCGATTGCTGAAATGTTGCACTACCAGTAAACTTGTTAGAGTAGTCAATAGACTGCTCAACATCACCAACATCTGCATTGTTCTCAGGCAATGTCACAGCTTCAAACCTGCATGACACAATTACAGAAACATTAACCAACTAAACCCCCACTAAAACCCAGAAACTCAGAAAAGGGGAAGTGATGTCAGTATGGGACCCACTTGGCTTGATTTTTGCCTTTGGGAAGAACTGTGGGGTCCACAGCAGGCTTCACCTTCCATGCTGAGTTGATTTCAACCTGGAAAAATTTGAACAAACAAACTTCGAACTCAACCATTATAATAAACCATATAATGAGAGTAACAAATTAAGGGGTTAAAAGTGGAATTTAACATACCAGTAGACGATTTACATCATCTGTTTAAATCACAAATTCACAATTAGCCGTATATTGAACGCAACTAAATATTCAAATATTTAAAAACAAACAAACTGATAAATCACTGAAACTAAGCTCACCATAAAGGAGTCTAACTTTGCGTTCATAAACGATTACCACACCACCTAATTAAATCGACAAGAAAACTATTCAGAGAAAAAACTATGCAAAAATTGAGGAAAAGAGTTGGTTATTTGTTTGCCAAGTATATTATACCCATTAAAATTCCAGAGAGTCTGAGCGCCATTGGAACTGAAGGATTTAAGATTTCTTCACTGTAATTTTACAAATTCATTTTCAGAAAACAGAAAATCAACATTGAGCTAAAGAAGAGAGAGAAAGAAAATTATCGAGAGAGAGAGAGAACCAAATTCTGATAATGTCGATCTGATCGAGTTTTCTCCGATTCATCTTGGCGTGCATCGTAGCTGCCATCCTTATATACAGAGAGAGAAATTGTCGAAATGTGAATTTCCATTGATAATTGCAACATTAATTTCGCACTAGAGCTAATATCAATGAGCGATGAAAAATGCAAGTAAATTTTGTAGAAACAGAGTCAAATACTAAGTATCTTGGTACGAAATGGAGAATGATCTACTGGAGACTATAATTTAGTAGAATTTGAAATTCTCGTAAGTTCAATCGGATGAAATATTGCATATGAAAACCGAATTTCTCACTTAATCTCCATAATAGAGCTAAATTAACTCGCACACTCAAATTCAGAATGTGAATATTCAAAACTTCAAACAATATACTAGAACATCGCCATTTTCGTCGAAGATGATAAACTAAATCAATCAAGGAATCAACGCAAATAGAAACTCGAATTTCTGGTGAATTTACGAAAACAGAGTATAGACAGAATAACATCACTAGAAATTTGAACTTCAATTAAACAGAAAGAATGTGTAAAACAAATCAATGAAGCGAAAGAGAAGTTGAATGTTAGATGAAATTGCAGAGAAAATGAGATAAAGAATAGTTACCATATTTGACCTAGAGGAGCTTTTCGAGCAAGCAGCTGATGTGAGTAGAACATTGTCGCTGAATTTTAAGTTTTACTTTAGTTTAGAGAGAAGGAGAGAGAAAATCAGCTATGGAGGAGCTTTAATGGAAGTTTAATGGCGGAAAAGAGAGAGAGGGGGGAGAGAGAGAGGGGAGAGAAGGAGGAAGTGGAGTGTCACTGTGTCAGAATCTGGTGTATGTAACAGAATACCCGCCAAGAGGCAGGCAGTGGGTTTTTGTCTTTTTGAGCGAGGGGTTTTTTTGTTTAACAAGGAGAGAAAAAGCTATGAAGGCTTTAGGGCGAGGAGGTAAACCTAAAACGTCTTTTCGGATTAGTTGGAAAAAATCAATATTATATAGTTTTTTTGGTTAAGGGTTGATTTTTTTTATATTTTTTTACGGATTTTTCACCAAATATTCTGAATTTTCAAAAAATTCACGTGATACCCTTTAATTTTTCAAAAAATTCACGTGATACCCTTTAATTTTTCAGAATATACAGTATTCCGAAGTTTAAATAATAATTCACGTGGTACTCTCAAATACCCTTAATGACCCACGACGTTAATTGTCATTAGTCATTAACCTTAATTTTTTAATTTAAACCCTAATTAATTCTATAATCTTAACCCTAATCCTACCCCCTACCTCTAACTCTAACCCACCACCCCCGTAGCCCCTCCCCCACCCTCCCACCACCCTGCATACGTGTGCTTTCTATGCGAGAAACTACCTTACAAAAATTGTTGTCCCAAACTACCTTTTACCATTTTGTTGTTGACAGCTACCTTATGTCGGTTTTCGGCGTTGAGTTTTGTTTTTTTTTTCCGGTTTTTTAATGTCACATTATATCACTTGACCTCTTCAAACCCTTTTTTAATTTTCCCCACCCTAATTTCCCCATTTCCCTGTGCGCGTGCTTTCTCTCTCACATCTATGTGACACTTTGTACCACCATCAAAATCCTCTTCTACTTAAACTAAAATTAAAACAATCACTCTCCTCAATTTCCACAATGGTAATTTTGTTTTTCCCACAATTTTAAACTGAAAAAACAAAAGTCAACGTCGGAAACTGGCATAAGGTAGTTGTCAACAGCAAAATGGTAAAGTAGTTTAGGACAACAATTTTTTTATAAAAAGATAGGAGTTAGGTCAAGTGGGTAGAGGATGGAGCGCTCCCCTTTGGCCTCTGAAGTCAGGGGTTCGATCCTTGCCCCCAGCATTATGCTGCAGTATTTCCTTAACAAGCTATGCGTGTCTTACCAGCTAATGTGTTGGTGTTTCCTACATGCTAGTAGCCTTGTAGGGGTTAGCCCTTGGACTGACTTAATTTTCTAATAAAAAAATTTTAAAAAAAACAATTTATTTATCAAGTACTTTCTCGAAAAAATTTGAAAGTTAAAGATAGTTTGAGACAAAAAATCGTAGATATTTCTTAGAATTTTTAGAATAATCCTAAATATATTTCTTTTATGCAAAAGCTGTAGGCTTACAAATTGCAATTACCATTCCACCAAAAATCTATTGAATTTGTCAACTCAAGAAGGAGTTGCAGGCTTACAAATTGCAATTAATAACATGTATGATTTGGTATATTAGGATGGTAGTAAGTACTAAGTAGTAACCCATTTGAAAAGTCCAAACTCATGTTTGTTAAAACTCAACAATAACTCCAAAACATGAGCAAAAGATGGTTAATATGCATCCTCTTTTTGACCTACATCATTCTAAGGTACTTATCAACTAAACAACTCTTCCATTACTCTATCTTAAGCTGGCACAAGGCAATCATCATGTCACCCTCCACAGGGATCCTCCATGTATGGGTGTTTTTCGGGGCGGTCCTCGTAGCTCTAACCTTAGCCATGTTAGTCCCTGGCATGGTGGTGGTGTGGATCACAATCATGGTGCTGCTCAGCTGCTCTGGCAGACGAGAGAAGGAGTTGATGTTGGAAGGTAAGAAATTAACAGCTGAGATTTCTGGGATTGTAATTAGGGACTTGATCATGAATAATAGCAGGAATGTTTTGGGTGTTATGTTTGCTGTATTAGGTTGTTTTTGTGCTCAAAGCTCACTGCAAAGATATTGGATTAGTACTTATTGATATTGTAGTAAGTTAGTGATTGTAGATTTAATAGTAACTAAATTTGAGCTATGCCTCTGATTAATACAAGATTTATTTAGCTAGGTTGTGCTTTTTACTAATTATATATACTTTTGTAACATAATATTGATTGACATATATCCTCGATCTTTTTCTAATAATTGTAATGTTTTAACTTATAGCCCAAGGACTAATCCCTACAAGGCTACTAACTTATAGGAAACACCAGTACATTGGCTGGTAAGGCATGCATAGCATGCTAAGGACATACCCCAGCATAATGTTGGGGATAAGGATCGAACCCCTGACCTCAGGGGCCAAGGGGAGCGCTCTACCCACTTGAGCTAACTCATATCCTTAATGTTTTAACTTATATGGTTATTAGGAAATTATTATTTACAGTTTTAAAGGTTTTTAATATTTTTTTTGCTATCTCATAACTAGTAATAATAAAAAGTTGATATATTGAAAATAGAGTTTAAAACTAATCCAATAACATTTATTTGTTTTCATTGTATTAGTAAAAGGAAAAAGCTATATGCAGCCCTAAGGACTATATACAAGAAGCTAAAAATGGAAATAAGTTGCATTAATTAATCATTTATTTCATCGGTTGATGTAAAAATTTTCAATAAATTCACAACTTATTTCCATTTTAAGTAGTGTATTTATGTCTTATATGCAACCCTAAGGGCTGCATATAGCATAACCCTTAGTAAAAAGATACTTATAATATTTTTAAAATTATCAATTAATGAGGAAGTATTCCCATGTACATCCTTCCACGTTTGAGTGTGTTTGTATACTCAAGACTTTAAATATCCGCTACAAAGATTATGGATTATATATAGTAGCTAAGTTCATCAACAATATTACTAATTAAGCATCATCAATCATGAGTCATGAATGAAGTAAAACAATTATAATATTGATAAGAAATTTCTTTCATATTATAGTTGAAGACATTTTCTCAGCATATTGATTGATGACCATTTAAATTATTTAAGACCTTTTAAGTCCTCATATAGGTAGCTGGAAATGGCCTGATGCATCTTCGAACCAATGACATAAGGGTCACTAGCGTAATATTTATAGCACTTTCTCACCTCTTGATAACCAACTAAATTTCCCATGTATTCTAAAAGAAAACTAAGTAGTAAGTACTCCATCTAATGAATGATTAGTAATATTTGGTATAATTTACAAGAGGTAAAATATTTAATTATGGCTAGTAATTGGTTACGAAGGGAGTATAAAAGATTCCCACCACAAATTGCATAATGAGAATAGGAATCTGTCAAAAGAAAAGGAAAAAAGAAACAATTAAGTAGTAAGTACTCCCTCTGTAACGAATTACTAGTAATATTTGGTATTATCTATGAAAGATAAAATATTCAATTATGGCTAGTAATTAATTACGGAGGAAGAATAAAAGATTCTCACCACAAATTTCATAATAAGAATAGGAATATGTCAAAAAAGGACAAAAGCTAACGGACGCCCCGGGGGCGCTAGATAAGAAATATATCATTCTATTTAATTACTTATATTTATACAAAATAATAGAATAATGTATAATTTCAATGCAATGCATTTGAATTAAATGTTTTCAGTTGGTCTTGTAAGAGACCGTCTACTTTTAATTTAAAAGTAGGCGCGGCCCAAGCCCAATATTAAGAAGAGAATAGATCATATTTCTTAATATAGTGACTACTTTAATCTATTTAGTGACCATTTTAATCTATTTAGTGACCAGTTTAATCTATTCATTAATAACATTCTTTAATTCATTTAGTGACTGATTTAATCCATTTAGTGACTAGCTTAATCCATTTTGTAAGACTGACGGACTATTTTTAAAAATTGTTTGTTCTAATTCAAAATTTAGAAGGGAAATAAAAGAAGGAGAAGAGAATGGACGACTAGGATGGTGCAAAATACCTAAAAATAGTGTTAGGTTAGAGAGAAATTGAATGGGCTTCTTAGGAGAACATAGGTTTGCATTGTCTAATTTTATATTAAAATTAGACCGTCTATTATAATAATTTGTGAAATGTTTTCCCCTTTCCTTTTGAAAAACATTAAATGATTTGCATTGAAATTAGACATTATTCTATTATTTTATTTTGTATAAATATGAGTAATTAAGTACAACAATATATTTCTTATCTAACGTCCCGGGGCGTCCGTTAGCAAGATCCAAAAAAATAATAATTAGTAGAGTAATAATGAGTAGGGTACTATTTTGTGTTGGTAATAATATAGATGCTACTTTTGAGCAAACACCCCTAATGACATGGTAATGCACTAATTAATCCTGGAATGCTCCGAGTTTTCGTAGAAATTTCGTGCAAAGTGCTTCACACGACTAGAAACCATCATCTAGTATTCTAGTCTACTATGATTACTAGTCAATAAACAAGATTATATTATCGTTCTTGTTAACATCCATGAAACAATCATCATTTTTTACATGTAAGTTTCCCTTTCAAATATGACACTTACTTTTAACAGATGGTTTAGATAAATTAAATTATGAAATTTCCTAGCTTGGCAATTTTTTTAACTAACTAGCTTGCTATTACTGTCTTTGTTAAAAATGATTTAACGTGTTTAGCCAGGTTCAAGTTTGAGCTTCATTTTAAAGTAACTTTTTATAACTCAATATTAATTTACATATAGAGGAAATTTCTTTATGGATAAGACAAAACTTTGAATTGGAATTCTAACTAATACAAAAGAATGAGTTAATCGGAATAATATTATTGTTGACCAAAACCATTTATTTAACACAGTGATATTTTTTTTTCCATATAATAATCTTTTAAAATCTTAAGTTATACTCCCTCCGTCCCATAATATAAGTCCTGTTTCCTTATAAGGTGTCCCAAAATATAAGTCTTATTTCTATTTTCAATCAATAATTATACCCAAAATACCCTCATGAAAATAGTTTAATTCCCAAAATGTCATCATAATTTCAGCTTCCAATGCACCTTATTAATGACAAAATGGAATCTTTTACCTCATTAAACTCCTCTACACATTAAACCATGCAACATTAAATGACAGTTTTTATTTTTTGTTAAAAAGAAAAAAGCAATGTAAGTGTTTCTCAATAAAAATAATTTTTTTTATTCAAATAAAAAAAGATTCCATTTAACCTTAATTCCCGCGTAAAAACAGAATCAGGACTTATATTATGGGACGGAGGGAGTAGTATATAGTTACGATCTACCATAGTAACCTTTATTTTAATTTAGTCACTCTTTCACACACACACACACACACATATATATATATATATATATATATATATATATATTGATACTCTTTCTTACATTAGTTTGTCATGATAAAATTTTCACGTTGTAACATAGTAACCTTTTTTTTTTGACATAGTCAAATTTTACAATCGATATTTACTCATCTTTTATATCTATTTTTTATATAGTAATTTTTTTTTTCATAAATCACATGAATTAGCATTAGGTTCACACAAATTTAGTGTGAACCAGGTCCATATAAGCTTTTTACAAAAATGAAAAGTGAGAGTAAATCAAAAAATCGAGCTTGAGTTTAAGAAAAATCTCTAAGTCAACTCGATCATATCTTAAATAAACCATCACCAATAAGTTTGAATAACGAGTTGCCACTAATGAAAACATTTCTTACTTTATCAAAAGTCTTAATTTTATTTAGACTATTAAAGATTTGAGATCCCTTTAGTTATCTTTAAAAATAAAATTGCATTAATGCATATTTGATGGACTCGGCCGCTCAGGGTGCTTTTAATGCAACTAAACTTTACGTGATTTCTGACTTTTAAGCTGCACCATTATTCTTAGATTGTCAAGCTCGCCCAAATTAAAGTTTCAATCGAGATTAAACAAATCGATCTGAAGTAAAATTCCCAAGTACCTAAATTCAATATTTTTTTCTTATACATTAAGTAAATACATTTTAGATATTTCAAAGATGGCAATTATTTTTTTTTGGAGCTATGAAAAGTATAAAATTTCCCAGTCAACCATAACTTCCTTATTTATACAATTCCCTCCACATTTCACCATACAAACACAACAACTTTTTAAACTCAAAAATTTAAAAATGCATTTCCACTACTCTTTTTTCATCATCATCTTCTTCACCTCACTTTCAACCACCATATCTCAACCAGAAAACCATTTTCTGAAACCACCATCATCATCTCTTCATCTTCAACCTCAAGAATCCATTGAACTCACTCTTCCTCTTTCAACTACAAATCTCCCAATCCCACCACCAGAATGTACTCTCTCTGTCTTCAACCACTCATTTGCTTACACGTATTCTCAACCTCCTTTCAATGTCACTTATTCTCCGCCACTCGATTGTCCTCCTCCATGGTCTCACGCTGTTCTTCAGTTTTCCGGCGAGATTTCCGGCGAACAGTACGATCGGATCGCCGGAGTTTGGGTTTCCGGCGTTGAGATTCTTCGGACTAGTACCCCTGAACCATCGGAGAATGGAACTTTCTGGAAGGTTGAGAAGGATATTACGAGGTATATGTCCGTTTTACAGCAGAGTAATGTTAGTTTTTCTATGATGCTTGAGAATATTGTTAATGATGAATTTACTGGTATTTATAATGTGAGTGTTTCGATTTTGTTTTATAAAGATGCGGAGGAGGTTGTGAATGTTAAGAGTCGGAAATTAGGGTTAGGGTTAGGGTTAGGGTTAGGATCTGGGTTGGAATTTGGGGATTTGGGGGGTGGGGTTTATGAAGAACCAGCTGATTTAGTGATTCCGATCGCGGATGATGGGAATCAAGATTATTGGTTTCGGATTGAGAGTGAATCTGAAAAAATTGTGAGAAGTATTGAGATTCCGATTAATGCTAAGAGAGTTGTGCTTGAATTGTATGTTTCACATCATGGAGATGATGAGTTTTGGTACTCAAATCCTCCGACTGAATACATTGAAATGAATAATTTGACTACGAGTAGAGGGAATGGTGCATTTAGGGAGGTTTCTGTTAAAATTGATGGGGGATTGGTGGGTTTTGTGGTGCCATTTCCGGTGATCTTTACCGGAGGAATCAATCCGTTGTCGTGGGAGCCTGTTGTTGCGATCGGAGCGTTCGATTTGCCGTCATATGATGTTGAGTTGACTCCATATTTGGGTACCCTTTTGGATGGAAAAAGTCATAAGATTGAGCTTGGGGTGGCTAATGCTATTAGTTTTTGGTTGGTTGATGCTAATTTGCATGTTTGGATGGACAAGAATTCTTCTGAGGTTCAGGCAGGAATGGGTGCTATTGAGCCGACTGAATATGAAGACGAACGAGAGTGGAAGTTCAAGCAATTGGATGGATCTTTTGAGTTTGAAATTGAGAGAAAGAGCCATACTTCTGGATGGGTTAATTGTAGTTTGGGCAATTTTACCACAAGTGTAGCTCAGAAATTGAAATTCGAGAACAAAATCGAGTTTCAACAATCTGGTACACAAAAGACTGTTGAGCAAAAAGTGAAGGTGAAAACTGAAGTAAAGGTGGTATCAGATATGGGTGTATTGATCTCTTCGAGAAGTTTGAAACGGGAGTATCCACTTAAAATTAGAACTTCCACGACTCCTGGGCCGGAAGAGGATACGAGCTCGATGATTACAAACATATCACATGAATTGAAAGAGAAATCTACTAGTGGTAATTTGCAAACATCATTTCAGAACGTTCAAGAGTCAGGGGGTTCAATGCTGCTAAAGGATCATTCAGTTCTTTCTGGTACAGCTCAAACTCATCAAACTTTGAGCTACAAGGGTCAATCTGGCTGCTTTTTGAGGAGCGCTCAAACAGCTGGCGGAGAGCTTCTCAGAGACGACTCATCTGTTTGCTCGTCTCATTTGAGCTGGTAGACTAAACTCAGAGTCCTGAACTCATGATTTTGCATATCCATGGAAGATCCAAAGGCTTTACCAGTAGAACAATAATGTCCATGTGGCCAGTGCTCAGCTAGCTATACTCTATTCTCTTTTGTATAGAAGTTTTTGTGTTGTATGCATGTGTGTAGTGTGCTATTGTTTTTTCCAGAATTTTTGTTGTCATTCTTACCTTGTTTCGATATAGTTGAGAATTTGTGAGGTTTTGAGGGATGAAGTATTGTGGAGGCATCTGTTGCCATTGCTGCTTTTTTCCCATTTTCTTGTGTGTAGTATGCTCTTTATATGATTGACTGGATTTTTTCTCGTTGCTTCTCTTCGTTTCTCTCAATTTGGAAACAAAAAGTTGTGAGTATTGTGTTGAACACTCTCTTGTCTCTTGTAGATTAGCGAGTGTGTGTTCAGGATTACACTAAACGGACTTGGGGTGCGATTTTTCATCTTTAAAAATATAAGTTCAGCTCAAAAAGTTTTACCACCTTTAATATAAACTTTCTAAGTTCCACTACGTTCAGTTAAGATAAGTTAAGGAGAATTTAGGTGAAGGAAATGCACCCTTAAAATTTGTGAGTTTGTTCTCCTCATCATATTTTCACTTATTTCAAGAAGAACTAGTTACATATAAGGCTAAGATATGCTAGCCCAAGTTTATTCATAACTACTCCTATAAGTCTATAAATTCTTAAGTAGTTAAATTCAAGGCCAATAAGTTCAATGAAGATATTATGTTCAAGGCATAGGTTGACATAAGTTGATACGTGAAATCAGGCTGTAATTTATGTGGTAAACTCCTTCAAGAAATTTCCTCCGACAAAATTTCCTTTTTTCTCTTATACATAATATCGCAAATACCTCTAAAAAGGAAGGTATTTAGAATATCCCTATACACTTATCACTTATGCATATGCTATTATGCTGTGGCATCAAAAAATAAATGGTAAAAGAAACTGCATAGAGAAATTATACTACATTTTAAGGTTGCACTTTCTTTTTATAGTTCATCTTTGCACACGACCACCCCGTGGGCGCCAAAAGCTTTTATGGCCAACGAGATATTGATCATTGTGGAGAGTCATAGACCACTGAAGAGAATGAAAAATTGCTCCTATACTGTTGATCATCTCTTTGGTTTCTTGGAACAATATCCATCCACCTGGTCTGACGATGCGGTCAATTTCCGTAGCCACGTCAATGATGTTGCACCTGAATAATAAAAAAGGGGAAAGAACATACGATTGAGCTGATTCACTTGATTGCAGGGAAGCAACTTCAATCACAAAGAACAAAAATTTCTAGAAACATTTGAACACAAGAAGGTAACAAACAATTTGCAATTTTTACCTATCCGGAAGATTGCTGAAAAGGAAAGTGGAGTGTAGGAGATCATATGTCCGCGGATAAGTGTTAAAAGATTCACACCAATCATGATAAACTCCAATCAACCCTCGGTCAAATATTATGGGAAGTGTATCCGGCTCATGGACTGGGACAACATTCATCACCCACAGCGGCATATTAATAAGTGCTGCAGCAAATCTGAAAGAAAGCAATGTTACTTTTATTTGAAAGTTAAAACAATTTTGATCTTGCCTGCCTGAACTGCAAAGTTCATCAGTTGCTGTAAGCATTCAAGGATAACAACCACGCATCCAACACTTGACAGTAGGCCAAAAAAAAAAATTGATGGCCTGGACAATGCTATTCTGCTGTAAGATTTGACAAACATTATTTGACCAAAAAGGGGAGAGGGGGAGGTATAGTCACTTGGTAAAAGATTCTCACCCTCCATGACCAGCAGTCATGTCCATCACGTTACGCACGCTTGACCAGTTTATTCCAAGGCCACCAATATAAACATTTGCTACCAGAGCATGCCAATCACGGGTGTCATTATGAAACGCTTGTTCCACAAGGGGAGCTGAAGGGAGGCTTAAAGGCTTTGTGGTGAGCCTGTTCGGCCAAAGAGGAGGCCAACTGGAGGCTTCAGGCGGAAGATGGGGAAGACATTTTTGGAGAGGTGAGTACCTATTGATGAAAAAGAACATATCACATTGATGAAAAGTTACTGATTGGTCTCAAAAATTCAAAACATTCCCACTAGAAGCAATACCAGGACATATTTCTGCCCATATCACACATTGGGATGTTGTTCTTTTCACGCTCCCTGTAGCAGGATGGTGAGACAGGCTTCTGATACACCACAAGTCCAATTCCTGTTGATGACATGGTCTTACCTACTACCTCCCAGCACATTGACTTTGCTAAAGCTACCATGGCTGCAAGAAAGTTTTCAACAGATATCACAGGTCTGATATATTCAACATCTCTTCCCATAAATTTTCGAATTAGGAAATTTACATACAGTTCCATACAGTCACATCCTTTGCATCCTTGCGATAGACTGGTGTGGCAGACCAGATGAAGAATCCTCCAGGCCTGAGAATCCTGTTAAGCTCCAGTAAGGGTTTGCCGCCTGCAACGATAAAGTATTATCCAAAACATAAGGTTGATTTGCAAGCTATGAGACCTTGATTGCGTAGCTAAACAAAGCATGGTAATTACTACATCATACAAAAGCCTAGCGTGCACACAGCAGACATGTTAATCAATAAAACAATACAAGACGGACAAGTGCAACTGTGATATAATGCTCAACCAAATAACCGAGCGGTCACCTGACATAACCACAAACTCTGCTTCTCATATCTGTCAATTCAGCTCAAAGTTCGCCTATGCTCGTCAGGAACAAAATCATATAAACTCAAATGCAGAAGCTTCCACAACAGACAGAGAACAGGAGACTGGAGGCGAAGATATAAACAGGGGACCTAATTAGAATTTGTCGGTTTTCCTACAAGATCAAAGGAACAAGATATAGAGAAAACTTGTAGGCCTCCTTTTCCTTTTGCCTGTCCCTACTCTAAATAAAATTCATCAGTTATGTGAAGAAAAGAACTAGTAAATGAAGGAAAATAAGCCATCCTTTACTCTTCTAAATCAGCCTAATCAGATGAAGGCATTGTAAAAGGCAAACAAAAATTTAGTAAGTACATTATATATAGAGGATGAGCAACAGCTATACTTGAGCACCAAGATATAAATTTTTGGCACTTTTTCTGTCAACTCAATTCAATGGATGCAAACAACATCCCAGTACCATGACCTAGTTCTTCTTATAGATGTACGGTGTACCCTAAGAATCGTACTTTATATTCTGAGAAATGAACTAAAATCTCTGCTACTGTTTTGTGAAATACTCCATATTGACAAACAGAAAATTATATAGCAAGAGCATACAACAAGGGCTTGCTAAATGCAAGGTTTACACAAATATAATGTCTCATAGTCATAGTTAATTTACTACACAGAGCATGCTCTGGTGTGAATGTGTGATCCATCTAACTTATCCACATCTTAGTCATTACTATAGAAAAACACATAATATACTATAATAATAGACATAACAGAACTTAAACAATAATGTGAGGTGGTTCTCAGGAATTACCATCCGCATCCCAATGAACCCTGCACCTTGCACAATGAATGAGATCATAGGCATTGTCTGGAAATGTTAGCTGTTGAGTTCCAATAACTGAAAGAAAGGCAGGTATTCCACGTTCTAGAGCGAACTGTATTTGAGCTTCATGTTCATCCTTGGGGGCCATTGACATTGTGAGAACATCTCTATCCAACAAATGTCCTCCAAAGCTGGCAACACCACAACCAACATCCAGAACAACCCTAATGTTTTGACCCCATTTGACAACGGGTATAGCCTATAAAAGATTTAAACAAGAGTCGTATGAAAAAAATTGAAGCCACAAGTAGTATCAATATACAGAAGAGGAAATTTCGGCGTATGATTCTACAAGTTGGCGCTATTTCAGATCAAACTCTGCAGACTTATGCTACACAAAACGCACAACTCTACACACAAAATCTTGTACGAGACTGTCTTACAATAACTTATAATGAGTCTAGGTTTAAAAAAAGGTATTCCAGGGGTGACATGTTACGTTCTTGTTTTTTGGAGGGGAGATAGCTTCTTGATGTCAAACAATAAATTTAGTGTCCTCCGATCTAATTTAAGACTTGCTCAAATATATGAAAGGATGCATCTCTAAAATAAAATGAAAAAATTAGAACTCCCATTTATAAAAATTACTCTACCATAAAGCAATCAATCAGACGCCAAATGCATGCACTTGTGACGTATAAATGCTTCTAGATATCAGGACATAATTGAGAAGTGTACCTTTTCAATAAACTGGATATAGTTTGTAACACCTTCCTTAAATTGGGTTCCACCTCCAGGAAATATAAAATGATCACCTGACTTGACAACCCAATGCTGGTCCTTCTTGTAGTCCACTAACTTAGGATGAGGGACATTATCATACCAGATCTGTGTCAAAAGCAGATTTGTTGAGCAATATTATTAGACAATTATCATATACATGTCCTATAATGCAAGTAAAGAGCCCATGAACAAGAAAGGGGGGAAAAACAGCGGCAAGGAGAAAAACTGAGTACAAAATTTCAATTTCTTCTACTCTCAGATCTCAACTCTAAGCCGTTGTATCATATTGGTAAGCAAAACATTTCTATTCAAGGTAGCTAGTCATAGCTCATACATGGAAAAGCACACGAGAAACATTACTTCACAATTACAACTGATCAAAATATATCATGACCTAAAACATCTGACCTGTGTAAAAGTCACGATGAATTTCTATGTGATTATAATATCTACAAACCTTTCAATCATCCTTCTTTAAAACAACTCTTATAAGTCAAAATAAGTAATTAAGAAAGTGTTAGTTAGGAGGAAAACTTTTCCTGAAATAAGTGGTGATAATTAGCTTTCCTGAAGGTAGAAAATAGTTTTCCAAATGGTGATAAAAGTTTTCCTTTCCAAACTAAGATATGCCATATTTTCTTCCCCCCGTTCCTCAGGTTCCTCTCACTCTTCTCACATCCGTCATGTCCCTTTCATTTTCATTTCTGGTTTCCTCTATAATCCTCCTCGTGAGGAACCAAACAAACGAAAACTAATTTTCCATCTTCCGTCCAAGTAAACAGAACCTAGAACTCCACGTTTCTTCTCTTCTTCCAGTTCACTGTACACTACTATATTTCAAGATTACAATATTTCATTTAAAATATTTGACAAGCTATTTTCATACCTTAACTAATCTATTCCCAACACTGACATTATACTTTTTAAATACAGAAGTAACTAATGATCAGGCAAAAGGTTTCACCAAATCTAGTACAAATCCTGAGCTACAACTAGTACAAGCTTACAACCGTATTACTATTTTAATCAACATACACTCAGATCGATTAACTACCATATAATTATAGCAACTACCTCAAATAACTAAAATAAATCATATAATAACTTCATACACCACATTTTCCTATGATCTATGTGTACTTTCTAATAATCTTTTCATGATTATGAAACAGATCTAATTAATTAATCTTGTAATAATCCATGCATCTGACATAAAATAATACTTTTCCTATGTTGCTGAGTTGATCAATCAAAGTAGTTAAAATAAACTAAAATCTTACCAATAATATAAGCAAGTAACAAGCTCACCATGTCCCTACTCTTAGGCCACGAAATAGGAATCTTATAACCTCTCGGCAACGGCACCAAACACCTAGAATTAGGTTCTGGACAATGTCGTTCTCTATGTTCCATATGCTTCCTCGATTTCAGCGATTTAATCGCTTTCAAATTATCCAAACAAGGTATAAAATCCACAGCTACACCTCCCTTACAAACCTCAAAATTCAATTTGAGAAGATCTTTATCGAAATCGATCACACCAACGGAGATCGATTTCGCCGGAGAAGATGATCGGAAACCTAATTCCGACGACGGAGATGTTGCGATGATCGGAGATGAATTTGTTACGGCGATTTCTGGAGAAATTTCTGGAGAAATGATGGAAGGTGGTTGAGGAAGAGAGGTGAGAGAGGAGAAGAGAGAGAAAGAGGATTGAGAATTTGAAATGAGGAGGAGAGTGAAAGAGAGGAAGAGGAGAGAGAGGATGAAGATGAAGGAGTATTTCTTTTCATGGAGGAATGATTGAAAAGTTGTTGTAATCGCCATTGTTGATGTTGTTGAGAGAAAAACAGAGGAGAGAGAAAATGGAAGTTTGTTTGTTGTTGGTTTGGGTGAAAAAATTTCAGTTACGATGAGCGTGGGGTGTGTCAGAAGTTGAGATGAGAGAGATGAGATTTTTTTTATGAGAAATTGGTAGCGAAGTTCAGAATAGTAAGTACTAATAATGTAAATGTAGTACTATGATGAATGATCGAACTGCAAAAGTATGTGACATGTGGTCCTTTTTCCTTTGCTCTGTTTATCGAAATTTAGGACGTAGATTTGGTTTTTTGTTGGTTTTTTTCTTTGGGGTTAAGGATTGAGAAAGTAGTTGACTGCTTTCTTTTCAGCTAAATAAAAAATTAGGAGGGTGGTTCATGGGTGCCTCATTTGTTTTTGTTTCTTTAAAGATAATTGTTTCGAAAATCAATTTCTGTTAGATTATTAGCCTATTGAATAGACCAGTTTAGAGGTTAGGAAAAAGACAAAACAACGTATAAGACAATAGGTGTAAAGGCTCATTGCCACCATAAATGAATGCTCGAAGATATTATTAAGATAAGATTTGAATCCTAAGCAATGTCCAGAAATTGGGGATGGTACTCCATTGAGCTATCACCCTTTTCTGGGTGTTTCACTTGTTTTTGGTTCCCTTTGGAAAAGAAAGACATTCCATAATCTAGAGTGTATTAAATTTTTGTTAATTCTTTTTCTGGAAAGGAAAAAATTGATTAATTGTGTAATTTTGAGGGATTGATCACTATAAAGTTAGAATAAGTCGTTACCAGCTAATCCAAATACTTTTTATGGATTACTTGTAGTATAGCAGTTTGTATTAGCTATTTTAATTCATTATTATCATAAAATGTCTGCGTTTGTTTGAGATTTGTAACATATCAGTTTCATTTTGATGATTATTGATTTTGAGTTTTCAAAAAGAACATGTGACAGGTGATACAATGTACTTCAAATTAGTCATATTATTTATATTGAAAAAATCAAAGTCGCTTTTGCTAGCTTCCATAATTTGATATTAATTTTCAAAAGAAAAAAAAACTGAAAGGGATATAGGATAAAGAACATACTCTTGATTAAGTTGTGTAAATATGCATGTCTTTGTTATTTGCTTAGAAGGTTAAACAATACTACCTCTAGGGCTCTACCACCCAAACAAAAATATTCAATTGAGTACTTAAGTTTTGTTGATAGTGTGAAAATCTCTTTTTAGTTATTGAAAAATATTTACTTTGAAACTTCTTATAACAATAGAAGCTAAAAGCTATAACCCCAAAAAATAGTTGGTATAAACCAGTTGTCAAGCAACACTTGGTGCAATTTTTATTCTACAATCAAATATATCATAAACTCAAGAGTAATTATTTGCTTAGCTATTTCTCATTTCTAGAGCTCAAAATGAGTATAAGACGATGAATGAGTAAAATAAATAGCTTTGAGTGCAAGGTACACCCAAATGCATGGCATAGGTTTGAACTCTATGTGTTTCCTTCAATATTTTTCCATCCTACATTGATTACATAGGTTAGCTTATTAATAGTTAAAGTTCATTATTTGATTGGAGATCAATAAGAAAATTGATCAAAGTATTAAGTATACCAATGCGATAAATGAACTTGTCTTAGTTCTTCCAATGGTATTAGGAATAAAAAGAGTCGGTAACTAATTATGTAAATGCAATTAATGGCTTGTTTGGTTTTAAACATTTCATTTAAAATGTTGGATTTGGCCAAATAACATGTTTGGATAACCCAAACATTTGGATTTGAAATTGACCCAATTCAAACCTATTTAAAACATAAGTCCATATTTGAGAATTTGAAATCCAATATCAAAACTTGTCATTTGAAATTCCAAATAAACGTCGGTCATTCTATCTCTTCGTGCTCTGTCTTTTCGTAGAAAAGATAAAATATGATTTTTATGAAAAATATAATTCCAAAATCGTCAGCAGCAGGATTCGAACCTGCGCAGGCAAAGCCCAACAGATTTCGAGTCTGTCTCCTTAACCACTCGGACATACTGACAATTGTATGACAAAATACTGTTGAATACTTTCTAACAATAACAATAACTGAAAGGGTGCAAAAAATTGTTTGCGCCCACCGTGGGGCTCGAACCCACGACCACAAGGTTAAGAGCCTTGCGCTCTACCAACTGAGCTAGACGGGCTTTGATGAACACAAATAATTACAAACTTATATATATCTTCTGCTTAAAATGTAATCAATTGATTCTAGGTTGGTGATACACTGAATCATTGATGACTAGGAGTGTGTTGATTCTCTATTTATTTTGTCAAAATTGAGTTTATTGTTGCTGAAATTAACTTCTTTTTATAATTAATTATATGAGTTGTTTCATCATCTTTATTTCGAGAACCAGTACTAATCAAAGAAATAGAATTAATAATTATCAAAGTTGTGTGTGACCTAGGGTGATATTCCATAGAATTAATAATTATCAAAGTTGTGTATGATTTAGGGTGATACTTCATATAATTAACTAAAATGCAAATTGTGGAATGGTGTAGAAACAAAATAAGTAAATTTTTAGATTAGTAATCATGTAATGTATGTTTTTTTATTGGTCATGTTAGACTCCTTCATTAGAATATTTTGGATTGTGGATTTGTTCATATTTGAAAATTAATTAGTTGTCGTTTCATAATATAAAAAACAATTTTCATGTCATATCGATCAATTAAGAATCAATTTTATGTTTGTGCCACATGATTCACTGTAGAGTGTGTTTTGGATGTAGGAATGGCAATAGGTCGGACTTGCGACTCTGACCCTACAAGAAGTCAGATTTTAAATTCAAGTATGAGTCTGATATCCGACTCTGACACTTTGAAGCTGACCCGCCTCAATACCCGAAAAGACAACTTCGAACATCCGATTCTGAACTCGGTCCGACTTATTTTGTTGTCCATTTTTTATAATAGAATAGTCTTCTACGCTACAATACAATAATCTAATCATTACAATTTAATCTAATAGTCATATAGAAATCTTACATAGTCCAAATAATCTAAATATTTACTATTGTTTTTAACAATCATTTATTCAATGAGAATATCCTATATAATACAATTGCCTGAAAGTCAAAGTCAGGTTATACATAAATAATACATTAACATAAATAAGAAAAAAAGTATTGATTGACTCGAAGTCGGATTATTGTATGAGATCCGACTCCGATCCTCCTTCGACTCGGAGTCGAATTACTTTTTTGTCGAAGTCGACTCCAATTTTATCTTTTCGGATTAGAGCAGGCTAGGGTCGGATCCAAACTGGGTTGCCACCCCTACTTGGATGTAACATGCATAATGAAATAGATTCCAACAAGAATGACATGGACTATACAAATAATGATATGAATCACATGTCATTTTGTCATTTATTTCATGTCAGTTGAGTTCTTTTTTACGAAACAAGCGGTGATTTTGGGTTGTTACACTATAAACTATGGTGTAGCAGTTATGCCCAAAAATGTGTGTTTTCCATAATAATCTATCACATGAGTAGAGGTCATTATGACTGAAATTAGTTTGAAAGATTAAAGAATACTCCCTATGTATCATAATACGGTGTTTGTTTTCTTTTTGCATGGTTTTCAAGGAATGCCCTTGACATTCAATATTTTCAATTCCGTATTAATAAAAAAATAAAAAAAATATTATAAAAATACACATTGAGATATACCTAATAAGATCCTACATGAATATTTTTTGTATATATTAATGAGAATATTTGGTCAAAGATTTTAAACTTTGACCTTAAGAGAGAGAAACAAAATACTACTACCTCTGTTTTTATTTAGTTGCAACGTTTTGACTTTCACGCTTGCCAATGTACAATTTCAAATCGTTTTATCTCTAATTGTATGTAAGTAAAAATTATAAAAATTTGATATTATGAAAGCTTACATCGAAACGAATTAAACAAGACCCCACATGACTATATTTTGTTTAACATATAGATCAATAAATGTGGTCAAATAAGAGAACATGAATAGTGCAATTTGTCAAACGTTGCAACTAAAAGAGAACGGAGGTAGTATATTATAGAATAGAGGCAGTAGTAAGTAAAAAATCTATGGGTGTTTTTTTTTTTTTTTTTTTTTTTGACAGGAAATCTATGGGTGTTTTTAATAAAAGTAAAAGAATTTTTAAGGAATTTTTCAATGATGCCTATAATCTGGAATAACTGTTTGTAAATTATAGGTCCAGGTGTTAAGTAGTAATTTTTTCTTAGTTAACAATTGCGTTGAACTTGCAAGAATTAAATATTACCTCCTAAAATGTCATCTAAGCGTCTGTAGTCCAACGGTTAGGATAATTGCCTTCCAAGCAATAGACCTGGGTTCGACTCCCGGCAGACGCAATTGCTGTTTTCTTTTTTGCTTTTAGTGTCCCATCAATGTGGAGACCATAAAAAATTTCCAATTGTAAAAATCTAACTTATTTAATATAAGTATGACTAATTTTCAATTTATTATACTTTTTATATCATATGACTTTTATATTCATAAAACCAAAATCCGAAAACTGACAATGATGACAAACAAATCCTAAGTTCACATAAATGCAATTTTCTTTTATTTTGTAATACAAAATAGGAAAATGATATATGTAGCCCTTAGGGCTATGTATAAGGTGCTTAAAATGGAAATAAAATATTGAATCAAGCATTTATTACCTCAGTTGATGTGAAAATGTGTCTTGAATTCTTAAACTGTTTCCATTTAAAGAAATGTATTTAATGCTTATATGTAGCCCTTAGGGCTACATATAACATTACCCTACAAAATATCCAAATTTTAACATGTGTATGATAATCTATGATTATGGTCCTATATCTTTTAGGAAGATTTTTTTTTATCTTATTTTTTGCTTTTAGTGTCCCCTCTCCCAAGTCCCATCAATGTGGAGACCATACAAAATTTCCAATTGTAAAAATCAACATATTTAATATAAGTATGACTAATTTTCAATTTATTATATTTTCTATATCATATGACTTTTATATTCATAAAACCAAAATCCGAAAACTGACAATGATGACAAACAAATCCTAAATAAATGCAATTTTCTTTTATTTTGTAATACAAAATATCCAAATTTTAACATGTGTATGAATAATTTATGATTATGGTCCTATATCTTTTAGGAAGATTTGTTCTTATCTTATGTTACCTTAGGTTTTGTATAAATAATCTACCTATTGATGAATAAATGAGGGCCACACAATTAACCATCTATCCTAAATTTGTCTGTAATCCCCCATATTTTTAAGATACTTAATTAAATAGTTTTAATCATTTTTAATTATTAAAGCTATTTAATTTCAGTATTTAAGAGCAGAAGGGTATTTTGGTCATTTTACCAAAATAGTATTTGAGTATTTCCACAAAGAAGTATTTTAGTATTTTCAAGAAAGTATTTTGTTAATATTAGTAGGAAGATTATTTTGGAAATTTATCATCAAATGTATTTTGGCAATTTGATGAGTAAGGGCATTTTGGTCTTTTACCCAAAATGACTACCACTATAAAAAGGGTAAAACCTAAAGTTTCCCCATCTTTTTCACTAGCCACTTCTTTAAAAAAGGAGTAAGGAGTTTTTTCTCTCAAACTCAGTTTTCCTCAAGTAAGTTTTCTTCAAGTAATTTCTTCAATAATTCTAGCTTCTAATCTAGTTTTGTTTTTGAAATTTATAGGAAGATCTTGCAATTATCAAAGGGAAGCAAAGAGGTAATGATTTTTCTGAAATTTTTGGGGTTTCTTCCATATTTTTCTCTCTTTCTCGCCCTCTCTTTGTTGGCGATTCCGGCCACCACGGTGGTGGTTCGCCGGCGAGCTCCGTCGGGAGAAGCGGCCACTGCCGGCCAGCAGTAGGTGACCGGCGACTGGGCACGAGCGCCGCTGCCACCGTCGCGTCAGTGGTGGTGGGGTGGTGCTTGTGGTGGCGCCGGTTGGGTTAGTTTTTCAGATTTGTGGTTTTTGAACCACTTGTAAAAAAAAAAAAAAAAATTGTTATTATTTTAATAATTTACAGCAGCATTAATTTTTAATAATTATTTTTTATGAAGTTTTAAGTATTAGTTTATGTGGGTTTTGCCTACTAGTAAAGGTTTTCAAGTTATGACTTTAAAAATAGTTTTTAAAGCATTTGTAAGAAAAATCAGCTTTATTAGTATATTTAAAATGCTGATTTTAATTATTAAGTAGCTTTGAATTGTTGTTGGAAGTACTAATTGATAGTACTTTATTGTTGGTAGGTTTCAAGAATAATTAAAGCCAGTCAAACTTTGACTGTTGATTTTTGTGTAATCAAGGTACATACACTTTGCCTTGACTTTAGTAGTTTCAAAGGATATATATATTTTATTGAGCATGAGGAGTAAGGAGAGGCTTATGCCTTGAAATTGTTTGAGTATATGTTGAGAACTTAGAAAGGAGATTAGGAATGGAACTTTTGAGTTATTCCTATATTTGAAAAGCATGTGATTGATGATTATTGCTTTGAGCATGATTAAAGTTATTAAAGTTACTTGTGAAGTTATGGCTTGCCTATGAATATTTTATTGAGCATGGTCTCATTGAGGTTATATATTTATTGAGCATGGTCTCATAGAAGTTTATATATTTTATTGAGCATGGTCTCATTAGAAGTTTATATATTTTATTGAGCATGGTCTCATTAGAAGTTTATATATTATTGAGCAAGGTCTCACAAGTTATCAAGTTATTGAGCAAGGTCTCATAAGTTATCAAGTTATTGAGCAAGGTCTCATAATTAAAGTTATTGAGCAAGGACTCACAAGTAGTTGAATCATTGAGCAATGACTCAATTGATTGGATCATGGATCCTTAAGAAAGTAAGAAAAGGCTCATGGAGTCATTAAAGTAATAAGATGAGCAAGGTCTCAAAGAATTTAGAATTGAGTTAATTATGGTGTTTGTTGCATTCACTTGTTAAAGAAAGATAAGAAATTAATTTATTTGCTAGATGTATTATTGTGATTGTGTCTCACATAATGGGCTTTGGCAATAAAACTCTTGGGATGGATCCCCATGAGTATTGAACATAAGGGGGGAGTTAGTGTGAAACTATACTCCTGCATATAGCTTAGCATGACGATGTAATGCTTTTATTTTATCAAGCAAGTTTATGGAATTCCAATTATTCAAGATCTTTGAGTGGACTAGGTGTCACTCGTATTCTTTATCTCTGAGATGTTGAGTCTAGAGGCTCACTCTCACCCTCGTTCATTACTAACAAGCTTAAAATTCTCGAGTCAAGTTATTTAAAGTTCATGGAACTTTAGTAAGAGGTGTGGGATCTCTTACACAAGTAATAGTAGCCCGTATGACTCCAAGAGGAGGACGGTGCCCGTTCATTGCCAAATAATAATAAAAAAAAAAGATTTAGTAAGTTCAGTTATATGCTTGTCGCATGTAGAGTCGTAAGAAGAGCAAGCCGAAGTGATTGAGGATTGCATGCATTATTATTCGCATTAGTTAGTTGTGTTATGTACTCAGCGTTGCTGATGTATGTGTTCTTTGTTTCTTTTGGTTGTTGTTTTTCCTCAACAACCCTGTGATGATCCATTTGGTGAGCAGAGTTTAGAGAAGAAGTTGCAGGTACAAGTTCTTGACGTGCATGGAAATCATAAGTATCCGAATGGGAGTTTTCCGTACACGAGTACTTTATTATTTAAGTTATCTTGAATTTTATATTTGACTTTACTTGACTAATGGGGTCAAGGTTTGACTTTTGAAATGGGACTAGTATGGGATAGTCTCGGAGTTTGTAATTCAATTACATACTTTCTTATTTCCGTTGTATTAAAGTATTTTCAGTTTATTTTAAAAGACTTCCGCTGTATTATCTGATTAGCCTTACGTATTATCATGCGTGGCATAACAACTCCCGCAATTTCTCCTAGTTTATAAAAGGAGGAGTCGTGGGGGTGTTACATTGTCAGCCTCCAAAACCACCCGAGCCAAGGAGTGTTGGTGACCATATTTATCTCTTAAAATACTTTAACCAAAATTACCAAACAGTTATCTTCTACATATTTGTTGCTTTTATTTCTTTAAATTTTTTGAATAAGTCGTTCATTTTTTTTTATTCATATGAATCACGAAAGCAATACAAAGTACAAAGAAAGATAGAAAAATTCGAACCTATAATCTCTTGAGTTATCATTCAGAGCACCTCCAAAATGTTTTGTGTATTTTCGCCCAAACCACACTAGTGGGGTTCCATTATCCATTATGGCCTTGTGTGTTGAGCTGTACTCAAGTACGTGTCTTAGAGTTTGGGGACAGTATTTAATACGGAGTAATGTTGCAATAAGGCCCATTGGAAATTTCAGTTTTCTTTGTCAGAACTTAGAAACTTATTAGAGGCTTAGAGCACGATGTATATTTCGTCCATTTCTTCCGGTTTTGTTTTTTTCAACATGGAGAAAATTTGCATAAATAAAGAGAGTTTACATACTACTTACTATTTGAATTATTAATGACCTTTGCAATACTTAGAAAGAAAGTAAAACCAAATTACAAGGAATTAAAAGGGTAGTATAAACACCTTTGTTAGATGCTTTCATCATTAGTTTATCTAATTTGATTTTTATATTTTTGGGAGTACAATTTGACTTTTTTTTTTAATCTTCGATTAGCTATTAATAAAGAGCAATAAATTCTTGAAATACTTAGAGATATATTTAACAACACTTCATATAATAATTTGTTTTCCAATGATTAAAGTATACTACTATATGGCCAAATAAAAATATGTGAATAGAACAAAATTTTTAAAAAATATATATAGCTATTTGAGAAAATATAGCGAACATTGGACACAAAAGTGTGAAGATAAGAATATTTAGTATAGCATAACTTAATCATAAGAATGAAGTAACCAAATTAAAATAATTAGACTAAGTATCATAATTAAAACTGTTTAGTATCTTAATATTTTTTTGGGTTTTTCTACGTTATACCCTTGTGTTTCTTCAATTTCTACGTTTTACCCCAACTTTTTAGAAATTCCACACGGTACCCTTAACCTTACCTTTTTTTAATGCACGATGCCCAAACTGCTGATTATATGTCATTAATTTCATTATTTTTTTAAAATTATTGGAACTAATTTGACTTATACATAGTTTAACCCTTAGAAGGTTATTCACTAATTAGATTTGTTTCACCGGATTATAAAAAGTAGACGAAATTAATGATGTATAATCAGGGGTAGGGGTATTGTCCGTTGAAAAAGATAAGTTTAAGGGTATTGTGTGGAATTTTGAAAAGCTTGGGGTACAACGTAAAAATTGAAAAAATATAAGGGTATAACGTAGAAAAACCCTATTTTTTTTTAATGAAATTATAAACATGTGAATTAGAAGATTAAGAAAAGTATCACGTGGTACCATTTCTTTAATATGAACGCTTTTTTAATATATTTTTATAGATTTTCTCCCTCAATACATCATACTTTGATAAATAATTGCATTAAAAATATAATTAGGAGTCTTGTTAGATATTGTTGAATGATTGTGGTCTTGTCAAACTAGTTACATAGGTATACAGCATTTCAAATGGAGCACGGTTTCCTGAATAATATTTGCAAGTTCCCTTTTCTAAAAACATAACCAAGCGTTTGTAGTCCAACGGTTAGGATAATTGCCTTCCAAGCAATAGACCCGGGTTCGACTCCCGGCAGACGCATTTTGCTTGTTTTGTGAGCTTTCAATATATCTTTTTGCAATCGGACAATTAGGCCTTCCATTGTCCCTCGATAAACTTTCCGATTCTAATTTTGACACCATTCATATATATAATTGCATTTTTTTTTAATATTCAAATCACGAAGGAAATCTTTTTATTTTTTTAATATATAAGACAAAACATAATTATGTTGGATCATATTTAATTTGTCTCAATATATAAATATGAAAATCAAACTTTTAAAATTTTATATATAAGGAAAATCTTTTCATTTTTTTCAATATACTACCTCCGTTTCTTTTTAATTGTTACACTTTGCTTTTCATTAGAACCAAGGCAAAAGGTGAAAAGTAGGAGAGAGGGGCTAATTCTGAAAAGTAGAAAGATACAAGTACAAAAGAACAATAAAAAATTATGGAGGAGAGAGAAAAAGGTGAAAAGTAGGAGAGAGGGGGGTAATGTTGGGATTAAGGCTATGTTCAGTTCACCTTATTTTTGCTTATTTCAGATCTAATCAGATCAGATCAGATCAGATCAGAAAAAATAAGTTCAGATCAGAAAAAATAAGTTCAGATCAGAAAAAATAAGTTCAGATCAGATTAGTTCAGATCATGCTTATATTTAAAAATCATTATATCTTTCATTACATATTAGTAAAAATTATAATAATTGAATATTAATAAAGTACTCAGTGAGACGAATCAAACAAGACCCCACATTACTATATTTTTTCTTATATATTGAGAGAAATCTAAAAGATAAGATCTTGTAATCAGATCAGATCAGATCAGATCACATAAGATCAGATCAGAAAAAATAAGTTCAGATCAGATCAGATAAGTTCAGATCAGAAAATTTCAGGTGAACTAAACATAGCCTACATGTTAGGTTGAGATTAAAGGTTGGGGACCACAAGGGGACCAATAGTGGGTAACAATGATTGCAAACTTACCTTATGTAGAAAAAGTAAGAGTGTAACAATTAAAAAGAAACGGTCTAAAAAGGAAACCATAACAATTAAAAAGAAACGGAGGTAGTATAAAACAAAACATAAACATATTGGATCATATTGAATTTGTCTCAATATATAAATATGAAAATCAAACTTTTAAAATTTTAACTTATAGAAGTATATAATTAAAGATCATAGTGGTACAAAATATACATTGACAAGCGTGAAAAGGAGAAATGAGAAGTCTATTAGTGGACGAAGGGAGTAAGGGCCTGTTCTCTTCGGCATAAAACAACTGAACTGAACTGAACTGGACTGAATTGAACTGAACTGAACTGAATTGAACTGTAATGAATTGAATTGAACTGAACTGAATTGAACTGAACTGATCTGATCTGAACTGGACTGAAATGAATAGTGATATGTGAGAGTAAAAGTATTGTCAAGAGCTGAACTGAACTGAACTGAACTGAAAATAAGCTGGGGAGAACAGACCCTAACTCACAAAATCTTTTCAATAGTATAATATCCATCCTAGATTTATGTTTTACACTCTCAACTATTTACGTTTATACGAAATTTTATATGCAATGCCAATATATCGATTGATGATATGAAACGAGTACATCTAAAATAGTTAATTAATACCGATATTTAATTAGTTACATTAAAATTTAGAGTTTGGTTTTATAACTATACGTTCAACCGAACCCCCTGTCACAGGGGTTGAAAGAAAGACTCACAATCACTAGGTCAATCTTAATTATCGGTTTGTAATTGAATATATCAATGTATGGGAAACATTAAGTATTCTTTTTTAAATGTAAGAAGAATTCTCGTGCAAGGAAGGAGGGGAGGGAGAAATTGGGATCTTTCTTGCAAGGGGTAAGAATCGAACCCCTGTCACAGGGGTGGAAGGAGGGTCTTACAACCACTAGGCTAACCTTAATTCTGGGGAAAAAATGAGTATATCTCATAAATTGCCTAATAGGTATAAATATAACCGTATGAGAAAGGAATATCAACATCAGTCCGTTGGATTGCATCTCTACTTGGATGATTGGGTACAAAACCACAAAGAACACCTCGGATACTTCCATTTCCAAGTCAACTTTTGTTTGTGAAGTGGAACCATTTTTGCCTGTCTTGTTTGGGTGAAGTGGATATATACCTTAATGGGCCCATATTTCATTGAAGAAACTTGCTTGAAATCAATATAGCTGCTATTAGCACCAATATAAAACGCAATCATTTATTGCTGCTTGAATATTACTAGTACATGACGAGTCAAGAGTACATGAAATTGTAATTGAGGGAGACGTATAAGCTTCCAATTTGGTGCTTGTGAGAAATATCTTAATGGTTCTATCACTTAAATCATCAACTTTTACTCATTCAATTCAAACACACAGTAACCTTGATTCTTCCTTCTACCTAACTTACCAATCAGTAAACCACAAGTCCATAGCTGATCTAGTGATCATGCCATATAGTATAATACTAGTTCTTGTCTCGAGTCATACACTCTGGATTATTTAATGACGTCTCCCCCCCCCCCCCCCAAAAAAAAAAAAACCAACATGAGCATTGTAGTGTAGTCGGTAAGTACATTAGCATAACAAAGAGGTTATGTGTTCAAGTCTTGAAACATATATTTGTATGGTTTATTGTCTCATTTAATTGTGTCGAAGATGGAAGAGTACATGTGGCATCATGACATTTGTTTGTCTTGAGTTTTAGATATATATATATATATATATATATATATATATATATGTATATATGTATATATATATAGATATATATGTATATATAGATATATATGTATATTATATATATATATATATGTATATATATATATATATGTATATATATATATATATATAATGTATATATATATATATATATATATATAAATTGAGTCATTTTTTATTCGTAGTCATGGCTTTAAGTATAATTATATGGAGATATTCCCAACTACTTATGACTCCATCATTATATGGAGATATTCCCAACTACTTATGACTCCATCATTATGAAAGGATTTTTTTTTTTTTTTTTTTTTTTTTTTTTTTTTTTTTTTGACAAAAGGTAAAGAAACAAACTAGAATTAGCTATTTCTTGCTTGCGTAGCAAGCTTATGAGCTAATGAAACTTCTGATCTAGCAACCTTTCTACATGAAACAAAAAGGTATCCTTCCGCTATTCTCTTAATATCGCTAACAATGGCGTCTATGTTTTGATTTGAGCATTCCTTATTTCTTAACGCAAGAATGACCTCTTGGCTATCCGAGTGTATAATTAGCCCCGCTGTTCTCCATGCCATATCCGAGATTGCCTGAAGAATTGCGTAAGCTTCCGCTTGAACTGGAGAGTTAGCGAAAATCTTATGCGCTGATTCTTCTGCCGGATCATTATTTGTATTCTTCCAGGCAATTGCTGCTTGCCATTCATTAGAGGCGGCTTTCTTCTTCCAAGCTCCATCAACAACTAACGTTTGAACATTTTGAATCATTCTATCCCCTATCGTCCATTCTAGATTTTTCGCTCCTTCCTCTCCATTGCTTGTATCCCTTTGGAATGAAAAATGATTTGATCTATTACCTTTATTCGAATTTCTGGCTCGTAACGCATGATCTCTGACTATAGACAGTATTCTCATCGGATTTGCGTTGTCTCCCTTAAAGATCACTTCATTCCGGTGTATCCAAATACCCCACAAGGTTGCTATAAAATCAATTTCGACACGCCCATCTTCCTCCACCTTCCTCTTTTTGAACAGATTCAAAAAATTTTTGATCCATTCCTGGAGCTTTAGGTGATTTCCGTTCGTAGCTACAATTCCCAAATTGCATCTCCAGATTCTTTGAGAGAGAGGACAATCTCTAAACAGATGTTCGAGGGACTCAGGTTGTTTCTTACAGAAGCAACACATGTTGTTGATACCTTGTATATTCCTCTTCCCAGGTTTTCAGCAGTTGGAAGAGCTTTATGGAAAAATTTTCCATAGAAAACTTCCATTTTGGAAAAATATCTGATTTCCATAATCTAGCCCAAGCGTTCGATGAGGGCATTAAGCTCTTTTTTGCCCCTTTGTTGAGAAACAATACCCGGATTTAGCTGTATATCCCCCTGATTTTGTTTGCGTCCACCCTATCTCATCCTCTATCTCCTGATGAGGAATGTGGGTAGCAAAAATTTCTCTTGCATCACCAGCATTAAAGAGTTCCCATATAACCGACGGTTTCCACTTTTTACTTTGATCAATAAGGTCAGAGACCCAGGTAATTTGGTGACGTGAATCATGAGATTCCGGGACCTTAGGTTTAGGCGTAAAGTTCACATGCCACCTATCACTGTCTATTCTTATCGACTTCCCATTCCCGAGTTTCTTGTACAGGCCATCTTTGAAAGCTTTGCTAGCATGGAAAAGGCTGCGAAAAGCATATGACCCTTGCTTCGGATCTTCATTATCCATGACCATTCTGATTGGGTCTTTTTTGTACTTTGCCACATATAGTTTGTGGATGAGAGAGTCTTTGTTTTTGTGTATCCGCCAAGCTTGGCTAAAGAGTAAGGCTTTGTTCACATGGGCTATATTCCTAAAACTCAAACCCCCTAGAAATTTGTGCTGTTCAAGAAGTTCGTTTCCTCCAATAAATCGGTTTCTTGTCCATGGAAGACGACCACCAGAACTTTAGTAGCAAAGAGGTAATATTTCTCGTGGTTTTTACTGGAAGAAGATAAATAGAGATGATGTTCGAGGCTAGAGCGGCTAGGATTGAATTGATAAGGATAAGCTTTCCCGCTGGGGAGAGCATGCTGAATTTCCATGTCAGGATTTTGTTTGCCGTTTTTGCAGTAATATCATCGAAGACTGAGGTGGTTCTTCCATCGACCTCCATCGGGCAACCTAAATGGATCCTATCTCTTTCTTGTCCTTAACTCCTAGCGTTTCCTGAGGAGCCTTCTGAATCTCGGAGGAGTATTAGGGCTAAAGATTACATGATTTATCGAAGTTAATCTTCTCCCCTGATTTTTCACAAAAGGTACTGAGAACATTTTTTATCGCCCAACAGTTTTTGGGGTTTGCTTTGAAGAAGAACAAGGCGTCATCAGCAAAGAATAAGTGTGATGATTAGGCCTCATTTCTAGCTATTTGTAACCCATTGAGCTCCTTGTTTCTCTGCATCTGAGAAAGATTTCGCGAAAGAACTTCCATACAAAGGATGAATATATAAGAAGAGAGAGGATCTCCTTGTCTGAGGCCAACTGATGGTCGAAAAACTTTTGACGGTTCTCCATTGACCAATATTGAGTAGGACACTGTGGTTATACATTGCATGATCCATGTTACCCAAATCTCTGGAAAGTTCATCCTTCGTAGCATAATTTCCACAAACTCCCAGCTGATCCTATCATAAGCCTTGCTTAGGTCCACTTTAAGGATCCCTGCGAAGTTTTTACCTTTCTTCTTTTTTCTAACCCAATTAATAATCTCGGTGGAATGAAGCAGTTATCCGCCATTTGTCTTCCTGGCACAAAGGCATTCTGGAATTCATCAACAATATCTCCCATAATCAACTTAAGCCTATTTGTAAGAGTTTTGGCTATAATTTTGTACGAAGAATTACAAAGGCTTATTGGTCTGAAGTCTTTCGTATCTTGCGGTCGGTCTTTCTTTGGTACGAGAGTGATGAAAGTTCGATTTTGCTCCTTAAGCAGGAAACCTGATGAAAGGAAGAGTTGACACTTTTTATTACATCTGATCCACAGTTTCCCAATTCCGTTGGAAAAAGCCGGTGGAGTGCCATCCGGGCCTGGAGACTTGAGAGGTTTAGGACTGAAGCACGCAGCTTTAATTTCCTCATTTGAGAAAGGCTTACTAATCAAGTTAATATGGGCTTGGGACAAAGTAGCAACCGGCAAGAAGAAAGGGTCATTAAGCTGGAGAGAATCTCCACAATTCCTACCACATTGATAGGTTTGCTTAAAACTTTCCAAGAAAAGATCTTTTATTTGTGCTTGATTCGAGATCCAATTTCCTAATTCATCCTTAATCGCCTTGATTTCATTTCCGCAGCTCTACCCTTGACACTTTTGTAGAAAAAAGCTGTAGACTACTCACCAATTCATCCCATCTGGATTTGCTCTTTGTCTCCAATATCAGCCTTTAACTCAATAGTGTTCAAAGTATTTGTTCTAAACTCTTTTTCTGTTTGAGCTTGATCAAAAGATCCAAGACCTTCTTGTTGTTCTGTGAGTTTGATATTGACGTCGCCCCAGTTAATGTTGTTTGCCTTCTTATAACTAAGACACCACCCTCTGATGCTTCTTAGTGAATTTTGAATCTTTCTTTGGAGAACAAAGGCAGGCGATCCTTCATACGTTTTCTCCCAATCTTTCTTAACCAGGTCGCAGACTTCTGGGTGGTGTAAGCTCCAGGCATCAAGCCTGTAAGGCCTTTTCCTTTTTTCAGTGCTTTGTTTGTGCAATTGGAGAATAAGCGGGCTATGATCCGATAACAGGATAGGCAGGTTCCAAACCTCAGCCTCGGGAAACTTATCCATCCATTCTGAGTTACAAAAGGCTTTGTCTAATCTTTCATAAATGACATTGATTTAGACCTATTGTTTGTCCAAGTGAAGTTTACTCCATGATAAGGATGTCCAACAGATGGTTTGTAAACTTCCAATTTATGAATTGTGTTGCTCCCCTAATTTTTAGTCCCTCCAAACTTTTGACTTTTATTCTCCACTTGATTGAAATCTCCTATCAATAACCATTTTCCTTTGTTATTTTCCATGATAGTTGTGAGATTTGTCCAAACTTTCGAACGATCATCAAAAACAGGCGAACCATAAACAAAGGCAACGTAATAATTCAACCCAGTTATATCCTGGATATTACAACATACATAGTTTTGTGAGATACTAACTGAAGAAACTACCACACTTTTACC
Source organism: Beta vulgaris subsp. vulgaris (assembly GCF_026745355.1). Lineage (NCBI taxonomy): Eukaryota > Viridiplantae > Streptophyta > Magnoliopsida > Caryophyllales > Amaranthaceae > Beta > Beta vulgaris. The sequence continues at coordinate 56,561,453 of NC_079203.1, forward strand.
CCAGCAAAGAAATAACCCCCCTTTCGTGCCCTCCGCATCAAACCCCTTACAATCATGAAAGCCAAGCTTACTGAAAATAGGCTCTAAAACAGAAACCTTACACTTGGTTTCAGACAAGAAAATACAATCAATACTATTAGTACTAGCTATGCTGGAAATAAAACCTAAATTATGGGAACTAAGGTTTTTAAGCCCCCTGCAATTCCAACTAAGAAGACTCATATCTTGAAGCAAGACTGTTGGTCAGCCGCACCTGATATCTTCTTCTTCAGCATAGTTTTCTTATTAGCCTTGAAACTTTTCCCTTCGGAGTGTGGAGCCCTCTCCGTCTGTAGGTTTTCCATCAGAAAAGTCCTCGTCACTGAGCCCAAATTTGAGAGTAGCCTTTCCTTTCGTTTTTTTCTGGACTTTGAGGCGCTTAACCCTTGGAGGTTCAGAAGGAGTTTGATCATCAGAAGGTGGAGAGTTGAGATCAAAGAGTTGCGCAGCAGTAATTTTTTGGCCTTAGCTTCGAAAGATTTCAGATATTTGGGCTATAAGGCCTTTATGCTGCCAAACCTTTCTTTTCCTTCTTTTGATGAAAGGGGTGGGCGTAGGGTCAATTCTTTGGAGAATCTTTATTTCTTCCAACTCCACAAGGCATTAAGATCCATGTTTCTATGGAAAGATCCCAATCTTCCAGGGAAATCGGAAGTGTGAATTAAAAGAACCTTGTGAAGTTGGAGTATTGGAGGAGTATAATAAGAGAGTGAGAATCAGAAGAAGAGTTTGTGGACAGATTGGTGGTATCAAAGCTTTTATAGTTGATGTTATGGGCCTGGGTTGCACAACATGTTGGGTCGAGAGACTTTGGTCAAAAGGAACATGGGGGTCCAGTTTGACCAACTGCCTTCTCATCCCAATCCGAAAAGGAGAGAGATGTGGCCCTCACTTTCTTTTTTGTGACGAGGATGCACTCGTGGGTTCAAAATCCGCACGAGTGTGTAAAGGAGAATTCGAAGTGGTGAAAGATGACAGACCTGTAGACTCGTGAACAGTAGTTTTTTCCTTGAGCAATCTTTCGAGATTTGTGTGATGTTTGGGAAGAAAATGTAAAAGTGTTTAGCAGAAGAGGATCAAACGGTCGGAACTTGGTAGAGCAGCATTTAGAGAGGGAGAATTTGGGGGGTTTTTGAAGCGTAGTGCTTCCTCGAACATAGGCCTTCCTGAAAATCAGTAGTAGATGTGGTTGAGGGTTTCGAAGTAGGGTATTGAGCCAAAAGGTATAAGAGAAGTCATTGAAAGGATCATTAGGAAACTGCAGACGGTCATTCTCCGAAATTTGGACATTGAGGAAGAGATCGCTAGATTAACTTCTTCGTGGGGGTGAAAAGGGTTAATGGTGTTTGTAGAAGGTGAAGGTGGTGTAGGAAAATTTTTTGAGTTGTTTGCCATTTTTGGGTGCTCGCTTGGGAGGTTTGAGAGGAGATTCTGAAGTACAATATTTGAGGTAGATGAGGTATAAATAGAAGAGATGGCAGAGTTTAAGTGTACTGACGCGAGGGAATTTGCAGTCCAGTTTCTCTTTCTAGCCCAGCATGCCAGGAGAAAAACTCTAAGAGCAGTCTGGAAGTAAAACTCAGGGCAATTTTTCGAAAACTTACTATAGGAAATTACTTTAGTACCCTTTGCATGAGAGTAGTGGGTATTATTGTAATTTCCTAAAATCAAAATGCATACTGCTATGAGAAAAACTTACCTGTAGGGATGAGGCTCATTTCTCCATGCAGGTGGTTGGGCACTTCTCTAGCATTTATCCTCCGTCGCTTCTCCTTCTCCCGCCTTAACTCTTCCAACTCCTCATTAAACTCATTGCCAGTAGGAGAGCATTTCCTCTTTGGTTGTTGATGAGTAAATGCAAGTGCCCCTTTTTCTTGGTCTTCGGTCTCCATTGTCTGGAAAAGGACAGAGGGGCTCGCGCTGAACGAGGAAAATTCATCATGAGTCTTGACTTGTGTATTGCTCCCCCGATTGAGACATCTTGATTTATCCATTTTCGTCTTCTTTCTTCCTTGATCATGATCATTATCATGGCTTCTCTTCCTTTTGGAAGATTCCGGACAATTATTTTCCTTACTAACAGGTGGACTCTGGTGATCGATGTTCTGACCATTATTTGGCTCCTCCTGGTGCCCAGCGTCTTGATTTGGTGGACTATCTGCTCCTGATGAACCACTTGAATCGGAGTTATCATGGTTTGATCCATCATCACTTAAGGTGCGCTCCGAGAGGCTATCACCCTCATTATCCCTCTGAATCAGGAATCCACCAGGTTCACTTGGGTGGTTCTATTTCTTTCAACACGTTTTAAACCTATCATCTTGTTTGTAAAGAGCGGAATAGCAACTTGTGAAACAATGGTAGGGTGCACACCTTGACCAATATCTTCCAGGACCATTCCAAAATGCCTGTGTGCAATAGCCATGGGTATTCGGCATCTCGGCCTCCTATGCCCAATTCTACCACATTTGTTACAGTAGACAAAAACTCCTTCGTATCGGAAATCCACCCAAACTCTAGGACCTTCTTGTCTATTAAAGTAAATACCTGGAACAAGTGGATTGTTGATAGGAATGATCACCTTTGCCCTTAAGTAGTCCTTAAAACCTTCGCGAGAAGATTCCTCGTCGAAGTAGAGGATAGTTCCTATTTTCTCTAGAGCTCTTCGCGCAGTATCTTCTTTGTTGTATAGGAGTGGTAAACCTTCCACCTTGATCCATATAGAAGCTCTTTGGAAGGAGTGAGAATCAAAGGATGAATATGGGACGCATTTAGTGAACAGGATTAAGGCTCCTTGGAAATTAGCTGTTCCCATATCAATGAGACCAGCTCTATCCCTATCATCCACACATAGGAAGAAGAAGACTTTTCCTACTTTCTTGACTGTGACTTCATCATGGGTTAACCAACTTGTCGTTACCCAGTTAGATATTTGGCTTCAGTGAATTCTCGCAAATCTTTAAACTTTCCTAGAACAGAGTTATAGAGAATGTAATCCTCCTGCGTAGTATCGTTATCTTCCGATTCGATCTGAATGCCTACTCTTCTAAGGTTGCCGTTTTCATTAAGTGGGTTAGGCGCAAAATTATTGTTTGGGTAAAAAGGAAGGTAAGGATCATCCATTGTGGATGGTGTTAGGAAGAGGATGTGAAGTCTGGGTGTGTATAGAAGTTTTTGCACTCGTCTATAGAATTTAGAATTCTAGAGAGAGATGGTCTCCTTTTTTAGAGAGAGATAGTGAAGATTTTTGGAATTATGAAAGGATTTATATGTGTACAATCTATGAAACAACTAGATTTTTGTGTGTGAATTGAAGAAGTCATTGAGTAGTATGTCCGATAGTATTATATATTGACCAATTGCATATCGTGCTTTGTTTGTGCATAATGATATGAGATGGATTATACTATTTCCATATTTTAGGAATTTTGCAACGTTAACCTAAGTTCATAATAATTGACTTAGTCACCATAACATTTGACAAGGTTATTAATTTGTTTATCTTCTGGTTGATGCAATAAGAACTAATACCTAATTTAAGCCTAGTTTGCAATTTTTTTTTTACACATAGTTTGCATAATGGAAGAATGTAAATCACTTGACCTCAATAGTCTAATTTTCCAGAGCGAGTGCAATATATTATAGTAAATTTGTTTTTATGAGTTACATCCTACTCAATATGTTTATCTTTCTCCAATATTTTTTTTATTAAATAAAGTTCTTATAAAATAATACGGACCATATTATGAGATATTTCTAACGCTTATAGTTACTCTATAGGGTTACACCTATCAAAATTGTTAGAAATTAAATAAATGTAAGAATATAATTGATCAAACTTAATCTCACAATTAGCTCTGCATATTGTAGAGTTATAAAATTCAATTAAGTTAGTCACTTAATACGCGACATTCCTCCATCCTAAATTAAGTTGCCTATATAATTATAGAGAACGTATTGTGTCGGACTCGTCCGACCATAATCTTTGGTCGGACGACTTTCAGGTGGTTTCAATTTTTTTTCAGTTAGTCTTAATTTTTTCAGTTAGTTTTAATTTTTTTTCAGTTAGTCTTCATTTTTTTTCAGTTAGTCTTCATTTTTTTTCAGTTAGTCTTCATTTGTTTTCAGTTAATCTTCATTTTTTTCAGTTAGTCTAAATGAAAGTAACTTAGGTCTAACTGAAAGTAACTTAGGTCTAACTGAAAGTAACTTAGGTCTAACTGAAAGTAACTTAGGTCTAACTGAAAGTAAGTTAGGTCTAAATGAAAGTAAGTTAGGTCTAAATGAAATTAACTTAGGTCTAACTGAAAGTAACTTAGGTCTAACTGAAAGTAACTTAGGTCTAACTGAAAGTAACTTAGGTCTAACTGAAAGTAAGTTAGGTCTAAATGAAAGTAACTTAGGTCCAAATGAAAGTAAGTTAGGTCTAACTGAAAGTAACCTAGGTCTAACTGAAAGTATGTTAGGTCTAAATGAAAGTAACTTAGGTCTAAATGAAAGTAAGTTAGGTCTAAATGAAAGTAACTTAGGTCTAAATGAAAGTAATTTGGATTCTTAGTTTTATTATTCTTTCATTTAACAACTAACTAATATTAAAAAAAAAACACTAACCTCTGCTTTCCTCTCACCTTCTCCTTCTTCTTCATTACTCTTCATGAATTTTTTTTTTTTTTTTTTTGATAAGGAAAAGAAAACTTAGACGGACCTCCTTAATCAGGAGGCCAGCCTAAAACATCCTTTCGGATGATAAGAGAGAAATCAACATCATACGGAGGAAAAGAGTACACGAGTGAAGGAGTAACGTGACCACGGTTGGCCCAGAAATCCGCCGCTCTATTAGCCTCCCGAAAGATGTGAAAAATTTGCACACTCTGGAATCGCCGCAGCTCCACATCTACATCACAAATAATATTAGCGATCTCCCAGGGAACATTCCAAGCCTTTTTGAGGGCATTGATGACTGCAAGATTATCCCCTTCTATAATAATAACAGAGAAGCCAAGAGCCAGAGCTGCACGAACACCTTCCCGAAGACCCCAGGCCTCAGCTTGCAGAATCGACAAAGACATACCTAACGACTTAGCTCCCGCAACCTGAACCTCACCAAGATGATCACGAATAACAAAACCAAAAGAAGCCTGGCCATTGCGCAGCTTCGAACCATCAAAATTTATTTTAACACAACCCGGAGAGGGGGGGGACCAAATGACAGCATCACCCGAACGGGGGACTTTAACCAACCGAGTCCCCGGACGAGAAGGGGAGCCACCATCAACAAGCCCCGATCGCAACCACCCTTGAGAGAAGCGATGAATAACAACCGCTGCCGAAAGAGGGGAGGAGGAGGAATCCTGAAAGAGCACTTGATTTCTAAAAAACCAAATAAACCACCATCCAATTGCCAAAAGGTTAAACTCAGAAGCAGATAAACTAGCAAAGCAATGGTTGATGAGATGGCTAAAACCAAAAGTCTGGACTTGGTCAATAGAAGGTAGAGCAGGCCACGCATAGGCCTCATGCAACTTAGCAAAAGTATCTAACATAAAAGGACAAAGGAAACAGAGATGAATAATAGTTTCAGAGTGATGATTACAAAAAGGACAATCTTGGGGGACAAAGATGTGACTCCTGTCAAGACGATCTTTGGTGGGGAGACCATCATTGCAAGCTTTCCAAAGAAAAAACTTAACCTTGGGAGGAACCGAAAGCGACCAAATCCACTCATAATCAATGGGAACAAGAGTGACAGAGGAAGCGCCTTGGGCTAAAAGAGCCCCTGATTTAACCGAGTATTCACCATCCGCTGACAAGCGCCAGAGCAGAGAGTCCGGATGAGAATGAACGGGAATGAAGCACTCAGAGATGGTATCCACTAGATGACTAGGGAGGAAGTTAGTTAACAAGGGTCGATTCCAACAACGAGAAGGCAAAATAAAAGAACTAACCAAAAGATTAGAAGAGCCCGGGGGAGGGAGAACTATGGACGCCAGCGGATACTGAAAAATCCAATTGTCTTCCCAGAATCTAATGCTCCGACCATCCCCAAGCTGCCAACGAAGCCCTTGGGAAAAGACCTCCCTTAATCTCATCAAATTTTTCCACTGCCAAGAGGCTAGCGAAGGGACTCTATGAGAAAGTAGCGACCCATTCTTAATATATTTCTTGGAAACTAGCTTAACCCATAAACTTTGATCATCCTTTAATAATTTCCATAGCAATTTAAGTTGTAAAGCAACATTATTAACACGAGCCGTTCGAAGACCCAGACCACCAAACTTTTTAGGTTTACAAATTCTATCCCAACCAATGAGGTTAGAATTGCCATTGGAAGGATCCTTATTCCAGAAAAAATTCCGATAAGATTTGTCAAGAGAAGAAAGAACTGATTTAGGTAATGAAAAGCTTTGCATTTGAAAGTTAGCTTTAGTGGCCAGATTGGACTGGATAAGGACTGTTCTGCCTGCCTGAGAAAGAGAGTTGGCCTTCCATTTAGGTAATTGATTAATCACTCGGGAAGTGACTTTACCAAAAGTTTCTTTTGTCACTCGAGAGGAAATAATAGGACATCCCAAATATTCCCCTAAGTCCTGCGATTCATCCATGCCTAGAATGGTAGCAAAATTACGTTTGGCAAATTCAGACACATTAGCTGTGACTTGAAAGGACGATTTATGAAAATTAACCAGTTGCCCGGATTGAGAGCAATATCTATCAAGGATATCTTTAATCAGTGAACAGCTAGCATCCGAGGCTTTAGCAAAGATCATAGTATCGTCTGCAAAAGTCAAGAAAGGGATGCGAATCCCCGAATGACCAGGCGTAACACCAATTAATTTATCCCGATGACTGCTGGCCAGCGCTAATTGACGCGCCAACAGTTCAGCACTAAGAATGAACAGATAGGGAGATAGGGGGTCACCTTGACGAATCCCCCGAGAAGCTTGAAAGGAGTCCCCAGGCACCCCATTCACTAGCACCGAAAAGGAGGTAGTGGAGATACACTCCTTGATCCATCCTATCCAGCGAGAACAAAAACCCAGTTGGGCAAGCATTTCAAGAATAAAAGGCCACTCTAGACGGTCATAAGCTTTTTCCATATCTAGCTTAATTGCAATCCAACCCGACTCACCACCTTTTTTCCGAAAAGAGTGAAAGACTTCATGGGCTAGGAGAATGTTATCTTGAATTAGACGTTCCGGGACAAAAGCCCCCTGCAGAGGGTGAATGATCTTCCCCATAACGCCTTTGAGGCGATTAGTAATGACTTTGGAAATAATCTTGTAAATAGTGGAACAAAGGCTAATTGGCCTAAAATGATTAGCTGAGGCAGGGTTATCAATTTTAGGGATAAGCGCAAGGAAGGTATGATTAATTTCCTTTAGAATTCTTCCAGAATGGAAAAAGGCTTTGACCGCCCTTATGACAGAGTTTCCGACGAGTGTCCAATACTTTTGAAAGAAAAACGGCGGAAAACCATCAGGGCCGGGAGACTTATCAGGGGCTAAATCAAAAGTTGCCGCCTGGATTTCTAACCCAGTAACATCTGCCACAAGAAGATCGTTGTCTTCACGCGAAATAATAGGAGAAATGGTCGAGAAATCCGTTTGTCTATTAAAGTGACATTGAGGGTTGGAAATAAATCGAGCCTGGAATTCTAATGTGATTGCACGGGAAATTTCAGCCGGAGCCGAAAGAGGGATGTTATCCTTAGTGATAAAATCTTTAATTTGATTGCGATTTCGGCGGATAGAAGCATGGGCATGGAAGAAACTCGTGTTAGCATCCCCTTTAGAGAGGTACAAAGTTTTACTTTTCTGTTTCCAATATTCTCGATCAAAAGCTAATAATTTTTCTTTCTTAAGAAGTAAAAGGTCTTGTTTCACTTTAAGTTGTTCATCCATTTGATTATGAAGAAGACTAGCTTGAAGAAGAGCCAATTTATCATCCACCATACGAAGCTGACGAAACACGTTGCCAAATTGGCTCTTGTTCCAACATTTAGTTTTTTCTTTGAGGAGCTTACATTTTTTGGTAAGGCAATACATAAAAGAGCCAGAAAAACGAGAACACCAGGTTTTTTTAACTAACACATCGTAGTCTTTACGGGAGCACCACATTTTCTCAAATCGAAATGGAGGAGCCTTATGAGTCTGGGAAGTAAAGTAATTAAGAGAAATGATGCAATGATCTGAGGAAGAAAATGGGTGGTGAGAAGTTTTAGCCTGTGGGAAAAGTGCTAACCAACTTGGGCTAGCAACTACCCGATCCAAACGTTCAAGAATATTATTAGCACCAGCTTTTTTCTTCCTCCATGTAAACCGAGCACCCGAGAAAGGAAGATCCACACAGCCAACTTGAGAGTAAAACTGATTTAGTACAGTTAATCTAGATTGACAAAAAGACGCCCCCCCAAGCTTATCTAATGGGGAACCAATTTCATTAAAATCTCCAATAATCACAAATGGTAACGAAAGACTTGCCACATAAGTTTCTAATTCAGACCAAAACTCAGGCTTAAAATTCTTTTTTGCAGGCGCATAAATAAACACAGCAATGAAAGTAGTCTGGGAGTTAGATAACGAAATTGTAGCAGCAATAAAACGAGAAGACTTAAAAACGACAGATAAAGAAAAGGGATTAATATTACAAGACTTCCAAAAAAGCCAAAGCCCACCTGAGAACCCTATGGTGGGGATGAAATCGAAATTATGAAAACCAGCTTGGTGCGCAATGCTTACAGAGGGAGGGGATTGGGATTTAACTTCACAAACTACCATAATCTTTATATTACAACTCTTACAAAAGTCCTTCACCTCAGAGATGGCATTTTTTCTACTAGCACCTCTAATATTCCAAAAAGCAATCGACATATTTAAACTATTTAAATCATGATTACTTGACAAAAAAGGAGGCTACCCAGATTAATTTCTCTTCCTCTTCAGAGCAGAGGTTGCATCATCACTCTCCATGTCATCAACTCTCCTCCGGACCGAACCAGATTGGGAAGAGAGAATGACTGGGAGAGAGGGATCCATCCCCAGTTGCTCAATATGCTTAACAATGGAGCTATCAGAATGAAGAGAGTGAAAAGAACCAGCATTAAGGGGACTAAGCTCACCAAGACTTCCTGAGCCAGCAGGGTCAACCAAAAAAATAGTATCATCATCCTTACCAGTAGCAGACAGTCCCAGACATGGCTCAGTAAGGTAGTGGTGAGCCTGAAGCTGGGCTTCACTCAGCAGCTCAGAGGGGCAGTTGACTCGCAGAGGAGTAGGGGAGCAACTGGGGGAAAGACTCTCCCCAGCATATTCAGTCTCAAGCCCAGGAGGTTGCGGGCGGTGGAGAGGGACTAGAGGGGCCAGAATAGTTGCCTCATCATCAGAGGAATCATCTGAAATTACTGGGTTCACAAAGATCAGCTTGCCTTTACCTTTTCCATGAATAGGAGGAGGAGGGAGAGAGTTTCCTGCATTAACATGAACAGCTTGCACAGAATCTTTAATAACAATACCAGTAGTCTTAGGAGTAGGGAGAATACCAACAGCAGACTTAGAATTAGGCAGAGAAGAAGGGACATGGTGCTTCTTAAAATGTTTAGACTGCACATGAACCACTTTAGCTTGCTCAGCAGTGGACTCATGAATTGCTTGCCCAGAGGCTTTAGCCATAGATAAAAATAAGTCTTTTTGTTTAGGGTTTTTAAGCAACTGCACCATTATTTCTTTCTTGGGAGAAACCAACAAAGGACAAATATCAATTTCATGGGAAGATTCCCCACAAAAGGAACAACCAGAAGAAAAATCTTCATACCAAATGACATACCCATGCACAAGATCACCAACCCTGCATACTTCAGCAAATTCCAAAAGGGGACCTTGGATATTCACACGCACACATGCACGTGCAAACCGAATCTTATTCTTCAACAGAGAGCTTTGATCAAGCCTGATCAGAGCCCCAATGTCATTAGCAGATAATAAGTTAGCAATAGAATCATAATTAAGCAACTCAGTTGGGAGGCGGGGAATGCGCACCCACAGGTCAACCCATTTTATCTCCTCAAGATAAGGATCAAAAAAGGGTTTCCAAGGCTGTAATATAAGCAAATCACCCTGAACATGCCAAGGGCGCTCGTTCCAGACAAGAGACACATCAGAGGGATTAGAAAACTTCAAAAGCAGCCAATTATTGCCCATCTCAAGGTAATCAACTTCACCTTGGATGAACTTCCAATCAGATTTTGTACGGGCTCTAATAGTACGCACATCAAGAGGGGCCGAAAGCATTTTAGCAAACAAACATGATTTTGAGAGGTGTTCTATATCAAGTTTGACTTGGGGGAGATCATCTAACACCACAAGTTCAGGAAAGGAAGGAGGGGGGGAGGGTCAGAGGCAAGAGACAGCCTACCAGAAGGGTTTTCAGAGGGGGGAGTTAAAGGTTTTTCAGAAAATAAGTAATCAGCAGGAGCAGAATTAGGGCTAGAAGTAACAACATCTTTAAAGGAGGGGGGAGTAGCCATAATAAATGAGAACGAATTCTGAAAGAATTTAAGGTGGACAGAGAGCATATTAAGGAAGAAAAAACTGAGAATAGAATGAATGAATACAATTCTTACCAAATCATACCTTTTATAGAACTGATGATATACCTGTCTTGAGTAATCGCCTGGGATTGGGCAACAGCTTGCATAATGAGTGAATCCATCACAATTAATGCAAGCAAACTCGAAGAGAGACTACCGAACTTCCTCTGCAACAGTAGGTCTGCAGACGAACACCCTAGAAACACCAAAAGTAGCCCAATAACAGCAGAGGAAACTCTACTGCAGCACACCAAACCAGAAAAAAGAAAAGACCACTCACAAGCATTAAATGCAAAGCTCCTCAGGACCCTAATTTCCCCGACGGATTTAAAGATAAATTCGAGAAAAAGAAAACCTCTAATCCAATTAAACGACTTTTGAGAGATAACTTGAGATGAATTAAACACATTAACACTCCAAATAGGATCATAATTACACCTCGAGACTCGAGATGATGATGAATTAGCCCAGAAGCTATAAAATTGATTTGGGGCAAAATAACTAGGGCGACTAAAGAGAAGATTAAGAGTTGCAAAGAGAAGCAACCAAAAAACTAGACGTTTGCACTTACAGAGATAAGATGCAGACAAGATATATGATGAAAAATTGAGGAAGAAGAGGAGATCGGAAGCATGACTTGGGGAAAAATTAAATTGGGGCTTTTTGCTAGGGTTCAAGGGCTGAGGAGCATTTTCTCTCTCTAACATCTTTTTTTTTTTTTTATTACTCTTCATGAATGAACGAATTTGTTATTCAATACTCCACTCTTTAAAGTTTTATGACATTTGAAAACTTTAATTAGTTTATGTTTTGCCAAGTGTGAACCTGATGGTAGAGATGTTCTGCTTTCTTTGCCAAATACCAACTGTAATAATATGAGAATCCTGCGAACAATTTATTGAAGAGGTTGAAGAAAGAGAAATCTCAACAGCAATAATGTACATCCTGCGAACAATTTATTGAAGAGGTTGAAGAAAGAGAAAGAAAGTGAGTGTAAGAATGGCAGTGGAGGAAAAAAGGTGGGAAAGAGGAGAGGCGGCTATTTGCAGATGGAAGGTCGTCGAGGACATTATCTTGCTCAGCTCGTCCGACGGAAAGTATTGGGTCAGACGGTTTGACCCAATACTTTCACATAATTATATCCCACGAGATTGAATTGCATTGTGCTTGAAAGAACAAAATAGCCAATATATAACACAATCCCTTTCTAAAATCTACACGATAGTGGGCCATTTTTTTTTCTAATTAGTGGGCTATTTCACAATCTTTAATCTAAATAGTGGGCCAGTTTTTAAATAATTTGTTTAAGAGTTAAACCTTTTTCCATTAATAAATTTAAAAATCAACTATGATATTTTTTTTAAGGAAGGAAATCAAGTATGATCTAGTTTTAAATATACAACATAATCTACTATTTTGCTCAAAACTCTTATTACAAAGCATATATAATTTTTTTAATAAGGTAAAAATAAACCTTAACAAGTTGGAGAAATAAAGGAGATCCCAACTTGTCAAGGGTGAGAATCGATCTCAGGATCTTCTGAAACCGGGAAACCACTAGGCTATCTCTCACTTTCAGTACACCCAAGTTTTAAAGGGCGAAAATTAGGAATCTCTCCTTTTAAAGGGGTGAGACTCGATCCATTGACTTCTGGGATCGGAGGTGATGCTAATACCACTCGGCTATCACCTGCTGCTCAGTACACCCAAGTATATGATAGATGTATTTTCCAACAAAGACAAAAAATACTTATCAAAAGTAAAATAGTACAATCACATGTTAATTTATACTACTTACTTTTTATTATGAACATAGCAATTAGCAATCCTAAATCCACCATTTAAGGGCAAAAGTAAAAAAAAAAAACCTAAAATTTCCAATTTCATAATTTTGACTTCAATCTCACACGTTCATATACTACCACACCCCTTCCTCTTTGTCCTGCCTTTTTCCGCACAAAATTCCCACTCAAAAATACTTCATAAAGCACCATTTTCCAAAAAAAAAATCATTTTCTTACAAGTAATAAATAAAGGGATTTTTTTTTGATGTGGGTTGCTTCCGTTGGATCTTCCTGAAACACGGAGATCAGATCACACCAGCAGAAAGAGGAGAGAGAAAGAAGAAGAAGAAGTTTCACTCTATATGCGCTGCATAATTTCATTCACTTCACTATTTTTTTCCCACCCAACTGTTTTTCTCTCTTTAATTTCTGATTCTTTCACATTTTTTGCATTTAAAAACCCAAAATCCTGACTCTTAGGAAGAAGATTCAATACTACTCATTGATCTGTTCAAAGTTTGTGCAAAATCAGCGGTTTCTGGAGGTTAGTTTTGATTTACATTGCAAGAAAAGTTATTAGATTTGGAATTGTTATAGTAGTTTAATGTATTCTTAGTTTGATATTTTTGGAATTATTGTGTGAAATTTTGTAACTTGTGTTGTGGGTATTTCATGGGTCTTTCATTTGATCATCAGTTGATGTTAATATGATTGTTTTGTATATTTATTGACCTGAAATATTAGAAATGGAGAGAAAACAATTTGAGATGCCCACTTTGAAAATCTGAAGTTATAAGACCTTTTTTTGTAGTAGAGGGAGGAAAATAAGGGTTATTATGTCTTAAATGTGACATGTAATTGGGAGTTTCCTGAAACTTTTGAGCTAATTTCTGTGAAGGGATTGAAAATTTGGGTCATTGGAGAATTTGGGAAATGGGGGTCAACTTTGTATTAATTTTTCCCTCTTTAAACTATCCCCTTTAAGAAAAATGCTTTGAATATGAGTGTGTTGGAAACAGCTTTGCTACTAGTATCAGCTGAATCAGTGGATCAGTTTTAGTAGGGATAACAATGAATAAGGATTAGAATGCATACATCTTTGCCACCCATAATCCGTCGATAGCGGTACTAATATGGGTGGTTGTTGGGGATAAATGTCGGAGATGGGTGTATTAGCTTGGTTTCCTCTTATAAGCAAATCGTGGAAAGAATTCTATTAGTTGAATTTACAAACTTGTGGACCGGAGTAGAGTCATCAGCATGTTTTAGGATCAGCAAGATTTGAATTTGTTTCAATAGTTTTAGAGTTGAACTATCATTTATATCTACGAATGTGTCATTTTTTGGGTGTTATTTGAATAATTGTAGAGCGATAAGAGATTGCGATTAAGAATGTTTAGGTGCCTTAAATTCTGATCTAGATATTAGGCAATTACTTAACCTACACCAGTGGCCTCTGGCACATCAGCTGCGGGTCTAGCATGGTTGGTAATTTTTGAGCCTATGTTGTTATCTGCACTGGATTGCTACACAAACTCCTAAGAGAATTCTAACTATTTCATTTGAAAATTAAGCTTTGAAACCTCTCAAACACAAGTGAATTCTTTACCCTATGTGCTGATAACGAAGTTGGTGAGTCCATGTGTTTGTCTATATATTCTTACCTCTCTTTTTATTCGTCTATGTCCACAAAGAACAATTAGATATGTACTATTTTCGTTAGCTCTTAAGATTTCTTGTTCGCTTCAATTGTTCTGCTAAAGCTGCCTAAAGAAAAAATGAATTTCTTAGGAGTTGAGATCTAGAATCTAGATATGTTAGACGGTGGAGTTACGTTTTTGACATGTGCTTTTGATTTCATCTTGTTTGCAGAATTCCTGAATGCTAATTTTTTTGGTCTGAAAAAGTGGTCCAACTTATAGCTGAACAGAGATGAGTGTTCCTGGATTTTAAGCAAACAATGGTCTTTAGCAAAATCACAGAATTCATCTCATCTGCAACAAATCGTCCATCCATGCGGCACTCGTCCTCCATCCCATACATGCAAGCTGGATTATCACCTCCAAAAGGTTCTGGTCATGGATTTAGTTTTAGCAATCCCGGGCAGATGAACATGAGGCTATCTTCGTCATTACAAGATTTTTCTCAATATCGTCGATTAGATCCTGAAGGTGGTGATTCAAATGGTGGGACTGATATCATCAATGGAAAGCCTTCTCATGCATTCCGTAGAGATATTTCCAGCCCTAGTTTTTCAAAGGATAAAGTACCCCAAGCAAATCCATTTACACGAAAGAAATGGATTAGAACATTGACGAGCCTCCTCTGCCTGCTTTTCTTTGGCTTCCTTGTGTTCATAGTTGGTCAATTTCTTTATTCTTTGTGGTCCGGTGGACCGTCCAAGTTTTATGTCGTGCTTGATTGTGGGAGTACTGGGACTCGTGTATACATATATGAAGCATCTGTCGCTCACAAGAAAAATAGTAATCTTCCTATCGTCTTGACATCATATTCTGGGGCATACAAAAAGCCAAAGGGACAGAGTGGGCGTGCTTATAATCGTATGGAGACTGAGCCTGGGCTTGATAAATTGGTACGCAACTCTACCGGTTTGAAGGGTGCAATAAAGCCACTTTTACGGTGGGCAGAGAAGCAGATTCCAAAGAATTCACATAAGAGTACTTCTCTTTTCCTTTATGCTACTGCTGGTGTTCGTAGGCTACGAAAACCGGACTCTGATTGGATTCTTAATCATGCTTGGTCTATTCTAAAAAGCTCCCGTTTCTCATGTCAACGGGAATGGATCAAGATTATCAGTGGCATGGAGGAAGCTTATTATGGTTGGATCGCTTTAAATTATGAAACAAGTGTCTTAGGGGCCATGCCTAAGAAGCCTACTTTTGGTGCTCTCGATTTGGGTGGTTCATCACTGCAAGTAACATTTGAGAGCAAGGAACCTGTTCAGAACAAAACTAACTTAAACCTGAGCATTGGACCAGTGAACCATCATCTCAGTGCCTATTCTCTATCAGGTTATGGATTAAATGATGCCTTTGACAAATCCGTTGTTCATCTTCTCAAAGGGATGCCAAAAGTGACCAAGGAAGATTTAGCTCATGGAAATGTAGAAATCAGGCATCCCTGCTTACATTCTGGATATAAAAGTGAATACTCCTGCTCACAATGTGCATCCCTGAACCAAGAGGCTGGGAGCCCTCGTTACGGAGAGAAAGACCTTGGCAAAGGAGGCAAACCTGGAGTCCCTGTTTGGCTTATTGGAGCCCCGAATTGGTCAGAGTGCAGTGCAGTTGCAAAGGTCGCTGTTAATTTGTCAGAATGGTCAGACCTTAGCCCTGGTATTGATTGTGATGTGCAACCATGTGCTCTTTCCGAAGATCTTCCCCATCCTCGTGGTCAGTTTTTTGCAATGTCTGGTTTCTTTGTTGTCTATCGTTTTTTCAACTTGAGTTCAGAAGCAACCCTGGATGACGTATTAGAGAAGGGGCATCAGTATTGCGATCAAACTTGGGAAGTTGCATATAAAAGCGTTCCTCCACAACCATTCATTGAACAGTACTGCTTTAGGGCACCCTATACAGTTTCATTGTTGCGGGAAGGCTTGCACATAACTGATGGTCAGATCATGATTGGCTCTGGTGGCACTACTTGGACACAAGGGGTTGCCCTTGTTGAAGCCGGGAAGGCATTTGCAACTAGAACAGAGCTTCATTCGCTTCAGTTATTTGAGATGAAGATAGATCCTGTGATCCTTTTTGCTGTTCTGTTGATATCATCATTTGTGCTGGTCTGTGCATTATCATGTGCTGGTAATTGGCTCCCTAGATTTTTCCGCAGAACGCATCTTCCTATCTTCAGGCATAATAGTGCTCCAGCTGCTGTCCTCAATATTGCATCTCCTTTTCGGTTCCAGCGTTGGAGTGCTATAACTTCCGGTAAAGTCTTGATTCCCCCTATATTATTTTGTTGTAAATGAACAACTATCTGGCATCTGCTCTCCATATCATATTGTGGACAAGCAGGTGGAATGGATTATTACAGATTTGCTCTGATCTTCAAGGGTATCTTCTTGTATGGTCATAGACCTTTTTTTAATCCCTCTGTTTCATAATATGGCTAATATTTTTCTTGGCTCAAAAAAAAAACAAGAAATATGAGAGAATAATATAAGAAAAGGTGGCCTCATGTGACAGGAGAGAGAAAACAAGTCCTAAATAAAATACAGACGCAAGTGCTAAGGTCATTGTGAAACGTTCATTATTAGTAAGTGTTAGGCTTATTGAGAAATAGAGAGAGTAAACGTTTGACGGACTTGCTAATGGTTGACTGCAGCATGTCAAATGAGAGGTTCTATTTTTTTGGCAGATGTCAGCCTATAAATTAATATTGAGCACTTCAGTTGAGTTTGCAATACTGGAGTGATATCAATTGCTGGACCTTTTGTCTGCTCCTACACTTGCACTTGAAGAGCAATATATAGTATATTAAGATGTTGATTGTAGTGAAGAAAGTCTCTTTTCTGCCTGTGGACTCGCTATTACCTTAGAGATAAGCACTTGCTCGATGATGTTGATTGCTAACCAATAATGCAATTTTGCACTGAATGAATAGATGAAGTTGTAATATATACTCCTATAGAATGGCAGACAAGAAAGATATGATTTGTTTGCTTGCATGCATCTTCTAGTCTGCAGCTTTTGATGTTTAGCTCATTACAGTTAACTTTTGTCCTACCAAATGATGAGAAAATTCTGGGGTTTTTCAGGGGATGCTAGAGTGAAAATGCCACTGAGTCCAACAGCTGTGGGTGATCAAGAAAGGTCATTTGGCATTGGACATTGGTTCGGTGGAACTGGAAGCAACATTCAGCTCACTGATTCAGCAGTAGGTGGTGTTTCACACAGTCCTTCATCGGGTAGCTTAGGACAAATGCAATTTGACAACAACGGCATGGGTGCAATGTGGAGCCCTCATAGAAGTCAGATGCGTCTTCAAAGTAGACGGTCAGCATCCCGAGAGGATCTGATGTCTTCTGTGGCTGATGGAGTGATGAAGGTTTAGGTCTTCATAAATCCTGGTATGTTATTTTCTGCTATATAGCAAGTCTGTTATACAATAGCTCGGTATGAGTTAGCCTCCATGCCCTATCTCCAATTTTTGTCCCTTATAGTTTATGTTCTCTTTCACAGTTTCCCTGTTAAATCTTGAAATTATTGATAAAAAGTAATCTACACCAGTACATAGATCTATACCACCTTGTTGGTCGTTCATGTGTTTTATTTTCCTTCAAAATACTCTGTACATCTTATTCATATTCATTTGTAAGTGTTCTTGGAATATAATGTCTTGCTCATATTAGGGTAAGAGAGACCCCTTATTTTCAGTTGAGCCTTTGATATGTTATAATCAGACCAAATCTAGAAATCCTGCATTGGGAAAATTTTGAGTGTTCTAGGTAATGTTGGCATAAAGCTTATGTTACACGGAGTCTTCGTTTTACCTCAAATACCTGTCAGAGTTTCAACACTAGCTATGGCCACTAGTACACTTCACTTTGGGCCAAACACGAAGATTTTCCACATTATAGCCGAGCCTTGGGAACATACCCTAGTCCGACCAACATAGGTATAAAGTCTTCAAGCGAAGGGTTTCTGATATTGAGAACATTTCAAGGTCACACCTTGATAGAGATTGATTATGCAACAGTCTCACCCTCCTGTTTCTTCACACCTCAAATGAAAGTCTGGGTTCCCAAAAGTGAACACAGGAAAATCTTCAGAATTCCTCTTCCCTGGAAGTTTGGCCAGAAATGAATTATTCATTACATTTCAGTTCATCTATCATATACTATACGATCTTCTGGATAGATCATTCTCTCACTGTTCACATGCCTACAGAAATATATCGTTGACTGGGATGATTGCCTGCTAACGAGCTATTCATGATCCGAGATCGCTATTAACTTCAATCGAAGAGGGAATTCCACACTACCTGAGGGGCACATGCAAAAGCTGTTCAGACTCCTAAACCGAGTATACAAAGAGCGTCGAGTATTACTCTTTTGAACCGGCAGAGACCCTATCTGTAAATCACACATTCAACCAGAGGTGGCAGCCGTAAAGGAAGCTAAAATTGAGTTGTTGAGATCTTCTGGCTAACACCTTTTTTTCCCTGAATGTGCTATAATGTTATTCACTGTAATCCATCTAGGTGACTGCTGGTCACTAATTAAATTTTGTTTTCTCTGATGATTAATGTTGAACTGATTGCACAGATGATTCTTTCTGGTGATCAGATGGAAGTAAATACAGAACCATATATATAAATATACTACTTACTATTGAATATAACTTCTGTGGATACTGGTATTTCTGCATTGTGGAAGAAGCAGTTTTAACCCCTTTTCATCGTGGAAATAATTATAATTTCGTGTTATAAATACATTTTGCAAGATCGCAAATCTTGTCTTAACAATAGAAGAGCTACTGTGAGTTTTCGTCCAGTCACCTCATCATTGTACGCTTCCCTTACCACACATTGACATTGATTGTTATTGGACATTTTCAAGTATGTTACTCGGACACGGATTGAGTGTCTACTCGGATACGAGTGTCCAAGTGTCCGACTCGGCTATTTTGTAGAAAAAAGTCAAGTTTTTAGTTTAAAATGAAGTATCCAAGTAAAGTGTCGTGTAGGACACGACACGACACGACACCTCGCTTTTGAAGTAATTGAAAATGTCGGAGTAACACTGATTTTCAATAATGATAGATGGAAAGAAGAAAAAGATAGGATATCAAATTCTTTTTTAACTATGAAATGTTGTATGTGGTTCATTAACGTTCTTGAAAAGCATTTTATTACATAATGTAGGACAACCGTAGCGATTTGATACTTCGGTGACAAGGGACATTTCGTACTCTCTGGCCCCACAAGTAGGGTCTCCGATCAGAAGAGAACATGAAAAAAGATTAATCACTACTTGTGGATGTTCCTCTTCTCAAACATACTATTCAAGAAGCTGAGTCAATTTATTGAAATCACTATTTGTACATACATCATCATGTTACCTTCTAAATCTTTTTTTTTCTGATCACCTGACATTTATGATGATTTTTCATAAAAATGAAATTATCATAACATAACTCGCGATAATTTTCGATATTCAGATTGATCATAGTTGAGATTATTTATGTGAAGTTTGTCAAAATCAAAAAAAAGTAAAGTTTGCCAAAAAACATTTATAAAATCGTAGAACTGAAATTTAAAACTTCACATACGAAAAGATAGGACAAAAGCTAATTACCCTTCAACTTTATAAAGCTTTGTATACTTTTAACATGTACAATTGTGTATTGTCTATTAACATGAACAGTCTTAATATTGTGGCATTTGGATGCTATGTTCCCAATTGATGTAATGTAGGGACGGCAAAGAAAAGGAAAAAGCCTTTTTGTCCAAATGAATTATTGCTACATAATTTAAAAGCAAAGTACACATTTTGGAGTGCACTTGTGAGTTATATGATCAAATTATAGTATATCTTGTAGAACCTTTAGATGCTATAATTTGTGTAAAAAACATTGATGATCAATGTCACACCACGTATCGCTTATGCAATACTTATACAAGATATTCTTGTAAAGAGTAACGCATATAATTTTTTTTTATAATGGTACTATCAATTAGCCCTTCAGAAAATGGATGATCAATAGTAAATTGTATGAATGATCCTATAAAGGCCATAAATTATTACGTAATTATTTTTCCTACAAGTAATCTGTTCTAATTTAAGAGCATAATCACATATTCAGCATGAAAACTTTCTGTTAGACCAAGCTACACATTGATTGCTTCCGAACTTCTGCATTCTGATGCCACAACTCACAAGCATCCGTTGTGTACTACATTTCGGGTTTACAATCACCAGATTCGTTGTTCTGTTATAATGCAGCGAATGAAATGAAAAGGAAATTCTGATTACAGTAACTAAAAAGAAGTGAACTTGGGTAATAAGATTAATATTCACTAAATCAAAAGATAGTACAAGTTAAATACATCTAATTCTAGGAGAATAAATTATAAAAAAAAAGTCATTCCCCCATTTCACCAGGTAAATCACTTTGCAAGTGAGAAAGACGAAAAAATCCACCTACATGACGTTAAGACCTTCAGTCTTTTCTCTCAGCACAGCACAGTGAAGGTTTCTTATCAAAGGATTGTTTCCATATCCATGCTCATATATACAATGCAGCAGAATGATCAACCAAAAAAGAACTCTGCTACACTGATTCAGTGGCTGAAAATCAAGTGGTGAGTAGCTCAGAATGGAGTATTGAATCAAATGAAACAATAGGCAATACCCAATGTTTATGGATGGAGCCCATTACAGATCAACATTGTCAGACTCCTTTCCTTCACTATGCCAAGAAAACAGCCAAAAAAACAACGATGATAACTTACTGGATGCAGCCACTGGTGCTGCTTCTTCCTTCACTCTGCATATAGCATGATAATCGTGTTTCATATGAGGCTCAAGTATCCTTTCCTGAAAGATAAAAAACAATCTAGTAACTGACATGTGAAATCTCAAACTGACAATAGCATCAATATTGAAGTAGTACTCACCTTAAAAACTTCGAATGGACAAAAGTCAGAGTTGTCACAGCCCTGTTCAACAGAGCAGCAGTATATCAGGACATCAATAATGACAACTACAGTGCTCTGGAACCAAGATTAAAATTTGTACAAGAGAGGCTACAATGCTCAAGAACCAAACAATCAGGAGGCCAAGAAGTTTTGAGCAGCAAGAGAAGGTAACAGGTAAAAGGTATGCATATGTACTTTGCCTAAAATTATTGCTGCAATCGACTGATTGAGTTTCTATTGGCATGGCTGCACTTAATTAAGTTTATTTATGTTCATAGTGCATGTATAGCTTTGAAGTCTCTTGTTAAAGTAGAATGACATTCATGACGATCTTGCAGTCTTTTTAACTCCTCTCTCAAAGGACAGAAAGAGGGAAACAAAAGAATCATTCCATCCTTTGAACACATGTCTTCATTCGGCCTATGTCCTACAGTTATGCATGTCAATGTATAATATTTCTAGTTAGCCAGCTGAAACTTACAGGTAAAGGTACTGGATGCTCATTATGCAGTACTTGAACAAAATACTTGCTTGATTTTCTGGCTGGACAGCTATAAAGTACAAGCATATTGTTCCCAGCAAATGGAGCCACAGCACTTCCCCTCCAAGCTCGCCTCTTGGGAGGCTTTGGAGGGAGTTCCAATGGTTTTTCCTTCAGTATAAGATTATATTCTGTAGAACATTCAAAGAGCAGCACCAAGTAAGGATGCAAGATCCCGGATAATAGATAAACAAGAAGTAAAATATCCCCAGCGGAAAGGATAAGGAGCATGACAAGGAGATCCTGAAATTATCCTCACCAGAGCCTTGAAGAAAGAGACCAAGCAGACATGAGAATGGAACCACAGTTTCTGCATGAGCGAATCGAAGCCGTGCTTTCTCATAACTCCCACTAGGCAGTGCTTCTGCAAGACAAGTGTGAACATACAGGTGAGGTGAGAATGCTACACCCATCAAGCATCAATTAACTGGATGCAAGGTTACGATTACTTTCATTTGAAAGTCTTCATTTTCATACGATATCATTGCCAAGTACTACAAGTTTATAGATGTAAAAGACTTGGAAACATGAACTCAACAGATCGGCAACGCAAAAGGAAACCCTTAGCACCCACCCTAAATCACTCAAGTAGGAGCATCCTCACAAGTTCTAAACTTCTCATAATCTCAGATAACCGTGTCAAATAAAGCTTCAACACCACATGAGGGTATTACTCACTAAAATAAAAACAAAAATAAAAAATACCACTCTATGGTAGAGTATTAACAATTATAAGCTAACACTCATAAGAGCAAGAATCCTTGAAGAAGTGACACAACACACACACGCATAATAAAGTGACTCGATAGCTCGAATCAGAATTTTTCTTGGTGAATAAACCGAATGACCTAAAAATCTCAAACTCCCTGCATTTTTTTTATCATTAGTGCACGATATTTTGGACAGCATCACTTAGTATGGGTATAATCTCAAAAATTCTGCTGCATCGAACACAGAAAAGAAAAGGCCTGTGAAATGCTTTTATATCTTTCCATGTCGAGCTAAAGATGTGACATCCCAAAATTTTATGACCCACAATGTATAAGCACCACTAAGTATTCCATGTTGGAGATAAGATTAACATCAAGGCTAAGTGTTCAACATTACTTAAAAGTAGGCGATATTGCAGCATTTAGATATAGTAGTAAGCATGATGCACGTTCATTTGCAAAAGTACAGAGACCATTCAGATGGTGAAAGCTCAAGCATCTGCACCGCGCTCTATAAATTTATAAGAAAAGTGTACATGATCAACCAATAGCATCAAGATATGGTGTTAGTGGTTATAGCAGTCACTCACACATGGAACACTACCTTAAAGGAGTTACAAGAGCAATTCAAGTAGAGGACAGAGTCCTTGTTAAGTCACCATATACCTAAAAAGAGGCATCATCCCCCAACCAGCAGCAAGTAACTTATCTCATGTTCAAAGGCTACAAAAGAAACACAAACCACATTGTTTTAATACCTTCATTAGACTTGACAGCAAGCTCCATAGACTCAACTACATCTTTCAGCAAAGGCAATCCCATCTTGTAGTTCACAGATTTTCCATACCCTTTCAACACAAACACCTCCAGATCATCTGTCCATTCCAGCAGAGCCAGCTACAAACAAAAACAAAATATACATTACACAGAACAAAAAAAACTCGCTTTTTTCCCCTGTTCATGTTTTAGGCCTTCTTATTTGTCGCCAAATAGTTGATGACTTGATGATGTATTAGAGTGCATCTACTCAGAAAAAAAGAAAACGGCTTCCCCTTTAGATGAGTTCCAAACTCCCAATATAATCCATAATCAATCCAACTTTCCAAACCTTGAAATTGAATATAGAGGCAGAGATAGAGTCTGAGCCTGTTAAATAGCTGAGAGAGAAGCCAGTATAAAGGGGGGATTGTAATCATTGTATTTGGTTAAGATTAGTTTTGATGAGATAGAGAAACAAACACAAATACAACAAACCTTAATACTTGCACAAAAGCCTAAAAATCAAGTTTAAAAAGCAAAGGAAGTATAGAGGAACTTCTGACATGCAGGTGGCAAATTGTCACTGATACACAACAGTCTAAAGTTTTAAAATAGGAAGGGCACTGCAACAAAAAAAAAAAAATTGCATGTATATCCCTTCTCTTTATTTGTAAGCTTTAAATAAGGTCAACAAAGTGTAGGTGGATCTCATCCTATATTGGTGCCACTTATAGTTCTAGGACTGGATCAATCATTAAAAAGCAAAACCATATAAAATGACGAACAAATGGCCGAATGCATTACAAGTCTACGTACCTCAGTCGGGTTAAAAAGCCCACAAGCCTGATTGGTTATGTCTAGTAATGACGCTTCCTGCCATTGGAAGATCACATAGTCAAGCAAACAGAATAAACAGCTAACTACCATACATCTTTTTCATTAAATCAGAACTTCGCTACCTAGGAGAAAGCCCACCTGCTTGCATAAGAACCAGAGAGAAGATATATCTTGTCTGGTGAAATTCAATCCTGAACGTCCAGACAAAGCATGGGTGATTTCGTCAAAAATAGGTTCCTTAAGTTTTTCAACTGCAGGTTCCTCACTTTTCCTGTAGTTCTGCATTCATATAGAGAGGAAAAGTAAATCAAATTGAGTAGCCACCATGAATTTAAGCACCACAAATCTAAACACTCACAGGCGAAGTATTGTCAATTTAAATGCTAAAGGAACTTTATAGAAACATTATATATTAATTACTTGTTGAAATATTTTTGAGCAAAAGATTGACATAGACACCAGCAAATAACAATATAATCTACGCAATATCCCCGCAGGAAGATGGAGACAAGGGTGAAATATTGTACAAAATTACCAAATAGGAATCTGCAGCAGCCAGAATCGAAAGGGTTGAAATTTTTTGTTTAGCATGGCATTGGCATCTGTATATTAAATCACAATAAAGATGCATAAACAACCAGATGCATGTTCCTTCCATTATCAGAACTATCATATTTAAAATTCTCAAGATGGTTGCCACTTGCCATGCCAAATCATTAGATGATGCACACAGCGAATAGAACATGCTAAGAAAAGGAAATCAAGCTATAATTTGTGGAACAAAGTGAAGGTATGTTCTGAATTTTCAGAAAGCTTCCATGTACGCTCAACAAGCACCATTTCATGTGAAACTAGTGTTTAGGCCCGGGTTACACCCCGAGTAATGATATTTTCCATTTATTAGTATTTTATTTTCAAATGATAACACTAAATATGACATGGTTTAGTGGTTAAGACTTTAATATATGAGCTTGAAGTCACGGGACCAAATGTTATATAAAGCATTTTCTAGATTTTTTATTGCATGTGAAATTGTGAATTACATGGATAGGAGAGCACCACGTGGCATCGTTCCTTATTTAGGAACGCCTTTTAATATATTAGTATAGATTTTATTTGCAACAACTGATCAAGTATGTTGACGATACCCCACCTTGTAACTTTGGCAGGTATCAAAAAACCTCAGCAATAAGTCACTTGCACGACTCTCAGTACTAACAGCAAAAGCACGATGTTTCCCAGGCCCAAGGCTTCCTCTTCCGCTAAACAGCCCCATCGCAAATGCCACAGCACTAGCAGACGCCCGAGGAACCTGCAATAATTCAAATAAAATAAAATTAATGAGTATCATAATGCCTTGTTGAGAAAATAGAAAGCAAATCAAAAGAAGATAGAGGAGACTTGAAATTAGAATGTAATCCTGGAAGTTCTTAATAGAGTATCTGCAGTCTAGCATAATATGTGTGGTAAAGCAACTGAGCTACATAGGACTCGAGAGGATTTAATTGCTACCTGAGTTGCTTTGATGGTATACACATCGGGGTGGTATTCATCATTTAGCAGATCTGGAAATTTTTCTCGAATCCTGATTCCAAGATCATAGAGTTCATCTTCTCCTTTGACAATCAATTCTCCTCCTTTCACCTTTCCTTTCCATGGAGACGTCCAGTCAAATAACCAAGCAGGAACATTATCTAAAGACAGTTTGCGTTCTTTTGCATCTTCTATGAGTGCTTGTAGTGAAATGGCTAGCCTTTCCATTTCCTTCATTCGTTTCTTAGTAGGGGCTCTTGTTCCATGCCTCGCCTGTGAGCTTGATGTGGATTAGTATTGAAACAATGAATCATTTTTATACATACTGTAGCAGCTAATAGAGAAGAATTAATGAACAAAATTGACAAAACTAGGGACAATGCAAGCTCACCCAAAGTGCAATACACTAGGATCAGACATTATCCCTAGACAGAATTATGAACCTTGCAAAGCTTTCACATTTTAGTATGACATGGATTCATGGAATACCCACAATTACCCTGGTCATGAATTCCATTTTATTGTTATGAAACACGATATTCTGGTAGACTTGATATTATTCATGCTAAGACAGCAGTCAACAAGCTAAGTAGGTAGAAGGAAATCATCAATATTAAACCCACCAAAATTGTCACATCCAACAGCGACCAAAATAACCTTTGTCATCAATTACATGTAACCAACCTAAACCAACACAATTTTGGTATGCAAGCTTTTTGGGAAGGAGAAATTGACACAAAATATGAAACTTAAGAAAGTAGTCATCTGACTCATAGGCTGTAATCTGTATAGTGAATGACAACACAATACCAGCACAAAATTCCTACAATCAAAACTTCCACCCACCCAAAGAATGACAAGGAAGACCACATTAAAATCGACTCGACAGCGTCCCACCACGACGATTTGAGCTCTCATTGATGCAGTGATCCTAGACACATAATACTAAAAGTGAGAGGTCCTAAACACTAAAAGTTAGGACCTTTGAATGCAAAAGTGCAAAACAGCCAACGACGGATAGTATCAACTATCAATTATGTCCTTTTCAAGATTATAAACTTAAGAAACTAGTCATCGGACTCATAGGTTGTAGAGTCAATGAGAACACAGATACCAGCACAAAATTCCTATTAATGAAAACTTATTCACACCCAAAATATGACAAGGCAACCCACATTAACATCAACTCAACGTCTCAACCGTGCCACTCCACGTCGATTTGAGCTCACATTGATGTCAAGCCACATAATACTAACAGCAAGCTCACAAATTTGGATACATGGTACATAATGATACCTAGTTTTCGCATACAATCTTGCAATATTCACTTCTTATAAAAAATTCAATCACAATGTCTCTAATTCTATGTACAGTTCCACTCAATACAAGCTTAAGCAGCAAAACATAAATCAACAATAAACAAATTCAAACTAAAAGAAGAGATTACCACAAGATTAAGATGAATTGGTGTACAAGTATCAGGTATATTCGCCGGTACAAATGAATTATCCACCAAATCTTTCACAACTCCATATCTGCAATTCAAAATTCAACCACATTACCAACCAAAACCGCCAAAAATTCAAATTAGGGTAAACTAATCACAAAAAAAAACCTAAAACATTCAAAAATGAACAACAACAAAAAAAACGAGAGTTCGATCAAACCTGGAAACGGTGGAGAGATGCTGGCGAACATCAAAAGGTTCATCGACGATTAAACGAGCAGAAAAAGAAGAAGGTAGAAGTAATAGTAATATGAGGAGAGAGAAAATAGCATGTAGCATAAAAATGACGATCAATTTCCCTTTCATCTTTACTTTCACTTCCATTTTCTCTCTTCGTGAAGAAATTTCTGGTTTTCTCTCTCCTCTTACGCATTTTATAGTGTGGGAAAACGAAGAGAGGACGACATGTGTGCTGCAATTTTGGAATGATGAAAGGTGACAGCCCGTAGGGGAAGGCCACGTGGAATAACTATAAATTCCATATTTATTATATATACATATATACTCAAAGTAGGAGTCACCGGCCCTCCTTGGCTTGGTGGTTTTACGCGTGGATTGTAAACTCCAGGTCAGGGGTTCAAGGGCTGGTAAGAGGAGAGAGAGAGAAAGAAAAGGAGTTTATAAAGAGGTATTATAAAATACCTTCTTTTTTTTTTTTTAGTACAATTTTGAGATTTTGGCTTTCAACTATAGTTTTCTGAAATAATTAGTCATGTTATTATGGGAATCTCTTATAAAAGTTGTATGGGAATGTTTTTTTTTTTTGAAGCGTTGTCTGGGAATGTTTTTTTTTTTTTTGAAGCGTTGTCTGGGAATGTTTTTTTTTTTGAAGCGTTGTCTGGGAATGTATTCTAATTCGTGGCTATTTAAAAAAAAAAAAAAAAAAAAGAAAGAACTAGGGGGGATCCCAAGCTTTGCGCTACCCTAAAGGCTAAAGCATCCTTACGGATGATTACAGCAAAGGGGAAATCAGGGACATCAAAAGGAGAGAGGATGACAATCGACTTCATATCAACATTGTGGGGTATCTGGATTCACAGGGAATGAAATTATCTTCAAAGACATTCCCCCAAACCCGAGCAGAATTATCGATCTAGCAAAGGAAAGCAGCAGAAGATCCAACAACAGCGTACAGAAACTGCAAGGGAATAAACAAACAAACAGAGCCTACACTATAGAAGATGAGGAAGAAGGGAAGTCCATTTTCTGGTCTCGAGGAAAGCAACTCCAAATCAGACACATATATTAGTGGTAGACGGAGCTTGGAAGAAGGAAAAGAGCAAGAGTAAATGGCAAGCAGCAATTGCGTGGAAGAATATCTCTCAAAGCTCAGGAGAAGAATACGCTCACATAATATTTGCAAACTCATCCTTACAAACGGAAGCCTACGCGATTCTGCAAGCAGCCAAAGACATGAAATGGAAATGCTCAGACATAATCATAAAAACAGACAACTTAGAGGTCGTTCGAGCCCTTCAGGAAAGCCAAAGGATGGACAAAAATATAACCCTCAATCATTCTAGAAATAAAGCATATAGCTAATAGTTTTCAGTTATTTTCCTGTATTAAAGTCAAAAGAGAGGAAGTTCTACTAGCTCATAATCTAGCTAAAATGGCTAAAATAGGGCACACTTCCTCTCCGTATGATTAATATCTTGCTTTACCCATTGTCAAAAAAAAAAAAATAGTAAGTCGTGTTAGTCGTCGTGTGACCACAATGCGCCATCCAATCAACAGCCGCATTAACTTCCCGAAAAGCACGCCGAATTTGTACATCTTCAAAAAGATGTAAATCTTCACCTGCATCTAAAATAATTGAATCAATCGTCCAAGAAATTTTCCAAATCTTTCTAATAGAGTTAATAACAACCAAATTGTCACCTTGAATAACAATTTTATTAATACCCAAAGACCTAGCCCCTCTAATTCCTTCATGAATCGGTAAAGTATATTATATTAATATTTCCTTCATCTTTTTCTAAACTTTCTTTATACTTGACTTAAATGCAATGCCCGTCTCTACGATTTTATTTCCTATGAAAGTTTGATCTACCAGTGATGTGTAGTATTCAACGTCTAAGATTTCTCTTAAAGAAATGGGGGAAAACAAAAAGAGATAGGCAGATAGAGATGGGCATGGGTCGGGTCGGGCCTGTTCACTGGCTCGGCACGCGGGCTTCGGTAAAGCATGAGTGGCGGGTCGTGCCGTGCCGGGCTTGAAATTTTTAAAAATTGTCCGCCGGGCGGGCTCGTGCTTCCTGCAGGCTTAGCCCATGTTTTATGTTGTTTTTTTGTATTTTTGACAGTTTTAGGCTAAAAAACAAAGGAAAGGAGCGCTCGCCCCGCGGGCCGGCCCACTCGAGATCGTGCGGGTCGAAAATAAAATTTCTTGACAGTGATAGGCCCGCGACCCACGTAGCGGGCAGTGGGCCGGGCCCAAATCGTGTCGGGCCAAGCTGCCCTCCCACCTCTATAGATAGAGTATAAAAGTCATGCATGTCATAACATATATAATTGTCTTAAGCGTTTACTACTATGAGTGGGCTTGCTAATCAAGTTGCGTTGTTAGAGATCAACTTGTATTGATCAGTTCGATGAAAATTCGATTCGAAATTAAAGGACTCAAACTTACTCAATTTCAGGATCTTTATTTGAGCATAACCAATGATACGCATAGCCCTCCTATTTATGGTCATCAATTACCATTTACCACCCTCTAAGGATGAGGAGCTAGCTCATGTGGTAGAGCACTCCCCTCTGATCTCTGAGGTCAGGGGTTCGATCCTTACTCCCAGCATTATGTTGGGGTATTTCCTTAGCATGCTTTGCATGCATGACCAGCCAATGTGCTGGTAGTTTCTACAAGGCTAGTAACCTTGGTAGGGGTTAGTCCTTGGGCTGACTTAATTTCCCAATCAAAAAAAAAAAAAAAAAAATCAATTACCACCCTCTTAATGCCCTTCACGGTTGGGTTCTTGATGGACAACTGTTCTTCATAGTTTTCCTTCTTTTCTTTTCTCTAATTTGTTTCTTTATATTATAATTCTACCTTTTATTTTGGAAAATGTTTTCCCTCCACCATAAACGAAGCCTTCAAGAGGGGAGTTGTTGGCCTCACTCTTTATCAAAAGTGTTAACCAAACGAAAAATGCTAGCTAAATATTTTTCTACCCTTACTTCCATTTAAAGTTCGATAGTCTCTTTTACCCCTTAACTCATATGGGTGATTATTTTTTATATCTTACATGTACAAACATATTTCCTTAAATATTTAACAACAAAATTACGAATGTGAAAATATAATTGTTAGATGTAAAAAAATTTATGGACGTATGAGATACAAAAAAAGTATGAATATGCAAATATAATTTTTGTAGGTACAAAAAAAATTATAAAAGTAAAATTTAGATTTTCATGCGCATACATTGTCTTTATATTAATACAAAATATAACACGGAACCGAAAACCTATTTTTTAAATGTATTGAATATTGAAATTTAAGAGAAGATGTATAACCTACTCAAAGTTTACATTGTGCCAACTGCTAAATACTACCTACATTCGTTTTTAATAGTTACACTTTTACTTTTGACACTATTCACAAAGTTTACATTTGGAGTCTAAACTATAACCAAAATCAAAACGTCTTGAGTTGACCAAGTTCACAATGATTTATTATGCACCCTAACTAACTTCATGACATGAAGACTATCCATATTAGAAAACTCGATTATATCATACAAAAACCGAATATATCAAAAAATAACTATATCATGCAAAAGTAATTACGCCATACATATGAAAATCGCATATATCATAGGAAAATCGATCATATCCAATGAAACTGAGCAGTAGATGATAGCATAGTGGTGTTGGCTTCACTTTCGATCTCAAAAGAAGGATTCCCAATTTCCCCTTTCCTTGCAACGGACTTCATCTTATTATTATATATATTTTTTTTAAAAAATCCAATGAAACTGACTAGTATTTACTACTAGTACATATCAAATGTTTTTTTTTTTCTTTTTACCAACAATTATCTACATGCTCACACGCTGACTCTCTTTGGGCCACCGACGCTTTACCAGTTCCAGTATCTACAACCTCACCTTCCCTCATCTTCTTCCTCTCTTTGTCCTACCGGCAAACTTCTTGGAATTACCGTTCTTCAGAAGTCAATCTACAGATATCTCTCTCCGTTGACGAAATTCGAGATCTTAACGCTGAAGAACAATATTCATCGACCCTTAATTCATTTTTATGCTACCAGGTAATTGTTGCTTAATATACTCATAATTTCTTGCTATAATATGTCCTTTATTTTTACTGATTATTTCTAGTTAAATTACCATTCTGCGTTTATTTTTGGGATTAATTTGACCATATTTGAACAAGATTTGAAATTAGTTGACCTTTCTGCTAATTTTTTGCTGAGAGAAGCAAATGAAGAACGAATTTATTTGATGAAATCGGCTGAATTTAGTGAGATGGTACTTAATAATTGAGTGATGAAATTTGAAATTGAAGTCATAAATTGCCAAACTCCACTAATGTCAAAGATTTCTTTGTAATTGATATAGCGTGGGCTAGTGAAACTTAAGGTTCTTGAGGCAAGATTTTTTAGCAGATTTCTTGAATTCGATGTCGATTTTTTGGATTGTGTTTTGAACATGTAGAGAAATGAATCAGGAATTTTGAAATATCTTCTTTTATACACTTCCCCCAACATAATCCCAATCTCTTATTAGTTATTTCAAGTAAAGAAAGGATTGCAGCATTAATAAGTTCAGTTATAGGATATAATTTGGAGAAAATCGGTGTGAACGGCGATTCATGCTTATTTTATGAGAAATTGGTGATTTGGAATTGTATTTTGGGGATCATGGTGTAATTATCTTTTTCTTGCACCTGTAACATTGTTGTGTTGCACACTTATCATCATGACATTTGACTATCTGTCGATGCAGAAGAACTTATTTAAGTATTGATCAAAGAGAAACATGAATGAATTCCAAGGTTTTTGGGGCTCCGTAGCTCGGAAGGCTAAAGCTGTCCTTGATGATGAAGGTTCACCTCGACGAGCTGAAGCCCCAAGAGCAGCTCGTTGGCATGAGGAAAAAATTGCTATAGGACAGCAGGTGAGGAAGCCTTTTGTTTTAGTGATGCGCCCTTCCAACCCCTTCCCTCGTTGGTAAGAAGCATAATGAAAAAGAAGTTAACCCCGAGAGAAAACAAGGTATAGGAGGAGTTGAGGAAAGCAATAGTACCATATATTGAAGGTCCAAACCGTGAGCAACAGAATGGGTAGAAAGAGATATCTATACCTAGTAGGAAAAGGGAATTCTGTTGCTTGAGCTGGAGTCTTTCTTATAAGACCCGGTACCAGATGTTATATCTTTTTACCTGTTTGAAATTTGGACTGTATTATTATTATTTTAGCTTACTATCGCGAGAGTAATCATTATTAAATCTCTCGAGTTTGCAGGATGGATCTCAACCAGCTCAGAGTGGTAAGAAACCAGACAAAGCTGTGTTACGCAAGGGATTTGGTGCAATTACTTCTTCAATTAATTATCTTGGCAATGCCTTAGAGGTAAGCTTGGTGTAAATAATTCGTCAAGAGTTTTAATTATATGGAGGACAGTATCAGTTATTTCACATCATTTGGTGTTACATTTAAGGTAATTCTCTGATCTCCCATGGCTCAGACTACTAGTATGTCCTTGGACTTCGTTTTGTAACATCAAATCCCTAGGAAGAGCTGCCAGTATCACTCATGTCTGTGCAAATCCTAGGATGCCGTCAAATTTCATTTAAGTCATATCATTAGATTCTCGTAAAGGTCCATTGGTACTGGTTCCGGTGTTAATCTTTTGTTCTGCGTCCTTCATTTACAGGTAGGGTAGAAAAAGAGTTGAATGAACTAATGAAGTGCTAAAGAGCTTTAGCAGTTAGACATGCGTCTATCCAAACCATTGCTTGTTCACCAATTTAAGAGTAGATTGTTTTCTTCACATCCCTTTTTTTGCCCATAGGGTGTTATGACAGCTCCAATTATGGCTGTCATCTATTTTGCTTAAATCTGTGTGGATGAAGAAATCTGGGAAAAGGGGGGGGGGGGTCCTGGTCTGAAATGTCAAAAGATTTTAGGATATTGAAAATATTTTTTCCCTTCTTGGTTGCTAAATATTTTTTTCTTGAATCTGAACTGTGCAGTACGATATATTTACTGCACAATGTTGAAAATATTTTTTCACTCCTTGGTTACCCAGTTTCTGAATGTTGCATACAGCTGCCTATGATGAGCAATAATATATATTACTGTTTTATTATGCAGGAGGGACTAAACATTGTGGAAAATCGCACTGCAGACATTATCCAAGACACTCGGAATCGGAGGTTGAATGTCAAAAAAAAAGCTGCTCCTGACTTTAACCAACAGCCTACAGATGTTCGATATGCAAAAGAGCCATCTGGAGCACGGAACCAAATGTCCGCGGTTGCTCAAACTGAGATGGACATCCAATTGCAGGCATCTCGCGACGTAAGGTGGCCACTTTTTGATCACTGGTCATATCGTCAATAAATAATTAATATTCACAACATTGTTATGTATCATTTGCCTTTAGATTTGTTAAACTAGTAGTTCATGAAGTTCTGTTTCATGTTGTGGGCATGTTGACCAAGGGAGAGCCGTGTCAAGGATGTGGTAAAGATGTTCACTATACGTTGGAAATTGGAGGCTTTTTTTTTTTGGTGATAATTGGAGGCTTTATTAGACTACATAATTTAGTCTATAAGTATGATGTCATAGATCATAGTGCATTTTAGCATTTGTTTAATAGATGAATAGCTAAACTCAGGATAATGACATGGCATGTTTTAGGAAAATATGATATGAGTGATCCCAACTTTTAGTTATCTTCTCAGTTTAATCCGAAGTGTTTTTCCTATTATAGCAGACTAAAAAAGACTTAAAGACAAGAAAAATGTTATTTCTGATAATTTTCGAGGACTCTTAAAACATAGGATTATTCCTGAAAAATTAGAAGTTGGGGAAATTTTAAAGAAGGTAAGGCAGAAGTTGAGATGCTTTATGTTTGACAGAATACTGACTATTGATATTTTTTGGTGCATCTCAGGTTGCTATGGCCATGGCTGCCAAAACAAAGCTACTCCTGAGGGAGCTTAAGACTGTTAAAGCTGACCTTGCTTTTGCCAAGGAGCGGTGTGCTCAGCTTGAGGAAGAAAACAGGATTGTTCGAGAGAGTATGGCGAATGGAGACAATCTAGAAGATGATGAACTGGTGCGCTTTTGAACTCATATTCATTTGCTTAGAGTGTGCTTGGACTTTGGATAAAGGAAAATTGGAGGGGCGGGGAGGGATTTATGTTCCCTTGTTTTGATATAACTTGGGGAAGGGTAGAAAATAGGAAGGATTCATTTTCCTTGTTTTGATAAACCAAAGCTTGGGAAGGAGGAAAGTGCAAGTTTACTGTTTTCCTACCTGTCTCTCCTGGATTGCTATTGCTATCCAAACAGAGTATTAGAGGATACTCCTATATCTTATTGTAAGAGCTTGATTTTCTAATTTGTAATTGCATTACAGATACGGCTTCAGTTGGAAACACTTTTGGCAGAGAAGGCTCGGTTAGCTCAAGAAAATGCCTTGTACGCTCGGGAGAACCGCTTCTTACGCGAGGTCGTTGAATACCATCAACTCACCATGCAGGATGTCGTATACCTAAGTGAGAGGAACGAAGAAATCATGGAAGTTTACCCTACCAAGGTACCTGGTGCAACGAACCTGAATTCAGTAGCTACATTGCCATCTTTATCACCCCCCGTTCATGCTTCTGAGCTTGTATTTAAGGAAACCATCTCTAAATGAGGCACAAGAAGTGAGCCTCATGTATTCGTAGGGGGTGTCTTGGATGATTAGATATATAATGAAAGGCCATACTTTGGGGGCAATTGTTCTTATTTTCTCTATTTGCTCTGCACATTATATTATCTTCTTACAGCCTTCACCTGTTAGCTAGGGGTGTGTGGTTGATGGTTTGTGGTGGCCTGCTTGCCTAGAGGCTCTGCATTACCCAGTTTACCAGTACATCTCCCCCCAATTAGTGCTTCACATCAAAGGCTTTTGCTCCATCTGTCTTTTGTTAGTTACCCATTTGAGCCAAAGTTAACTTTGATCATATTTTTTCCCCACTAATATAGTACTTAATATATAAGACTAGACATTATCAGGTGGCTCGGGTATTACTATGGAATGTGAAAAACATAAATGGCTCGTTTGGTAGGAGGTTATAAATGATGGTAATGGTAATGTATTATAGTGTAAATTTGTATTAGAAATCCAATGTCATTACCTATGGTAATGCTATTTCATCTCAAGAATTCCATTTTCGTTCTAAAATCTCATTACTATCCATTACCACTTGGGAAGGTGGTATTGGAAATTTATAAAGGAAAATTCATGTTTTGTGATAAAGTTTCATTACATGAGGACTTGTTTACAAATTTACACTAGATTTCATCATCATTACCACTATTTATCACCACTACCCAAACGAGTCGAAAGAGTTTAAATGAATTCCAAACCTTTTCATATTCTCGTTCTATCTTCACAATCCTTTTCATCCATGTCTGTATAAAACACGATTATGAAGTGTCAACCCGCTAAATTCTAGTATGTGATTAGATAGGATAAATAATTTACTTTAGTAGCTTACTCATTGACAAAATTTACAAGTGCATAATAAGGTGACTGTTAGTATAGACTCATCACAATATTGTCTTTGTAATTTAGTCTAACATTTGAGTTTTCAAACATAAAAATTATACATTCGCATTTTACATGTAACACACCAAAGTAACCAACTACAACCTTCAAGAGGGCCAATTTCTATACCAACCAGCCCATGCAGACACAAGACCGCTAATCCCCAACGTCAAAGTATGGCAGCAAAACGGGTTTGGCTCTATCTCCGCCACCGCTATGATCAAGTCCGCCACATTCGCCGCCACCGCCATCAACCTCATCACCCTATCTCCCCTTATCTTACCCACCCCTTCTTTGAGTTCTTTCACCTCCTCTTCCTTCTTTTGATCACCTTCATTCAAACCCTTTAGCAACAATTTCTCCTTCCTCAACCCTTCATGCATAAGAATGAAGTCTGATATTATGAAGAAAACATAACCAACTGACTCACCAAAGGCTGAGATGTAGCTCATCTTCTTAGCCAACTTTGTATCTAACACTCCAAGTCTTGATAGCCAAGTGAAGTGATCAAAAAAGAAGTACACCATCTCCCCTGCATTGCCTAGGACCGCCAAGGTCCGAAGCCCACGAGTCGGACCCGGGCTCCTTCGTATGAGATTGAGGCCCGTCAAGGACCGGCCACTTCGGAAGGCCTTCCGGCTCATGCCTGCCGCCACCTCCCATTGTTTGAACCGACGGGCCAAGTCGGGCTGGGATTCGTCGAGGTGCCAATGAGCAAGTTTGGAGACATATTGGTATGTCTTGACTAACTTGTCTATGCCATCTCTTTTGGCTAAGAAGATGACTAGCTTGTCTAAGGTGTCATTGCTCATGATTCTTTAGACTTGGTTCTTTTTGGCTGTGTTGGTTTTGCAAGAAGAATAGTTGTTTAGGCTATTTTCTAGAGTACGTTGTGTGTGAGTGTGTGCATAGGAAGCAAAATGGAAGGAGAGCCACAAAGTAGGCAATTTTTGGGATAATATGGTGGATTAGTAAGGTACACACATTTGGACCTTATTTTCTATTTTTTGGCTACCATAAGCTTTTACACTCATAAGTAGAAGTATATCTTTGTATGACTCATGAGCTTGCATAGATTTTGTCTGCTTATTAATTTTCTAAGCAATAAAGTGTTTGTCTTTACTTAAAAACCGCTCTAGTGAATGTTTAGCCTTTCATTGCCTACCTTACTAGTTACTGTGCAATTCTTTCACTTCAGGCTTGGGTTTATACTCATCCATGTTGACTCTAGCATTATCTGTATATCTATCTATAATCTATATTCCAAATAACTGTAAACAACCTCACAATACATCTAACATCAAAGGTTGACTCTAGTGAGTGGCTCTGTGCGAGAGCAATCCAGAGGAAATTCATTTTACCACGAGTTCTCAAAAGGGGTCCAAAAAAAAAATTAAAATTGGACATAGGTCTAGTCAACATGAGCTAACTACTTGTCTAACCAGTGAGCATAATAAAATATATAATAGTCGCTTCACTTCTGATCGGATTTTTTTTTTTTGTAAAATTCTTAATAGAACTACTTACTCGGAGTCTGAATTCTCTAGAGTTTTAATAAAATTCTACAAGGTAGAGTTGTATTTGAACCATAGATTTTAAAATTAAAGGCTCATATTGGTGAGAAGTGAAAAATTGGGGGGGTGAATTTTTATGAGGAAAAATATGGGGACTCCGGAAAGATAATATATGAACCATTGATTTTTTATTCAATGGTTGATATTGCTCAAACTATATCTTGTAGAGTTGTTTGAGAACTCCAGAAATCCAAACACGATTGTTTACTCGACGCAACCCTACCCAACCCGTGGCTGAACGGTGCATTCTTCCTTCACCCAGCCAGCACAACACGGTTTTTATGGCCCGGCACGTCCCCTGCTCAGCTCCATGACCAAAACCGATCATCATATTTCATATGGGCTAGTCCTCAATCCCAACGACTTGGGCCTCTTTCTGGGAGAAACTCAAATCCTTCACTTCTTTTTTTCTTCTTTTGCATCCAACCAAAAATTAAAAATCACCAGTAAACTCATTAGTCATTACACACCTACAAAACCTCCATTTTCGCCAGTTAAAAACCTTCATCTTCTCCAATTCAACTCCCTTTCAGATGAACTCGCGCTGATTCTTCAACCTACATTTCTACATACTTTGATCAGTCATTGAATCAATCAAGCATTCAACCAAAATTCTGTAAAAATGATGGTAGATTTAGGCGCATTTTCCGACGAGAAATTCGACGCCAAAAAATGGATAAACATGGCGGTAAAATCACGTCATCCTCAAGATGCATTGGAGAAACACTTAGTAGATCTGGAAATGAAGCTTCAGTTGATGTCTGAAGAGATCTCTGCTTCTCTTGAAGAACAAAGTGCTGCCGCCATTCTCCGTGTTCCACGTGCTACTCGTGACGTCATCCGCATTCGCGACGACGCCGTTTCTCTCCGCTCCTCCATCTCCTCCATCCTCGGCAAGATCAAGCAGGTTTCATTTTTGAATTTAATGTTTTTGGTGATATAATCAATGATTTTGAGTTAACTTGATCTACAATTATGAATGAGCAGCTCAATCTTGTGTCACTCAATATATAGTGTAGTAATATAGTTTGTGAATATTATGTCGTCAACTTTATGCTGTTAATAGAAGCTAGATGTTAGACAATTAGGTTGACTATAATTGATTTTATTGTCTTTGGATTTGAGTTTTACATGAGATGAGAGTGTGAATAGCTACTTGATCTTTAGTGTAAATTGTGACGCTTTTTTGAGAATTGAGATGAACTTGTGCCAAAATTTTGAGGAGAAGTGGAAATTAATAAGCATGAGTGTTGGATTAGATATAATGTGCAATTACCTGGGATGTTTGAGGATTTGGTTGAGTAGTGATTAATTGGTGAGACCATTTGATTTAAGATGAGATTCGAGGTTGCTGTAGTCTTGTAGAGTTGTAGGTGTGAGATAAAAATGGGGATGCCAAATAGCTTCATTACCTAAGACCTTTGATCGAATTTCATTTATATCAGTACTCTTTGCGGCTATATAATATACTTTACGAATACAAGTGAATTCTAAGGCATGAAATCCGGTGATTGATGGCACATAATGATTTATGGGGTGTTTAAAGTGGTCCTTATTTTGAAGGAAAAAAGGATTTCAATGATGAATAGACGCATGGAACATATGGCTGAATTCGAATATAACAAAATAAAAATCTAGATCATTAAAAGATGTCCATCTAGATAAGGCAAGACTTGCATTATACTGACGATCAGCTTTCATTTGATTGATGTATCCCATATGATAAAAAGAAGCAAACGACGTCTGAGTTAAACTTGGGAGGTAGAAGTCTTCTTTTGTTTCTTGGCGGTGAAGTAAGACCAATAGGGACGCAAAAAGGAAAGAGAGGGGTGGGGTTTCCCTCGCTTTTGGCATAGTGGGCCTCTCACCGGGGGCCTGCACAATGGGCTTACTTTTAGATTCCACCTTACACATGGTGTTTTTGTGAACTCAGAATATTACGAATCAATGTCTGAAGACCAGTATATCATCATAAGATGCCAAAAAGTGACGGACAATTAGCTAAGTATATTAAATATATTGCAGAGATAAATTAACTGGGAACTAAAGCAGAGTAAATGAAGACATCAGGTTAATCACCACTTAAATGCTAATGGCACACCTTTAAGAGAATGAAAATTATAATGTTCTCTCTTCATGAAGGAAGAGGAGGCTGGGTTTGTCTTTTGATTTTGACAGGATACTGTACATTACAAGTGTGTATTCCTGGCCAAACTATTCTTTAGCAAAAAAGGATTTCAGTGTGTTAGTCAGCTTAAAATAGATGCTAAGTTTCCTTTTAGATCCTGAAATAACAGTTTGCTGCTAGTTCAGGTTAGATAATAACAGAAGCGACATCATCTTGTAAGTGTATGTATTTTTATTTTATTTGTTGACTGAACTCTAGGAAACATCAGACTGATTCTGCAGAACGATGATCATGGTCTTAACGGAGTTCTTTTTGTGTTACTCCAAACTAAAGGGACTGACTATATGCTGCCGTAAATAGACTGAAGTTGGTGTAAGAATCAAGTCTAATAACAGGGAATATTTGGGGCCATCGAAATTAGAAATAATTGTTATAATTTTGGAAATTAAGGGTGTTTTTCTTTAAGGGGGGAAACAAAACCATTCCGGCTTGATTCTCATTTGCAATTGCAGTTATTTCCGCCCCACGAGGGGATTTCATGCCAAGTCTTGTGCACTCTGTAATATATCCTTAAGGCTTATCGACACTAATGAAAGTAGGTTGGGTTGGTTGATTAAATAAGCTCTAGGTCTATTTCTTTCAATTAAAATTGTTACTAATTGATTAGCTTTTCTTTCCATTGCTTTTATGATCTTCAGGCAGAAGGCTCTGCTGCGGACTCTATTGCAGCTCTGGCAAAAGTTGATACTGTCAAATTTAGGATGGAAGCTGCGTATAAGACATTGCAGGTTGGCTTTTATTGATCAGTTTCTTAATGATCTGTTTGGCAAGGCTGTGATAATGCCAAGTTTTAACAAGGCAAAATTGGTATGTTGTAGGATGCTGCTGGGTTGACCCAATTGAGCTCAACTGTGGAGGATGTTTTTGCCAGTGGTGATCTTCCACGAGCGGCAGAAACATTGGCCAACATGAGACATTGCTTGTCTGCAGTAGGGGAGGTATGATATTGAGCAGGTTGCTATTAATTGAGGATATTAGTCATGCTTGCCATTAGATTTGATGTGTATTATGTTTCTACTTTTAGGTTGCTGAATTTGCAAATATCAGGAAGCAACTTGAGGTCTTAGAGGATAGGCTGGAAGCAATGGTGCAGCCTCGCTTGACAGATGCTCTGTCTAACCGTAAAGTAAAGTGTTTGTTTATGCTTTACATTGTCTTCTCGTTTGTTGTGCACTTCATGTCTTATAGACTCCTCTGTTTTAACCTTACAGGTTGAAGTTGCTCAAGAGATGCGGGGAATTCTTGTGCGAATTGGTAGATTCCAGTCCTTAGAAGTGTACTATACTAAGGTTCACCTCAAATCCATAAAACAACTTTGGGATGTATTTGAATCCAGGCAGCGAAGCAATAAGTTGGCAACTGAGAAAAATGATGGGGAAAGGCTAGCAAGTCTGAATGAATTTCAATCAAATCATTCAGCTCTTTCGCTCCTCTCTTGGCTGCCAAGTTTTTATGATGAGCTGTTATTCTACCTTGAGCAAGAATGGAAATGGTAAATTCATAAATTCATCGTTGTGTCCCTTTCCCAATTTTTTCTTATATGTTTATTGGGGGTTTGGCAGGGGAATATACTGCCTGACTCAACCAAGTCTAAGTTTGTAGCATGCTTTTTTTATAATCCATTTTCCTTAAGGTCAAAATTCTGTTGGCCTTTGCTTTCTTACTTATGTCGTCTTCATTAAAGTTGGTGCTGTCTGATAAATTGATTTTCAAATTTACTAACTAAAGCTATTGGGGGTGTTTGGGGGAGAGAGTTTTAGAGAGAGTTTAGAGGTTTGGAGAGAGTTTAGAGTTTGGACCAATAAAAACTCTAATTTGGGTGTTTGGTGAGAAAGAGGATTAAAGAGAGTTTTGTACCAAAAACTCTGATCAAAACTCTCTTTTGAAAAAGCTGGGTAGAGGAGCTTTTTCATGAGAGTTTTGGAGAGAGAACAAACAAATGACTATTTTGTCCATATAATTAATGCTAAAATTTGTTTTTTAAAAAAACATATGTCCATAAATGTCATTTTACATGCTCTAAAGTACAAAACTCTAAACAATCAGCTAAGTGTTACCAAACACCTTTACACAACAATTATTCAAATCAGCAGTCAAATCCTCTGAACAAAAAAGTAATCATCTAACCACAAACTCTAAACTCTAACCTCTAAACTCTAAACTCTAATCACCAAACAGGGCCATTGTTTTTTTGGGCTTTTTACTATTTCACTCGATTTTAGTGATCTTTCCCAGCTGCTTATGGTCTAACTTTAATTTCCTGAGAATTAATTTTGCAGTATTAGGCTCTATCTTTGCATTGATGTGCATCAACATTCTTTATCTAAAGCTTAGAAGTACTATGAGTCTATGACACAAGCAGGCTCCTTGTATGAGTTTTTTTTTTTTTTTTTTTTTTTGGCAATTCATAATTGTTATTGAAAACCAAACAAATATGGTGAGAACACAATACAAACTAAAGGCAAACCAAGGTCTCTTCAATCAACATGAATAAGAGAATAAAGGTTTCCAATCACAACACACCAAAGCTCAAGCTCAACAAATAACATAGTTCTCATCCTTACATCTAGCTGCAACCCAAAATAATATCTTTAATGACTTGCCTAGGATGAAGTAAGTGATTCTTAAAGATCTTACTGTTTCTCTGAATCCATATAGCATACAAAGCCTTAGTGAACAGCATAACATACATTTGAGCTTTCCTTGAACTGCTATGGGCCTTCACACAAGCTTTTCTAATTTCAAAGGCAAACCCCTGGCACCTTCTATTAGACTGCAGAATAGTCAGCAACTTATGCCAAATTTCAGCTGAGTAACACCATTCAAAGAATAGGTGCGCAGTAGATTCAGCTATACTCCCACACAAACTGCAAATATGATTACAAGGGACATTCCAATGAAGCAGTCTATCAGCTGTAGCTAATCTGTTTTGAACAGCCATCCAGAGTACAAAAATGCTCTTAGGAGAGGCTTTATTATCTCTAATTAACCTCCTCCATGGGACCCTCTGATGCCCATCCTTCATCAAACAATAAGCTTTGTGAATACGAAAATTCCCATTAATCATCACAGCCTGCCATCCACCTAAACTGTGAACTTGAGTTCTTGCAGCCGGAATTTTCTTCATCATCCAAGATGTGTTGCTTGTTACAACAACAGTTTCCAAAGTACTCTTTATATAATAAGCATGGATCCATTGGACCCAAAGTTTTTCTCTTTAAAAGCAATGGCCCAAAGAAGCTTCGTGATTGCAGCTTGGTTCCATATCTTCATATAAGTCAAGTTCCACCCTCCATTAGCTTTGCTCTTATGAAAAATTTCCCAAGCTATAGGGGCTTTTTTAGAAGGCATGACAGCATCCGTCCACAGGAATTTCCTACAAACACTCTCCACTGCCTTAATTATCTTCTTATAAAGTGGGAAAATGTGTGCCCAAAAATTCTGCATACTACTCAAAATGGATCTTATGAGTTGCAATCTGCATGCATAGGACAACATATGAGCCATCCAACCTTGGGCTCTTTCTGTAATCTTCTCTACGAGAGGTTTACGTTGAGAAAAGTTTAAACTTTTTTGAAGAAAGAGGGACCCCTAGGTACTTGAAAGGAAGATATCCTGTTGGCACGTTAATAAGCTCAGCAAGATAGTCACTTTCTTCACTTGTTATCCCAACAAAATAAACAGCTCTTCTCCACACTAGCTTCAAGACCTGAAGCATAAGAAAAATTACGAAAAGCTGACATAATCTTTGTGACTGAGCTAGCATCTGCCCTGGCAAACAGGAGCAAATCATCTCCAAACATCAGATGAGTGAGTTTTAACTTCTCACACTTGGGATGAAAGTTGAAGTCTGGGTTCAACTGTAACTCCCCTAAGCATCTACTCAAGTACTCCATGCTTAGAGCAAACAGAAAAGGAGAGAGAGGGCCCCGTTGCCTCATTCCCCTCTTTGCATTGAAAGGAGTAGCTGGCATTCCATTCAATAAAATGGAATAACTAACACTTCTCACACAAGCTATTATCCATTTTATGAATTGTTCTGGAAATCCCAGTTCCTGGAACATTTTTTCAAGGAAAACCCACTCCACTGAATCATACGCCTTTTTGATATCTACTTTAATTAAGCATCTGGGAGACATATGTTGTCTATTGTAGCCTTTGATGAGCTCAGTTGCCAGCAAAATGTTACCTGCAATGTGCCCTCTTGGGATACCAGATTGAGCAGAACTCACCACTTTATTATTCACAAGGTGTAACCTTTGAGTTAGGACTTTAGAAATAATTTTATAAAGGACTGAACAACAAGCTATAGGTCTGTAAACTTTTGCCTGAACCGCATTTTCTTTCTTAGGGATCAAAATAACTATTGTAGTGTTCACTGGCCAATCATATAAGCTGTTTGAAAGAATTCTTCCACAACCCCATACACATCATCTTTAGTGAAACTCCAGCATTTCTTGAAAAACACCGAGTTAAAACCATCCATCGCAGGTGTTTTTGCGTCATCAATCTTATGCAAAGCTTCATCAGTTTCCTCCTCAGTAACTGGCTTTATTAGAGTCTCACATGCAGCTCTACTCAAAGTTGCCCCAGTTCTCACAGTATGTAGGTCTATGGCAGGGAGCTCACTAGCACATGAGCCTAATAAACCTTTGTAAAACCCCCACAATCTCTTTTTGAATGTCTTCAGGCTTAGTTAAAGCCTCACCAGCTGAGTTCTGAATAAGAGCTATCTTGTTTCTAGCCTTCCTTATCTTAACAGCAGTGATTAAGAATTTTGAGCTTGAATCCCCTGAGTCAGCCAGGTTACTCTAGATTTCTGTTTGAGTATACTCTCATCAACCTTGGACCAGAACTTGAGCTTCTCCGCATGGTCTCTTTCATCCTGCTGAATTCTATCATCACTATTTATGTCTGGTAGAGTTTGGATGCTAGCTAGCTTTCTTCTAAACTCCTCCATTTTATAGTGAGCTTGAGTGAAGTGCTTAGCATGAAACCCTTTTAAAGCATGTTTAACTCTTTTGA
Organism: Beta vulgaris subsp. vulgaris; assembly: GCF_026745355.1. NCBI lineage: Eukaryota > Viridiplantae > Streptophyta > Magnoliopsida > Caryophyllales > Amaranthaceae > Beta > Beta vulgaris. Next base: position 56,605,991 of record NC_079203.1, read on the forward strand.
GTTTAAGCCCACACACTCTTCATTTTGTATCTGTCATCAATACTGTGCCAAGCTTCCTGAACTACTTCTTCAAAGCTTTCATGCTCACACAAAATATTCATGAATTTAGAAGGCCTTCCACCCTCTACAATTTCAGGAACCATGTTCAAGTTCAACACAAGAGGGTTGTAGTCAGAAATTGGCTAGGTAATTGACCACAACATCATAAAATTCTCTATTCATAATTGATTGACAAATGCTTTGTCAATCCTGCTAGCTATCTTCTCCTGCCCCACTCCTTTATTATTCCAAAAATAGAATAACCCAGCAGTAGGAGCTTCAATCACAGTGGCCTCCAAAAGAAATTTATCAAAATCTTGGGTTTCAGCCTCGCTTACTGGATTGCCATTAACCCTATCAATGGACTTGTACACTGCATTAAAATCCCCAATAATTATACAGGGGATAATAACACCATGAATTACTTCATCGAGCTCTCTCCACAATTCCTTCCTATCACTTATGGTGTGTAAACCTTAAACTGCAATCAAATGCCACTGCGTCATTATATAAGTTTTTAAGGCGGTTAATGTTGGATTTTGACCCACAATATACACAATCAAAGAGTATGCCCAGATTTCATTCATTTTCTCCACTTCAGTTTGTTCTAATCTAGCAGTAGGAGTTCCTTCCAAAATGACAGGAGCTAGAAATCTTAATGCCATACCTTTGTCGGAAATTCGACTTTGGCTCGTGAAAATCTTCCACTGATCTGCAGCGTCAGCACCTTCAGAGCCTCCGATCGTCTTAGACATTGCCGTCTGAGGTGTTAAAATCAAGGCCTGAGGTTCAGTCACAGGAGTATCAGCATATCCTGGACTAGTTACTGTTCCATTGGATTTTTCTTTCTCTGTTCCATCTACTTGTCCCACCCTAGCCTGAAAAGCTTCACAAGACTTCTCCTGTGCCGGCGAGCTATTTACCGGCACTGCAGTATTCTTCTTCCGCCCCATTGAGCGCCGCAGTGCACGATAGAAGGACCCTTATCGTGAGCTGTCAATGCTACCTTGAGAGAGAAGAGAGGGTTTCTTTATGATGGCCGTCTCCTTGTATGAGTTTTTAATGCTTGTCAAATGTTTCTTCATTGAGCATTATACTAGCTCTTCTCATCCCAAGAAGATTTTCACATGTTATTTTGCAGGTGCACAATTGCCTTCCCTGATGATTATAAAACACTGATACCAAAGCTAGTAATTGAGACGATGTTGGCTATTAAGCCAAGCTTCATTTCCCGCATCAACCTTGCAACTGGAGATGCTGTTCCTGAAACAAAAGCATTAGCTAAAGGTTGCATTTTATACGCTTTTTAAGCTTCATTTTCCTTTACGTGCCCTCTGTCTGATGGAATTAGGCTTATTGGACTTTTGCTGTGTTGCAGATCTCTACAAGTACTTAATAATTAGGTTTTTTTAGTATCAAACTGACAGATTAATGCATTATATATTCGTAGTTCATACACCGTTCTAATTAATCTGTGTTTTTGAAGACAATGAACATTGAGGTTGAAAGTTAAAAAAGGCGTCTCCTTTGGGACAGAAGGAATAATAGATAGTCTGGACTGTGGAGAATCATATACCCCCCCCCCCCCCCCCGGGGAAAAATCCATTTCTTCTCTCTCTCGTTCTAAACACGCACACACTATATGTGTGTGTCATAGTGGCGGATCAAAGATTTTGAAGTCGGGGGTGTCAGTAGTAAAATTGCAGTATTCATATTTAAAATTCAATCACCACATAAATATAAGATATCATCCATCGTTATTCATCAATGTATATAGTTACATACTTTAAGATTTAAAATATGACATTATAATTAAAAGGCAAAGCATAAAATCATATGAAATGTATAACACTGGACACATTAAACATTTAAGGAGACTGTTTTAGCACATTACAGTTGGGAAATCATTTTTAAAAAAAATAGCACAAATGCACATACTATCAAACCGTTGTGTCTCTTATTGACAATTTGCAGAGATCATGTTTTGGCAAGACTGTGACATAACGAATCAGATTGTGTCAGCAATTTCAAGGTTTAAACTATGAGTTTCTGATTTATTAATTAAATTGGGAGTTTAATATTTTAATTTATAGGGTAGTTGGTAGTCCTAGACTCCTAGTACTTGGTAGAGTCCTATAGTCTAGATATGTAAGGTCAATCACGACTCATGAAGTGATAAATAAGTGACAGAAAAGCAAGGATTTGGGGAAAGTGAATAATGTCCACAAGCGTATGGAATTGGAAGGATAGAGACTTTCCTTTTGAATCTGATCTGTCAGTTGTGCCTCGTTTGTGTTGGCGTGTTGCAATCAAGGGCCAAGAATAAGATTTGTAAAAGCCTTTTTTGATGTGAACCCCTCGAACCAATTTGGGTCTGCCCTTACTGCATAGGCTATCGATTTTGTTCAACAACAGAGTTCCTAATCTTTGAAGATTCTAATGGTTACAGGTTCTATTAATTTAGGAATAGCAGTAGGAACGAAAATGCGTGCCTGTGTATATACGTCTGTAATATATAGAATTGAGTTTTAATGATTTGTTTATGTGAAGTAATTAGTTATCATATTTATTGTGTGAGTTGAGATTATATTGTATGATATTTTATCAAAAAAGATAACCTTTGTCAGCCAATAAAGTTGTATTGGGAGATGAAAATAAGAGTCGAGGACTATGTATGAAGTCTTGCTTGAACGTCAATTGAGAAGCAAATCCCTCCTCGCGTCAGATGAATTATAGAACTTCCTCAGTTCTGCAGAAATATTATGTAGGAGGGTTCCCAATGCTTATACTCAAGATTGAGCAGCTCTGTGTGGAGATAGCTGAAACCGAGTCATTCCCTTACTGGAACTTTGAGTACTAGGCTCTCTGATCTATGGCTTTCCATTAGTAGTTATATGCCAGAAATACTGTTCTACTAAATTTACAATTTCTCCATATTTATACATATCTAGTCCCTATGTTATAAGTTAGAAGGTGTTGAAGGAAAATTGACCTTCATGTTTGAAATTTTGCATTGAACTTGGCTAGTGATACAGGTTCTGACTGTAGTCTCAATTGAAATTATCTACCCCTTCCATTCCATTTTTAATCCTTTTTTGAGTGGCATGGAAAATAAGAAAAAAATTAGAAATAAAATGAAAAGGTTGACTAGGATAGAGAGAAAAGGTAGTAAACTGAATTTGCGAGAGGAAATAAGTGCTTGTGTGATGAAGAGATAATGTAACTTTAATTTGAAGAGGAAATGAATACCCAGAAAGGAAATGGAAAGTAAATATGGAATGGACTATGGAGGGACTATGTCCTATCACACTATTTCTCTGACCAACAAGTACTGTCCTGTATGTTGTATGGTAATTTCGGTCTCCTTTAGTCCAATGTGACGCATGGGTATGAGAGCCAGGTATGGATACATATCCAAAAGATCATGCATGGAAGAACTCAAATTTTGTCGGCGACCCCATCCAATCATCCTATCGGACAGACGAATAGAGTTGTCGAAGTAACAAAGCTTATCTTTATTTTACATCTTCAGGAATATTGGATTTATTATCTGGTGATATGCCCAAGGGAATAAAGATTGACAGCAAGCATCTTGATGCAATGATCGAGCTGCATAATGTGACTTGTACTTTTGCAAGAAATATTCAACATCTCTGTTCAGAATCCGAGATGCAAGTATTACTTGATACAATGAAAGCAGTTTACTCTCCTTTTGAGACGTTTAAACAGAAGTAAGCTATAGGCTCTAAATCCCTGAAACATGCTTGTCTTATATCTTTCTTCTTGTCAATTAATTGATGTATATATAAATAGAGCATACCAAGTTCTTTGGCTGGTCTGAAAATTGTTATTCTGATATTTTACATCTCTTCTGATCGAAATAGTAAAGCTTGTACTTGCAGTCTTTACTTCTAACTGATATGTAAAACTTTGTGTTGTAGATACGGGAAAATGGAGCGTGCCATCCTTGCATCTGAGATAGGAAAGTTAGATCTTAGAGGAGCTGTTACTCGTGGAGTTGGTGCACAGGGAATAGAATTGAGTGAAACTGTAAGAAGGATGGAGGAATCAATACCACAAGTCATTTTGCTTCTTGAAGCAGCAGTGGAGAGGTGTATCAATTTTACTGGTGGTTCTGAGGCAGATGAGCTAATTGCTTCTTTGGACGACATAATGCTGCAGTACATTTCTATGCTTAATGAGACATTAAAATCACTAAGAGCAGTATGTGGAGTAGATAATACATTTGACAGTGCAAAGAGAGAATCAGGATTGGACAAGAAGGAAGGAGCACACAATCCTCGTAAACCTGACCTAATTTCAAACGAGGAAGAATGGTCCATTGTTCAAGGGGCCTTGCAGATTCTCACTGTTGCTGATTGTCTAACAAGCAGATCCTCAGTCTTTGAAGCTTCTCTGAGGGCTAATCTTTCTGGATTAAGCACAAGTCTGGTTGTATCTGTATTTGGTGTTGACCAAAATCAGAGAAAATTATCCATTGACGATGAGAATGCGAATGCAAAGTTAGATGTAAAAGCTGCACTAGATATGGCTACTGTGCGGTTATTTGATGCTCCTGAAAAGGCTCGAAAGCTATCTTATCTTCTAGAACAGGCAAGTGCTGTTTACTTTAATTTCCCCTCTTTTTCTTAAACTCCATAGGCTCTAGATTTCTTTAAGCCCAAGAAGAGAGCAAATAAAAGGGGAATTGAAATAACTTAATGAAAACCTATTCGTTCTCTGTGATTACCCTGAATGGTGTCTCATCGGATATTATTGTTTGAAACCTTGGACAGTTCTAAACCCGAGAGAGTAGGTAGATATGTTAGCTCAATTAGCTCTGGCAGATGGAATGATGCCATCAAATGAGAAGACGTCTTTGGGCATCTCATCTGATAAGATCTCTGAGAATCATAACTGGTTATAATATTAGGTGTCGAAGCTATATGGAATTACGATCACTTTCTCTAACCCTAACTCCTGGCTGTAATATCAGGGTGTATTCCCCAATATTAAAAGTTTTTATTTTCTGTCAAGTGCTTTGGCTTCTTCTCCTGGAATCTTAAAAATAATTTTAAGCTGTACTATACTAACCTATAAAAGTTTCTGCTCATTGTTGTGCAGTCTAAAGACCCTCGGTTTCATGCACTTCCACTTGCATCTCAGAGAGTTGCTGCATTTGCAGAAACTGTTAATGAACTTGTGTATGATGTCCTGATATCAAAGGTACGACAGCGTCTCAGTGACTTGTCACGCATGCCAATTTGGTCATCTGCAGAGGAAACCAGTGCTTTTCACCTCCCCAGCTTCAGCGCATACCCTCAGTCCTATGTCACCAGTGTTGGTGAATATCTCCTTACATTGCCGCAGCAATTGGAGCCTCTTGCAGAAGGTATTTCTAGTGATGATGCCAATACAGATGAAGCACAATTCTTTGCTACTGAATGGATGTTTAAGGTGACAAACATTTTCTTTTAAAGTTTATCCTTTTCCCCAATTTATTTAGAATGCATCTATGTTCCTGTTTATCCCCACTTTCACTCATCAGACATTATGATGATATTTTGTTTTGTCTCAACTTTGTAAGGTTGCTGAGGGAGCCACTGCAATTTACATAGAGCAGTTGCGAGGAATTCAATACATAACTGATCGTGGAGCTCAGCAGCTCTCAGTTGATATTGAATATTTGGCAAATGTTCTTTCGGCTTTGTCCGTGCCAATTCCTCCAATACTTTCAACATTTCAGACATGTCTTTCCACCCCTAGAGATCAATTAAGAGATCTGATCAAATCAGACTCGGGCACTCAGCTTGACCTTTCAACAGCCAACCTCATATGCAAGATGCGGCGTCTGAATTTAGATCAATAGTTTTGGTAGCCAAAGTTCTATAACGACCTTTACAATCGTTTCGTTCATGATAATCATAGAATTACCTGAGTCCATGGTGCATACATGGCTACATGCCCTGAGCATATATCAGCAAGCCTTTGATAGTATTCATCTCTTCCAGGGAGGTTGATTTGGTTTCATCCACTATGTGTGGTGCGCTAAATGGATGTGGTGTATGAGTGGATGTTCGAGCACAAGATGTCCAAGTTGTACAGTATTGCACTGAATCATAGTTTTGGAGCATTACAGCCACTATAGAGTAATGATTGAAGTAATACGGGGGAGGTTATAATTAAAGGCTCATTTCACTATTACTTCTCTTTGTATTTTATTGAGAGGTTCTGTCGTTTGTCTTGAATTTTGCTCAGAGAATGATTGGTGTGAGCTTGATTTGATTTTTCTGGTATATATGGTATCTCGTATATTTACAGAATAGTAATTCGTACCACATTTTACAACGATCTTGATTCTTGCACATTTAATTTTGTCTTAAACTTCTTGAGAAGCTCCTAGCAACTTCACGAGTGAAAATTTTAGATCGATGCCTGTATATTCGTCCAGGTGTTCCACTCTTTTTTTTTTTATTGTCGATAATTGAAATCCATGCCCATGTATTTTGGTACTTATTATTTTTGTCCTTTATTTATTTTTTTAATTTTTTTCTGGAAAGGGGGATTCCCTTGCAAGAATAGAATCGAATCCATGTCACATAGGTGAAAGGAGGGTCTCACACAACTAGGCTAATCTTGATTTTCGTTGTATTTGTTGCTTATGGTCTTGTTAATTTCAAAACAATAACCCTAGGTGAAAAACATAGTCATGTGGGATCTTGTTAGATTCGTCTGACTGTGAATTTTTTTGATATCAACTTTTTATAATTTTTACTTATTGATAGTTGAAGATATTAATGGTTAAAATAATGCATTGGCAAACGTGAAAACAAGAAATGTTGCACTTATTTAGAAACGAGGGAAGTATATCTTTTGTTTGTGTTACTACTAAAATGTACACCGTTACTAAAAAATTACAAACTTACAATCATTTGAACTTGTTTTGTCATTCAACGATATTTGAATTAACATAATACATAAATGATTGAAATACTATATTATGAATTGAATTTTATTACATGGTATGGATGAAAATATAACATTATTTTTCTACTAACAAATTAAATAATTGAAAACAACAAGAAAATTTAGTTGAAATCAATAGTAGAATAATGGTGAATATGAATAACATGGAGCTAATATATGAATAATCTGGAAAAAAAATTACAATTCTTTTTTTAGTTCTAAACAAAGGATTCATACAAATTTAAACAATTTTTTTTTTCATAAAACATATTTTTTAAACAAAGATAAAGAACAAATTATTAAAAACGAAAGGAAAATTTTACATGAATGATCCCAACTTTCAATCATCTTCTCAAAATAATCCCAACTTTGGATTATTCCAAAATAATCCCAACTTTTGAGGGGACCTTTTCAAAGTAAGCCAAACTATCATTTTAGGTCTATAATATATTAAAATTTAATAGTGCGGAATATTTGGAGAAGGTAGCCCCTAAAGTTGGGATTAATTTGAGAAGACTAGTGAAAGTTGGGATTTTTCATGTCAAATTTTCCAAAACAAAATTTTCTGCCGAAATATTGTAAGTTTGTAATATTTCTAGTAATAATATACATTTTAGTAATAACACATGCACAAGGTATAAATTTTAGTAGTAACAATACACCTAGTGTATGTGTGACCTAAATACACTCAATGTATGTGTGACCTACATACACCCACTGTATGTGTAGCCTTTGCGTTGATTCTCTATCTAATTCAACATTATGCAAGGGGGGTTCTAATTAGATGCGGCTCATAGGGCCCTGACCCCAAAGAACTTTTTTTGGAATATTAAATATATATGTAAAATTTTGTAATACAATGATTCAAGATTCAACTTTTAATCTAGAACTAGTATTTGGGCCCGACGTTGTCACCGACTGGTATTATTTTCCGAATTTGTTAAGCATTTGTCAAGTACCCGAGCAACATTACAATTTTGGTAGAAAATATGATCAGGCCCGGAGAAGCCCAAAAATGTCTCAAAAACAGCCAAAATTGAAGGTTATAATACACGTTTTCGGACTTTCCCAAGGCCCGAGCTCCAGACGCCACGAGATGCTTCGTAGGGACATGGGAGGCCATTGGAAAGGAGTCGTGTGGCTTGAAACGAATATGTGGATGCCTTTACGTTCATTTCGAGGCAAATTTAGTTTCACGAGAAAATGAATAAATGGGGTGTTGAGAGGCTTTCGAAGCAATGCAAATGGTGTCAAGCACACGCCCAACTCTACATGTCACGTTGGCACTCGTAGGAATGTTTCGGGAGAAAATATGAACAAGCCCGGAGAAACCCAAAAATGTCCTAAAACAGCCAAAATTGAAGGTTATAATACACGCTTTTGGACTTTCCCGGGGTCCGAGCTCCAAACGCCACGGGATGCCTCCTAGGGCCATGGGAGGTTATTCGAAAGGAGTAATGTGGCTTGGAACGAATATATGAACGCCTTTACGTTCATTTCGAGACAATTTCGGATTTCACGAGAAATGAACAAATGGGGTATTTCGAGGCTTTTCGAGGTAATGCAAATAGTGCCAAACACACGCCCAACCCTACAAGTCACGTCGGCACTCCAAGGAATGTTTCTGAAGAAATTATTTCCAGGCCCGGAGAAGCCCAAAAATGTCCCAAAAATAGCCAAAATTGAAGGTTATGTTACACGCTTTCGGACTTTCCCGGGGCCCGAGTTTCGAACGTCACAGGATGCCTCATAGGACAATGGGAGCTCATTCGAAAGAATTCATGTGGCTTGGATTGAATATATGCACGCCTTTACGTTCATTTCGAAGCAATTTTGGGTTTCATGAGAAATGAACAAATGGGGTATTTCGAGGCTTTTCGAGGTAATGCAAATAGTGTCAAACACACGCCCAACCCTACAAGTCACGTCGGCATTCCTATGAATGTTTCGCGAGAAAATATGACCACGCCCGGAGAAGCCCAAAAATGTCCCAAAAACAGCCAAAATTGAAGGTTATAACACACGGTTTCGGACTTTCCCAGCCCCGAGCTCCGAATTACACTGGATGCCTCCTAAGGCCACGGGAGGTTAATTGAAAGGAGTCATGTGGCTTGGAACGAATATATGGACACCTTTACGTTCATTTCGAGACAATTTTGGGTTTCAAGAGAAATGAACAAATGGGGTGTTTCGAGGCTTTTCGAGGAAATGCAAATGGTGCCAAGCACACGCCCAATTCTAGAAGTCACATCGGCACTCTTAGGAATGTTTCGGGAGAAAATATGACCAGGTCCGGAGAAATCCAAAAATGTCTCAAAAACAACCAAAATTGAAAGTTATAATACACGCTTTTGGACTTTCCCTCGGCCCGAGCTCCAAACGCCACGGGATGCATCATAGGGCCATGGGAGGTTATTCGAAAGGAGTCATGTGGCTTGGAACGAATATATGGACGCCTTTACGTTCATTTCGAGGCAATTTTGGGTTTCAGGAGAAATGAACAAATAGGGTGTTAAGAGGCTTTTCGAGGCAATGCAAATGGTGTCAAGCACACACACAACTCTACAAGTCACGTTGGCACTCCTAGGAATGTTTCGGGATAAAATATGATCAGGCCCGGAGAAACCCAAAAATGTCCCAAAAATAGCCAAAATTGAAGATTATAATACACTGTTTCGGACTTTCCCAGGGCCCGAGTTCCGAATGCTACGAGATGTCTCCTAGGGCCATGGGAGGTTACTCGAAAGGAGTCATGTGGCTTGGAACGAATATATGGACACCTTTATGTTCATTTCGAGGCAATTTTGGGTTTCACGAGAAATGAACAAATGGGTTGTTTGGAGGGATTTCGAGGCAATGCAAATGGTGTCAAGCAAACGCCCAACGCTATAAGTCACGTCGACTTTCCTAGGATTTTTTCGGGAGTAAATATGACCAGACCCGCAGAAGCCCAAAAACAACCAAAATTGAAGATTATAATACACGCTTTCGGACTTTCCTGGGGCCCGGGCTCCGAACGCCACGGGATGCCTCATAAGGCCATGGGAGGTCATTCGAAATGAGTCATGTGGTTTGGAACGAATATATGGACACCTTTAGGTTCATTTCGAGGCAATTTTGGGTTTCACGAGAAATGAACAAATGGGGAGTTCAGAAGCTTTTCGAGGCAATGCAAATGGTGCCAAGCATATGCCCAACGCTATAAGTCACGTCGAGTTTCCTAGGAGTGTTTCGGGAGAAAATATGACCAGGGCCAGAGAATCCCAAAAAGGTCCCAAAAACAGCCAAAATTGAAAATTATAATATACGTTTTCCGACTTTCCCGGGGCCCGAGCTCCGAACGCCACGGGATGCCTCATAAGGATATGGGAGGTCATTCAAAATAAGTCATGTGGCTGGGAACGAATACATGGACGTCTTTAGGTTCATTTCGGGACAATTTTGGGTTTCACGAGAAATGGACAAATGGGGTGTTCAGAGGCTTTTCGAGGCAATGCAAATGGTGCCAAGCACACATCTAACTCTACAAGTCACGTCGGCACTCCTACGAATGTTTGGGAGAAAATATGACCAGGCCCGGGGAAACCCAAAAATGTCTCAAAAACAGTCAAAATTGAAGGTTATAATACACGCTTTCGGACTTTCCCGGGGCCCTAGCTCCAAACGCCACGGGACGCATCACAAGCCATGGGAGGTTATTCGAAAGGTGTCATGTGGCTTGGAACGAATACATTGACGCCTTTAGGTTCATTTCGGGGCAATTTTGGGTTTCACGAGAAATGGACAAATGGGGTGTTCAGAGGCTTTTCGAGGCTATGCAAATGGTGTCAAGCACACGCACAACACTACAAGTCACGTTGACACTCCTAGGAATGTTTCGTGAAAAAATATGACCAGGCCCGGAGAAACCCAAAAATATCCCAAAAATAGCAAAAATTGAAGGTTATAATACACGTTTTTGGACTTTCCCCGGGCCCGAGCTTCGAACGCCACGGGATGCCTCCTAGGGTCATGGGAGGCTATTCGAAAGGAGTCATGTGGCTTGGAACGAATATATGGACGCCTCTAGGTTAATTTCGAGGCAATTTTGTGTTTCACGAGAAATGAACAAATGGGGTGTTTAGAGGCTTTTCGAAGCAATGCAAATGGTGCCAAGCACATGCACAACTGTACAAGTCACGTCGGCACTCCTAGGAATGTTTCGGGATAAAATATGACTAGGCCCGGAGAAACCCAAAAATGTCCCAAAAACAGCCAAAATTGAAGATTATAATACACGGTTTCGGATTTTCCCGGAGCCCGAGCTCCGAACGCCACGGGATGCCTCTTAGGGACATGGGAGATCATTGGAAAGGAGTCATGTGGCTTGCAACGAATATATGGATGTCTTTACATTCATTTCGAGGCAATTTTGAGTTTCATGAGAAATGAACAAATGGGGTGTTAAGAGGCTTTTCGAGGCAATGCAAATGGTGTCAAGCACACTCCCAACGCTATATGTCACGTCGAGTTTCTTATGAATGTTTCGGGAGAAAATACGACCAGTCCCGGAGAAACCCAAAAATGTCCCAATAATAGTTAAAAGTTGAAGGTTATAAGTAGTAAAAAATAATGATGACCATATCCAATTACATTTTAGCCGGAGTAATACTACCTCCGTTCTTTTTCTATTACAACAATGTGTTTGGAGACAATTTTTAAGGATTTGGAACCAATGAGTTGTTTAGCATAAAAGTTACTCTTTAATTAACTAGAGTAGAAGAGAAACCTATCCTTAGAAAATAAAAGCAATTTTATAAGCCAAAGTGAGTAATTAATGATGGTTATAATAAGATAAAGTAAGGTCAATATTGTCAATTAAAGTTGATTTTTATACCAAAATTGGAATTGTTGGAATAGATGTGAAACTACCCAAAATAGTAATTATTGTAATATAAAAAGAACGGAGGAAGTACATTGTAACCTCGTCTCATGTACGAATCTATAATATGTAAACTTTTGTTTATTATAGGAGCTTTAGTGCTTTACCATTTAATACTACCAATAAGTAAGATGATGGAGACCGTAGAATTAAAGAAATGCAAAGAGATAGAAACAAAAAAATTTGTGACCTGTGTACAGAAAGAGTTGGTATTATAAGAGACCATCTAATTTTAATTTAAAATTAAGCTTTTATTTTTGTAAGATGAAGGAGACTCACGTCAGGGAGATATGAAAATTACTCAAATGAGTCCTATAATGTTTGATCCCTATACCCCAGGGATAACAAATGGGAGCGATACCACAACTCCACCACCTCAACCTCAATTAGGCAACTATTCGAATTTAATATTAAAAAGAGAACATACCATTTTTTTAATACAGTGAATAGTTTAAGTTATGTCGATTAAAAAAAATAAAATAGCTTGCAACAAGATTTGAACCCATGACCTCTTAATATTATAACATGACACAATTACCATCTCAACCAACTTTTAATCATACTTTAAGTGTCCACATTATTACATTTGTATATTTTAAATGTTGAGTTTTCCTTAATATATTTTACTAGAAATGGAAAAAAATGCATATGAAGTTCAAAAACACAATACCGGGCAACGCTCGAGCCCAAATTGAGACTTGTCTTTTTAGATAGTTTTAAATAAATTAAAAGAATACCTCATAAGACTCCACCTCTAACCCTTTTTCTAACTTCTAAACCACCTTGAAGTCCTTGATTTTCGAGAGATGATACATATATGCTCGGTGTATATGAGCACACATATATTGGATGTATGTATTACTACTAAAATATATATATTTTGTATGTGTCATTTGAACATGTATACCATTACTAAAAAAATTACAAACTTACAATTATTTAAACATGTTTTGTTATTCAACAATATTTGAATATACATAATTCATAGACGATTGAAATACTATATTTCAGATTGAATTTTATTACATGGTAGGGATGAGAATGTGACATTATTTTTGTACAAACAAAATTAAATAATTGAAAACGACAGGAAAATTTAGTTGAAATTAATAGTAGAAAAATAGTGAAGATGAATAAGATGAAGCTAATATATGAATAATCTGGAAAAAAAAATTACAATTCTTTTTTTCTTTGTTTTAAACAAAGGATGCATACAAAATCTAAACAATTTTTTTTCATAAAAGAGATTTTTTAAACAAAGACAAAAAAACAATTTATTAAAAACAAAATTAGCTGTCGAAATATTGTAAGTTTGTAATATTTTTAATAATAATATACATTTTAATAATAACGCATACACAAGGTATAAATTTTAGTAGTAATACATACACCCAGTGTATGTGTGGCCTACATACACCCAGTGTATGTGTAACCTTTGCGTAATGGTTGAGACTTGAGAATTACATTATATTCCGTGCAAGTCTTTTTGGACATTTCGCGGACAAAAGTAGAGACTCTTGAAAATCGAAGGTCAATTATTCTTGCGAAAATCCATTCATCTGAGTTCAACAAACACTAACTAAAAGAATAAGATCACCTCAAATACATGAAGGAAAAACCTACAATCTTTTTTATTACCTACATTTTTTTTTATTTTTTCCAATATCCGTTTCCGGGGCTGGGGCTGGGGCTGGGCTGGGGTTGCGGTTGGGTTGTGCTGTGGAGCTTCTTTCCCTAAAAGCTTGATAAGAGCAATAACAAATATACTTGTTTCCATAGTAAAGCAAGCATTCAAAACTATGCTTGGACTTTGGATGATGTCTACCTTAATGCTTGGCATCTTCCTCCTCACAGAATTTGCTGTATTTATCAGCATCCATCAAGGAGTTGATGTCACCTGAATTGCTCAATTCCACCTTTATGATCCACCCCTTCTCAAAAGGGCTAGAGTTTACCAATGCAGGGGAGTCGCTGAGTTCGTTATTAACTTGCGTCACTTTCCCGGTAATTGGAGAATTAATGTCACTAGAGGCCTTCACACTCTCAACTGCACCAAATGCAGTGCCGTGAGAGACATCAGCTCCCTCTTCTGGCAACTCAACATACACTACATCACCCAAATGTTCTTGGGCGTGATCGGTTATGCCTACTGTAGCTATATTACCCTCCACTTTCACCCACTCGTGAGAGTCAGTGTACTTCAAGTCTCCAATAACTGCAGGTAAAATTAAAGTGTCAGTTTCTTGAGCTATGATGGGACAAAACTAACATCCTTTGTGAAAGCCCAGTAAAGAAAAGAAGAACTAACAGGTAAATTGCAGTAAGCTTCTACATGCAGACTGTACTTTAACAGATCAAACGATGATATGAAACAAACTCATCCATTTCCAATGAAATTGATAGGCTTACTTATCAGAGAATGAACACCATTAGTTATCAGAGAATGAACACCATTTAATACTACCATACATCATCTCTGCTGTACCTGCTATATTTTTCATCGCGTACCTGGATTTTCAGCTTAAGCACGTTTTCGGCTTACTATCGTTGAGTTGATTGGACTAACTCAAGGCAAACCCAAAACCTTTAAATTTCCTCTTCTTCACCTTAAACTCAACCCCCCCCCCCCAATACTATGTTTCTCCGCTTATAACAGAGCAGGCCAAAACTAAAAATAGCTCATTTACAGAGAGTGGATTTCACTCTGACACATTGGCAAAGCTCTACCAAAAAAAAAAGCTCATGAAGAATTGATGGCTTTTCTTTCTCCAAGAAACTCTGCAAGAATGACTCCAAATGATGCCAACAAGTCTTTCTTTTATCGATCTTAGTTATTTTCTCTGGATGGTTATGATTTTATAAAGTTCTAACCAACTCCCTAGAATGCACACTAGTTCTCAATGCCTTAAAAAATCTTCTCTCATGAACCCTAATTCTATCGGCGAGCGAAGAAGATAATCTCATCTCAGCCAAACATATCTCCTTAACCATGCATGAAAGAACAGCAATTTGTCCTGACTATCAGGATCATACATTGACAGACCATGCAATTTGTCACATTGAAGCACACTCTTTTCCCTTTGACATTGTCCAAAAAATTCAGCGTCGACAACGATAAATATACAGAAAGACACTTTCCAGACTGATGTATTTTGTTTATGCTTTTGGAATTGAGGGTAGGAAGATTGATATAATTGAGAATCTAACAACAAAAGTTATTATAAAGTAATCTTATTCCCTAATAAAATCGAGAATTTCGGCATAAAACAGGTGAACTCATGGGGGAAAAGTAATAAGATCAGGCTATATGTTACACCAAACTTGGATAGAAAAAGACATGATAATGACTCGTACTTGTAAAGACAATATGACTTACTAGCTACCAAGATTCAGGAAGGTAAGTGAATGAAAAAACGTCCTTTTCAACACCAAATCAAAAGAAACGACAATACCTCATTTATTCTACCATTCTTTAAGCCAAAAGAAAAACCTTTTGAACAATTTCATGAAGGATAATCATTAATTCTATGACAAAAATAGTGCCACAACCAAAATCAACCCAAGTTTTCACTATAAAATCTCATACTTGCAAAACCTTTTTTATCATTTTTTTTTCATTCAGAAATCACAATTAAAAAAATTACATCTAAATTAAATCAGATTTAAGCATCATCTAACTTGGAAATCATGTTGATCTAAGATCTGTATCATCATTCTTAACCCAAGCCACCATTTTAGATCATATAAATACATCAACATAAACATTAAAATCAGACAAATAATCTCCTACTAATCTCATACAAAACATTGTACAAAAAAAAAAAGGAAAAAAAAAACACTCAACAGCATTGCACTACATAACCAAATTAATATTTGAGCAATGATACAAGATTAAGCATAAGAACCCATCAAACAAAAACATCATATTACACAAAAAAGATGCAAGTTTAGAGCATTTCAGCAAAAACCCAGACAAGATCTTACCTATCAAAGGTCTAAAACCTCAAAAATAAAAACTTTCATGTCAAACAATAATTTCAAAACAAATAAATATCTATATGATCTATAAATTTTGAAGATTTAATTATTGTTAGAGAAAGAAATACCAGTAGCATATCCTCTAGGAAGAACAGAGATCCCAAGTCGAGAGGCGGCCTTAGAAGCGAACAACCGTAAAGCCATGTTTCTCAAGTTTTTCTCAAAGTTGCCCTACTATTTTATTTTCTACTAGTATTTTCTTCTCTATGTAACAAAAGTTTAGGAGTATATTTTGTGCAATGAGAAGGAGATTCTATTGGAATTTCTTATTTAATAGGGAAATTAAAAGGTGCAATGTTCAACAAAAATCCAACTTTTTTGAAGTAGAGTGGCAGCTATGATGTGTCAACAAACCCACTAACCACTGGAGAGGTTGGTGACAACTTTACAATTTTTTTTCATTTTTTTGGTTTGTGAATTGCTTGGGAGGTGAGTTTGAAAATTTTCTATGCAAATTATGTATATTTCCTATTTTATGTGGCACAATCAAAATATATATTAACTAATTAAAATAAGTAGCTTATGATTTTTTTGAGTTGATTAAATAGTTTATAATCATTTTTGAGTTACTGAATATTCCAAGATTATTCTATTAATTCAGGATTGTGAGAGAGTTGCATTGTCACGTGGTGTATCTATTAAATTGCGAAAAAAAGAGTAAAGAAAGCTTCTTATTTTACAAATAATATAAATACTTATTGCAAAATATTGTTGCTAATTCATTCTACATTTTTATCTAATAGCGGACAAATTAAACACAAGAAAGTTATTCTATTTTTGTTAACCAAATATCAATCCAACTTTCAACTTCAAAAGTATCAAGAATTACTTTAGATACATAAAACTTTTGTCAATTCAGGATATAAATTTATTAACGCTAATGATTAGGAAAGTTGGTGAGCACTTATATCCTTTTCCTTTTCTTTTCATGGCATCTTATTTTTCATTTTTTGTGTAGTTGGGCAACATTTTACATGTTATATAAATTGATGTTTGCCAAAAAAAATTACCATGCATTTAAATTCTCCTTTTCTATTTTAGTACCTTCCTTGTCCTTTTGAAAAAAAGCTTGGAATTTGTATTAGGATAGAAAAAATATTTTTAAAGAAAAATTTAAAGTACTACTATGAAAGGAATAACAAATATTACATATGTGCAAACTTAAGTGTTTAGTAAATATTTAGATACATTTAACTTGGATTCACACCTAGTAGCAAGTCATCTTTTCTTCTTTTAAGTACATAATATAAATTGCCTTGCGAGGACAAAACCTCTCATAAATCGATACAATCCAAGTTAACAGGTTAGACACTCTGAAGGTTGGGGAAAAAGTAAAGAAATTCCCTTCCTCAAAGTTCCCCTAGTGAGAATTGAATTCCCCGACCTCAAGATTAGAAGGCGTAATCCTTATTACTAATCCATGATTAGCTTAGTTAGTAGCAATTCACTTGTTATACGCAAGATTAGTTGTGCAAATTCTAGTAGATCAGTAGGATGTTGCTTACATAACACCAACAATCGAACATAGTTTAGTACTACTACAAGATAGATGTATTTCAAAGATACGAAAACCTGTCATAAAAGCTCATTGATCAACAGATAAGCAAAAGGCTGTAAATCCATTAACTGTACAATGTTATAGATACATCCACCTGATTCTAGATAAACTAAACTTCTTTGTCTTCAGACTTCATGATATTCTTCAATTTTACAGATTGATATGGTTTTGACATAGAAAAAAATCGTACACAGCTAATATTAAAATACAAATCCCAGTTCTTCAGTTACTGCACTAATAATAAGGCTAAAGCTAACACTAGCTATTTACAATATACATACAGTAAAAACAAACAAAATAACTAAACACTACATGAAGCAACGCAATGCTGTAAAGCTGGGAGATTGATCCAAATGGTAAGCAACCATTTTTTTTGAATATTGAGTGTATAATCTGTAAAACAGGCCTGTATTACAGTAGTGTCAATTGTCAAGCAACCAAAAAAAAGAGGATCCTCAACACGTTGTTTAAAGCTTTGAAACATATCATCTGGATTCTGGGGTATAAATTATTATAGTAGTATGGACTCAAAAAGATTCATCCCAAATTGATTCTTGGTTCTCTCAAGCAAAATGTTCCCTCAACTACAAATTTAAAGCAAACTTTTTTCAATTCTTGTTCTCAATTTCTTACCCTTTTTCATGCTACGGAGGATGGGAATCCTAACTTATAGTAACTCCGTAATTCAAATAGTTTTTTTCACAGTGAATTATTATAATCTTGGAGGAAGTGACAAGTATTTTGGGAATCCTGCAGAAATATAAGAATTAATTTTTGGAAGTTCATAAAAAATATTACCCAACTTTTCTGGATAAGCTATTGTGATTATGACTATTTGCACATCACAGTCATAAAATAGGAGTTTCTCCATAAAAGACTGTTGGGAGCCAAACTAATAGCTGATGATGTAGCAATAAAACAATCCAGAAGTAAACTAATGGATGTACTACGTTCCATCTTAGATTGTTGTCACGTGATCACATCACCAGGGACTAGGTATTTTTTGATGCACCTAAATAACATACGCAGACTAGAAGTATATACAAATTTATATCAGACTCCAGACATATATCTTGAGATCATGAAGTATATCAGGAAAGGTGGTGCATGAGAGCAGGAATGTTACCTCCTACTACGGACATTGAAGAATCACTTCTGCTTAGCTGTGACAGTTCTCTGAACAGTGGAGACACCATCAACAAACTTGGTGCGAAATATTACATTTGCATTGTTGAACATTCCTTCTTTAAGGGAAACCACTATGAACTAACAAACCAAACAACAGATATCAGTAAATTTCCAAAAAAAAAAGAAACAGATATCAGAAAAATGAAAACTATGACATACAGGCCGACAGATAATTAAATCCAACATCAGATGGTAGTCTTAGCATAATTGTGAGTCGTGACCATGAAAATTCTCAAATTTTAAATTCAAAAAAGCCCGGAAACACAATAACTGTGATCCTTTTTGGGATTGAGTTGTAGAAATGAGTTTGTCAGAGAAACCAGCTTTCGAGTTGCAACGAATCTTAACAAAAAAAAATCTTCTATAATAATCTTAATACTAGACCCAAGACTATTCTCTAAGGTATTTCCATTTTCACTTGCAAAGTAGCAGATCGTACATAGAAAGTAGCAGTAACATTACTTGATAGGAGAAATTAGTGACTACAACTTTTATTTCTTATAGTCGTGAAAAGCTAATTATCAAAAATTAAACATGCCTATGAAGAGCTTGAATGTAAGGCTTTAGAAAGCATGAAACTACGCGCCTTCAGCAGAAAAGAAAATTTGTCAGGGGAGAGTAGCCACCCTAGCATATAGTTCACTATACTTTCCAGCTTCCTCAGGTTCTCTATAATTAAGCCAAACGAAGGCAAAAAAAGGCATGTCGCTGACAAGAGAGTGTCAAACCTGTGACTGAGGGAAGTGTGTTTTAATCATCCTTCCAATATTTTGTGTGTGACTCAGATCAAGGGCTGCGTCCACCTAACAAAACATCCAAAGACATCATATTCAAAATGAAAATTATTCGGCAATTTCAAGCAGTTAGCATCAAACATATTATCAACAAGCCAACAATTCAGTAAACAATCAAACAGCAAGGCAACTAAAATGAGATATGAGCCAACTGGCACAACCAACAAAACTGGAGACATTTGAAAATTTCTACTAGGCCTTCTTGACAACAAATGGAATCAACAAAAAAGGCGCAACATTTTATTCTTGCCATCCTAAGTCCTAACAAAAATCTAAGACTATCTAGAACAAGATCTGGAAAGTGCAAACTATGGCACACTATGCACAACTTAAAAAAATGTCAATTATGCCATTTAGCAGAAGCACGGTGGAAAAATGCAGTTATCGAATTCCAAATAACATGACAATGTCCATGTTGTCATACTATCAGAACTTGCTGCTCTAGTTGTATCGTCACAATAATTATGTCCTTTGATCATGGATCAATAAGAATAAATTACCTCATCAAGTATGTAAAGAGGAGCAGGTTTAAACAGAAGCAATGCCAATATCAGAGATAATGCAAGCAGAGATCGTTGACCGCCACTCAGTTCAGACAATGATTGTTTCCAAACTCCTCCAAATGCAACGCGAACCTCAAGGCCATCTAAGAAACTGCAACCTTCAGGGGGATCCAACTTTGCTGTAGTTCCAGGCAATAATGTGGAAAAGATGGACCCAAAGTCACTGACAATGCAACAAAAGATGGCTAATAAGCACTTTGAGAATGTTAAACTGATAGTTAGCAGGAAAGCTGCTAGAATTAAAAGTAAATAAGTTTGCATGAGAGATAGACTCACTTGTTCACTTTTACCCAAGTGACTTTCAAGGTCTCCTTCTTCTTCTCGTCGAGCTCTTCAATGACCTTCTTGATCTTGGCCTTATCATTCTGTGCAAGGAAAATAGAGTGAGTAACATGGTTTGCAGGAGACATCACAGTCAATTGACAACAAAAACTAACCTCAATGATGTTCTTTTTGGATATCAAATCGTTATACTCATCTTCTGCTTTCTCAAACATTGCCATGACCTTTTTGTTAACCCTTTTCTCTAGACTGAAAATGGGAAAGAAGTCACAATAAATACATTCCCCTTGATGAAGCAATCAATGGAAAAACACAGAGAATTATATATGAGATCTCTGTTCCACCTTGATTGTTCTCCCTGCAGTCTCTCTAGTTCTTCCCTCGCTCTGATAGGATCACGAGATGTGAAATCATAGTCACTTCCACTTCTTCCAAAAAGCTGCTTCTCAGAAGCTATCCAAGAATGCTTCTCAACTAATCTGTCAACCTTTAAAGAACAATCTTTCTGTTCCTCCTCCATCCTTCTCACCTAGATTGACAGTTTATTAGAAGGCAAAAAGTATTTGGGAGAGAAAAAAGTGTAATTGTGTTGTAGGATAATTTTATCCCGAAAGATGAAAATAGGGAAGTACAGAAATGTTCAGTTTGGAACCCAACATTAGCTAAGTGAGAAAATTGCGCATAAATTGCAAACAGTTTTTTTCCACGTAGTTTTAGGCACATGATTTAACACAAAAATAAAGGCAAAGTGACTATCCAAACCGGAAGCAAAGTGAACTGTGCATAATTTGCTAAAGATTACAAAATACCTCATTTTCCATCTTCTTCCTTTCAAGGCTTGCTTCACTTATTTTATTTTGGAGCTTCTGCTGCTCCTTTAAAATGCAGCTTATTTGTGAGTCACATTCCTTCAACTTTGAACGAGCTGCATTAAGATCTGATAGAGCCTGATCATGATGTTCCTTTATGGAAGCAACCTGCAGAAGATATGCTGAGAAGATGTATAGATTACAGATAAATGAATACAGTATGGGTTTGGAAGATAAAATAACTGTGTAACCTTGAGTTTCTGTTCATTGATTTCGGAGACCAGACTTTGGTTTTGAGTCTGCAGAGAGTCAAGTTGGCTCTCCAGGGAAGCACGCTCTTCAGCTACAGCTTCCATTTCCATCATTAGCTTTTCTCTTTCATTTTCATGCCCCTACAAGATGGATGCAACATTAGATGACGAGAGAAAATGGAAAAACAAACACATTAACCCTCAAATACCATGACCCCTCCCCCAAACAAATGAAAAGCAGAATATGTCAAAGTCCAAGTTTAATAAATATACTAGTTAGGCATTTACCAATCTTCCTGTCATTAAGAGAATAGGAACAAAATTTGAGGTGCAAGAGACCAAGAATAGAACGAAGAATAGAGAAAGCATTATTTATAGACAATTGATGCTCCCGGAAAGAAGCTCATTCAGCTTAACAAGACTTGCGTCAAGGTATACAAATTATTAATCATCTTGGCTGGACATATCGTTCTAAAAGACATACCTTGAGATCTTTAGATGCTGATTGCATTTGACTCTTTAGTGTCTTGATCCTTTTCTCCAAATCTTTAAGCCTGACAACCCTACTTTGATCATAATCTTTAATTGAACTCTCAAGAGTAGACACCTTCTTAACACAATTTTTATAAGCTTCTTGCTTCTCCTTCAAAGTTGTCTTTGCATCTGACAGATCCTGCTCAATCTTCTTCAACAGTTCTCCAAGCTGCAATATATTCATAGCTGATTAATAATAAGATAAGGAATCCCAGCTAGTAGCTAGAATTCTCTCATCAAAGATGGCCAATAAAGTAGAGCTCGCAGAAAATGACAAATGGAAGTAATACTACCTTGTGATGTTCATTTTGTTCAGCACGACCTTTGAATAATTCAAGTTCATATTCTTTCAGTTTCAGTTGGTTGTTAAGATCAGTAAACTTCTTCTGAAGGGGAAGGAGCTGCGCAATCTGCAACATAGATGACTAAAGTTAAACTGACCCTAAACAAATAGACATATTTTTTAACAAGAGTCAGGTAACAGCTTTAGAAAAAAGGTAGAGGAAGCAAGATCCACTCATCAACAAGGCTCCATATAGGCAGGTCTCAGCCATAACTGACTAAATAGTAGTAGCGACCCAATAGGCAAGAGTGTAAAAATACCTCAACTAAATACACCATGGCTAATTAACTGAACCTGACTAGAAATTCTAAGATGTTAACAATTAAAATTACATAGAGCATGAGCCTGTATGCATGAAGGGGTTTGAAAAGCTTTTTATATAGAATCAGCGATCTGTTTGAAACATGTGAAGAATGACATAGGTAATCTAGATGATTGCTTCATCTGGATTTGCAAGTGTAAGGTCCTGAATGGAGAGTGGTTCAACAATGAAACCTTTGCAACTATCCAGCTGTCAAACCTCTACAAGAATTATTTAATAGTCAAAGCTAAAAGTATGTGAAAATATATGTATGTTCCATGAGCGTCTTACAAATGATATCCTATGAAAAACATTGTATTACTGCACTGTGTTTGCTCGAAAAGGAAAATCAGCAAGGAATTTTATAGTAAGATTCAAACTTAGAATGAGCAGAAAAACATTGTTAATTATGAAAGGCGAGAAGCAGATTAATGCTTCTTCAAAGCGAGACCAGAAATGGCCAAAAAGCTTACAAATTCAGATAGCTTGCAAATATGTTGGTGGATGCCTCTACAGATTCATGTCACTGAGGCACTCCATAAGAAGCCAAGAAAGTGAAAAACCCTTAAAATCCTTCCTTGTTACATCAGGTCAGAAATGGCAAGTGATAGGTATCAAAATATTATTGTACATGAAGCATGAATATTGAGCAAATTATCAAAATCTCATCGGCCAATGGCTGCCATAATTTCTTTTTTAATTTCCTCACTTCCTGCCATTTATACGTTCCTGGAGACTAAGAAACATAGAAATAGGCAGAAATAACTCCTTTGTCACCCATCTGAATATTTGCAGTTAGAAAGAAATGATCCATCAATCTTTCCATGGGATAATTTGCAAATAGCTCACTTAAGCCTCAAAATTTCATATAGCTTAATAAGGCTTGATACAAATGCTAATCTAGAACTTCAAAGCATCTGGAAACAGAAGTTGATATTTAAAGGAATTGCACGAAAAATATCAGAATGCAGTACAATATCGCGTTACCATATTTAACAACTAATTTAGCACTTTTTATGTAATATATGAATGTTTGAATGAAATCAAACAGAGAATCCTATTCAAAGTGAGTTGGATGACTCTGTTCAACAACAGTGTAGTTGAGTGTTTCCATATTCAGAGCTGTACAACAGCATTACAATTAACAGCAACATCAACCAATTATATCCTTCCCATCCTTCAAAACACAATGCTTACTAACCTCTGCTTCTATTTCAGTTAATCTCTTCTGATGAGTAGAAAGATCCGTTTCAGCCTCAGCCAAAGCATAGAGACGTCCTAGCAATTCACCACCGCCCCTGCAACATCAAACAACCAACTCAAAATCTGCTAGTTATCTTTGGTATATTAGCAGTAAGCTTGTCATGCAAGGTGAGCTACAAAAGCTCAGTAATGACGAACAGTCACAATACTTGCAAAATAATTTAAAATGACAAATAAAAAAAAATGAAACAGCACAAAACTAAAAACCAGATGGTAAAGAATATTTATTGTTATTGACTTGAAAATGTGCAGCAAGTTGATTTTTCAAAACCAGCACCAACGTTCAGGCCTATGTTCACTTTTACACCATTGCTTTCCGACTTATACTATTACCTGCCTGTGTTAAAGTGAAGATGTACAAAATTGCATAATACTTATAAGAGTTCCAGAACAATGATTTTTCAGCAAAGATTACCTATAGGCTCAGTATTTTAAGAAATTTTCCTTGGATTCTATTCCATTAAACATGCCATTTGTGTGATTAATCGACACTATTAAAATGATATGTCTTCAAAAAGCTTTAGTACGATGTACATGAAGAATGGGAGAGCTTTAAGCAACACCGTCTAAATAATAGACGTAAATAGGATTCTACAGCTTTATAGAATAAACTCAACATGTTTTTTTAAAAGGAATAGGAAGAGTAGCTACTACCTACGACTACCACCAGTCAGGAGACCACTGGGCTGAAATACGTCTCCTTCAAGAGTGACGCATGGCTCTCTGATATCAATGTTTCCTTCTTTATTGAAGGCAATCTGTTAAGTACCCAATCAGCAAAAATTCAAGCAATAATCAATCACCATATGATTCAACAATAAGAAAATCAGCATGGAGTTGGAAACACAAATTTAGCAACTGTATCAAACTGCCCCAGTTCAAGACACTAGCTATCGACTATCCAACATAAATTGCATTCGTGCAGCAATAGTTTTCCACTGCTCCTACAGACCACTGAATTATTCATAATTCAGTGGAACAAAAAAGACTACTCTTTCAATGCTCCGAGTCCTGTGATAAACCAGGACCAGCATGCAGGGCAAGCACCACAATGTACTATTAAGAATGTCTAAGTCACAACCGTTATTTTATTACCAAGTCATATATAAACTAACCTTGACAGCTGCTTCCCTGGTCTTGCACACAAAGGTGGATCCAAACACATATTCCATGGCCCTCTGTAGAGAACATCATATATTTAAATAAGCTTCAGAAGCAATTTCAGAAAAGCATTTATGCTACTAATGCAAGAATTGGACGATCAGTACGTACATATAAGGAAATAAGAAAATTTGCAAAGGTGCAACAGTAGAGAACCAACTTGCTGACGTAATGCAAAGCATTAAAGTAGCTTAGTATATTCATAGAGATGTAAAATAAAAGTCTATAGTGCAACTCGAAGACCCCATCAGAACATTATAAGCAACTGTTAGCTAGCAATAATGTTTACTTTAGTTCATTGACACAGCATAGATATGTACCTTCAATTCCTGATCATATTCCACCAAAGAAAGTGCCAGGTTTGCATTCTCCTTCCCTACCTGAAAGTGTAGATTATGATATTCACAAAAAGGACAAAGTGTTCAAGTATAGCAAGAAGACTGTAGAAACAAACCAAATCAGCAGCAGCTCGCTGTTTATTAGGAGTAACCACATGAGGTTGAATTTTGTTCAGAGGTATAATAGTGACTCTTCTTCGAAGATCACCATTTTGCAGGAGTTGTTTGCCAGTAGTTTCTGTGTCAACTACAACATTAAACAATCTTCCACCAGCCACAACCTGCAATCCATGATTGCAATTAAAGAGACAAAGAACATAATATGGGAGCTAGGAAGAATATTAGCCAATTGGCATCTATCTTCGAAGAGAGTGGAAATGAGATAGTGAAAAATGCATCCAGTACCTCCAGAGCAGTCATCGTTGATCCATCTTTTATTTTAATGAGCTTTGCAACAACACCTTTGACCTTTGACCTCTCAAAATTCCTTGCAGGATCACGGTAGGTGAATTCAACATTTGACAACTGTGCAGAAAGACCTCTTATTTTATCTTTCAGTTTCTGCACTTCCTCCAATTCAGCTGCACGCTCCTGATAAATATAGATATAAATGAAGACGAAAGTGAAAAATACTGGGGAATGGGGGAAAACCAGGGAACACCAAATTACCTATTATACTAGCAAAAGATGCAATGGAAATGCTATCTAACCTGCTGTAGAGCTTCCATACGGCAGTTCTGGTCTTCCTT
The DNA here is from genome assembly GCF_026745355.1 of Beta vulgaris subsp. vulgaris. Taxonomy (NCBI): domain Eukaryota; kingdom Viridiplantae; phylum Streptophyta; class Magnoliopsida; order Caryophyllales; family Amaranthaceae; genus Beta; species Beta vulgaris. Next base: position 56,632,089 of record NC_079203.1, read on the forward strand.
AAAAGGGAGGGATTCCAGTGCCTTCCTAACAACTTCGACTTCTTTTTTCCTAGTATTTAGTTCATTTTCTGCAGCAGTAGCCTCATTGCACTTTGATTTCAACTGAGCAGTTTTCTCTTTCAACTCTTTCTCACCATGGGTTATTTGTGTTTTCAGCTGCTTTACCTCTATTTCTGTGTTTCCTACTGCCACTTTAGCATCAGCTAACTGATCCTCCAAGCATTTCTCTTCATCTTGACTGCTCTTTCCAGCCAACACACCCTGCTCAATCCCAATTAGTAGCAATTTTTTTTTTTAGTGGGGGGGGGGGGGGGGGGGAGAGGTTGTACAAACACTGAAATAATCAAATTAAACCTATGTTGACCAAATCCAGGATTCTACCTGGTATTCTTTTTCAGAGTCATCCAAATCTTTAGAGAGTGCCTGAGCTCTTTGTTTAAGATCAGCTGCACCATCTTCAGCTTTTTTGACAGCAGCAGCCCTCTCTTCCACAGACTGTTTCAGTTCTTCGATATTTCTTGCAACCTGCACAATTAAGAAAATGTGTTTTTATCAAATATATGTCTTACGAAGCAAATAAAATACTTTGATAGAATGAAACATACCTTATCAGCATTCTTATTTTCACCTTTGAGAGTATCCTCTTTGTTTTTCAGCACAGATGTCTCCCTCACAAGATCGTTCGCCAAAGAGTCTACTTTCTGTTGCAAAGTTCTAATTTCTCCCCCCATACTTGCTTCTTTCTCAGCAGTCAACTCAGATACTTTGTCATCCATTACTTGAAGCTCATACTTCATCCTAGATGCATCAGAGTCAACCTCAACAATTTTAGCTTTAACTTGTTCCACCTCATGAGCTGCACCATCTTTAATCCTCTCTGCTTGAACATACTCATAAGCAATGCAGAACCTTTTAAGCCTATCTAACTCTGCATTCCCATTAGCCCATTGCATGTACTGCATTCTTTCCTTCCTCAATTTTTCCAAAGCAGGTAAGATTTCCTGGTCAAGAAGCTTATCAATCTCATCAACTTTGCTCTGCTTTTTTTCAAGTGTTTTTAAAGCAGAATCTTTCTTGTTCTCGTACATCCTGGTTCCAGCAGCCTCTTCAAGCATAGACAATATTTCAGGTGGCTTCATGTTCAGAACTTTTGTGATACGCCCTTGCATTATAAGAAAATGTGGATTATTTACATTGAGCTGGACTGAATGGAAGAGATTTTGTACCCTGCTAGGTTGGGCAAGGTGCCCATTAATCAGATACTTATTCCTTCCGCCAACTACAATCTGCAAAAGATGACAATAAGCACAGATCTCAAGTACTTTTGTTTGGCAACAGCAAACTAACAACTCAGGACCTTATGAGCAATCAAAAGGAAAGAGAAAATAAATAAATAAATAAAGCTATAAAACGCTGTGAACCTAGAAAGAATAAGAGTATGGAGTTTCATCCAAAATCAAAAGAATAAGGAGTATTGGATAAAGAGCATAAATGAACGGATAACTATAGTTGTTCTAGATGTTTAAAAATTACTCTAGTTATATTCTGAACAGCATGCACTCTCTTTATCTGGTTTTCTTTTTCAGTTCACCTTGTCTTTCCACATATAGAAACTGGGGCTACCAATATCCTAGATACCCACATAACTAATGCAACAGAGAAAAAAGAGTTCAGTTTAACCTTAAAAGGTCATGCAAAATGCAAACAATAAAAATAAAATCTCAGGACAATCATGTAATTTCAGTAAGAAGAAATTACTACCCTTGGATCACCAATAATGTAACAGAAGGTAGGCTTTACCATGCAGATAAATGAAACAAACAGGAGGCCCCAGAATAATTAGGACCCAGATGGATGAAGATAATAGAAAAAATCTTGTGCAATAATGGATATAAACCAAACTTCAGTCTTTATGTTCAGCAAATTTGAGAACTTTAGATCGATAGAACATCAGAAAGGTTTTAATCTCCAATAACTATCCTCGAACAATACGACAAAAACAATATTAATTTGTCGTTTGTGAATGGGAATATTAGCACAATTAACAATCTCATGTATCATTTTCCACTAAATATGTACACAAGATGCAACGAGGTGGTACAGGTACTTGCACAAATGCATTACTTTTGCCTCAAAACATACCTTTAAAGAGAAAAAACACTAGTATCGAAGCTTAAATTGACTTAGAGCAATAAAATGTGGAAGGAAGGAGTATGCAATATGATAAGCTTTTGCTGACTAATGCCGATATTGACACTAGTTTTCTGCATTTCTGAGACTTAGAGGAGCAAGGTAATAGAGTTCATTGCTCATAACGTACTGTACATAAATGAATATTATATTCAAGTTCTATGTCCAACCACTTATCATCAATAACTAACTTCGTCTTACAAATTACAAAGACCTCACTTCAGTTAGCTCTTTAACACATGATTCCACAAAGCCTTGTCATATAGACCACCAATGACAGTTTCTTTGAAATTGTAGAGATTCACATCATCAAATTAACCAAGTTCTTATAACACCACCATAAATATATACTCCTATCTCTGAACAAAAACAGAAAACAAACAGATTTCTAGCCTTTCCCTTTATCTTCACTACAAAATTAGAAGGGAAAAAGAGGCTATTATATAAAGTAAATTACTTCAGTCTCAAGATGAAGCATCAAATTTCTAAATTCCTTTAGCACAAAAAATCTTCAGCATACTTCACAATTCAAATTACACTATCTTCACTCCAAGTTACTTACACACAAAATAAAATAAAAACACGAACTTTACGAAACACAAACACTAAAATTAGACTATAATTATAGCTCACAAACCTGACGAGTGACAGTAATCTCAGGACAATCCTCATACCCAAGCGGGCTCCGACTCCGATCAGAATTATCGAAAATAATCGAAACGGTAGCCTTAGTAATCCCTGCCTGGCCTTGTTTGTATACCAATTCCTGAAGATTTGAAGCTCGAACTTGCTGCAAGTTCGTAATACCCAGAACAAAGCAAATGGAGTCCAAAATGTTGGATTTTCCTGACCCGTTTAAACCTGTAATTGCATTGAAAAACGGGTCAAAACCGGGGATTACGGTTCTTGTAGCGTAGGATTTGAATCCTTCTAAGCAGATCTCTTTGATGTGCATTGTGAATTTGAAATTCGGAAGTGAAAACCCTAGAAATTGGGGGAAAGTGTTTTAGGGTTTGAAGTTACCGGAGTCTGGAGAAAGTTGTGGTGAGATGTTTTAAGGGTGTGTTTTGGTGAGAAATTTTTTGGAGTTTGAAGAGCTTATGAGAGAGAAACGGAAGAGAGTAAAGTGAAGGAATTTGAAAGTGAGGAGGAAGATGACGAGTCTTAAAAGCGGGAAATTTATTTCAAAATTTTAGGAAAGTACTATCTTTTGACTTTTATACTTCTTATTTTATTTTATTTTTATCAAAGGTATTTGGTGAAATAACGGTTTTTCTTGAAGTTTTAGAACTCTGAGGATCTATACAGCATATTTTCTATATTGGCTCCTTGTAGGAAGCATTTTAGTTATCTTAAATGATAAGGTGTTGAAATGATTTTAGAGGTGATCATGGGCCGGGCCGGGGCCAAAAAAAATTTGCCCGTTGGTCGAGTCGGGCCGGGCCTAAATTACGGGCAGAATTTTTATGTCCAAAGCCCGCTATTTCGGGCCTAAATTAGCGGGCTTTTGCGGGCCAAAACGTGCCGGGCCAAAAAAATAGACTAAAAAGTCATTTTTGGCTTGCCCAAATCCCGCCATAAGCAAAAAAAAATACGGACGGGTCGGGCCCGGCCCGCGGGCCGAAAATTTCAGCCCTAAACCCGGCCCAAAAACGGGTTGGGCCGGGCCAAAATGATCACCTCTAAATGATTTGTAGTGTTTGGAAATACAGTTGATCAATGATAAGGGGTTTTAATAAATTTAATTCAGTGAAGGTATTAGAATCGCAAAACATATCTACCCGTTGTGAAAAGTTAATGAAGTTATGCCGAGAGTGCATGCTATGATACTAATGCTCATGTATGTATTGCAAGATGCAAAAGTTTTGCATGTCGATTTGCTCTATTCGTTTTGATGTCCAAAATGGTGATATTTATGAATATCTAATTAATCATCAAGACTGAGGATGAAAATAATTATCTTTCATTTGATGTTTAGGATAGTTTTTGCAACTTGTAATTAATGAAAGAATAAATAAAATATATCAATTACTATCGTTTCAAAAATATACTTTTTTTTCCAAAAGGCATGTTGGCGTAATTTTTGTACCAAAATTAATTTCACCTTCTCTTATCCAAAGGAATAAAAATATAATTGTGCACTCTTGGTTTTTTCTAGAATGGTCAAAGTACATGTTATCTCTATATAGATGTGTGTACCTTGTGATCTTGGTTTATGTTGCAATTTTCGAGCCTAAAAGATCTCATCTTTTAACACGCTAGCATATAGTCTACACCCATTGTTGTATGATTGTCTTATTCTTATAATCCATCTAAATTGGTTATATAAGTACAAAGTTGTTGTCGTTCATAAATTTTCGGCCATAAGTGGATCGTCCTGGCCAAACATTCCGTCCCTTTAAAAAATTTGAACATTTTAGGGGCGATGGGCGGAATGCCTGACTTGGACGATCCACCCGTGGCCCAAAACGTGTGGCCTGTACGTTCCACCAAAGTATAAGATACAAGTGGGGAGGACATGCTTGGATGGAGCACAAGTTCATATAGTCACTCCAACATTTGAACTCCACATTTCTCCAATGAGGACACTTTCGAAATTAAAACACATCCGTAATAATATAATATCAAAATATATATTAGGAGTTATATGGGGTTAGGTTCACATGACCATGAGATATGTTATTTGGACTCCTCATTTTTGCTCAAGTGCTAACTTTGAATCTTCAACACTAGACTTGGGTATGATACATAGACACTATTCTTAAGCAAAATTTATGGATAATTAACACAACTTTAGGATACTAACCACGGAGACACATGAGTTCCCGAGTCCAAGTAACACAACCCTTGATTACAATCCTTATATGAGAATGCGAGAAGTCGAGAACAATGTGATGTATTCTTTCTTGGCCAATGAGTAATCCGATTTGGCTAATATATAACCACTTGTTACATACTAAGTCAATCCCCTAAGAGGATTGACTTTTAGAAAAAAAAGATTGTCATTTAACATTGTAACAATTGATTTATTCCACTCAGATAAATTACTATTCCAATTGTAATATTTTTTCTGACGTGCTGTCCTACGTAGACGGTATAGAGAGAATTAATTTAAACTTTAGCACACATATGTATTTAAAACTCTTATTGACAATATGTAGGGTAAAAATTGGTATTTGTGATGTCGATTGTCTTGATGGCCGATAATGACATTCATTGCTTCAAGAAAGTGGGTTTAAGACATAAAACAGTCAGCTTCAAGTAGCGAGGTGACTACACCCATGCCCTTAATTACAGTCAAAAGTTGAAGGCCAATGTGCACAGGGCAATCGAGCAAAGCCTCGCTATTTTCTCAGAAAAGGCAATAGAGCCAAAATAAGATGGAAATCCGAAAAAGGAAATCAACATGCAAAGTAAAACTTAATTCTATCAAAACGTAGGGGGTAAAGACTAAAGATAGCACTATAACAGTCACATTCTTCCTAACTCATATTTCCTACATAGATCCTACTAAATTCAAGTTTACATCCCGTTTGAGCAAAATTACCAAAGGCAAAACAAGTGGAACTAAGTTCACCCAATTCCAGAATTGAGTAGTTAAATGACAAGCTCTGTTCAATCCTCCCATATGTCGAGAATAATCTTCAAGGAAATCAAATTCTCTATGCAGCAGCAGCGTCTCCCTCCTGAAGAAGCACCTGGTCGAAGTGCCATACACCTGCGCATAAAAGATAACAACATCATCAATGAAAATGAATCAAATAATGGAGAGACACTGTTCTAAATGAAGGATCTAATAACTGACCATGTCCCTTGCCAACTCTCCTAAGCTGAGCAACATATTCTGAGATTTTCTTTATGGCTTCAACCTGCACAATATTATTAAGAAAAGATCAGTTGAGCAATTATCGGATCCTATAACATACATCTGCATTTATTCATGAAAAGTATAACCAAGTAGATGAATTTACCTGTTCGTTTAAGAACTCGCCCTCAACAAATTCTTGCAATTGCACATCATTACTTTTCTCAGCTACCTGGAAATTGGAGTATCAAGAACTGGTTGTCAGCGAGAGCATCTCGCGCACATTGCAGATTGCAAAGGAAGAAAGACTTAAGCAGTAAAAATGAAAAGGCAACAAAGAAGAAGTTCGTTTCAGTTTGCAAATACTTACTTGGTGCAAGTTCAGCAACTTTTCATTTGTGAGTTTCTCCAAGGACAAGGCAAGCTCCATTGCTGTGTCAAAAAAGAAATTGATACTGTGAGAATTAATGCATCAAAACCCAAGTCTATGTCCAGATAATCTAGTGACATTCTTCATCATAGTTCGAGAACAATGAGGTGAAACGCCTTAGACTTAGACTGTATAATGTTAGTCTGAAAACAATGAAGTGAAACACCTTCGACTCTGCATAGTTCAAAAACACTGAGCGAAACATCACAGATTGAGTTGTGATGTTCACATGCTTACTAATTGCACAATTACAGCATAATGTGTGACGTTTCAGGTTGACAGAACTAAATATCAGCAATGCGCATAACGATCTATGGGGTATGGATAATGGCAGGCCAATGGCCTCATAGAACACCCCATATAGATAATTACAGTTCACCGAGTGCATTGAAGGCAAGGCAACATCGAATTAAATCAGATGTTTTACAGTCAATGATAAGGAGCAAAGGAAATTAATATATTGCTATTGCCGATAAAAATGTGACTATATTGCAGGTTTTCAACTAAGCAAACATGAAAAGTACTCCTTTGCAAGTAAACTACGACCTGAGTAAATAAGGTGACATTCTTAGGTTATCATAATTTACAAGACATTAAACTTCCAAATAAACTACAAAAACTTCACATAGGAAGTTCCACTAGCCTAAAAGAAGCCAAGTAAACAGGCAGCTACGCCCTTTATGTACAAAAGCGAACCAATCTTCTCCATCTTTGATCAACATTTCCACAGATATCCTAATGTCAAGCAAACAATTAATTACTACTTACCCCGTTACCCATTAAATATTTTTTTTAAAAAAAAACCATATAGTATTTTGAATTGGAAGTGGACCTTGAAAAATAACATAGAGCATGTGATATCCTTCCACGTTACGTCCATGAATCAGTTTATTAATATGAAAAAGTACACTGATTAGTATATACCCTACATCACAAGCAATTCAAGAAAATGCAGCACACGATCTCTCTGAAATCAATAAGTTTTTCATAATAACATTCCAATAGAATATAGATAGTTGGCCAAATTATTAATTAACATATCTTAAAATATCTCCAATTCGTACAAAGTCTTAAAAAGAATTCCCAAAGTTGAACAGGAAAACGCACCGTGCAAAGCATCTCCTTTCTCTTCATTATCAAATTCAGAAAGTGGCATCAGAATTGATTGCAATTTCACTTTCCCACCACGCTTGTTCTGCAATCGATTCAGTCAAGCAAATTAATACCGTCAATTAGATTCAATTAGTATAATCCAAATGATACAAAATTGCAACCACCAATCTTTGATTTTATTTAATTGTGAAACAAAGTACCTGATATTCCATCAATTTTTCAGCATGCTCTCTTTCTTCCTCACTAGATTCCTTGAAAAACCTAATTTAAAGTAACAAAGATTCATTAAAATTACTCCATCAAAGATACTAATAAAGAGGATCAAGAAGGTTACTGTCGAGTTATTTACTTTGCAAGACCCTTGAGTGCCACATTGTCCCGATCAAAGTAAGCAAACATCGCGTGGTAAACGTAAGAAACGTTGTATTCCACACTGCAAAACCCCCAATTTCAAAGAAACCGATCAAATTAACATAATTCATAAGCAGAACGTCTAAACGCGCAAAAATGAGACACATCAGAGATCGTAATTCAAGCCATTTCCGCAAACATCGCAAACAAATACAGAAAAACTGGAAAACGATAACAATACTACAGGTAAAATTAAAGAAACAGAGGAAGTAAAGATGAGATTTACTTGATTTGTTCATTAATGGCGGCTTCACACTCATCGGTATACTTCTGACGAGCGAGAGAAACCTGAGGAACAGTAGGAACCATAGAAAGCTCCTTCTTAACCTCCTCAAACGGCTCGAAAATGACGCCGGTTAATGGCCTACTGTTAGATTCCGGCAAAGCCGCCGAAACAGAAAAACCTCCGTTAGGGTTTTTCGCCGACGGAATTCGGAGAAATGACGAAGAAGAGGTCAGAGAATTGGAAAGAGAATTCGGCGATGAGAGAGATTGAGCATCGACGCCATTGTTGGCGAGGAGAGAGAAAGCTGGAGAAGCTCTGAGAAGCATGTTAACAATGGCGGAAGTTTAAGGAGAGAGAAAGAAGAGTTGGAGATGATGAGTGATGATCGGAGGATGAGAGAAGATTATAAGGGCGTGTGGAGGGAACTAGGTCTGGAATATGAGCCGTTGGATGGAGGGACACGTGGATGGTTGAGATTTGAAGCGTGTGTTTGGCTTGTGTTAGTGGATGGTTCTAGATATGTGTGTCAATCAGATGTTGGATATTTGTTCTTGTCAAGTATGGCTTGTGGACTGTGGTTTTCCTAAAATGGACTTGCAAATTGCATTATTGCAATGGGTAACTTTTATTACTGAAAATGTGATAAAAGTGAGATGAGAATAGGAATATTTCTAAAAAAATTCGAAAGTTGTGGTGGGAGTTTTTTGAGCTTATCATTGGGTTATTTTTAGAAAAGGAGAATATATGGAAAAGTGTTATTTATCTATTTTAGTACTCCCTCCGTCTTTTTTTATTTGCTACATTTTGCCATTTAGGGGTGTTTCAATTTATTTGCTACATTTGCAAATATTTCTATATATAGTACATAGGTCTCACACTTTATTTACAAATTTGCCATCACTCCCTTATTGATTTTGTAAATGTTTCCATATATAATACATAGGTCCCACAATTTATCTATTTGCTTTTTTGTTAATTCCATTTATATCAATGGTCCCCACTCCCTCCTTGGTCTTTGTGAAAAAGTGCTTGTAGCAAATAAAAAAAGACGGGGGAGTAGTATTTTATTACTAATTACAAATTAGATGTGTAATTATTTTTTACAAATTGTAAATGTCATTATTTTGTAATTTGTAGTTTAGTATAATTCTAGCCAAATTTTTATTAAGATTAATAATTAAAAAAAGAGATTCTAACACAATATGAGCAAAATCAATTAAAGGCTTATCTATGTTTACAAGCCTAACCTATTTAAAGGCTTTCATATCAATTTTTATTTTATGTTTATTTTTCTATATGAGCAAAATCAAAACAAGTCTTATACTATTCCCTCCGTCCCAAAATATAGTTCTCATTTCTATTTTGGGAGTCAAATTTTTAAAACTTTAACCAAATATTCTTACTAATGTATACAAAAAACATATTCATGAGGGGACTTGTTAGATTCATCTCAATGTGTAAATTCGTAATATCAACTTTTTATATTTTTTACTAATAAGAAATAGACGATATCGTAGGTCAAAGATACGTCTTGGAGGCTGTGCAATATGAAATGGGAACTATATTTTGGGACTGATGGAGTATATCTTATTGACTTATTAGGTAGAGCTCTCTATCCCTTTCTAATGTTAGTCTAAATAATTGAAAATAATAAATTAACGGAAAAATAAGTGTTGACTTAACGAAAAGGTATACCATAAAACAAACAAAAAGTTTAACCGCACAACTTTTTAAAAAAGAGTATTTAGAATATAAATATAAATTGCGCTAAAACGCATAATACTATAGACTAACCTTAATCTAATCCCCTTTGGGGATTAAGCTCTTACATAAAGTTCTTGTTTCGACAATTCAAAAGCCAGAGACAACGTTTAAGTCCGCTTATCTCCAACTCGTGAACTTAGCCTATACAAAACTATATTATAGCACCCAGCTTTTCTGATTAAGAATAGAAAGATGAGTATTAATCAATAATCATCACCTGACCGTAACTTATGTGTCCCAGATGAATGGCCCCAAAGACAATGATGGTTTGTGGGTTTATATCAATGACAATATGACATGAAGATTGTAGCCCATATGATACTTGCGTCAATGCGTTGCAGTCCACCTATAAGGCCGTAATGAGTTAGGTCAGGCGTTATATGGGTAAATACAATCATGATCTAAAACAATAGATGATCGTCAGCTTGACTGGGCCTTGCTTCTTAGTATGGGACACGCAAATCTTGGGATTTTCATTTGTAAGGGGTAAGTTAACTAGGCTTCTGTGTCCAGACTCCAGGTTATGTTGATGGGCCATTATTTAGGGCTGTACTGGGCTTATTTATGGTTGGTAATTGGTAGTATACTGTATACAGAAAAACATCTCCATTCTCCAGCAAACATTTTACATATAGTACTTTCTTAGTTGCGCTCTTTCTCTCTTTAGATACACACATATAGTATACTACCTCCGTTCTTTTTTAGTTGCAACGTTTGACAAATTGCACTATTTATGTTCTCTTATTTGACCACATTTATTGATTTATATGTTAAACAAAATATAGTCATGTGGGGTCTTGTTTGATTCGTTTCGATGTAAGCTTTCATAATATCAAATTTTTATAATTTTTACTTACATACAATTAGAGATAAAACGATTTGAAATTGTACATTGGCAAGCGTAAAAGTCAAAACGTTGCAACTAAATAAAAAGAGGTAGTATGTAGTACTTATGAATCAAAGTTACAGTAATGTTATATTACATTGCCCGTTCAATTTCCGAAACCAAATTAAATGAGGGTGTTCCTATTCATCGGTGAAAATAAAGTTTTACTTTTTTCTTTTCTGTCTATGAGACTTTGTTCACATCCTATAGAGCCATCCGTTGTGAGCAATATAACATGTGAAAGGGTCTCAATACTCCCTCGACTGATTACAAATAAGCTTTTCAATTCTTGTTACCTCTCATATAAATTATCTACGAAAAATTGATTTGTCAATGTAAAATAAAAAGTGAATGCATATCACCTCAAAGAATGTACATTTCATAACGGATCTAAGAAAGTGAAACCCCAATACAGGATTTTTTGTGAAATCAAATTCCAAGTTGTTTTTGTTGAGAGTATCATGTCGTGTCTTGATAGTTGATTGGGCTTTTTTAGCTAAAAGTTTCTGCTATATGTACCTTGTAGGCTGTAGCTACAACATAGAAGTATAGTTGAAGAAAGAGTTGCTCACTTGCTCATTGTGCCATGCCTTCAAGAAGCCAATTGTTGGAACATTTATATATAGTTTAAATGTGCCCGTTGATGTATGTATTGATGAGTAAGAAGGAAAAACGAAAAGGCAAGTCAGTCGAGTGCTCGCTCTCCAGAAAAGCGCACGCTCAAAGTTGGCAAGGATTTGGAATTAGAACCAAATTCTTGACAGGGCTGAGGAGCGCCCGCTCCATAAGGGAGCGCCAGCTCCTATTCGTCAGTTTTCCTGACGAGGCATTTCTTTTGCAGAATGGTGCATGTCTTTTCGTATATGGTTGCGTCTTTTCATCAGTAAGTCTTCCCTAGTATATATAGGGACATATCACATGTGGAATGGGTAAGAGGGAGATCATTCATACTTGCTTAGAGAATAAAAGTCTCTTGTGTTTTCTCTAAACAAAATCAAACTACAAACTCTTGTTGGTATTGTTTCTTGTTAACAACCAAGATTCAATGTTTCTTCTTCGTATCTCATAAGTATTACCGTGATACTCTGTTGTTCCTAATGGATCGGTAAATAACTTATAGGAAAACATATTTAATACGTGCTTGGAAGTTCTAATATCCTGTTACTTACTATTTTATCCACACACATCTAACAATTGTGCAGTCGAATGGATTGCAGCAACTATAGGACACCCACTCTTCTTTGTCATATGAATATTTCTCATACCTAAGTTTCACTTTCATTATCTTAATCCAAAACAATACTTATTAACTATCATCTCTTTTATGCATACATTAAGTATGTAGTAATCTTCGGTTAAATAAGTATGCATCAATTAAACATTTGACATTTAAAAATTTATTATATAATTGACAATATAATTTATATTATGATCTATAATCCTATCTTTAGTTATGAAGTGCACTTAATATATTACACAAGTATTATAAAATATCTTATATTTTGCACACCCAAAGTACGTTGTATTAGAATGAGGAACATGAATTTGATTCTCAACTCTTGCAAAAAGATCCTAATTTTGCCACCCTCTTGTAAGGAAATTTTCCTTACTTTTTTTTTAAAAAAATTCTTATATTATATTTGTGCGCCTAAAATTCAAAACAAAGGTGTACAAAGATTTGTCTACAATAAAAAAAGAGTTATGCTATATGCAACACTTTATATGCCGCTCTAAGTGTTACATATAAGACATAAATACACTAACTTAAATGAAAATAAATTATGAATTTATGAAAAAATTATACATTATTAACCAATGAAATAAATGATCAATTAATACATAATTTTTTCTATTTTTAATTTCTTATATGCAATCCTTAAAAATGTACTTATATAGTTTTTTCCCTTAAAAAAAAACAAGAGACAATTAAGTAGTCTTGTGTTGATAGAAAACCATGCATCTCGAAAATGAATCTTTGGCAATAACCATGAAGCTCATTTAATGATTCACATTCGAGCTCAGTTACAAGTGTTGTTTTAGGCTTTCTAGGTGGTGAAAAGATGTCTGTTTTCTTGTTTTTAAACAACAAAATTTTCATCAAAATCTGAAAAAAAAGAAGGAAAGAAGAACCATAGAATAACTAAAAATCACAAACCAACAATATTATGCAACAAATTAAAGAAGAGTTCCCTCACTTCCATAATGTGTTTCTGTACAATTTCTCTCACTTCCCTCATTCCTAGATTTAGGGTTCTGAAATCATTAAATGCAATGCTTTGTATTAAGAGTGAATTCTTGTTTATTTTACTCCTCTTTTGTACAAAATTTGACTAAACCATCCAATTAACTACTACTAACTAACTAGCTCTAGCTACCTACCTACGCATTACTTAAACCTAGCTACCCGAGAAGGTATCAAGTATCTTTAGGATGTTGTCAAAGGTTTATTCGATATGAACGTGGATGTTCCAAAGTAATTATACTTGAAACGAGGAAGAGCAAGAAATGTTGGTTAAATTTGATGGAATTTAATGCAATGTGCATGATGTTTTTTTTGTTGTTGTTTTTGATGTTTTAGGTATTATTGTTTGCTTTATAAAAAGTCCAAAAGGATAGTAATGTGGACATGTTTTGATCCTTATTATTATTCACCTTTGGCATCTGAATTTACCAATTAAGCTAGTTGAGATATTTCACAGTTGAGATATTTCACACGATGAATCTCGACTAATAACAAGCTTCTATCTATACACCATTAGGTAAAGTGATCATACAAAAAGCACACATTTGAATTTGCTAGCTAGGGTATGTCATCTAGGAGTCTTTGCAACTAATATGAACATTGTGAACATATATAGATCATCATTCTTTGTTTATTGCTTTTGATTATGCAGAAAATATATGAATTGGATGTTTGAACTAGCTAGATAAGTTGTTTTTTTAATCCTCTCTATATCACACACATGCCGTTTTTTTTAAAAAAATTATGCCATGCATGTGCCATATATTCGAATGATGGTGTGATATTATGAACTCGCTTATATCTGCATTATTAGTTATTAGCTCCATTTGTACTAGCTTGACCGTACCCATATATGCATGCATGCATTGACAAATTTTCATTACAAAATTAATTAGTAAATCTTATATTACTAGTAACCTCATATATACTAATCAGTTTTAACTAATCGTATAGTGCATGCACTATAAAAGTTTGTAAATATATATGAGTCATATATTATTGTTGAGGAAATTAAAAATTTCATGATAGAATGGGAGACAAAAGGTTATTTTGATGATAAGCAGTAGATATAAGGAGTTGGGTGACAGAAAAATATTCTCCTCATGGGAATTAATAAGTTCTGCAAGCTAGGGTTTAGGGTTTTTTAAACTATAGTTAAAAAATAGAGACATGAATGAAGGTAGTTCTTAAATCTATGAGAGACAAGATGCTAAGGAAGAAGTGCTGTTTTTTTGCTGGAAGACAAGAAATAGAAGATTTGGAATCATGTGAGATGCAATTAATGAGTATTGCAGAGGGATAAGGTTTAGGTTCCTCAAAATTACATTTCATTTCATTTTTATTTCTAATCAATCTTTCCCTCGAAGTTGGGTATTCCACCAGTTTTATAAACAACACCCACCAGCTTAATCTCTTGTCAGGCTTCATCAATGCTAACCTAGCTAGGGTTTTAAAGAGAAATGTTTATTGAGTTTTCAGTGATTATAACTTCTTTAAAAGGAATCTTCATACTATTAATTTGCATATTGTCCAACATTTTTCCTTATTGGATACTTTCAGAGTTATCGGTTCGCGTGTCTAATTCTAGGTTAGATAAATTTTAAAAAAATCGACCGAGTATACATATACTGTTTACATATTAGGTACTTCCTCCATGACAAAGAAAATATGTTTTCCGTTTATATTTCTACTTTCAAGTCGAATAAACTAAACATACATAGACTCATGGATTACATAGTACATACAAACCCTAGTTCTTAATGACAACTAAAGAACGAATCATGCTTAATATTAGATGACTAAGATTATGATTAGAAACTAGTTTAACGCAAATTGCATAATTAATGTAGTATCTGATTTCCTATGTCTATGTATAATTGATATGCGTATACACGTTATAAACTTTTAGTATGATCTACGAGTAGATTCCAAAACCTGATGAGAATCCTTTTGAATTGTACTATTTTAATTGTTAAATGTGTGTCTTGCTATTCTAATCACTCTCGTCTGCTTTTTTATGCAGAACTAAGTACTTGTATATATTTTCAATTTTTCATCACAGAAACATATTACAGACTTAGAAAAAGATGATGGAAATAAAGACTTAATAACCGGAACAACGTATATAATACATATTGCAAACAAATATGGTTAGCAAGAGGGTGGGGGTTACAACATAATTTTTTTTAGTAATTAGCAGACAAAATTCGATAGAAAAGATTTAACATGTGGTATACATTTTTTAAAAAAGGTAAGACAAATATCTTTTGCAAGTTGATCGTCAGTTGTCACAAGGGTGGAAGCAATGCCTCCCACCAACCAGGCCAACCTTGATTCTTATCGAACATATTACATATTATTTAATTTGTATTTTTACATTATTTTATTAGCAAATAATTAAGATAATTGGTCCGAAGACCAACCTCTGCTAGGCTACGAGTTAGGTTGTAGTGCATACCGCCTCAGAGGCTGGTACAAGGCTAAACAACCTAGAAGACAACAGTCCTAAAGGCCTATTGCCATCATAAGTAAATGCCCTAATTGGGATGAGGATTTGAACCCTGGACAATACCTTGAAATTAAGGGTGGTACTACACTGAGCTACTACCTCTCCTTCTATTTGTATTTTTGCATGATTCTAGGTCTATACTACCTACACTTATTAGTGATTCCAGCAGAAAGTTATTAGCATTGAGTTAAAGATTTTGTATTATGTATTATGTAGTTGTGTAAATAAAAAGTACAAAATACGCCGATATATAGACTATAGTTGTGTAATACTCCCTTCGTTTCTATTTATTAGTTCTTCCTAGTTTGACTTTTTTCTCTCTGAAAACGATTCTAGATAGGAAGAGCAAATAGAAACAAAGGAAGTAGTACATAGATATCTTAATTAAAGAGTATGAAATCTACAAATTTATAAAAAAAAAGTTCTTAATCAAGTCTACATGCCACGTGGCACCTTTTCCAGTCATCAACATATATACATTAAAAAATTGAAAACTTGTTTCGTATAAGATTAGACCACGCAATCCGAAATTAATACGGTAAAGCCAGATAATTAGATTTTACTATGCAACATTAAATGTTACTATCTTTACATGAAAATGTTGATCACCAGAGACATGACCTGTTCTAATAAATAGTTAATTAGTATTAGATCCAGATAATTATGAATTAGAAAATTTAAATTCGTTAGTGTTTAGGATATATATGTATGTTTAAAGTTCATGTAAAAGAGTGGCTTAGGAAATAGGCGTTTGCAGGTAACCGTACCTTGATCATTGGGAATCAGTACTACTGTTCTAAATCAAATATGTTAATACGACGAGTTGATGATGCATGTGTAAGCCGACTATTCCCAGTACTATCTTTGCATGCAAGAATCATGATGCATGCATAATTCATAAAATAAGCAAGTGGCTTGATGAACTTGTATTGAACCCAAACCTCGCCAGAGAGTTTTGAAATTTCTTATATATCGTAGCTAGACTCTTAGAAACATAAATATAAACTACCTTCGTTTCTTAATATTTGTACATATGTAAATGGCAAATGAACCATGAAAATGGAGACACTTTAAAACATAACACAAGCGACTAATAATAAGGTAAGGGGTTGTTTGGTTGAAATTGAGAAGTATAGCTTTCCTTGAATTTGTATTGCCCATGAAATTTTATTTCCTAGGAAGTAAATTTTTTTGTTTGGTTGAACATGGGAAACTCTTTTCATTTTATGAGAAAACTTAACCAATAAGAGAAATGTTACAAGTGTTGTAAAACATCCAAAAAATGATTATGTTAAAAGTATAAGAAATAGAGATAGTAAAAGAATTCAAATAATCAACCACAGAATAAGCATCTATCAAGAACCATGCATATATACCCTTTTATTTATACAAATATATTAAAAGGTGTGTGTGACAATGTATACATGTCACGTGTCACCTCTGCTACTCCACTATAATTATGTCCAATGTGTACATAAGTCATGTCGATTAACAAAAGTAAATTTAACTTCCAACAAGATTTGAACCCGGAGAAGTCCAAAAACGTATAAAAAAAATAGTCAAAATTGAAGGTTTCACGAGCTCTGAATGCCATGGGATGCCTCCTCGGGACATGGGACGTCATTGGAAAGGAGTATTGTGGATTGGAACATAATATGTGGATGCCTTTACGTTCATTTCGAGGCAACTTTAGGTTTCACGAGAAATGAACAAATGGGGTGTTCAGAGGCTTTTTGAGGCAACACAAATGGTGCCAAACACACACGCAACATTACAAGTCACGTCGGCACTCCTAGAAACGTTTCGGGAGAAAATATGTTCAGGTCCGAAAAATTCCAAAAATGTCGCAAAAACAGTCAAAATTGAAGGTTATAATACACGTTTTTAGAGTTTCGCGGGGACCGAGCTCCGAACGCCACGGAATACCTTCTACGGACCTGGGAGGTCAATGGAAAGGAATCATATGGCTTGGAACGAATATGAGGATGCCTTTACGTTCATTTCGAGACAAATTTGAGTTTCTCGAGAATTGAACAAATGGGGTGTTCATAGAGTTTTCGAGGCAATGCAAATGGTGCCCATTACCCGTGCAACGTTATAAGTCACATCGGCTTTTCTAGGAATTTTTCGGGAGAAAAGATGACCAGGCTCAGAGAAGTCCAAAAATGTCTCAAAAACAGTCAAAATTGAAGGTTGTAATACACGCTTTCGGACTTTCCCGGGGCCCGAGCTCCGAACGCCACGGGATGCCTCCTAAGGACATGGTAGATCATTGAAAAGTAGTCTTGTGGATTGGAACGTATATGTAGATGCCTTTACATTCATTTCGAGGCAATTTTAGATTTCACGAGAAATGAACAAATGGGGTGTTTAGAGGCTTTTCGAGGAAACAAAATGTAATACTCCGTATTTTTTATACTAATTTCGTACTAATTAAGAAAATATAAAAGAATTAATAAAAAAGGTATTTTAATTTATTTACAAGTTAATAGGAATAAATTATTAGTAATATGAATTTGTTAGGAATTTCCGGAATTTTAAAAGAGTAACCTAATCGACCTAGGGTTACTACCTTTTGGAAGGAGTATAAAAAGGAAAAGAAGTTGGAATTTCAGATAAAAACCCTAAACCCTTTCTTCTCCCTCTCTCCTCAGCCGACATTCATCTCTCTCCTTCTCTCTTTTTCGAATTTTTTCTCTCTCTCAGAATTTTCTTTCTCTCTCTCGGATCTCTCTCTCTCGAATCTCTCTCGCGGTTCGCTCGCTACTCTTCTTCTTTGGCTTCGTGCAAAAGGGTCCGACGAAGGTACAAGGTCGAGCGCGCAGGGTGCGCAGGCGTCGAGGGTCGAAAAGTTGCGAGATTCCGTCGAAGGGTCGAGTTGTGCGCGATTTCGTCGAAGGGTCGAGGTGTGCGCGAGTGTCGAGATTCTGTCCGGAGTCTTGGTGCGAAGGTGCTGTGGTTCGTGTGAGGCTCGCGAGTGTCGCGCGGTGTGGGCGACGTACGAGCAGCGACGAGAGTCTTGGTGAAGGGTTCGTGGTGCGAATTCTGTCGAGCACAAGGGTGCGAGTCCGCCGGAATTCTTGTGCGAAAAGTGGGTCGAGTGCTGCGACAAGGGTCGTGGTGTTGAGGGTTTCGTGCGCGTGAGTGGTGTGGTCTTCGGTCGCCGGAATTCTTTCGCCGGCGATTTCTAACGGTATAATTTGTACTTAACTTAGTATGTCAGTTTATTAATTATTTTATATTTACTGTTTCGTATTAAGAAAGTTTGTAATTATTAATTAATAATTAGAGTTGTGTAATAAATTATTAGTTAAGTTGTTTCTGTTTTAATGAAAATTTCTGGTTAGGTTTGTAATTGGAATAAGTTGGAAGTAGGAAATTGTGTATTATTATTAGTTACATTATTACGTTTCATGAGTAACCTGTTTCATGAAATCTGACTTTGGACGTTGACTCACCTTTGGACATGGAATTTACCTTTTGGACATGGAACTTACTTTTGGACATGAACTTACCTTTTGGACATATGACTTACCTTTTGGACATATGACTTGACTTTTGGACATAAGACAGGCTGGACTTATGACATTTTGGATGGTAAAACAGTGGACTAATGTTACTAACTAACTTAGTTACTCACTAACTCTGACTTCTAAAAGACGTTAAATTCACTAGATTAGAATTATAACGAAAGTTCTGGAATAAGGTTTTAACTATTGCGTAATTCGAATCGTTAGATCGTTATGGTCTTAGTACGTAGTAGTTGTTAGTGTTATCAAGGACGTAACACTAAAGCTTTGTTTTAACGATTTAGGTCCCAATTTCATAAGCGGCTCGTTCTATTAAGTCAGCGAAAATTCTCCGTTACAAGGTACGTACGCGTACCAGTTTACTTTCAAAGCTTAGTATCATGTTTAGGTTGCAGTTCATGTTATTGGAACCTAGTACCATGATAGGGAACATTTGATTGTGATTGTTTGGTTAGACGTTTATAACGTGAAATCAATATGATGCATTGAAATATGTTGCATTGAAATGCGAAGTTCTATCGTAGTGTAACATCAGCATTATTAATCTGATCTATAGAGTAACAAGAGTGTTACTAGGGATAAGATTGAGTTTGGTAATTAAGAGAGTATGTAAATGACTCCTTAAAGTTATAAAAGAATGATTGGTAATAAAAGAAGATTATGGCGATACTTGTAGTTGGACTCCCTACAAGTATAGAACAATGGGGGAGTGTAGGACTTGTCCTACACTCCTACGCAGGCCTACTGTGACGACAGTAGTGTCCTTATATTTTGATAACTCAAGTAGGCGGAAGGTTCCGTTCGATCTTGGGGTATGCATACTAAGGTGATGGGTGTGAGACGGAACAAAACCGTATTTGCATTTCATCTAATAGACCAAGTTGTCTATTAAGGATTCAGTAGCCCGTATGATTCTATGAGATGACGGTGCCCGTTCGATGCCAAATAATGAAAGATTAAAGGATGTGAGATAACGTAGGTTCATATAACAGTGTAATGTATGCATCATTTATGTTCATATAGTTTCAATGGTTCATTACGTACTCAGCATAGCTGACCCTGTGTGTTATTATGTGTTTGTTGTCCTGTGATGAACTATTGATACTTCAATGGGGAGCAGACTAGGTGAGCTGGTGCTGCTGCATGACATCAAGCATATGGGGGCTAGACTGTAGTTTGAAGTTAACTTTTGGTTGATCATTAATGAATTTTATAGAACATTATTACATGGTTTGAGTTTGAATAAAGAGGGGTCATCTATGATTCCCGAGTTGTAATTACATTTTCTATTCCGCTGCAATTTGGTTTTGAGACAATGAATTTGAGTTACCATATTTCTAATTAGCCTTGCTTCCATCGCGGCGGTAACACTCCCAAAGTCGATGCGACGTAGCATTAGACGTGTATGGATTTTGGGGGTGTTACAAAACTGGTGAAGATACGGCAGGTTACCCCATAGAGGTAGTGTCTCCAAATTTTGAGTGCAAATACTATGGCGGCCAATTCTAGGTCATGTGTTGGGTAATTGACTTCATATGGCTTCAACTGTCGGGACGCATTTGGTAGTGAACTATTAATGAGTACAGCCTTTCACCCAGCTACCGATGGTCAAACAGAACGAACTATTCAGACCTTAGAGGACATGTTGCGAGCATGTGCTTTAGAATACCAAGGGTCATGGGAAGACCATTTGGACCTCATAGAATTCTCATACAACAACAGCTACCATGCTAGTATTAAGATGGCACCATTTGAAGCGTTGTACGGGAGAAAGTGTCGTAGCCCTTTGTGTTGGAACGACATCAGTGAGACTGTAGTGTTAGGACCTGATATGATTCAAGAGACGTAGGATCAAGTGCGAGTCATTCAAGAAAAGATTAAGACTGCACAGGACAGGCAAAAATCCTATGCGGACCAGAAGCGAAGGGACGAAAATTTCGAAGTTGGGGAAAAAGTGTTGCTTAAGGTGTCCCCAATGAAAGGAGTGATGCGATTCGGAAAAAAGGGAAGCTAACCCTAAGTTCATAGGACCCTATGAGATACTGGCGAGGTAGGGAAAGTTGCTTATCGCCTGGATTTACCCAACGACTAGAAAGGGTCCATAACGTGTTTCACGTATCCCAACTCCGGAGTACGTACCTGATGCGTCACATGTCCTTGAACCTGAAAACGTAGAGATAGACGAAACTTTGTCCTATGAGGAGAAACCTGTCCAGATCCTAGACCGCAAAGTGCGAAGTACGAGGAATAAGGACGTCAGAATTGTCAAGGTGTTGTGGAGAAATCAAACTACCGAGGAAGCCACATGGGAAGCCGAAGATGCAATGCGTCTGAAGTACCCTGAGCTTTTCCAAGAGGTACGTGAGTTACGGGACGTAACTTTTCTTTTAAGGGGGAAGAATGCGATAGAATTTCGCGCTTTCACCCTAAAGTATGTTAATTATGTTGATTATGTTAGTTATATGCTAGTTATGTGTGAAAATTGCTTATCTATTGTGTGAACGTTAGAAAACGCTTGTGAAATTTGGGACTTAGAAGTGCAAAAGATCGTCGTTAAGACGGGCTACCTCAAAGTTTCGGGACGAAACTTCTTTTAAGGGGGGAAGCCTGTAATACTCCGTATTTTTAATACTAATTTCGTACTAATTAAGAAAATATAAAAGAATTAATAAAAAGGTATTTTAATTTATTTACAAGTTAATAGGAATAAATTATTAGTAATATGAATTTGTTAGGAATTTCCGGAATTTTAAAAGAGTAACCTAATCGACCTAGGGTTACTACCTTTTGGAAGGGAGTATAAAAAGGAAAAGAAGTTGGAATTTCAGATAAAAACCCTAAACCCTTTCTTCTCCCTCTCTCCTCAGCCGACATTCATCTCTCTCCTTCTCTCTTTTTCGAATTTTTTTCTCTCTCTCAGAATTTTCTCTCTCTCTCTCGAATCTCTCTCGCGGGTTCGCTCGCTACTCTTCTTCTTTGGCTTCGTGCAAAAGGGTCCGACGAAGGTACAAGGTTCGAGCGCGCAGGGTGCGCAGGCGTCGAGGGTCGAAAAGTTGCGAGATTCCGTCGAAGGGGTCGAGTTGTGCGCGATTTCGTCGAAGGGGTCGAGTGTGCGCGAGTGTCGAGAGTTCTGTCCGGGAGTCTTGGTGCGAAGGGTGCTGTTGTTCTGTGAGCTCGCGAGTGTCGCGCGTGTGGGCGACGTACGAGCAGCGACGAGAGTCTTGGTGAAGGGTTCGTGTGGTGCGAATTCTGTCGAGCACAAGGGTGCGAGTCCGCCGGAATTCTTGTGCGAAAAGCGGGTCGAGTGCTGCGACAAGAGTCGTGGTGTTGAGGTTTCGTGCGCGTGTGTGGTGTGGTCTTCGGTCGCCGGAATTCTTTCGCCGGCGATTTCTAACGTATAATTTTGTACTTAACTTAGTATGTCAGTTTATTAATTATTCTTATATTTACTGTTTCGTAGTTAAGAAAGGTTTGTAATTATTAATTAATAATTAGAGTTGTGTAATAATTTATTAGTTAAGTTATTGTTCTGTTTTAAGTGAAAATTCTGGTTAGGTTTGTAATTGGAATAAGTTGGAAGTAGGAAAATTGTGTATTATTATTAGTTACATTATTATCGTTTCATGAGTAACCTGTTTCATGAAATCTGACTTTGGGACGTGTGACTCACCCTTTGGACATGGAATTTACCCTTTTGGACATGGAACTTACTTTGGACATGAACTTACTTTTGGACATATGACTTACCTTTTGGACATATGACTTGACTTTTGGACATAAGACAGGCTGGACTTATGACATTTTGGATGGTAAAACAGTGGACTAATGTTACTAACTAACTTAGTTACTCACTAACTCTGACTTCTAAAAGACGTTAAATTCACTAGATTAGAATTATAACGAAAGTTCTGGAATAAGGTTTTAACTATTGCGTAATTCGAATCGTTAGATCGTTATGGTCTTAGTACGTAGTAGTTGTTAGTGTTATCAAGGACGTAACACTAAAGCTTTGTTTTAACGATTTAGGTCCCAATTTCATAAGCGGCTCGTTCTATTAAGTCAGCGAAAATTCTCCGTTACAAGGTACGTACGCGTACCAGTTTACTTTCAAAGCTTAGTATCATGTTTAGGTTGCAGTTCATGTTATTGGAACCTAGTACCATGATAGGGAACATTTGATTGTGATTGTTTGGTTAGACTTTATAACGTGAAATCAATATGATGCATTGAAATATGTTGCATTGAAATGCGAAGTTCTATCGTAGTGTAACATCAGCATTATTAATCTGATCTATAGAGTAACAAGAGTGTTACTAGGATAAGATTGAGTTTGGTAATTAAGAGAGTATGTAAATGACTCCTTAAAGTTATAAAAGAATGATTGGTAATAAAAGAAGATTATGGCGATACTTGTAGTTGGACTCCCTACAAGTATAGAACAATGGGGGAGTGTAGGACTTGTCCTACACTCCTACGCAGGCCTACTGTGACGACAGTAGTGTCCTTATATTTTGATAACTCAAGTAGGCGGAAGGTTCCGTTCGATCTTGGGGTATGCATACTAAGGTGATGGGTGTGAGACGGAACAAAACCGTATTTGCATTTCATCTAATAGACCAAGTTGTCTATTAAGGATTCAGTAGCCCGTATGATTCTAGTGAGATGACGGTGCCCGTTCGATGCCAAATAATGAAAGATTAAAGGATGTGAGATAACGTAGGTTCATATAACAGTGTAATGTATGCATCATTTATGTTCATATAGTTTCAATGGTTCATTACGTACTCAGCATAGCTGACCCTGTGTGTTATTATGTGTTTGTTGTCCTGTGATGAACTATTGATACTTCAATGGGGAGCAGACTAGGTGAGCTGGTGCTGCTGCATGACATCAAGCATATGGGGGCTAGACTGTAGTTTGAAGTTAACTTTTGGTTTGATCATTAATGAATTTTATAGAACATTATTACAGTTTGAGTTTGAATAAAGAGGGGTCATCTATGATTCCCGAGTTGTAATTACATTTTCTATTCCGCTGCAATTTGGTTTTGAGACAATGAATTTGAGTTACCATATTTCTAATTATGCCTTGCGTTCCATCGCGGCGGTAACACTCCCAAAGTCGATGCGACGTAGCATTAGACGTGTATGGATTTTGGGGGTGTTACACTCATTAATAGTTTGAAACTATATGAACATAAATGATGCATACATTACCACTGTTATATGAACCTACGTTATCTCACATCCTTTAATCTTTCATTATTTGGCATCGAACGGGCACCGTCATCTCACTAGAATCATACGGGCTACTGAATCCTTAATAGACAACTTGGTCTATTAGATGAAATGCAAATACGGTTTTGTTCCGTCTCACACCCATCACCTTAGTATGCATACCCCCAAGATCGAACGGAACCTTCCGCCTACTTGAGTTATCAAAATATAAGGACACTACTGTCGTCACAGTAGGCCTGCGTAGGAGTGTAGGACAAGTCCTACATTCCCCCCATTGTTCTATACTTGTAGGGAGTCCAACTACAAGTATCGCCATAATCTTCTTTTATTACCAATCATTCTTTTATAACTTTAAGGAGTCATTTACATACTCTCTTAATTACCAAACTCAATCTTATCCCTAGTAACACTCTTGTTACTCTATAGATCAGATTAATAATGCTGATGTTACACTACGATAGAACTTCGCATTTCAATGCAACATATTTCAATGCATCATATTGATTTCACGTTATAAACGTCTAACCAAACAATCACAATCAAATGTTCCCTATCATGGTACTAGGTTCCAATAACATGAACTGCAACCTAAACATGATACTAAGCTTTGAAAGTAAACTGGTACGCGTACGTACCTTGTAACGGAGAATTTTCGCTGACTTAATAGAACGAGCCGCTTATGAAATTGGGACCTAAATCGTTAAAACAAAGCTTTAGTGTTACGTCCTTGATAACACTAACAACTACTACGTACTAAGACCATAACGATCTAACGATTCGAATTACGCAATAGTTAAAACCTTATTCCAGAACTTTCGTTATAATTCTAATCTAGTGAATTTAACGTCTTTTAGAAGTCAGAGTTAGTGAGTAACTAAGTTAGTTAGTAACATTAGTCCACTGTTTTACCCATCCAAAATGTCATAAGTCCAGCCTGTCTTATGTCCAAAAGTCAAGTCATATGTCCAAAAGGTAAGTCATATGTCCAAAAGGTAAGTTCCATGTCCAAAAGTAAGTTCCATGTCCAAAAGGGTAAATTCCATGTCCAAAGGGTGAGTCACACGTCCCAAAGTCAGATTTCATGAAACAGGTTACTCATGAAACGATAATAATGTAACTAATAATAATACACAATTTTCCTACTTCCAACTTATTCCAATTACAAACCTAACCAGAAATTTTCACTTAAAACAGAACAATAACTTAACTAATAATTTATTACACAACTCTAATTATTAATTAATAATTACAAACCTTTCTTAACTACGAAACAGTAAATATAAGAATAATTAATAAACTGACATACTAAGTTAAGTACAAAATTATACCGTTAGAAATCGCCGGCGAAAGAATTCCGGCGACCGAAGACCACACCACTCACGCGCACAAACCCTCAACACCACGACCCTTGTCGCAGCACTCGACCCACTTTTCGCACAAGAATTCCGGCGGACTCGCACCCTTGTGCTCGACAGAATTCGCACCACACGAACCCTTCACCAAGACTCTCGTCGCTGCTCGTACGTCGCCCACACCGCGCGACACTCGCGAGCCTCACACGAACCACAGCACCCTTCGCACCAAGACTCCCGGACAGAACTCTCGACACTCGCGCACACCTCGACCCCTTCGACGAAATCGCGCACAACTCGACCCCTTCGACGGAATCTCGCAACTTTTCGACCCTCGACGCCTGCGCACCCTGCGCGCTCGAACCTTGTACCTTCGTCGGACCCTTTTGCACGAAGCCAAAGAAGAAGAGTAGCGAGCGAACCCGCGAGAGAGATTCGAGAGAGAGAGAGAATGCGATAGAATTTCGCGCTTTCACCCTAAAGTATGTTAATTATGTTGATTATGTTAGTTATATGCTAGTTATGTGTGAAAATTGCTTATCTATTGTGTGAACGTTAAAACGCTTGTGAAATTTGGGACTTAGAAGTGCAAAAGATCGTCGTTAAGACGGGCTACCTCAAAGTTTCGGACGAAACTTCTTTTAAGGGGGGAAGCCTGTAATACTCCGTATTTTTAATACTAATTTCGTACTAATTAAGAAAATATAAAAGAATTAATAAAAAGGTATTTTAATTTTATTTACAAGTTAATAGGAATAAATTATTAGTAACATGAATTTGTTAGGAATTTCCGGAATTTTAAAAGAGTAACCTAATCGACCTAGGGTTACTACCTTTTGGAAGGGAGTATAAAAAGGAAAAGAAGTTGGAATTTCAGATAAAAACCCTAAACCCTTTCTTCTCCCTCTCTCCTCAGCCGACATTCATCTCTCTCCTTCTCTCTTTTTCGAATTTTTTTCTCTCTCTCAGAATTTTCTCTCTCTCTCTCGAATCTCTCTCGCGGGTTCGCTCGCTACTCTTCTTCTTTGCTTCGTGCAAAAGGGTCCGACGAAGGTACAAGGTTCGAGCGCGCAGGGTGCGCAGGCGTCGAGGGTCAAAAGTTGCGAGATTCCGTCGAAGGGGTCGAGTTGTGCGCGATTTCGTCGAAGGGTCGAGGTGTGCGCGAGTGTCGAGAGTTCTCGGGAGTCTTGGTGCGAAGGGTGCTGTGGTTCGTGTGAGGCTCGCGAGTGTCGCGCGGTGTGGGCGACGTACGAGCAGCGACGAGAGTCTTGGTGAAGGTTCGTGTGGTGCGAATTTGTCGAGCACAAGGGTGCGAGTCCGCCGGAATTCTTGTGCGAAAAGTGGGTCGATGCTGCGACAAGGGTCGTGGTGTTGAGGGTTTCGTGCGCGTGAGTGGTGTGGTCTTCGGTCGCCGGAATTCTTTCGCCGGCGATTTCTAACGGTATAATTTTGTACTTAACTTAGTATGTCAGTTTATTAATTATTCTTATATTTACTGTTTCGTAGTTAAGAAAGGTTTGTAATTATTAATTAATAATTAGAGTTGTGTAATAAATTATTAGTTAAGTTATTGTTCTGTTTTAAGTGAAAATTTCTGGTTAGGTTTGTAATTGGAATAAGTTGGAAGTAGGAAAATTGTGTATTATTATTAGTTACATTATTATCGTTTCATGAGTAACCTGTTTCATGAAATCTGACTTTGGGACGTGTGACTCACCCTTTGGACATGGAATTTACCCTTTTGGACATGGAACTTACTTTTGGACATGGAACTTACCTTTTGGACATATGACTTACCTTTTGGACATATGACTTGACTTTTGGACATAAGACAGGCTGGACTTATGACATTTTGGATGGGTAAAACAGTGGACTAATGTTACTAACTAACTTAGTTACTCACTAACTCTGACTTCTAAAAGACGTTAAATTCACTAGATTAGAATTATAACGAAAGTTCTGGAATAAGGTTTTAACTATTGCGTAATTCGAATCGTTAGATCGTTATGGTCTTAGTACGTAGTAGTTGTTAGTGTTATCAAGGACGTAACACTAAAGCTTTGTTTTAACGATTTAGGTCCCAATTTCAAAGCGGCTCGTTCTATTAAGTCAGCGAAAATTCTCCGTTACAAGGTACGTACGCGTACCAGTTTACTTTCAAAGCTTAGTATCATGTTTAGGTTGCAGTTCATGTTATTGGAACCTAGTACCATGATAGGGAACATTTGATTGTGATTGTTTGGTTAGACGTTTATAACGTGAAATCAATATGATGCATTGAAATATGTTGCATTGAAATGCGAAGTTCTATCGTAGTGTAACATCAGCATTATTAATCTGATCTATAGAGTAACAAGAGTGTTACTAGGGATAAGATTGATTTGGTAATTAAGAGAGTATGTAAATGACTCCTTAAAGTTATAAAAGAATGATTGGTAATAAAAGAAGATTATGGCGATACTTGTAGTTGGACTCCCTACAAGTATAGAACAATGGGGGGAGTGTAGGACTTGTCCTACACTCCTACGCAGGCCTACTGTGACGACAGTAGTGTCCTTATATTTTGATAACTCAAGTAGGCGGAAGGTTCCGTTCGATCTTGGGGGTATGCATACTAAGGTGATGGGTGTGAGACGGAACAAAACCGTATTTGCATTTCATCTAATAGACCAAGTTGTCTATTAAGGATTCAGTAGCCCGTATGATTCTAGTGAGATGACGGTGCCCGTTCGATGCCAAATAATGAAAGATTAAAGGATGTGAGATAACGTAGGTTCATATAACAGTGGTAATGTATGCATCATTTATGTTCATATAGTTTCAATGGTTCATTACGTACTCAGCATAGCTGACCCTGTGTGTTATTATGTGTTTGTTGTCCTGTGATGAACTATTGATACTTCAATGGGGAGCAGACTAGGTGAGCTGGTGCTGCTGCATGACATCAAGCATATGGGGGCTAGACTGTAGTTTGAAGTTAACTTTTGATGATTGTAATGCAAGTCAGTACAGACTTAAAGGTGTTCGCAATATATGTTGATATGTTAAATGTGTATTCGTTGAATAAGTTAAAACAAAAATTATGTGTAAGTCACTGAAATAGCACTATGTTAATTTCAGCGCAGAATGGTTCGATCGGGAGGCGCCCCTGACACCTCTCTTAACATCGAGCAATCGATACGTGACCTAGTACAGATTACAGCCAACTTAGCCCAAGGTCACAGCCGGGATGGTGACCTATCTGAAAAAGTGGCCCGTAGGAACCCACCTATACTAAATGGAAAAGGGGACCTAAAGAGTTGGAGAACTGGGTTGGGGAATTTGATAAACTTTTCTTCACCCTATCCTGCCTGAGAGAAAACGTGCCCTTAGCGAGCTATTACCTTCAGGGAGATGCCCATTTCTGGTGGACCCAGGCTAAGGACAACCTTCTCAGCCAACCGGGTTTCGGGTGGGAAACTTTTAAAAAGGCCCTAAGAGACAAGTACTACCCTCCGTACTTAAGAAACAAAAAGCCCAAGAGTTTATGATGCTGGAGCAAGGGACCATGTCGGTAAGGAATATTACCGAAAATTTATTGAACGATGAGGTTTGCCCCAGAGATTGCCCCTACTGAGGAGGCTAAAGCCTCACGTTTTGAATTGGGACTTACCCTTGACCTGCAGGGTAGACTGGGGGAGATACATTCACCTCTCTGGACCATGTGTTTGGCAAAGCTGCCCACCTTTATGCTATCAGGAAAAGGGAGGAAGGGGGTAAGCTGGCGAGAAACGTAAGGATAACCCAAACCCTGAGGGCCAAAGTTTGAGAAAAAGCACAACGGGAACCAGAATAATCAAAACCCTCAGAGAAATTTTGGTAAGGGACCCAACAATAACCCTAATCCCAACACCAACCGCAACAATAACACCAATAACCGCAGACCTGAGCGTGTATATCGGTGTAGAAAGTGCCCGAACAACCACCTGGTAAGGATTGTGAGGGTAACAAGGTTGAATGCCGGGAATGTGGGAAGATGGGGCATAGAGCCTATGAATGCTATTCGAAAAACAAGCTAAACCCCAATGGCCAAAGGAAGGGAACTATGGGGACAAGCCCCGAAACGGAAATGGTAACGGGAATGGTAACGGGGGAGGTAATTACAATGGGAATTCAACTATTCCAAGCCCGCTACCAATACCAGCAACCAAGTCTCTAATGAACAATGCAACTAGTTCCCAAGATAAGGGCAAAGGGAAGCTGTACATGATGACGGCTAGTGAAGAAGAGGCTCGTAGAGACGTTGTCACGGGTACATTTTCTATCAACTCCACTCCTGTTAAAGTTTTATTTGATTCTGGAGCATCCTTGTCATTTATTGCCCATGCAACTGTTAGAAATTTAACATTGGTCGAGTCTGAGTCGATTTCTATGCCTATAGTCATTCCATCTGGGGAGACTGTTAATTGTTCTAAAAGATTCCTAAAAGTGCCATTAAAGATAGGTGAGGGATACTTTCCCTCTGATCTGATAGAGTTTAACTTATCAAACCTAGATATCATTCTGGGGATGGATTGGCTTGGGAAGTACAGGCTAAGATAGATTGCGATGCGCAAAAAGTGGAACTAAAGGACCCTTGGGGAAAAGAGTGTCATATAGGAGGATACCTCGAGAACCAGGAATTAAAGTTATCAATGCGTTACAACTTAAGAACTACGTAGACAAGGGTTGGCCCCTATTTATGTGTTCAGTGAGAAGAGTGGAGGATGATCCGTTAAGGCCTGAAGATGTGCCCATAGTCCGGAATTCCAGGATGTCTTTCCTGAGGAAATACCTGGTATGCCTCCAAGGAGAGATGTAGAGTTCACCGTTGACCTAGTACCTGGGACTGGACCCATTTCGAAAGCCCCGTATCGGATGGCTCCGGCAGAAATGAATGAGTTAAAGAACCAGTTAGAGGAACTCTAGACAAAGGGTATATTAGACCTAGCATGTCGCCATGGGGAGCACCCGTCTTATTTGTGAAAAAGAAGGATGGTAGCTTGAGGTTATGTATAGACTACCGGGAGTTGAACAATGTCACTGTGAAAAACAAGTATCCATTACCTAGGATTGATGATTTGTTCGACCAACTTCAGGGTGCGGGAATGTTCTCCAAAATGACTTAAGGTCTGGTTACCATCAGTTGAGGATTGTTGATCATGATATACCTAAGACTGCCTTTCGAACCAGATATGGCCACTATGAGTTTACGGTTATGCCTTTTGGGTTAACCAATGCACCTGCAGTTTTCATGGACCTTATGAATAGAATTTTCCGACCCTACCTAGACAAATTCGTCGTAGTGTTCATAGACGATATCCTGATCTATTCTAAGAACAAGGAGGAACAGAATCATTTGAGGTCATTTTGCAGACACTTAGGGACAACCAACTATATGCAAAGTTTTCGAAATGTGAATTTTGGTTGGAAAGAGTGTCATTTTTGGGTCATTTTATCTCTAAGGAGGGTGTATCAGTCGATCCTGCGAAAATCAAAGCCGTGAGTGAATGGCCTACTCCAAAGAATGTCACGGATATACGAAGTTTCTTGGGTTTAGCCGGTTACTATAGGAGATTTGTGAAAGACTTCTCCAAAATAGCAAAACCTATGACAAACCTGATGAAGAAGGATTGTAGGTTTACCTGGAATGAAGACAGTGAGAAGGCCTTCCAAACACTCAAAGAGAGATTAACCTCAGCCCCTGTCCTAACCTTGCCTAATGGGAACGAAGGATATGATGTGTATAGTGATGCATCCAAAAATGGGTTGGGTTGTGTTCTGATGCAAAACGGGAAAGTTATAGCTTATGCGTCCCGACAGTTGAAGCCATATGAAGTCAATTACCCAACACATGACCTAGAATTGGCCGCCATAGTATTTGCACTCAAAATCTGGAGACACTACCTCTATGGGGTAACCTGCCGTATCTTCACCGATCACAAAAGCCTTAAATATATCTTCACCCAGAAAGACCTCAACATGAGGCAGCGCAGATGGTTAGAGCTCATCAAGGACTATGACTTAGACATCCAATACCATGAGGGTAAAGCCAACGTTGTTGCTGATGCGTTAAGTCGCAAGTCTAGCCATAGCCTGAATACATTAGTCGTTGCCGACAAACTTTGTGAGGAATTCTCTAGACTTCAGATAGAAGTTGTTCATGAAGGGGAGGTAGAAAGATTGCTGAGTGCCCTAACCATCGAACCTAACTTCCTAGAAGAGATAAGGCGAGTCAACCTGGGGATGTGAAACTTGAGCGAGTCAAGGCAAAGCTTAAGGAGGGCAAAGCAGAGGGGTTTGCGATCCATGAGGATGGAAGCATACGATATAAGGGTAGGTGGTGCGTGCCACAAAAGTGTGAAGAGCTGAAACAAAAGATAATGAGCGAGGGTCATAACACGACGTATTCTGTCCACCCAGGGGGAGATAAGTTGTATAAGGACCTCAAGAAGATGTTTTGGTGGCCTGGTATGAAGAGAGCAGTAGCTGAGTTTGTTTCCAAATGCTTAACATGCCAGAAAGTCAAAAGTGAACACAAGAGACCTCAGGGAAAGATTCAACCCTTAGACATTCCGACATGGAAATGGGACTCGATATCCATGGACTTCGTTGTCGCCTTACCTAGGAGTCGGGGAGGCAATAATACCATTTGGGTGATAGTGGATAGACTAACCAAGACAGCAAGGTTCATACCTATGAAAGATACGTGGAGTATGGAAGCCTTAGCCAAGGCTTATGTGAAAAATGTCATTCGATTGCATGGAGTACCCACAAGTATAGTATCAGATCGAGATTCTCGATTCCTGTCGAATTTCTGGAAAAAGGTCCAGGAAGCATTTGGTAGTGAGCTATTAATGAGTACAGCCTTTCACCCAGCTACCGATGGTCAAACGAACGAACTATTCAGACCTTAGAGGACATGTTGCGAGCATGTGCTTTAGAATACCAAGGGTCATGGGAAGACCATTTGGACCTCATAGAATTCTCATACAACAACAGCTACCATGCTAGTATTAAGATGGCACCATTTGAAGCGTTGTACGGGAGAAAGTGTCGTAGCCCTTTGTGTTGGAACGACATCAGTGAGACTGTAGTGTTAGGACCTGATATGATTCAAGAGACGATGGATCAAGTGCGAGTCATTCAAGAAAAGATTAAGACTGCACAGGACAGGCAAAAATCCTATGCGGACCAGAAGCGAAGGGACGAAAATTTCGAAGTTGGGGAAAAAGTGTTGCTTAAGGTGTCCCCAATGAAAGGAGTGATGCGATTCGGGAAAAAGGGGAAGCTAAGCCCTAAGTTCATAGGACCCTATGAGATACTGGCGAGGGTAGGGAAAGTTGCTTATCGCCTGGATTTACCCAACGACTTAGAAAGGGTCCATAACGTGTTTCACGTGTCCCAACTCCGGAGATACGTACCTGATGCGTCACATGTCCTTGAACCTGAAAACGTAGAGTTAGACGAAACTTTATCCTATGAGGAGAAACCTGTCCAGATCCTAGACCGCAAAGTGCGAAGTACGAGGAATAAGGACGTCAGAATTGTCAAGGTGTTGTGGAGAAATCAAACTACCGAGGAAGCCACATGGGAAGCCGAAGATGCAATGCGTCTGAAGTACCCTGAGCTTTTCCAAGAGGTACGTGAGTTACGGGGACGTAACTTTTCTTTTAAGGGGGAAGAATGCGATAGAATTTCGCGCTTTCACCCTAAAGTATGTTAATTATGTTGATTATGTTAGTTATATGCTAGTTATGTGTGAAAATTGCTTATCTATTGTGTGAACGTTAGAAAACGCTTGTGAAATTTGGGACTTAGAAGTGCAAAAGATCGTCGTTAAGACGGGCTACCTCAAAGTTTCGGGACGAAACTTCTTTTAAGGGGGGAAGCCTGTAATACTCCGTATTTTTATACTAATTTCGTACTAATTAAGAAAATATAAAAGAATTAATAAAAAGGTATTTTAATTTATTTACAAGTTAATAGGAATAAATTATTAGTAATATGAATTTGTTAGGAATTTCCGGAATTTTAAAAGAGTAACCTAATCGACCTAGGGTTACTACCTTTTGGAAGGGAGTATAAAAAGGAAAAGAAGTTGGAATTTCAGATAAAAACCCTAAACCCTTTCTTCTCCCTCTCTCCTCAGCCGACATTCATCTCTCTCCTTCTCTCTTTTTCGAATTTTTTCTCTCTCTCAGAATTTTCTTTCTCTCTCTCGGATCTCTCTCTCTCGAATCTCTCTCGCGGGTTCGCTCGCTACTCTTCTTCTTTGGCTTCGTGCAAAAGGGTCCGACGAAGGTACAAGGTTCGAGCGCGCAGGGTGCGCAGGCGTCGAGGGTCGAAAAGTTGCGAGATTCCGTCGAAGGGGTCGAGTTGTGCGCGATTTCGTCGAAGGGGTCGAGGTGTGCGCGAGTGTCGAGAGTTTGTCCGGGAGTCTTGGTGCGAAGGGTGCTGTGGTTCGTGTGAGGCTCGCGAGTGTCGCGCGGTGTGGGCGACGTACGAGCAGCGACGAGAGTCTTGGTGAAGGGTTCGTGTGGTGCGAATTCTGTCGAGCACAAGGGTGCGAGTCCGCCGGAATTCTTGTGCGAAAAGTGGGTCGAGTGCTGCGACAAGGGTCGTGGTGTTGAGGGTTTCGTGCGCGTGAGTGGTGTGGTCTTCGGTCGCCGGAATTCTTTCGCCGGCGATTTCTAACGGTATAATTTTGTACTTAACTTAGTATGTCAGTTTATTAATTATTCTTATATTTACTGTTTCGTAGTTAAGAAAGGTTTGTAATTATTAATTAATAATTAGAGTTGTGTAATAAATTATTAGTTAAGTTATTGTTCTGTTTTAAGTGAAAATTTCTGGTTAGGTTTGTAATTGGAATAAGTTGGAAGTAGGAAAATTGTGTATTATTATTAGTTACATTATTATCGTTTCATGAGTAACCTGTTTCATGAAATCTGACTTTGGGACGTGTGACTCACCCTTTGGACATGGAATTTACCCTTTTGGACATGGAACTTACTTTTGGACATGGAACTTACCTTTTGGACATATGACTTACCTTTTGGACATATGACTTGACTTTTGGACATAAGACAGGCTGGACTTATGACATTTTGGATGGGTAAAACAGTGGACTAATGTTACTAACTAACTTAGTTACTCACTAACTCTGACTTCTAAAAGACGTTAAATTCACTAGATTAGAATTATAACGAAAGTTCTGGAATAAGGTTTTAACTATTGCGTAATTCGAATCGTTAGATCGTTATGGTCTTAGTACGTAGTAGTTGTTAGTGTTATCAAGGACGTAACA
Source organism: Beta vulgaris subsp. vulgaris (assembly GCF_026745355.1). NCBI lineage: Eukaryota > Viridiplantae > Streptophyta > Magnoliopsida > Caryophyllales > Amaranthaceae > Beta > Beta vulgaris. The sequence continues at coordinate 56,667,112 of NC_079203.1, forward strand.
CTAAAGCTTTGTTTTAACGATTTAGGTCCCAATTTCATAAGCGGCTCGTTCTATTAAGTCAGCGAAAATTCTCCGTTACAAGGTACGTACGCGTACCAGTTTACTTTCAAAGCTTAGTATCATGTTTAGGTTGCAGTTCATGTTATTGGAACCTAGTACCATGATAGGGAACATTTGATTGTGATTGTTTGGTTAGACGTTTATAACGTGAAATCAATATGATGCATTGAAATATGTTGCATTGAAATGCGAAGTTCTATCGTAGTGTAACATCAGCATTATTAATCTGATCTATAGAGTAACAAGAGTGTTACTAGGGATAAGATTGAGTTTGGTAATTAAGAGAGTATGTAAATGACTCCTTAAAGTTATAAAAGAATGATTGGTAATAAAAGAAGATTATGGCGATACTTGTAGTTGGACTCCCTACAAGTATAGAACAATGGGGGGAGTGTAGGACTTGTCCTACACTCCTACGCAGGCCTACTGTGACGACAGTAGTGTCCTTATATTTTGATAACTCAAGTAGGCGGAAGGTTCCGTTCGATCTTGGGGGTATGCATACTAAGGTGATGGGTGTGAGACGGAACAAAACCGTATTTGCATTTCATCTAATAGACCAAGTTGTCTATTAAGGATTCAGTAGCCCGTATGATTCTAGTGAGATGACGGTGCCCGTTCGATGCCAAATAATGAAAGATTAAAGGATGTGAGATAACGTAGGTTCATATAACAGTGGTAATGTATGCATCATTTATGTTCATATAGTTTCAATGGTTCATTACGTACTCAGCATAGCTGACCCTGTGTGTTATTATGTGTTTGTTGTCCTGTGATGAACTATTGATACTTCAATGGGGAGCAGACTAGGTGAGCTGGTGCTGCTGCATGACATCAAGCATATGGGGGCTAGACTGTAGTTTGAAGTTAACTTTTGGTTTGATCATTAATGAATTTTATAGAACATTATTACATGGTTTGAGTTTGAATAAAGAGGGGTCATCTATGATTCCCGAGTTGTAATTACATTTTCTATTCCGCTGCAATTTGGTTTTGAGACAATGAATTTGAGTTACCATATTTCTAATTATGCCTTGCGTTCCATCGCGGCGGTAACACTCCCAAAGTCGATGCGACGTAGCATTAGACGTGTATGGATTTTGGGGGTGTTACACAAAAATTGGTGCCAAGCACCCGCGCAACATTACGAGTCACGTCGGTCTTCCTAGGAAAGTTTCGTGAGAAATATGACCAAGCCCGGAAAAGTCCAAAAAATGTCTCAAAAACAACCAAAATTGAAGGTTATAATACATGATTTCGGACTCTCCTGGGGTCCGAGATTCGAACGCAACGGGAATCCTCCTAGGGACATGGTAGGTCATTGGAAATGAGTCATATGGCTTAGGACGAATATGTGGATGCCTTTACCTTCATTTCGATGCAATTTGGGTTTCATGAGAAATGAACAAATGGGGTGTTAGAGGTTTTTCGAGGCAATGCAAATTATGACAAGTACCCGCGCAACGTTATAAGTCACGTCGGCACTCTTAGGAATTATTGGGGAGAAAATATGACCAGGCCCGAAAAAGTCCAAAAAATGTCCCAAAAACAGCCAAAATGAAGGTTCTAATACACGCTTTCGGACTTTTCCGGGGACCAAGCTCCGAACACCAGGCGATGCTTCCCAGGGACATGGGAGATCATTGGAAAGTAGTCACGAAGGGTGAACCGGGTGCAAACACAAAAAAAAGCTATTAACCCGCCTTAAGAATAACGACTCAACATTCAACATGAAAAAGGTGGACCCAACCAATAAACAGGCAACCAATCACAAGTTTCAAAGACAGTTAAATGGATAGTCTTTCTCCTCGTCTAATAAGATCCTATTATTTCTCTTTCTTGCGTTGTTATAATATAACAAGTTCTTTCTCAATTAAAATAAAACAGACATATACAATATCTATTTCGCATTAAAAATCTAGATTGAGCTAAAAATGAATACGTATATGGATTTTACGTGCGTGTCCAATGAACACTTTATTTATCATCGTATTAAGCAGACACACCATGCTTAATTCTAAAGACCCATTAATTTGAAGAATGCAAATTTAGAAAGGATTTGATTTATTTAAACATCAGTTTGGCATACGAAAGTCAAAAAATATTTGATTGCCCAATAACACGGGTCGAGGTTATGAGTATATGACTCTATACTATGACCCCGGCCATATTTTCACTTTCAACGAGAAAGTTGTGATTTTTCCATATTGCAAAAAAGGATTCACATGTACAGGGAATGTTATTAGAAATCAGAGAACCTACATGCAAGTTGTCATAACTCATACATACATTCAAATAGAAAAGGAAACATGATTATCATAAGTTTAGGACCACATCGTATACTACTATATGAATTATGATTCATATCTCCGATCCTGTGATAAAGGGCTGTGTATAGGCTCATTATAAATTCAAATAAATATGAATATGAAATTATGAATTATGAAAAGGCATGAATAAAAACACAAGGATACATAATCATACAAGGATAAAAACTTTATCTATTCAGTGGGTCAATAACGGCCACTACAAATAGAAATAAATAAATTATTGTGGATCTAACTCATCAGTTTTAATAGTTTTTTACTTCTCTATTTCTAGTGGGTCAACTACACACCGGTAGATGTAGCATTGCCCTCATACAAGTGGTTCTAAATGAAATCGATGCATAATGAGTATAGATTAATAGGTGCTACTTTTGTTATCTTATTTTTGTGGAATAATGACTTGCTATAAATCGAATCTTACTAAGTGAGGATGTATGAAGGTTGAGATCTCCTTACCCTTATTTCCATGTACATCTTTATATACCAATTCTTGTTGATCAAGGAGGTAGTTTTTATAGTTAAGTGTGTATAATTAAGTAATTTTATGTACATATTTAACTTACAGCTTTTAAACCTATATGTATATCTTAAAGTTAAGGAATACGATTTTGAGACTATTCTCACATCTCAAATAAATGTCTTGGAAAGTCATGCATATCATTTTGCATTACCTCTCTAGGACATAATACTATGACTTTTGCAGATGTAGACGCTTGCTTAGGTTACAAGTTATCTTCTTTTTGTATATTAAGATCAATTAGACACAGAATTAAGAGAAAATTAATACTTTACCTTACTAAGTTGGGATCTTAATACTATCTTACTTTTTCCATTCTTTTTTTGCATGACATTGTAAAGTAATAAAGAATTATGCGCTCATATTATACTTAACAATAACAAATACCCATAAATGAAAAAAAATATATAAAGTAAAAGCCGGAAGTACCTAAAATAATATGAATGTGGCCCATGGGTTGAAGGACAGTTATGTTGGCGCTCTAATTAGGAACAATAATACATTATACATGTATGATGTATCGGCCGAATCAAGAAATTGGAAAACCAACAACAGAAGGAACTAGGAAGGATGAAACAGTTGAATCACGAATAGGGCAGTTAGACTCTTGATTGGTCTTTACATTGACTTGGCAAGACCAATTAAACTATTTGAGTTTTTCTATTTATTTATAGAATTCTTTTGTTGAGGTGAAAATGGTTGATATATGTACATCGTATTTAAGTTCATCTGTTAGCTAAGCTAGTTTCTTTTGGTGTCGAACAAGTTTGGGAGAATTATTATGCAATGAAGGTGGCTGCTTATGTACTCATGGACAATTTGGTTCAAAATTAATATTAGCTTGGTTTTTTTTCCCTCAAAAAAAAGTTCATAACTTAATATTATACAAACTAATGATGTAAACAGGGATTAGGATTTCTCAAGTTCCTAATTTATCCACAAAATGCAAATCCAAATGTTATATTGAGAATTGGAACTTGGAAGAATACTAATCCAGTGAATGCAATAAGTAATCAATACGCTAAAAACATTGATAGTATTGTTGTAAATGAAAATACCTTATCACAATAAAAATTATACAAACATCCATGAAAACATCGAATTCAAGAGCAACCAGTTTTTCATACTTATTTCAAAGTTTTCCAAGAGACATTTTAGTGGATTGATATCAATCCACTCTATTATACATCACAAGTCAATAATTCTACAACACTTCTACCTTATATCCGTTGAGTAGGATGATGCGCGACCGCGCACGACACATAAATATGTGTTACGTTTGATCATTGATGAACATGGCATGCACCATTTGTACATCTACAAGCCCCAAATAACTGTAGATGTGTTAAAGATACCATATACCGCCTGTGTACAAACAATGCATATTTATGTGAGTTTTGGTAGCCAACTTAACCATAACAAGAGCATCATTCTTATATTCCCCCTTGTGAACTAATACATATTTGTTGTAGAATTGGTTTTCAGGGCAAGGGGTTAGGGTGCCTCAATCACAAGTAGACTTGGTTATTAGGTGGGTTGGATTTAGGTTGGTGCGGGTCAAAGCAGGTTGGGTCGTAAAAGGGTCGGCTCATAAGGGTTATAGTGGGTCGGGTTACTAGCAGATCGATAGTGGGCAGGTCGATAAACGGGCAAGAAAATAGCGAAGGGAGAAACGTGAGTATAATTGAACACGAATCCTTACACATAGTTTCTTGTACAATATCTATTTTATTTTTAAAATTATAACCTATAAAATTGACCCTAACCCTTTAACCATTAGACTATCTTGTCCGATAACCATGTCTAGTGACAAGCAGACAACTTGACCCCAAATACAGAAGGTAACATTCTTACAAAAGCTAAGCCTTGTTGCGAAATGGTTCAAAGTTTTTCCCATATATCATTATCCATAGGTATAAAAACTAATACCAGTTTATATTTACCCATTGTTTGAGCTACCAACAAAAGGCCAAAAGATTTTGACCATTTCTAAATCCTCCATGACATAGTCACTCCCTCCTTTTCAGACATCATATCATAAATTATGGTTAATGATATTATAATCATGAAACTTCTGTAAACAGTATATTATAAAACAAAACGCACGAAAGATCACACAAGCTTTGGCATTATAAATAGGCACACTCCTTTTCTCATTCTTTTCAGGTCATAGGCTTTTTATTTCTTAGCTTATCCATCCCTCCGTTTTTCTCTCTAGATTTCATTTTTCTACATTGTTGTTCCATATATTTCTCCCATAAGACATTCTTCAACGAAATGGGTGGAAATGGAAGCTCACCTTGTGCTTCTTGCAAGTTGCTCCGTCGTCGATGTGCCAAAGACTGCATTTTTGCTCCTTACTTCCCTTCCGATGATCCCCACAAGTTTGCCATCGTTCACAAAGTATTTGGTGCTAGCAATGTCAGCAAAATGTTACAGGTGAGTCAACAGCAAACATAAAAGTAGAACATCATAACACTTAACACATTCAATTAACTACTTCAAAAAAATATATGAAATGACAAAATGTCTCACATATATGTGGGTCACTAGGAAACAATATCTCAACCGGTCCATATACATGCATTTTAGCAGGTCAGTTGAAAACAATCTTTCTACTGGTTGGTGAGGGATTAAAGCACATTTGACAAACATCAATATTTTAGTGTAGAGTTTTCTTTCTTTTTCTTTTTGGCCTAAAACATAAGATTTATAAATTGTAATAATAGTAATTTTAGATAAACAATAATTACATTAATGATTCTATTATTGTATGCTTTACAAAATAATTTCGGTCCTTGCTTAGCTCATCTAGGTCTTGCTTGAGTTGATAAGAGAGAAATTAAATATCATAATATAATATTGTCGTGAAGACAAAACATTTATGTGTACACTAAATGTGCCCTTAAGACTGCATATATCAAACTTCCCCAAGTCTCGCCGTTAATGCTACTAGCGGAAGAATTCTTACTAAGGATGTTGTTGCTAACAACATATACTTGGATTGTTTTGGTTTACAGGAGCTTCCATTGCACCAAAGAGGAGATGCAGTGAGCAGCCTAGTGTATGAAGCAAATGCAAGAATGAGGGATCCAGTGTATGGATGTGTGGGTGCCATATCATACCTGCAAAACCAGGTTTCACAGCTGCAAATGCAACTAGCAGTAGCTCAAGCAGAGATACTATGCATCCAAATGCAACAAGACTCAAGCAGCATGGAAACTCCAGTACAAAACAACTTTGAGGCAGATGACAAGTCTTTCCTCTTCCACAACAATCTCTCCCAACACCAATACTTGAATTTTCCATCTTCTACTGATCATCATGTATTTCAAGACTCTCTCAAAAGGGAGTCTTTTTTTGGACATGACATGGTTTCATAACTATTTTACATTAATAATATGGCATCCATGTTTTTGCCCCTTTTCTACATAATTCCTTTTATCTGCTAATTCTTTCTTTGTATTATTTTCTTCAAGAAAAGAAAGCACTCAAGAAACATTAAAAACAACAAGGGCCCTATAGCTTACACCCTAGTGAAATTCCATTAAATAGAAAGCAATATTTCAGAATAGGAATTTTTTTTGTCAAACACCTTTTTTGTTCCTTTCTATATATATGCATTGTCTTTTTCTTGCTCTTGCAAAGATAAACAATAGAAAAGGTCGAAAAGCAAAAGCAGTTGCAATAGTTACTATGGAAAAACGGGATTTGTGAAAAGGTAAAGTATAGGAAGCGTTTGAAAATAAGGGAAAGTTGAAAAGAGTCAACTGTTAATGCTAAAGACATTTTAATTGTTCTTTGAAATTATAAAATTATGCTAAAAGGTCTACCAAGTCAGTAGGGTTGATGCTCCTCCAAACATAAATTCCCATCTTTAAACTCAAATACACTAAACAAGGCTGCCTACATCTATTACAATCATTTCACTCGAGCCTTTACTAAAATTATTCTTCTGCTTTATTTGTTTGGCATTTTATTTTCTTCAAAGACAAAATGAGGCACTATTACTCCAATAGATTTTGCCCAATATCAAGAGTCACACTAACTGGCAAATTAGTGGGGAAAAAAGTCTATTTCAAAATGAAAAAGGCTAAATGAAGAACAAGTTCACTTGTAAGTGAACAAGAGAGAGTGTGGGACTCTAACCAAACCGATTCATCAAATTGTCTCTCACTTAATTTCCGCAAGGAAATTAAATGAGGGCGTTTCTATTAATCGGCGAAAATTTTCACTTTTTTCTTTTCTTCTCATGGAATTTTGTTTAATTTCCTTACGGAAATTGAACGGACGAGTAACGAGGATCAAATCCCCCTTGTGACCCCCCTAGCTTCCCCCCTTGTCCCCCTAAGGAGGACTGTTCAACAATAAGTAGTTCTCCATTTAGCTTGACTTTCCTTATCATTGTATTAGTTTATAGCACAAATAAAGGTAAAAAGTGTCATATTCAAGAGAAAAGATATAGCTGGATAAATTTAGTGGTCGTATAGTTGAATAATAGGAAGTCATTTCCTATGTGGTTGATGATTATGGAAAGAACAACTTTCTAAATTTTGTGAATAGTATAGCTTCTTAAAAAGTGTTATTTTCTATGTTTATATCTCAACAAGACAACCCACATTTTTCCAATTCCTAGCAAACTAAAATCTACTTCCACATTTTATAATGTCAACCACACAAACACCATTTCACCAATTTCTTCAGCACAATAATTTGTATGAGAGCCATAAAAGCAAACAGAAACTCATGAGAAGATTAACAGAATCTAAAAAGGTAAACTAAAGTTGCATGTGACATGAAACTTATATAAATATAAAATGGAGGCTACAATGCGAGAAGAGTGAAGACTGACAACATTCATCCTCAAACAATCTACAAGGGGTAAATTATATATATAATGTTTGTTTTTGGTAGATCTTGGAATATATCATTAATGTGAACAAGTTTTCAAGAGGAATTTCACATGAATCTTTTCTCCCCCTTTTTGCGGTATGAGTTCCAAAGGTCGCACCTTAAACCATTCCCAAAACCCTCCTAACCTTGTTACTAAGAAATGGTATCATAATTCTAAATTGACAAAATTAATGAGCATCTCCTCAAATATCCAATGTAAATACAGATTTACCAAGAAAAGGTATCATAATTCTAAATTGAACTCAAACTTTGTGTCCTAAAACCGTTAGGTGTTAATACGACTTATAACTGAGACAGAGGAAGTAATTAACCTATATTATTACTAAATGAGCAGTACAAGATTTTAATATGTAAGTTAGCTGCACGGATTGGTAACTTCTCACAGGACATTCATGTGACCAATTATATTTCAAAAGAAGTCCAAAACACAAGAATCAGAAAACACTGTAGCAAAAATTTCAAGAGATTCACTATACCATAAGATATTATGAAAAGCCTTCTAAACTGTTGCAGGAGAAGCTGGAATTTGATAATAATACAGTAGAGAAGAAGTGTCCTTGGATTTTTTCACGTGGGAGGCAAGTGTTAGTGCTGAGTTCATGGGGCAAGTATACTAAATAAGACAAAGATTATAGTATAATATCTCCATAAAATAGAATATTATAATCTCATACCATATTTCTCCAAATCCATCTCTTCTTAAAACTTAAAAGTAATGTTTTTTAAAAGAAACAGAAAGATAAGAAAATTATATAATGCAGAGGCAACAGGGACAATAGCTGACTCAAAGATTCTTCCTAACCGTTGTTTATTGAAGGAAGCATTTTTCCAAGTCAAACTTCCAAAAATTTCTTAATTCCCATCTCAATCACATATGCTGATATGCACAACCCTTTTTATTTTTGTAGCTCCTCAGTCCTCACCTATCATATATTTAATATTACTCGGGGTTTTCTTTCTTTAGCAGACACTAAGCAAGGTAATGAAAATTGCACCATTTCTTGATTTGTGCGTGTCATATTTGCACAAGCGCCATGCTAATCTTTTACTATGTCATTAATAGGCATAGAATCCGAGACTTGCAAACAGCTTAATGGTCAGTAATTAATGTGTTTTCCCTTTTTGTCTTATTCAGTCACAACAACAAGTGCTCAGAATATTTAAGCATTTAGATTATAGTCTTAGCACAGAAAAGTTTGTTAAGACCAAGGCACAGAAAAGTTTGTCATGACTCCTGGAGTCCTCAATGTCATACCTAATAAAACTTCCTTTAGATTGAAGTCACTACTAGAATATAGGGATCCTTTTTGAAATTTCCAAGTTTTTTTTTTATTTCTGAAAATATGAGTTCACATAAGTTTTAATAACTAAGAAAACAAATTATAATAAGTTTAAATAAGTAATAATATGTTAAATAGAACACACCCTTATATATACATGACTAATATTTAGATAGGAAGATGATCTCGAGAATATTGAAGGAAAGGGACCTGATTTGATTAGCCCTATGTTAATAACCAAAATTCTATATTTCTTATATAATCTAAAACTTGGGTAATTTCAGGTCTTCAAGCATCCTTCTATGAGCTGCATTCTCAAGTTGTAGGGATGTTTGGCGATTGGTTGTCAGTTGTTTGTTTGTTTTGGTTGTTTATGTAAGGTTGTTTGATTTGGTTGTTTATGAATGTGTTTGTCAATATCTATTGTTCGATGTTTAATACAAAATAACCAAATGTCAAAATATCAAAAACTAGGAAAACAAAATTTTTGCTTTTGGCTGAAAATTTGGCTTTCGACAACACAAAAAACGATTTACAAAATGTTTTTCGTTGGCTGTTTGACCATGTGAAAAAACCAAAAAGAAAAAAACACCCAAAAGTTGTTTTACCAAAACTCAAAAACCCATCATCGCTTTGAGCAAACAGAGTGATCAAAAAATAATTACAAACTACTACTTCCTCCGTTTCTTAATAAGTGCAACATAGAGAAAGTGGGGGAATATCAAGGAATGTAGAGAGAGAAAGTTGGGACCACAATAAAGTAGAGTAATTCAAGTGATGAAACAAAAAAGTTGTGGTCCCCTCTTGCTTTTTGGTGGCATATTTGTAATAATATTGAAGTTTTTTTACCATTTTGAGCTTGGTTGCACTTATTGTGACTATTCCAAATAAGTGAAATGTTGCACTTATTAAGAAACGGAGGTAGTATATGCTTGACAATACGGAACCATCTAGCTAGCTTCAAGCTTATAATTAGAATCACACTAGTCATTTTCTTTCGTATTCTTTTGAATTTTCAATACTTTTTCTGAACATTGTTTCTCCTAAATTGACCATCAATGTATAAATTATTAATTACTTAATCGAGAGACAAATTAGAATCATCAAAATTAATTTTGGTAAATCATATAAGTGACAACTCTCAGAAACAACTTTCATGCTCTTCTACACGTTTAGGGGTTCCATAGTTTTGGATGGTGTTGGTGGTCATATGTGAACAAACAGTATTAGGTTGTTGCAACATGTAAAAGCCACTCACAAGCACATTTCTACCAGGTTTCTTGACATTTAAATGATAGGGGGAGAAATCTACTTCACTTGGAATGTGACAAATATGGGTAACCACTAAGAGAAATATAGATGGGAAGTCTACATAACAAGACAAAAAGGCATTCCCCTTGGCTTCAATCTATCAACCTCGAAATAAGCTTCTTTCTGGAAACAAGGATTGGAAGGATGCTTGTTTCTCATTTGAGGGCTCGAGGCCAACTTATTCCCAGAAAAAAAGGTTGTTTGGTTTCTGATATCCTTTTCCCATCTTTTTTGTTTTAACTCCTCTTTTCTACATCTTTCCTCTTTTTCTTCCTACATACATCACTCTGCACCCTTTTGCCTCCACTGATGATGATCATTAGTTTGTGATCTAATTTTTACACATATTGAATAATATATACCTCTGTTCCATATTATATGTCCACTTCGCCAAATTTCTGATTCAGTACTCTCTGTAAATTATACTCCTAAAATTTTTGTCTTAAATAAAATAATATAAGAAGAATTTTCAATGCTAATTTAATATTTGTGTTCATTCCCCTTTTTAAAAAAAATTGTGACTTTATGTAATCTTAGAAGACACTTACGTTAGAATAAAGATTATTATTATAAATCTAGTTCCAATTAAGCAAATAACTTGTCTTAGAAAAGGCAATCTACGACTACAAATTGTAGAATGCCACATCATTATATTGATGAAGTCTCTTGATAAAGGATGAAGCTAGTAGCTACTACCAGAGAGTATAACAGTGTTCTTCCACTTGCCACTAGCCTTTATTGCTACATCATCATCATCAACAGGAATATATATTCCACATTTGCTAATTAAGCTTAAGCAAAGTCATGAACCATCTCTCAAGTACTTTTCATTGGATATCCTGTTGAATACAACACATTCTACTCCATTCCAGAAGAATTCATAGACCTACATTAAAGGCCGTGTCTTAGAGAGTTGGGAGAAGTGTGTTCACTAGGATAGCATAGGCCATGTTTTAAATTCTACTACTTCATCTTGAATACAAGTATTGAGCCCGAAAACCTATTCTGGGCTCAAACTGGGTCAATCTATGAAAACTTTGCATTTTATGTATATGCTAGGGCATCAACTATCCGATCTTATAAAATGATGTATCCAAATAACATAAAATAATACTTCACTGCTTGCTAACCACTTTGAATGTTTGTTTTAATGACTTCAAAAATACACGAAATGTATATGCCAAAATGTCGGACATGTAACTTACTAGGAAGTTATATTTTCCCGCAAATCGGAGAAAGTTACTAATCTAGGACGCTTTAAGTAAAAGGAAGTTCCCAAGAAAGTAAGATATTTCCTTAAAAAGTTCTATTTTCCATAAAATGGAGAAAGTTGCATACCTAAACCCACCTAGTTAAATAAAACTTCCCATAGGAAGTGAAAGATGTTTAATTTCCATTGATGAACCAAATAATTTTTCACATTCCCTACTTGGAAGAAACAATCTTTTAAGAAATATTACTTCCTATATTCAACTAAACAACCACTAAAAGTGTTTTAGTTACATATTGGGTCACTCGAAGGCTAAAATATTATGTTTTCACCTTTTCTTTTAATGGAAATCTCTCACTCCACTACTCATGCATTCTCCCTTAATCCACCAATTTCAATTCTACTAACTAAATAATGGCAAATATATGCTTGCTTTGTTCTTTTATGTTCAACTTGATTATTGTAGCTTCAACCAGTGCTCGTGGGAATAGGGATGGGTCTGGGTTGCATCCAACCAGATCCTAGACCCGGACCCTAAAATTTTTTGTGGGACCTAGACCCGGACCCTAAGGGTCTAGAAAAGTTGGACCTATAGGGTCTAGCCTATTTTCTTTATTTTTGCCCAATTTTCAATATTTTTTATATTTCTTGACTTACGATAGTGCCTATATGTGCAGGGTCTAGGGTTTAGGGTCTAAATGACAAAAGTTAAAAGTTTAGGATAATTACGAAGGTTTTTCTCTAAAATACAAAGACAATAATAATATTAAATAACCTTAGGGTCTAAGTATAGGGTCTGGGTCTAGAGTATTAAGACCCAAACCCAGACCTTAAGAAGTTCACTTGGACTCGAACCATAAGGGTCTAGAAAAAGTTGAACCCAAACCCTAAAATTGGGGTCAGGTCCAATAGGGTCCAGTTAGGGTCTTAGACCCATGCCCATCCCTACGTGGGAGAGAGATAGTTGCATGTAGAGTTTGTGTAGGAAAAGGTGGGTGAGACAGGAGGGAGATTTTGCCATATTAGAAGTAAAGCTACGTAACTCCGATTCAGGCGTCGGACATAGATATGTTTCCAAGAGTCTGGAATCGGCTATATCGGGTAAAATCTCCATAATTTTGGCTCAATACAAATCTCAAAGCAGCCACACCCAAGTTAAAGTGTCAAAAATCCGACACATATATTTGAAGTAAAATGACAAACTCAAATGACATAGGTAAAGTGGGTAGAAGAAATAACATCAAAAAAGGGAAAGTGGGTAGAATAAAAAAAAATGGTTGGGAATAGATACTTGGTATAGTTGAGGGCAATGAATTGATAATAGAAAGACAGAAAAAAAGAAAAGTTGTTCACAAGTGAAATTTGGAATTCCCCTATTTTCAAGTAACTATCACGCATATATTACTGTTGGAGAATGGACGTTTATTGTTAAAAATATCTAAGTAATTCAGCGATTAGTTTTCTGTTTCGGATAAAAGGTAATATCAGAAGAGCTTGGAAGTAAGTGAAAAGTCCGAGACATAAAATCCAGAGGACATCATCCCATCTCTTTTGTATTACTTAATATTAAATTAGTAATAACACTAACCCAATTAAAAATATTTCTAAAGGTTCAGCACTAGATCTATTTTTTATTTTGTGAAAGAGAAATTTAACAAAATCAAAATGCACCTATATTTTTGCGAAAAAATCACAAATAAACCCTTCACATGTGTCTTCAGATATTATTCATATAAACATTTCTATATATCATTAATACTTCATAACATTTCCCGGAAATTTCGTAGAACTATACACACATCCCTTCAAATAACTGTTTGTGATAATATAGCAGATAAATTCGATATCAGCAAAGTCAAAACTTGCACATCGCATACAGAGGACATTATCTCAAATCTTTTCTTGTCACATATGGAAGTAATCCAGAAAAATCTAGTTCAAGAACGCAAACATCAACAATTTGTAGTTATAAAAACAGTAAAGAAAGCCGTGATAACTGATAACATCTCAATATCCAGCTAAGAAACTAATAAATATATGAATAGAAAGACAATAATAGTAGCTAACCTTCAACGTCCAATTGAAAGAATGGAGAATCGTCGAGTGGTTGACATGTTCCATCAATACCATGAACTTGGATGATAAATTTGAGAGAAGAGATACCAGAAGGAACTAGCAAGTCAGAAACATAGAAGACTTCCACTAGTGCGGTTCCGAGAAATTCTTGTACAGCTTGAAGCTTCACATCCAGATTTGCATCTGCTTCTGGTGTTTTCTCGATATAGACAATGTATTTTTCAATGTCATTAAAGTCAATTCCATCCTTTAATCTCCAAAGGACAGTAAAAGAGACGGACTTGGATTTGTCTCGGCCAGCTTTCCATGTTACATCTTGACCCACAACTGCCCATGAAGAAGAAGGTGGAAATTGTACATTCTGACCAGAAGTTTGGATTGAGAGATGACCAAGAACTGCATAATACTCCGATATCTGTTGCTCAGCAAGTTGAGGTCTCAACTTGTAGCATACTGTCCGAATCTCTGTTAATGTATACCCTGACATGGCAATGACATTCTCCTGCAGGACCCACCCATCAGATGACTCTGGCCTGATAACTCGATGTGGCATGATTACTTTGTTGAACTTGCTAGAAAACTGGTTCATGGTAAGTAAAGCATTTCCATGAGATGCAAGGAGCACTAACATAACCTCGCCCTCGTTGGACAAAAACTCTAGAGAAATGCCTATTAGAGAGTCCCCATCTGACTTCACCTGCATATACCAATAGATATCTATGTTTAGATGTAAGAAAAATATCGAATAACATCATCTAGAGATGTAGCAATTACATCATCAAAAAAAAAACTGGTTTTCCATATAGTAAAGCAATGACAACACAAATTAATGATGGTGCTCAACAAAACTTCTTCCATACTTTCCTAATAAGCAATCCGAAAGCACAAATAAGCGACCTTGAATCACAAAATCCAGACATGAAGATCAGTCCATGAGCTTGCGACAGTATCAACATGGAATGGCATAAAATATTCAAAGTCAATCACGAGAAAGAGAGAGGGGTAGAGAGACAGAGAGAGAGAATAATATCCACTTTCTTGGAAGATGAAGTCTGATCAAGGTAGTTCACTTTTAGGTTGGTCAGAAATTGCTTTGTACGAAATTTGTTACACATAAAGGCAACTGAAATACATCTCTAGCTGAACACTCATTGCACAAATCTAAATTATAATGCAAATGCTCCTTGGACAAAATAAAAGCTAGTCTTTGGGAGCACAAGGACGATTATATCAGAAGAATTACTAAGATTACTCGGAGCTGAGCATATTGGTAGTATCATTGCCCAGAGCAACACCATCTAAACTCAGAATACATAACAGGAGTAAAGCACACAATAAACCTTTACCAAACCACTGTAACTAAGATAAACCCAGAGGCTAATAAAATTAGTAATCTGCATCAGATCATTCTCAAGCCTCAACCTAGAAATCACAGGAAAACTAACTTGGAGAGGGGAAATGGCATGCACAACCATCATAAACTATGAACACGATGCACGAGGCTAAAACTTTGAGTAATAGACAGAATCTAACTAGTTTGGAATTCAATCTGCAAGGAAATGGCTTACAGAATAAGTGAACCCCAGAGCTGAATCCCCTAGAAGGAGTTTTGCTTGAAATAACCTTTTTGTGATAAAAGAAAGGTTTCCAAGAGTTCCTTTATATGTAACATTCCCTCCTCCGCTATACGATTTCTCCTCAAGGCTAACAAACAAGTGTATCACTTCATTAGAATAAAAAACAACACAGTATTAACAATCACTACCACCATCATAGATAGTCCCACTGAGGGAGGATTAGGGGAGGTGAGAATTGACATGCACACACTCAAAGCCTTACCCTTGACAAGCAAAGAGATATTTCTTTCGGAAACACCCTGTAACAAACCTTTTACCGCATCCGTCCTAAAGTGACTATCACAAAGGACTTGTTAACCATGTAACTTACCACACCAACACGACAATGACTCTAAAGAGAGGAGGGAATGTGGAGGGGAAAATGCACATGGCTTCACCATCAATAGCAACAAAAGACACTTTTGAGCTTACCCATAAAAGTTTTGAGCCATTTGATTTAGCGTATGTTCTTCTCAACTTATAAAAATAAGTCTCACCAAAGACAAGTGAAGTTCAGCAACAATATGGTCAATTAGGTAAGATTTATTTAAGTTCTTAGTTTAAGTTACGCGTTATACTAGTTAAATAAGTTCAACAAAAGTATATTCAGCAAAAATAAGTTCAATCAAGCAAAAATAAGTTAATTTCAGCAATAATAAGTTGAGGAGAACAAAACCTTGATCCAATCTAATCTAAATTCGTAAAAGTTCCCATTAGAAACTGATCCAACTTTGTTGAAAGCAGATAGTTGAATTATCTACAACACTAAGGGGATGTTTGGCAAAGGCAAAGAGTAGTCTGTGGAAAATCGAGAGATTTTATCTCAAGTACTAGATTTGAATAGTCAACCATTCGACCTACTATTGTTGTTTATTGGCGTAGCATAGATTGGGATGTATATACTCTTCTACAGCATTTAACTAGACGAGACTATTGAAGAATGAATTTGCTAATTTAGAAAGCACTACAAAACTTGCTATAAATTATATACTGGTCAGATCTGCTATATCTTATCTACTAATGTCATTTACCATGTCCTAAACCACATGGAGCCGGAAAAAGACTTATGAGGAAGCTCGATATCAACCTAACCAATAGTGTAGTTAGCATAGGTAGATACTAAGTTGACTGGTTAAAATTGTATTTAACAATTTATTACGATAGTGCACCACCATAAAAAAATACAATGATATGATTGTTAATTAAGACATACCCAAAAAAGATTAATATTCAAGTACAAAATATAGGGGGCTTGTCTTCGTGCACAACAGCACAGGTGGACATACATAATATATCTATTCAAGATACTCCCTCCGTTTCTTTTTAATTGTCACACTTCACCTTTGGGGGAGAACCAAGGAAATTGTACCAAAAAAAAAGGAAGAAGTACAATAAAATTAAAGAATGTTTGGTTTTGAGAAATGTAAAAGCATTAAATAATGTAGGAGAGAGAAAAATAGGGTAGGTGGGAAGGTTTTGGATGGATTATTAAAGTGGGTGATGGGGTATATGAGGTGGAAAATTGTGAAAAGTTGATATGATAGGTTACCATATAAGCAAAAAGTAGAAGTATAACAATTTTAAATAACGGACTAAAGAGGAAAGCGTAACGATTAAAAGAAAACGGAGGGAGTATTTATGTCTCTTATGGCAGACATCACTAGTCAATTATAACAGCACTTAGGAACTTTACTTACTTGACAAGAGCTTGAACATCATCCATTCCAGATTCTTCAGAATATTCCAGAAAAGGCTGTGAGGATATATAGGCTTAGCACAAGAAGATGGTACTAAGAATACTACGATAAGGATTAAGTATTGAAATTCAATAGTAACAAAATATCAGCTAGAACCCCCACCCCATATACTCAGCTCAAAAGCCAATTCATTATTGCCAACTGAACGCGTAGACAATAAAAAGATCAATCGTTTAGCAAAATTCTGTGTATTTTAGAGGTGCAAATTAGTTACTATGAAAAATATTTTACTGCAGCTGATGATAACATCACAAGAATAAGCAGCATGTTTGGATCCTTCGAGAACATCTCCGCATCAAAAAGGAAAGTTGCACACAGCATCTTTCTTTCTGAATAACACAATGAACCACGGAACACACACAATTCAATCACACAAAATAATGAATCACTGTTAGCATCCTATTCTTTGTACACAAAAATCTCTAATACAGAAATCGCCAGCAGTTTTTTGACATTGTCGGCAAACATAATTACTTGTTAACTAAAAATAAAATGTATTAGTGAAAGATGTAATACACCAACATCAGAAAATATTTCCCAGCTAAGTTCATATATGGATGTAGACATTTTGGACATTCCCAAACCCCATCTAAAAAAAAAGCTGGTTCAAAGCCACATGTCATCCATGGTTTGATATTTTACGCCGTCACGTTTTATCTGCCAGCTAAAAGTGGCGATTTATTATTAGCCAGGAGATCAGAGCCAGGGTGTCCAAGAGCAAACATAATTTTTTAAATTTAACAAAATCAGAGACAGCCATTCTCTACAGTGAACTCCAAAAAAATATAAGCAGAAAACAGCACATTAATCATGCCAAAATACAATAAGGAAGCTTGCTCGGAAGGCAGCAGCAGCATAAACCCGCAAATAAGCTAAAAAGGCCACCCCATCAAAAAATAAAGTATTTAAGCCAAGCACCAAAAAGTTTTTGAATTATTTGTTGACTAACATGGAAAACTACATTATTCAGAAGCAAGCAACTTAGATGAATAATGATTTTTAGCTGTTAACAGATGTATCATCCCTGGAGATTTAGACATCTCGACCATGAACTACAAGCCAGTCATTATAAGTCCATGACAAGGGAAAAGTTGCAATATGTATATACCTGAAAGCTTTGGCATGATAAGTTGCACCAATCAGCATCTGAAATTTGCCTCCCACTTACGGAAATATGGTGACCACGACCCTGAGAGAAAGAAAAAAAGAAACACAAACCAAGAATGTTCATGCCATAATGACTAACTTCCTAACAAGTGCAAACAAATATGTTGCCTTACTTTATGTAACTGATGACGAGTTCCAATTAACAAATTCCTCATGGTGCTTCTACAGTCATCATATTGCATAGTACAACGACCTTAATGGATTAATACCAATCTTGCATAAGTCAATTCTTATCCTATACTAGATAGCTATGATACATCCAGATTTTACAGTTAACATGCCTCTGAATGCGCCTCTAGAGAACATCTATCTATCAGATGTCCACAACAAATTATTAAACAAACAACATCCACCTCCAACAGTTAACGTGCTCAATCCACTACTTAAGATTAGGGTCCACTGAGGTAATATATTCTACAAAAACTCCCTTAGTCACATGTAGAGGGAAAAGCCATAAATTTAGAACTAGAGGGGCCAAACATTAATGTTAAAACATCGATAAAAATATATGGGTGCGTGAATTCTCCTGAACTTATCTGAACTGAACTTTAACTTATTGGAACTTACTATAGTTCAATTTATAAGGTGTTAAAACTTATTTGAAATTATCTGAACTTGGCCAAAATTATTCTGAACTTAACTAATCTGAACTAAAACGAACTTATTAAACTAGAAACTTATTTTAACCATACTCTACCCCAATAGAAGCAAAATTATCATTCATAGTTTTCAAAATAAAATCTCTATTTCAATGTACATTAGTAAGCATCTCTAAGAAATTCGTCTCTGATCAAACTTGCTCAACTTGATTTAATGTTGATTGCAGAAACCAGAAACAAAATGAAAGTACAACAGCAAGAACAACAAAATAGATTAGAGAAGGATACTTCTACTTATTTTGTAGCGAAACTTCACATACTAAAATATATTTTAGGGAAGATTCTTGAAAGATTCACTTGCAAATAAGTTCTAGCTATATACAGCAGATACTTGAGTTTGCAAAATTTTCCACACTGCCCAAACTTCACAAGTATTATTTTTAGCCAGCTTTCCCAGATATATAGAGGACATGAAAGATGCTAAATGTACTAAACTAAGATTTGATAAACAAACATTCAATGTCTTTTCTTAGCATTGTTTTTCTTGAGTGAAACAATATCATATCCTAAGGGGGCATTTGGTTCACGAAGTGGTATAGGTTTGGAATAAGGAATGAAACTGGGGTGGTAAGGGGTTGGAGTTTGATACTTGATTCCATTTGTTTGGATTTATCTTGGAATTAATTTTTTCCTTTTATTTGTATATCTGAAGGTTTGGTATGAGACATACCCACCTCTCCTCTTGGGTTTCTAACTTATGGGTTTGAGATATGGGTTTAAAAATTTAAAATTTTGCAAACAAACACTAGGTTTAGGTTTTAGTCATTATAAACCCATACGGCATACCTTTTTTTTTTTTGAACCAAACACCCCCTAATAATAATGGGTTAGACAATTGACAACTAGATCTGGAAGCAATGAGAGAAGGAGATAGAATGTGTGTAATACCCCTTATGATTGCTTTAAGGGATTTAATATGCTACTTATTCCAACCAGAGCATCTTTCTTTTAGGGAACTCATTTCCTTAATTACTCCACACTAAAGCGTGCTTGGCTAGGTCCAGGGATGGGTGACCTCCTCGGAAGTTTCTGAGGGTGCGCATGAGTGAGGACAAAATGTGCCGGAAGAACTTGTGTTGGTTATTGACGCTAGCTGTTAGCCCTGGATACGCACTGTTGACGATATACTCGACCCCGGATCGGGCGGGTGTTACCATGTGGGTGAGCGAGTGCGTCTGTGTGATTGTGTTTATAAGTGTGTGTATGTGCGTGATGTGTGTGTGTGTTAGTGTATATGTGTTTGGGTACAGAGAGAGAATTTATACTTATTTTGCACTATCCAAAAAAAACAACCTGCGTTAAAATTAATCATACTAAACCACATAAGATACAAACAGAAAAGTGTCCCTTGCATCTACGCCTTACCATCAATTAAAAATATTCTTTGTTCTAGGATGACTGTAAGAAACGCAGAATGATAATGAATTATATAACAACACAATCAGTACCTACCTGATCGAAATCTGAGTAGAATGGTATTGTCCTTGGGTAATTTTGCATCAATCCCCAGGATTTTTCAACAAGACCCCACCAACTGCATTAATGAGACAAGACAAGAGAATGTATCAATGTGAAAGGTCAAAATCAACAATCTGAATTTAGGTTAGTGGCAAAGTGTCATTTCAGATCGTGAAGAACTAATGAATGTTTAATCTCTCCCCAAATCAATATCATGAGAACTATGAAAGCAAGCATACACAAGATGTTTAGTAGAACATATGCTTGTAAGTACGGGAAAAAAAACAGCAGAAATTTCCTAGCTTAGTGTTAGAATGACATTACACAAAAACAAGAATCAAAGTAAGAGACTATGTAGCACCACCAGGTAAACAAATTAACATGCATCACTAGACAAATATATTTGACTCAATTAATAGCCTAATCCACACCTATTTTATAGAAAAAGTTCAATCGAGTCTGAGGAGCCATGGACCTGGGGTCCATATAATAAATTGCCCATAGCCTTATTTGAAGAAAAAAACAACCTTTTGGGCTTGGCCCAATGCTCCCAATTAAACATTAGGCCCTCTTCACGATATTCTCTCTCTCCTCTAGCCCTTTTCACGATATTCTCTCTCTCCTCTAGCCCTCTTCAGTCTTCACCATCTCTCCAAAAACCAAATACATTCGCAATTCTCACTTATAAATTTTAGGGTTTCGTTTCTAAAAATTTCAGCCTCTAAAAATTTTAGGGTTTCGTTTCTATTTTGCTGCTCTTCATTCTTTGTTTTTCTTCAATTTTGCAGTTACGACGAAGGAATTGGCTACTAGATTTTCTGCCGTATGTTTCCCTTCCTTATTCATTCATTTTCCTTGGAATTGATCTCTGTTTTTATTCCCTGTTTCATTGATACTGCAATGCTTGAATTTACCAGTTATAAAGGCGTCCAATTTAGGGATATTTATGTTTAATGAATGTTTTGTGGGTTATGCTATGCTGCTACGCTTGATTTTGACATGCATTTTTAGAATAATTGGGAATTATTAGATGATTTGGCTACACATGTCACTGCCCTTCTACGGGTGATTAAGGATTATAATTTCATAATTTCGTTTTTTGCCCAAGAAATTCAAAATTAATTCTGAAAATTTGTATGTGTTCAACTTGATAATGTGTTCTTGAAGGTAAGAGTAGGTTAAGAATAAAGTTTTTTTTTTGTGGTTTTTAATAATACATGGATAGGTAATTCTTTATTCATAGGAGGCTATATGACATCTACATTAAAAATTGTTACACGTATTAAAAATAAAAATAAAAAGCAAGATATATCTTATTAGTACGTGGATATATCTTAAGCAAGATATATAAAACATCCAAGGGGAATTGTTATGGGACATGAGAAGTAACTCACCAAGGAAGGGGTTGGTGAGTTGAATTCCCATGACGGGAATTCAACTCACCAACCCCTTCCTTGGTGAGTTACTTCTCATGTCCCATAACAATTCCCCTTGGATGTTTTATATATCTTGCTTAAGATATATCCACGTACTAATAAGATATATCTTGCTTTTTATTTTTATTTTTAATACGTGTAACAATTTTTAATGTAGATGTCATATAGCCTCCTATGAATAAAGAATTACCTATCCATGTATTATTAAAAACCACAAAAAAAAAACTTTATTCATAACCTACTCTTACCTTCAAGAACACATTATCAATTACGGCAACTCCAAAACAATGAACACATGCACTAAAACTTTACCTTTCTAGGAAAACCATAACAAGTTAAACACATACAAATTTTCAGAATTAATTTTGAATTTCTTGGGCAAAAAACGAAATTATGAAATTATAATCCTTAATCACCCGTAGAAGGGCAGTGACATGTGTAGCCAAATCATCTAATACATTCCCAATTATTCTAGAAATGCATGTCAAAATCAAGCGTAGCAGCATAGCATAACCCACAAAACATTCATTAAACATAAATATCCCTAAATTGGACGCCTTTATAACTGGTAAATTCAAGCATTGCAGTATCAATGAAACAGGGAATAAAAACAGAGATCAATTCCAAGGAAAATGAATGAATAAGGAAGGGAAACATACGGCAGAAAATCTAGTAGCCAATTCCTTCGTCGTAACTGCAAAATTGAAGAAAAACAAAGAATGAAGAGCAGCAAAATAGAAACGAAACCCTAAAATTTTTAGAGGCTGAAATTTTTAGAAACGAAACCCTAAAATTTATAAGTGAGAATTGCGAATGTATTTGGTTTTTGGAGAGATGGTGAAGACTGAAGAGGGCTAGAGGAGAGAGAGAATATCGTGAAAAGGGCTAGAGGAAAGAGAGAATAAAGAATATCGTGAAGAGGGTCTAATGTTTAATTGGGAGCATTGGGCCAAGCCCAAAAGGTTGTTTTTTCTTCAAATAAGGCTACGGGGCAATTTATTATATGGACCCCAGGTCCATGGGTCCTGAGACTCGATTGAACTTTTTCTATAAAATAGGTGTGGATTAGGCTCATTAATTGAGTCAAATATACTATTTCTTATTACATGTTAAAAAATTTGAATCAGTTTATAAGTGACTTAAATTCAGACTACCTCCGTAACACAAAAATTGCAACAATTTCAAATCACGCATTTCGAGGAAGCAATTTAGGGGTGTAAACGAGCAAATTAATCAATGAAATTTCTATGTTGGTAACTTATAATCACATTCTTGCTTGTATTAAAATTTCATTGATTAATTTGCTCGTTTACACCTCTAAATTGCTTCCTCGAAATGCGTGATTTGAAATTGTTGCATTTTTTGTGTTACGGAGGTAGTAATTAAGACCACTTAGAGCTGAAGTTTCCTATTCTTTTCATGCTTAGGAGTAATTAACTTTTGTTGTTACAAAATCAATTCAAGTGTAAGTTATTTTGCTTTACATTTAAGTTGTTTAAGCTACCTTGTACTCCTATTAATATTTGGGTATGGACATGAAATAATTTGATGATTGATTAAAAACTATCTTTTGGAGTGATTCCAAAAGCCTTAAACTTTGGAAAAGCTTATCAAATACGTTCAAAGAGTATATCTAATATTGAGGAATGGAAGCTACTGGATTTAAAGAACAAGTATCTATTGGAAAGTCTTCTAATTTACATGGTAATATTAATTAATTACTCACCGGCATTGATTTGTTCAAGCTCAATATTAGATATACATATTGGTGCCGTATCAAACCGTTGTTATAATTACTTTTCCTTCATTTCTCCATTTCAGAATTTGTCTAGGTTCTATAAACATATAAAATGAAGTCAGTTAGCTACCGATTCTGAGCAGTCTGAAAATCTGGAGGTAGCTTTTTCTCGTAGACCCATCCAGGTGCAAATATTGCAGCTGATACATCATCGTTCCTTATGACATCTAGTGCAATGTTTGTCTACAATTTTGGAACAAGTAATTCTAAATTAGTGATTACTTAACATTCGCCTACTTAAGAAAGGTTAATGAACAAAAACGTTGCTGAGAACTGAAATGCTGCTTAAATAACTTTAAAACATTCCTTTCATGTGCTAATCACTCATTCATCCTTTACTCCACCGAGGTGCATTATCTTTCTTGTGCTCAACACACTCGTTTGAAAGTACCAAACCAAATATGAGTCTAATTTATCTTATAGGTAGAATCCAATTCTATCAATATGGTTAACAGTTTTAATAATGGATTAAATTGGTTAAAACGGTAAAGTATCAGTTTGTAACAGATGACACACTAACAAATGACATTCTGAAGGACAGCGAGTTCTACATTTACAACAGAACAAATTACATACTGGAAGAACAGCATCTTGGTTCCTTGTATAAAACAGCATATAAGGAAAAATAAAAAACCAAATGCAAGATAGAAATCAAGCAAAGGAAGATCATAAGAGCATACATCTTGAGAAAGTTGCATCCATGTATATTACAACCGAAACCCCAGCAAATCTGCCTCGTTACTGTATGTGTGACTCTCACCACATACGACTCAAACAAAGACTCCTTCCAGATATCACCCCAAAATTTAAATGATAGTAAGTTCAATTAACAAGAGGTATTAAATAGAAGTTATCCTAGGAATATATTTTACGTGTTGATGATGTTGTCAACTAGTCATATTAGTATTTTACTGTCGCACTTTCGTACTTGTGGATTGGGACTGTCATTTTTCTCTTATTGTTCAAGAGGTTCTGTAAACAAAGAAAAAAAATCCTGAGGTCTTCTATCACTCGAACTTCACACTTCTCCCTGTTCTATAAGTGTTTATTATTCTTCCTTAACAATAATTTAAAAATGGAAAAAGAAAAGAATTACTTACAGTCCATTCCCCTCCACCATAAGTGTTCCTTCCAAATACATCTATTCCCATATATACATCAAACTTCCTATCACCAGCAATGTTAGCAGAGAGCTTTGGGTAGCCCTCCTGTAAAGTAAAAAGAAGAAAAGAATTACTTGCAAAACTTATCAATTTGGTAAGTCCTTTTTGCAGAAAAAGAAAAAGAGAACACCTACCTTCCATGTGTAGTTTATAAATATCCCATCACATAAATCAAAAAAGGCTTTGTTCTTGTCATTCAGCTGATCTTGCCAATCAAGCTCACCATGAACCGTAACACTGTCATACCTACAGGTAACAACAATATATCAAGGAACTGTTTGCACACACCAAAAAGACACAAGGAGATCTCCAGTACATACCATATCACCAAAGACCCAGGCTTTGACAGATGCATCATCTCTGTCAAGATGCTTACAAATTCCTTCATATTTGCTATTTGGGCAGGATCCAACTTAACCTCCATATTTATCTGCATGTAGCTGATATCAACACTTTACAGATGCGGCTGACAAATCTTAAGCAGTTGCAAAGATATGAGGGCCAAATATTCATTTGCATTGTATCCTATGATCCTATCTCCTGGAACCTCGAAAAGAATATCATCCTGTTCTTTCTACGACTCCATGTAAGATAATATTAGAAGCCTGGCCTATTGTAAAACACACTTGTCCTGGTTCAATCTACTGTACCGGAGGCCATCATATTTTATGTTTGCCATAAGCTCAAACCAACAATTGTAAGCTGATAACTATCGTTGAAATTGGTAATGCCAATCCAACAAATTGACGCAGATTGCTATTCAGTCAAACTTCCGCTTCATAAATTTTTGAGGATTTTACTAAACATAGCCAGAGGGCTATACGAAGCACTTAAAGTAGGATTGCTAAACATTAAATGATACCAACTGAGGTATAAACTTCCAGCTTCATACCATTTTGGGAAATGTAATTATTGCTTATCCATATCCTTAAGGATTAAGTACTGCATGTAGCAAAACATTTTTTAACAATAACGAGCCATATTTAGAAAGACAACCAAGGGGGTGTCACCTATGTACAAAAGAAGACCAAGCAAAAAAAAAAAACCCAAACTTCCAACTCATTATCATCTAAGCCACAGCATCAAGCAAAGAGACAGGTGTTTGAACTCTGAGTGCATCAAATGGCATTAATCATACAACGCACTCAAAGAAGAAGAAAACGAAACAAAACAAAATAGTACTATGGATCATAATGAATATAAAAAGCAAGAAATCCAATATTCATCAACAATAATTCACCCAATGTAAAGCATAGACTAAACTAGAAATGAAGAACTAGAGCTAAGAATAAGTTCAAACTTTGGAGTGATGTCATGGACTAAATTTTTTTATATTTTAGAACTTAGAACTATGATGGAGTGCTTGAAATGTAACTCACCAGTGACAAAGTTCCCCAAGATTACAAAAATTATACAAAGACAGACATTAAACTTATAAATATTGTTTCAAATCTTTTCAATCAATTATCCAAGGCAATTGGAGATAAATGATAACGTTGTGCATCAAATAATTTAGGTAGCTGAAATCAAGCAGTGCCTTAGAATCTTCTCCTAAGAAGACACTGTTCAAATTTAAGGGAAAACTCTCCAAATGGCTACAAAATGAGATTTTTCAACCCAAATTTTTTAGCAATAACGAACTAAATTGAAGATCATAAGTCATAACCAAGTCAAGTTCTGATCTCCACAAGTAGGATCAGAAAACCTGGGAGCTAGAACAAAAGATAAAGTAATGATTCACAGTTCTTTTACTTCAAATGTCAAGATCCCTAGCACCCATTGTATCGGAAATTAAGCAGGGCCAAAACCTAAGATTAGCCAGGCATTGTTTACTGAGAAAATTCATGGCATTGTTTACTGAGAGAACTCATTTTCACATCCAACAAAACTCTGCCATCTTTAGTACCATTTTGAACCCCTCATGAATGCCTTAAATAGGAGCTAGCGGGACAATTGCCAACTCAACCCACAGAAGTTTTGTCCTAGGCAGTTTTTACATGGCCCTCTTAACAAGCCCTGTTCTTTCTTCTTTCAGTTGCAATAACTATTCTCAGGTTTACAAGATCTAATAAAACTGCGCTCCTTGCCCTGCAATGACTACTCATAGACTCAAAGGTAAACTAGATAAGTTACCTGAAGCCCCTGGGGAAAAAAGATCAAGGGACCTAAAGACTTTTAAATGCAATAAAAAATAAAAAAGAGATGCATAAACAAAGTAGCCTGTCTGAGAGTTCAATATCTTTGTGCCTACATTCTAGTTAAAAAAATGGTCAACTATCCCATCAACTAAGGTTTTTTCAGATGTCAATTGCTGAAATTTTGCAATAGATAGACAGCAGAAAAAACTAAAAGATATACAAGGTTTTGCTCAAAAATAAGAAAGAGGAAAGAGTTACCAGCCAGCCATCAAATCCAAGAGCAGTAGCAAGCTCAGTCAACCGCTCGGCACACATACGAGCATACTCCATACTTGAAAGCAATTTATCACTTATAATTCTACCCTCATCCCATTCTGTCAAGAAAGTCCCCAAGACCTGCATCCCCAACAGGATATACAGCAGAACATGAGGCGTTGAGCATAACTAACCAAATTTATGACTATATTTATAGCATGTCGCAAACTGTACAATCACTTACTTTACAAAATTGTATCTGTATAAATTACTTTTACCATCAGTGGAGCACAGCTCATAACTCTGACCCACCGAGGTCTAAATTCAGTCGTCAACTTGTCACGTTACGAGTTCAGATTGTTAAAGGACTTTAGATACCTTGTATGAAATTGTAGCGCCAACTAAATGTCTAGTAATGTGCTTTTCCGAACGAAATATTCATTAAATTTATAACAGTTTTTAGTTCAGTTTATTGCTAGTCGTGTAATAGTTACTTTCCTATGTTACTAGATTATGTTTAGAGGTCTTCTAATAAAATTATGAATACATTATACATTATACTCCCTCCATCCTCATATAAACATCTTATATACTACTTCCTCTGTTCAATAATAATTGCAACGTTTTCATTATTTAGAAGTCTTAAATCAATTGCAACATTTCCCTTATTTAGTAATATCTTCTCTCTGTCTCTCTCCTATCACATGGGTTCCACTATTTAACTACAAAGATCTTGCGATAATAGTGGAATGGAGGAAGTATATTCCCGAGTCCACAAAAAACATCATGTTACTTTAAAAGAAAATTTTACCCCACATGACTCACTCAAACAGCGTGACATAGGCCCTTCCACTAACCACACTCTCACTCTCATTCTCACTCTCACTCTTTATGTTACACGTGATGTGGGGTCACCCCTAACTCTCTCTCTTTCGATCAAATTATTATTCTTACTTCTACATCATTTACCAAAAACCGACACTCTGTATGTTCAAGCGAAACAAGATGCCTATCTGCACACGAGGGACTAAGTAGATTTTCTTGTTAATTAAGTAGATCGATAATTTAGCATTGTAAGTCCTATAGCCTAAGGCTTTGATGGTAGAGTTTGCAAATTGATGAGAATTGACATGCTATACTTTTAAGTTTGTGTCTTGTGAGTTGTGAGCTTAAAAGGTCTCTCTCACTCTCTCCCTTGAGATTACATTTTATATACAAATTCTTGTATCATGCACCCAAGACCATGGTCCCAAAAGAACATATAGCTCCAAAATCATATACATTAACATACTATTTAGAAATTTCTTTACATCTGAATGTTCTTATTCTAATATCATCATCTTCTTTCGAACAATAAGGTAAATTATTTTAACCCAAATAAGTGAAAATTTAGAACATAGTAATTCTAATTTACATCCACATATTTTTTGATGCCTCCATGTTCTTTTGAACGTAAAATATTTTGAAAAACACACATGAACTATTAAGAACAAACTGAACATAGTAATTTTTGAACATACACAAGCAAAATTTGAACATAAAGAGTTAAACTTTTCTATGTTAAAAAGCTATGGTTATATTTCCAAGATATACTCCCTCCGTCCCAAAATACTCTTTACACTTATCAAGGCGCGTACAAGGCGCGTAATTTTAGATGATAAGTTGTTGTTTGGTTATCAATTGTTATTTTATTGAAAAGTAGATGTGATAGGAGTTAATAGTTAGTAAAAGTAGTATTATTTTATTTTAAGAAGAGAGAATGTGGGTCATGGTTAGAGTTGGTAGGTAATAAGAGTGTTATTATTTTATTTGGAGGAGAGAAAATGTGGGCCAATAGTTAAAAGGTAGAATGATTAAAATAATAGTGAGTCATGGGACAGATAAAAAAGGAGAGTGTAAAGAGTATTCTGGGATGGAGGGAGTATGAATTAATGGTGTACTTGAAGATATTTAGCTCTATGTTCAATATCATGGTCCCCCCACCATGATGGCATGATATAATTGGCACACTAAAGACCTGAACATCAACCACATTACCACAAAAGAGCAAATACACACAGTCACCCTCATCATAAGTATTAGCATAATAAGAAAAATTATTGCTTAGATAATCATACCATTGAGCACATAGCTAAAACAATCGAAATGACAAGCAAATGCGAAAGTGAAAGAGAGAGAGAGAGAGAGAGACAGCAATGAGTTAATCAAGAATAGTTACCTTAACTCCATGCTTATGAGCAGTATTCACCCAAGAAGGAGGTGGAAGAGTAACCAAACTATGAGAAAAATACACAAAAACATCCATCAAATACCAATGCCATATAGCATACGCATCAGAATGGGTCCCACCTTGGACCCACTTATCATCCGAATACCCACCCGCCATATCATGACAAACCAACAATCTAGGTTTTTGGGGCAACGACAAATTCCCATTTAATGGGACAGAAGCTTTATTAAATGGATAATGAAACGAATCAAAGTATGATCTTGATTCGAGCTCTTCTAGGGTTGTGATTGGATATGAGATTGGAATGGACGGCTGTGATGGGTCGAATTTTGGCGGGTTTGAGATAATTGATTCAGGGGATTGAGATGCCATGGTTGAAGAAGGGATGAAGAGAGAGAATTTGGTGGTAATTGAGAAGATGAAGTTTCTGCAATTAATTAGGGTTTGGCGTTTCAGAAAGGCGCGAAGAAGGCGATTTAGCATTTGAAGGAGGAAGACGATGATGAAGTTGAGTGACTTGGCCGTTGAAGATTACTTGAGGTTTTACCTTCCGATATTCTTTGAGTGTGGAAGGGTGAAAAAAGTACAGCAAATTTATTATTTTATTACTGTTGCTTTTACCTTCAAGTTTTAACCCACCAAATTTCGAGTTAACCTTGTGTATAGATCTATCATCTATTCATCTATATCGACATGGTAAATTCACCTAGTAGAATATAGTTTTTATTTTTATAGTAACAATTCAAGGTTGGAGCCTGGAGGACTCGAAGTGGAGCATTTACCTTCAAGTGGATTTGTCAACTTTGTGTATAGATCTGTCATCTATTCATTTACCTTCAAGTGGAGCATTGTTATAGAGAAATCAATAAAGCAGCAAACTGCCTAGCTAATTTTGGTGTTAAATCAAAAGAAAAACTAGTGATTTTTTCGACGGCCCTGAAGGACCTTAGTGCCCGTTTTATTGGAGGACCTAAGTGGAGTTGCTTGGCGAAGAATGGTTCTAGAAGAGGCGGGTGATGCTAATTGGAGGAATCAATAGTCTAATATGATTCGGAGTTAAGTAGTAGTAGCTTTGATTTTCCTGTTGCTGAAGTTTTTTGTTCTTCGTTTTTTGTTTGGGGCGTTATATATAAAAAAAAAAAACCTCAATGTTATTTTTGATAATCAAACTTTTAAAGTTGAAAGCTAACACTGAGAATTTTCCAAATTTTAAACAATTTACCATAAGCATCTCGACAGACGAAATGCATGACTACAAGGACATAAAGTAATCAGCTTGGTGAATGATTTGGCAGTTGGCAATCACACAGGTTCAACCAAAATCAACCCTGATTCTCAAAACATGCAAATACATCACAAAATAGAATAATTAATACTTAAAAATACACTAACATAGCAAGAAAAAAAAAATTACATATTACATTTCCCCATTATTTCATGCTAATGTTTTGTATAATTCCGATTTATCGAACATCCCCATGGGGACTCCCTCATTCTATTCCAGTTCAGTAACAAAAGAAATTAATCTCTAACTTACTGCATCTCAGCTGTAGAATCAATTACCAGCCAGTCGAAGGGCTCTTTTGTATACACAACCAATAGGGATAATACAAATAAAAGATTTGAAACTCGAGATTTCGATTGATATATCTAGTTTACCTTTGTGATATTTTTCTTCAAATGTTCTTGAAGCTTTGTTGCTCCGCCATGTCGATGTTTCTCAATCGCATTGGCGACTCATGATGTAAACATCGATATAAAGCGGGAGCAGCCAATATTTCTTTCTCAGTCTCGAGATCTCAGGGAGGGGTTGACACTTGACCTCTCTCTAAATTAATTAGCTTCCTGGCAGCTGGTCCTTGGATTTAGAAGTTGGAACATGCTCAACTTCTGCTGAATTTAGATCTTCTTCATTCAAGCAAATCTTCAGCTCCCATCAACCTCGCATACTCATCCTCACCAATAGCTCCCTTTTTCAACTTTTTCAAAAGGCGGTATTCTCGAGTTAACTCATCATCATCTTCCTTATCCTGAACAGCACGTCTTTGTTTTGCTGTTTTCTTCTTCATTGCAGCAGTCTTATGATCTGGAGCGGGTTTGTGCTTTTGTAGTTTTGGATTTTGCTTTTCTTCTGATCGTTTCTCCAGTAACTTCTTTTTCCTTTGCTTCTCACGAGATTTGTCCCTAAAATAAAATTTAATAAGGGTGCATTCTCTTCACCTTAGAAAATGAGTTTCATGTCTAATAAATTCAGATAAGTTCCAATAAGCTCTGACAAGTTCAGATGCGTTACAACAAACTAATATAAAACAGCCAACAAACTAATATAAAACAGGCTTTAATAAGTTAAGACAAGTTCCAACAAGTCCAATTCAGATTAGTTCAGCAAAGACATCGGTGAAGAGAATGCAATCTTAGTCAGCCTATGCTTTGTTGCAGCGTAAAAGATATCATTTTGACTTTCTGACACAAAGTTTTCACTATTCACATATCCACATTCTTTGGAACCAGAAGCTATCGTGTTAATTTTAAGGACACTCGTTAGTCGTTACTCAGCACTTCAATCTTATTGAAAAAAGGGAAGGGGAGGGAGCAAAAAAGTTACTTGAATTTGATCTCCTGAAACTTCACATCCTCAGCTGGAATAAAACCTTCAGTTGATAGAGTGTGGAGCTTCACATCTGACATTGAAGGTAGCTGCAATAACCCAAACCCCATTGCCAACTTCCCGACTTCTAGTCCTTTCCACCTATAATTAAGGCGAATTTCCCAATCATTTGTCAGCTTTTCCATATTGTAATAAAATGTAATTGCACAAACCATATTAGTGAAAGTTAAAGAAATGAGGGTAACATATGACCTGAAAATGTAAGAGCAATGATGCTCCTTATATGCACGGATGAATGAGACAAATGCTTTAAGTCCTTTCTCCATAACATCCCGGTCCTTTTTTGCAGCAGACCTTATCTGAGATATAAATTGATAAAAGAAAATGGGGAAAAAGATACATGATTCCACAATATTGTAAACTTGAGAAAAAAATCATCAAAACGATACTTCAAACTGAAAAAATACCCACCTCGGGAATGACATCAGGAGCATTATCAGAGCACAACCTCTCCTGTAGAGGAACCCTCCTTATCTGCAGAAATTCAACATATGATTCCTCCTGTATATTTTCAGTACATTACATAAGGTAGCAATACTAAAACATTGGCAACCAAAGTCTACACTAGAAATTATGAAAGATGAGTCTTGAAATTACCTTGGGCAACAAAAAGACAACTGCACTTCCCTGTTTTCCCATGCGAGCAGTCCGACCAACTCTATGAATGAATACATTTGGATCTTGTGGTGGGTCATACTGTAAAAAAAGAACATAATTATTGAAATTTGAAGTGATCAACTCAAAAGATAGCATCTCTGTCCTGAAATAGAATTTCAGCCATACTTGCCAAACTACCACTACTTCCAACAGCAGCATTCACAAAATCACTATTTTATCTAATAGCATACTTAGTTTCATCACAGAGGAACAAAGCTCGCCCCAAAATCGTAATATCAGAATTTCAGAACAGAGGAAAGAAGGTTCAGCACATGAATAAAATAACAAACGGGTGGATACAAGAAGCCATAACAAACGGGTGGATACAAGAAGCCACACTGAAGTATAACTTCGCTTCTTGACTCAACATACTATGAGTCTATATGTCCCCCAAATTAAATTCTGTAAAGAGAAAACCTACCTAGAGACAGCCTAAATATACAAGATATGACAGATTCTACATTCAACTTCAACCTCGGAAACACAACATTATAACAGCAGCTACTCTTTCTATGTCATTGGTTCAATAACAGGTATGCAATTGATCCATTAATCCCCAGAAAAAAAAAAAAACCTGAAATCAACTTCAAGGAAGAGATCAAATTTCAAACAACATTAACACAGCAATAATGACTCTCACCTGCAAAATACAGTCAACGCCTGGTATGTCCAATCCACGAGCAGCGACATCAGTACAAAGAAGAACCCCGCTTGAAAGACCCGTAAATGAAGCTAAAGCTTTCTCTCTAGCATTCTGAGAATATGTATAAATATCAACAAGTAAGAAACTAAGTAAGCATACTGATCAAACTACAAGAATAATTTCTAAACCCGAATGTCTCTAGAAGCAGTTTAAGGGTGAGACACTTAAAAACATACTTGTTTCATTTTCCCATGAAGAGAAATTAGTGAATGGCCCTTCAAAACAGCAAGCTGTGGAAGAACAACTCCCCAGTAATCAACACAAGCACAAGTCATAAAGTAGCTGCACAAAGTAGAGACAGAGAAACATGTAAGAACTTCTCTTGCTGATAATCCTGAGTTATTAAGCCTTTCTTATCAGCAATTCATCGGGTCTTACGAGCAGTATGCCTTACTGATAAGAGGCCTTTAATTATGTAACTTACGTTTTAGATCTTCTTTAGAAAAAAGAAAAAAGAAATTTTAGTATGAGAAAATTCTGTGATATATTGCATTTCCAGTAGCTTGTAATTTCTTCTTGTAATCTCCCTCCTTTCCAATCACATTAAACCTTTTCTGTTTGATCTTATTCTTTAATTGTCCCAAATTAAATCATTTATGTTATTGTCTTAGACAAAGCACATATTTACGATCAAAATCATTAAAGAAAACGTATTCAACTAACAGTTTTCCACCTCTACAGAAATTCATGGTGAGAAGTATATACACTGAAGCACGAGTAACTCACATAATAATCTTTTTGGATTTGTATTTTACAAGAAGGTCAACAAGCTCTGATGATTTCTTGTCTGCCTCGCACTCCAGATACTGCAAATCATGAAAGAGAGATTACATGCTGGGAAGTAAAATATCAGAAGAATTTAAGTAAGCTCAACAAAATTTTTACTTACTAGTGGGTATATTCTGATTGGCATTACAAAACACGAATAAACTTACTTATTATTTTTTATAAAATAAAATAGATTAGCACATATTATCATGGAAAACAACGGATTTCATAGTAGGCAAACTACACTTACATTTCAAGGGGACATTGACAACAATTCCTTACGTGGCCATGAAAAACAATTGAATTTTCTACCATTCCATAGTTTGAATTACACAACTGATTTCACATATACATCGAACAGCTACAATGTTTCTGGAGGAAAGACCATTTTCTTGCTTAAGAAGGATAATAATGAAAAACATTCCAGTAGTTAAATATGCACACATAATGATTTACTTGCAAATTCAATGATTTACTAATCTCAATGATATCCGACCGGCACTGCTTAAAGTACAACAAAATCCTGTTATACACTGGCCTAGGGCACTTTTGGCTGCAAATTAGTCTATTAGAGTCAGCTTTGGAGGGGGGAGGGAGAGAGAGAGATTAGTAGAGGTGAGCGAAGAAAAGGAAGTCGGTGTGTTATATATAGAGGATATCAGAGAGGAAAGAAAAATCAGACATTTGAGAATTAGTTTTACTTTGCTTTCTTTTGTTAGTTTGTAGTTGGGACTGTCCAGCCACTCGAAGGCCTGGGATTGCAGACAACCATTTGATGATTAAATGCATCAGATTTCGATCAAGTGATCAACTATCAATATTTCCCCAAATTATCTTCTTCATCCTCATTTATATATTCCTAAATTTCATATCTATTACAGGTCCTTGTTCAAACAATAGTATCTTACTATGCAAGCCCCTCTCAATTCTTCTTAACTGAACAGAAAAGGCATTTGCAACTTTTAATGACGAATTTCTACCAATGAGTAGACAATAATATATAGACGGCATAAAGAAGGAAATTCAGGCCTAAAAAGATCAGGCAAGGTTATAAGGACCCTTATTACATAGACAATGATCAATAAGAGAAAACTCCATCAGAAACTACTTCATGAATGTTGAGCCCTCAAGAGCACCAGCTAAACACGTGCGTGCCCACACACATACCAAAGAACATTGGTGGGGGATCTATGAGTGAAAGTAGAATTCACGCCAAAGCTTCAGAAAGATAACAAAGACATGCTAAATTTTATGAATCTGAATACCTCAATATGCAGGCCTGAAGGTGTTATTGAATTGTTGGCCATTCCGGAGTCATTATCTGATGATTTTGTTTCTGCTCGGACTGCAACCCTCACAGGATTCCTTAATCCAGCTTTAGCCAGCTCCTCAACTGCTTCAGTCTGCGTAGCTGAAAACAGACCAGTTCTACGAATCTTTGGTAAGCGCGATATTATGGAATTAATCTGCTTCTGAAATCCCATATCCAAAAGCCTGTCAGCCTCATCCAGAATCAAAACCTGTGCAAGAAATCAATAAAATATAGAAACTCAGAAAAGACATAAGTTAAACTAAAAAAACAAGTGAAACCATCCAGTTAAGGCCAGCAGTTCAACAAAAAATATAAAAAGAATATCAAGATGATCAACTTTCCAATGTGAGAGACACCTAAAGACACTGATATCTGTGTATGTAACCATGTATATATATACCTCGAGGTCACGAAATTCCATGACATCTACACGTTCCATGATGTCAAACAGCCTTCCTGGTGTCCCAATCAAAACATTTGCCCCATCTTCCTCCATCTTCTTCACATCTGCTCTTACTTCCACTCCTCCTACTAATAGCATTGGCTTGACATTTGAAAGCGTTGAAATAAAAGGCAGTGCAACATTATATATTTGTGATGACAACTCTCTAGTTGGTGAAATAATTATCCCCAGCACCTGCAAGACCATAAATGCTAAGCATGATAAAAAGCCTACATTCTGTTGGTTGATAGAAGTTTACACAAACATACGAGAACAAGTAAAAGAGGGGCAAGAGGGTATGACAGCTTTTGTATAGGCCAATGACTAACTCCAAAGTTTAATAAACTGCCCATTCTCAAAAAGCTCCAATTTTCCAATTAGCTTTTGTTTCCGATTGAGACAAATATCTGACACAGGCAACAAGAAAAGGATGTAACAAACAGAACAAAAATCTCAAATAGCAACCTCTCCTGGCATGAATACTCCCCGTAACAGAAAATCAGTAGCTTGGAGCCAAAAAATAGGCAACAATAGCTCGATCCATAATATTAATACAGAACAAAGTCACAACTCGGAAGCGATTCAACAACAATGATAATAATCATCCCCAAACAATGAATCAAATCAGGCACATGGAGTCACTTGGCATGCATCATATGTTCATCCCCATTCATCAAAAATCATTGCAGGAATCTCCAACAGTACCATCAAATGTTTAAGTGCATGAGATTGTTTCGTGTGGGGACGGTGATGAGTTTGGATGTGATATTGAAAGAAATGACATGGGTGAATTTTGCATGCCGGTGCATTGCCTTAACGTATGTCTTTTAATCTCTACAGTGGGTGATGATCGCTAATGAAGATTCAGGAAGGAAAACAAAGACATACGTCTTGAGTGTAAATTTGCACGACGATGCAATTCCAGCCTAAAGTTTGTGATATTACCCTCCAGAAGGGATAATAAGACTTGGGGAGGGGGGGCAAGGGAGATACTTGGGATTGGACGTGCATTACCATAAACATCCACATGGGCTATTCCATATAAAAGATTTAGGCACAAACTCGTGACTTTGTACCAAATGACCCACCAGTGTTATCTTCATTCAAAAAAAATCTGAGGTGATTTGAACAAACAAATCAATGAATCATAGCAGCAAGCAGCAAGAGTACCCTTTTACCCCGAGACATGCAAGAAATATAGCTTGAAATCGACAACAATCCACCGAACCATAGCAGCAACCAGCAAGAGTACCCTTTTACCCCGAGACATGCAAGAAATATAGCTTGAAATCGACAACAATCCACCAAACTTCCGGGAAAAGAAAAAAACACATCACACACGGATTCACTCAAAAAAAATCATGCACTATCGTCCTCTAGCAAAGTTCTACACCAACCACCAAGCTCCTTTGGAATCACCACGGGACACCTCTGGTCATCCTTTGCATTAAATGATCATATCATTCAGAGCTTATCTTCACTAAGTAAACTTCCTCCAACTATATCTTCTCAGTTCTCACAAAGGAAACATATAACCTTTCTCCTCCTTTCTTTTGGTTCCTAATTCTTCCACACATTTGAACACAGGAGCAAATTAAATGAGAAAAGTTGCCACCAATATTAGCACCACTGTGAATTAAATTTCTAACAAACATTCATAAATAGATAAACAAAATCAATAACTAGAATCAGACAACATAAATCACTAAAAAGTAATTTCCCATAATTGTTAGTAACAACATTTTCACTATCGACATTGCACAACTCCAACCATTAATATCTTTTCAACTATCTATTAGTAAAAAGTTACAATAGAAGAATGATATGTAAAAAGAAATTCACATTACAGAATAAATTGAAAGAGAGAGAGAGCAAACTTGGTGTGGTTTAGGAGAGGAGGTGGAGCGTCGGAGAATTTCGACAAGAGGGACAACGAAAGCTAGGGTTTTTCCTGAACCAGTGGCCGCATCAACTGCGACATCTTTATAGCTGCATAATAAAGGGATGGTGGCGGCTTGAACCGGCGTACAGTGCTCAAAACCGCCATGGTTTAAAGCTTCAAGAACTGGTTCTGATAGCTCCGGTTTAAGGTCAGAGAATCGGGTATTTGTTAGCGCCTTGTTTGGGTTGCTCGTAGCTTCTTCTTTCGCCATTGCTTCTGGAGTCTGGTGGTTGCTCGTAGCCAAGGGAGGTTTCTATTTTCTAAGGGGGCGTTTGGTTCGCGCAGGGGTAAGGGAAAGGAATCCAGAAAGGGTTATAAGGAGAAAGGAATGGAATGACCCTGATTTTGCCTGTCTGTTTGGTTCCAACCCTGAAAGGGAATGATATACTCCTTGATTCCCTTTGTGACTGTTTGGTTTTTTAAGAAAGGGAATCAACCAGTTTGCTGTAGAAAAGAACATAAACAACACCATATCATTTGCCTATTTCATGTAATATAATTCACAAGTTTATATAATTCTAGTCCTTAACTTCATCATCTAAATACACATCAATAAGACATCATTGAATTTTATATAATGCAATTTACTACACATCAATAAGACAAGACAGAGGAATGAAAAAGGCAAAAAAAAATCTTCATCTTTCCTAAATAAGAGAGTATAGGCCTTGAAAATGTTGAACACTTCAGCAGCCATCTTTCACACACCTATACTCTATTCCCTTCACAATCCCACATGGAGCAATAAACCGCCATTAACATGTAACAACCTCAAAGCTTATTGCTCAATTTCATCAATTTCCCAGACAATTGATGAGAAAGTTTCTCCATTTTCTGGAAATTTATTAGGAAATGCAAAAACTAAAGAAAGGGTATTCTTTTAGATGTAAACCCTATTCTCCATCATCCTGTCATTGCTGTAATTCCTCCATCATTCTGAATTTCATTTGCATATTACATGTGGGAAATTACAGGATAATTAGACTTTTGCAAATTATCATATTATGTGCTTCTTTATGTACTGTTCATCTTACCTAGAGAAGTGTCATGTAGTTGTGCTATGACTGCTGTTTAAAGGAAAGACATGAATGAAGGAGATACAGGTTGCAAAACTATTTTATGTTCAGTGCAAACAACTACAGAACTAAAAATCATATAACTCGCCGGCAACTACAGAAGTCGGCTCGGTAATGCAACATACTCTGCGATATTGCAATTTTTAAAAAAAAAAAAATAAAATCGAAGTGCAAACAACTACAGAACTCGCCGGCAAATAATGAAATCGTCAATGTTATAAGAGTCGCAATTATAATCTAGTGGTACTTGCATTGCTCGCCGGCTTCTGGGGTCGTCGGGGTCGGCGCGGTGGTCAGAAGTCGGCTCGATGGTCCAATATCGGCGGTGGTTGGGCAGTAGTTGTCGCTTCAGGCAGTCGGCGGGATGAGTTGAGTTGTTGAAGTTATTCAGAGCAGTACACAAGAGGAGAGAGAGAGGGGGGTAATCACTAATCAGCTGGGGTAAGGGTTTTCAAAACCCTTTGGGGGTGGGGTAATCAACTTAGACGACTTTGGGGATAACCTAATAAGAAAAATAGGTAAAGGGTTTCATTAAAGTGGTGAAACAAACAATATAAAAGGATTTCATTAATGGTATTTCCCTTACCCTTTCTTAACACCCCAAACCAAACGCCCCCTAAATCCCAACAAATAAACCCTTTCTCTTCGCTTATAGGCTATAGTGGCTTGTAGGCAATGGGTCGGATTTGGTTCGGGTTAGATTGCGCTTTAGGCTTGATTAGGAACATCGTGTTTTAGTTTGTGTTTTGAATTAATGTAAAATGACCTTATTTTTAATTTTAGTATTTAATGATGTTTATAAAGTACTAGGTATACTATTTTTTTTCAAAAAAAAAATACTAGGTATATATAGAAGTAAAATCCTTCTTTTTTCAATATTCAAATTAAAGATAGCCGAACATAGTGAGTTGGTCTTAACCCTGATAATCAAATTGGTGGATCATGCCCGACACAAAAAAATGGTCCAGTATTTCACCGAAAACATGAGTTGGTCAAGTCAAACTTAGAGTGAGGTTAGGCAAGCCTAATGACATTTTTATGCCTAACCAGATACTTTTTAAGATTATATAAGTATGTTCTTTTATTTATTTTACTTTCTTAATTTTCTTTTGGGGATTAGGTTCATACCATTTTGATGAATTGTTATGAGAATAAGACCTCTTAAAAATAACTTGGAAATACATTTTTTTCTATTAGATGTTTAGTTTATTGAAAGTTTGTATTTCTAAATGGACGTATTGCGATCTCAAGCCATTAATATGCCAGGTATGCAATTCAACAAATACTACAAGGGAATGAGTAAAGTGTTGAAAGATGAATGGGAGCACGAGTTGCGAAAGGGTATCCATCAATGATGAAAAGTAAGGTCATGCATGAGGAAGGCTCGAAGAAAATACGGGAATGACTCATAATGTTTGTCGCTTTATTTTATTTTTCTAATTTATCTCATGTCCAATAAAAAAAGGTACTACATGACAAGAACATATACTACAACTAAAACTTCAAGGGGTGATAATGAGCCTGACAAGCTCGTGAGTAGCTCGGCTCGTTGAAGCTCAGCTCGTTGAAGCTCAGCTCGAGACTTAAACGAGCCGAGCCGAGCTAGGCAAAGCTCGTGAACAACTTGATTATTATTTTATACTAAAAAAATATTTTATATTGAAAAAATTATATAAAAAATTGTTTATATATTAAAAAATTATTTATATATATATTAAAAAATAAATTTTCCAAAGGAGCTCGAGCCCATAATCGAGAGCGAGCCTAAACGAGCTCACGAGCCGAGCCTGAGCCTAATCGAGCTCACGAGCCGAGCCTAAACAAGCTCATGAGCCGAGCTCGAGCCACAAATTCTAATCACGAGCTCGAGCCGAGCCCATGAAAAGTTAAACAAATTCGAGCCGAGCCTAGTGCTATTTATATATGTGTTTCAATATTATTGTTTTGTTTTCAATAGCTGTTCGTATTTTTGAAACTAATTTTTAAAATTCATAAATAAATTTTAACAGTCTTATTTTCATTATTTTTTTTTTACGAGATTAATTACTTACCATATGATCCCTTTTATGTACAAGGTCCAAGGTGAGGATAGAGATAAAAAAAAAGAACTACGACCGTGTCTTTTGGTCTTTTGAAGGGAGATGATGTGAACCAAATTAGAAATAAGTCCAAAAAAACAGGTCTTTCATGTTAGAAGACTAGAAGAGTGAGAACATTAGAAAAAGAGAGAAATACTCCCTCCGTCTTTTATTAGTTTACCCCTTTTGACTTTTGACACTATTC
The DNA here is from genome assembly GCF_026745355.1 of Beta vulgaris subsp. vulgaris. Classification (NCBI taxonomy): domain Eukaryota; kingdom Viridiplantae; phylum Streptophyta; class Magnoliopsida; order Caryophyllales; family Amaranthaceae; genus Beta; species Beta vulgaris. Next base: position 56,708,335 of record NC_079203.1, read on the forward strand.
ACATACATGACTTTGACTATCTTTTGTAATTTGTATTTAAGGAAAAATAGTCATGTGATATCTTGTTGGATTCGTCTCAATGTGTATTATCCAAATATCAACTTTTGTATTTTTGCTTATCGAAAATTAGAGATATTAAGGTTCAAATTAGTATATCGGCAAATGTGCCCCAAAGAAAGGGGTAAACTAATAAAAGACGGAGGGAGTATATAAGTAAATATCTAATTGCCGATGATGAAAAACTATGCAAGTAATAATTTTTCTCATTTACAAAATTACGTCTTAGATTACCTGGGAAGCAAATCCAGCAACTAAGACTTGAGGAATCAGGAGTACCGGTACGAGATCTTTCCCAGATTTAGGAATCTTCTATAACGCAAAGATGGAAACTTTCTTAAAACAATGAAACATCATCTGGATGTTCTAAGCTCAAGGAATATGAATATGAATTTGATGAGTTTCTCCCACATTTCATCAAAGCTCACTCTTTTTTTCTTAGCGCTTTTGCTCCGACTCAACTTAAAGTCAGTCTTTGCTGCTACTTGCGAATATGACACTCTTGAGCGCAACAAATTGTACAGCTATAGCTTATCTTCTCCTATCAATAATTTCCCTCATGGTGTTCTCAGCGAAGATGGGTACGTTTTTAAATTTTAATTGATTTCTTTGATCATTTACTGACTTTAATTTGTGGTATTTTTCAATGGTAATTGATGATGAACTTGAATAACTTGTTTCTGTAGTTTTTAGCTACATTTTCCAAATTTTTCTCTGGGTTTTCTTTTATTGTCTTCAGGAAGTATATATATGTCTTTTTTTTTTGAGGGGAAGTATATATATGTCTTAATGTCGAATTAGTTTGTTTAATACATCAACTGAATTTATCTGGGTTATGTTTGGTTTTCTGCTGTGATGGGTTTGTTTTTGATTTTTTGCATATCATGGTATTTATGCTAATAATTAGAAAAATATATATCAAGGTTAGGGTTATTTGTTGGAACTTTTTTTAATTTTATGTCTTAGTAGCTTAGCATATGCGGCACATTGGTTTACAATCAAGGTAGGGAAGAGTAGATGGAATAATAGGGCGATTAGCGTCTGTTTAACAAGTATAATAGACATATCATTTCTTTCCATATGCAAATGTGCACTGAAATTGGGAGCTTTAAGCCTTTAACTACATATAAGCACAACCAAGGGTGGCAATGAGAAACAGGTAACTGGGGTACCGGGTACCCTCTATGTAGGAGACTCCTAGTGTGATACTGTGATAAACCATCCAATTGCTTCAAGATCACTTTTGATTATATAAGTGCTGCAAAATGCCACTATAAGAAGAACACAATACCAGGGAACATAATCAAGTTTTTTCCGTAAAGTGGAAGGCTTCGTTTCTGACCCTTTCACGGTTGGTGTTATGTTGATTGGTATTGCTTTGCTAGGTTAAGGTAAGATTATCATGGGTTTATTTGGTATTCTTCTGTGATTTAGTTGGAGTGCATCTGGCGGGGTGCAATTTAGAGCAAATGCCACAAGTGTGCTAGTCTGCTAGATCAATTCCAGACTCTAAAATTCTAAATTTGTTTTTGGTCTTTCGCTCGACAAAACAACAGACTCCTTTAAGCGCCTTCTTGTAAATCAAAATCCGGCCTCTCCTAGAGACAATTGTATCTCTTATATGCTCTAAATCAAAATGGTCTTTGACAAGTTTTATGTCTATGATGGTTTTCAGGTTTTACAAAGTAGCTGCAAATGATACTATTATCTGGTTTCAGGTTGGCTTTACCAGGTTACACTCTTTGAAATACAATTATACTACCTTTTAGTTTCTTGAAATGGCTATCAGATGTATCTGCTGAATGTAGTACCTTATTAACTGATTAATATTTTTTCTTGATTTGCATTATTTTCAAATAGGGATTTTGACTAGTACTAACTGTTTACTACTGAGTTTGTTAGACTTATATTGGAGAGGCTATGCTTATTTCAATTACTTAGCAACTTATCTGATTCTGGTCAACTTTGTTTCTTGCTGAGGTTTCTTATCCTATGTGTTTCTGCTGTAGCTCTGTGATGGAATGATCTTCAATCATGATCCTCCAAGATGTGTTGATTGTTGGGTATGTTCTCTATTTCGTAATTTCAGTATTTAACTTATGTTTCTTTTTTTGGTCATCTAAACTGGCATGCAATACTTATTAATTAAGAATTTGGGGGAGTTTGTGGATTCTACAACCTCTCCTTTAGATAAGAACGGCCATCCTCCTTGCTAGGCCGACTTCTCTAATGGGTTTGTGGATTCTCCTTGATTTTTAACAACCTAAATGTAGATTTATTGGCTTATAATTTTGTTTGTTGGCATAAAGTTTGAACTAGAAGCTCCTAGTATAAAAGCCTATCCGGTACGTTACCCCTTCCTGTTATGCCATTCTTTTGAACATGGCAATCATGTTGAATTCGTGAACTCAAATTACTTTTGGTATCTTGGCAATGAAATATCTGGTCTATTTAGCTTGCAAAGTGTATATTTGAAATGGGGAATAATTATTCATTCCTGTATTGGTTCACTTTGCTGCAATCTCTCTCTCTATTTTTTTTTGAGGAACAAGATCTCTAGATTTCTAGTCTTTGTCAAATATGGGATTATAAAAAGCAAGCCTTTCTGGTCTATGTTTGGTTCATGTATAAGAAAGATGTTCCTTAGAGTCAACAATAAAACAAGTATTAGCACTATGTTATCAAGTAACCGCTATGTGTTACCTAGGGTTTTGCTTGTATACTTCTCAGATCTAGGACTATTCTATTTGATAGACCCCTCCTGCCCAGATAATTGGTCAATTCATCCTTGATGTCTCTGTTAGTCAGTTTGCGATCTGATGAGGAGTAAGGCGGGTGATAGGAGCAATTATATAAACTGCGGAAGATGCAACTCTATTGATAACTGGACATAACCCCATCTAAAGCGAGAAATATATTGAACTCAATATGAGCCATTCTTTTGTGAGCTAGTGATACTGCTTACTAACTATGTCAAGGCTCAAGTATTCGAAAGGGTGTGTGTAAGAGAATTCATCAGCATGTTTTACTACCTTCTCTCAGCATATAATCAAGCCTTTCTTTCGTTTAATAGGGTTGTGGGGGACCATTACGTTGCGGAATGGGTTGCAGTGCCCTCGTGGCTAAATACAGTGGAGGTGAGATATCTTTTGCTGAGCTCATTATTCTTATTCTTCATTTTTCCCTCTTGTAGATACTTTATTTGTTCTTCGTAGGTGTGGGGTGATTGGTAGTTAAGGTACTGTGCGTCTTTACAAAAATGTCAATGATAATGCCACATCTTCCTTATGGCTCTATTCTTTTCACCCCTGGTAAAATATTCCATATATCTGAATAGTTGTAACTTGTAAGACTTTGACTTTCACATTTGCTAATGCACAACTTTGACAATCAATAATCAATTAGTAAAAATTATAAGATATTGCATTATTGCTATTTTCAAAATATATATTGAGATTTATTCAATAAAATTTTACACAATAACATGTATTTTCATATATTTATAAAAAGCATATGGTAAAAGTGGAGTATGTAGTGCAAAAGTCAAAGTGTTACAAAGAATTAAAAGATAGAGTAAGTTTCATGAAACATAAGCTCAGAACTTCAGATTAGCTCCAGCAAGTTTTAGAAGGGCTTACTAGAGTTACTACAGTAAGTATTCATAAGTTTGGTTTTTGGACAAGTTCCAATTAGTTGAGAATTTGAAAAAAACATAGCTCTTGTTTTTTCTTTCCTTTTCTTTTTAATAGAAATCTAGATGTGAACATAGACTGATAGAAGAAATTGCAAATATTTTCTAATGTCAAATTTGGTTTTAGTTCAATGACTAGTGTAAATAATTTTTGAATCTAGAGGACAACGGAGAAAGCTTCTGGTTGACTGTTTTTAGAGGTTGGTGTAAAATTGTTGTGCACCATTAAAGTTTGGTGGATATGTAATAAAAGGTCTCAGCTAGCCAAACCATAAATAGTGGAGAGCATCAATACAGATTACAGGCTAACATGATGGCCCCGGTTTTTTGATATATGAGAACTACAACTGCTTTAGTAGTGGGTTGTAACAACCATCATAATGTAGTGGTCCATTCAAGATGCTTCCTCAGGGATATCAGAAAGTCTATGGTTATGACTAGCTCTCTGATTGCGAGTTGAAGATTGTTCAAATAGCATTTTTTTAGTTTCCTGAACACCCTATATTGGTTCCATGGACTTCTGACTCTCAAATGAAGGCTGTTTTAATGTGCTGCTGAATATTATTGTGCATGATTTGTGCTGTCAAGCTTATTGTAGTATTGTACTTATCCTCATATTATGTGCTGATAGTGTGTTTTAGATTCTAACTTCTCTATGGTGTTAGAAGTCCATTCCTACATCCTCTGGTGCTTCCTATGGAATTGCACACATGGTTTGCTACTTTGCTAACAATATGAAAGTCAATTTAGTGTCTCATATGCTATTGGGAAAGTGTGATATTACTCCTTGTTATGCTACATTCATGCATTTATTCTGATGTTTACCATCCAATGCATGTTGTTTGTGCAGGCTATTATGCATGCACAACTATTGGGCATAAAACAAACTTTGACATCAATCTTACAGGTAAAATACTTTATACTAAATTATCTGCTTTCTAGTCTGTCACAAAAGTATCTTCTTCACCCAAGTGCTTTTGTGGCGGTGAGGAACCAATTTCCTAGGTCAAGGCTAATGGAAGCGGGCCCATTCCAGGATTTTGAAGTTTTTCTATGTTATAAGTTGCTTAAATAGCTAGACTTATTCATAGCCTGTGTCAAATTTTATAACCAATTACATCTTCAATTTGAATATTAATAGAACTGACATAATTATTTTCCACTTGTTTCTCTTTTCTCATGTATTTTTTGTTTTCTACTCCATAGTCCTTACGGCTAAATGTAGTTGTCACATTGCTAGCCTTGTAACAAATCTTAAAAGCCCTGATTTGGCACTATAATCTTATGATGTTCGGTGTTGGTTGCACACCAGATAAGAATACTCCAGATAAGGGTGTCACTGTTACAATGTCAAGCAATATTGACGGAGTTAACTGTTCACTTTCTGTTTCCATTGTTTGTGACAAAAACAGTGTTAAGGTAAGATTGTTACCTTGTTTTTAGAACATCTGATTATCACTACCTATGGTTGCTTGACTGCCAATCTGCATAATATCTTCCGCATGTGCAGGACCCAGAAACCTTGAAAAAATTGGGGACCTGTCATTACGTAAGTGCCGTGAACATAAACTTCTAGCATCGTACTTCAGATTATGTTTTACATTAAAGCTCTGTGAAAAGAACTTTATAATATATGGACATCGTTATGCAAGAGGTAGTATTTCAATTTGCAAATATCTAGTCTGGGTGATGCTACAGATGTACAAGTTTCACATCCTCAGATACAAGAATGACATTGTATACCATGATGTTTATATGCTAATTACTGTCAAAAATTGTTTGGCTTCACATTTTTTTTTGGAAAGACCTGGGATCTTATAGTTTGCGGATGCTAGCAGCCTAGTCTGGGAAAGGGAAGGGGAAGAAAGAAATAGAAATAGAAAAAGGGAAGGGGAAGAAAGAAATAGAAGACAAAGAAAGAACTTGCGTTGACTCCTTGTGCAATGTGATTGTATAACTCAATACTTTTCCATGTATGGCTATAGCATGTAGTTCTTATTGTGGGTTCAGGATGATATAGGATGCTTGTAAGGTACTATAAAATTCTATGCTGGTATTGATAATAAACAGAGACTTGATTGACATAATGTTATATGGAAAAAAAACCTGGCTAAATCATATGGGTGTGCAATTGTAGATTCCATATCCTCATGGTATTTCGTGAAGATCCAAGTTCTATAATTTCTCTCATAATCTCTTTCTGGTGTTGGCATATGCTATCTAGCAGAGATGCTGTAATTACTTGCTTCTGCGTATGTTGCTCCCTATGAAGGAAGGTAGTGTCGATACTTAAGGTTATTTAATTTTACATGTGATAGTGTTACACTAAGTTTATGGATAATATTGAGGGACCTTTTTAAAATATCATCAGGGAAACAGTCGTATATGAGATTACCACACTTTAGTAGTTGATGCTACTGCGCTTTTCACAGTGTTATGGGTCGTAGATGTGTCCAGGTTCAAATATTAAATTCTATGCTTTGATTTTTCTTTTTCACAGGCAACTGAGCTAAGACATCCCGCAGGCTGTCCAAAGATTGCAGCTCATGCGACAGGATGGGGATGGTTTGGTATTCTTTTGACAATGTGAGTAGTAAGACTGTATCTGCGTTAGAGGATTTCAGGATCTTTATTTGCAGAATTCTACTTTCTTTTGTGGACCTCTTGTTGACTGTCTTGTTATCTCGATTTCAGACTGCTATGCAGCATTGGGGCCTATCTGCTCATTGGCGGAGTCTACCGTTTTTCCTACCTCGGTATTCGTGGTTTAGATGTATGTCTGGCTCTTGAACTTGTTATTTGATTTGGTTTTGACATGCTACTATTTTGGTGATAATTCTGTGATCCTGCTGGGTGCACTTCATGCTTAAATATACCAATTTGACATCTGTGTTGAATTGCTTATTGTCGCTCCTTGGCTTAGTTCCCTCATCTTTGTTGCTTATTTTCTTGATTGTGCTTTTCCCAGGTTATCCCGAGCTTAGATTTCTGGATCAGCATACCACATAGAATTAAGGTAGGCATCCTTCTATGGTGCTATAACGTCTACCTTACATCAATGTGACTTGTGAGGCTAATAACCATTGGAATGTTGTGAACTTGCTTAATTTAAGTAGATTTTCATGTTGGGCTAGTTTTATTTTTTCAATGCACAGCTGCAGGTTCTGAACATTTTCCATTGTCCTAGTTATTTCCCCGTTTTCCTTTCAATTATTTTTAGTAGTGCTGTCGATTTTAGGTTGGACTACATACATCCAGACCTCCCCAGTCCCAAGGGATTATAGTCACATCTCAAAGATGAACAAATAGATCCAATCTCAGTGGACTCCTTTTATAACCCTGGCATAAACATGGGTGTTTTGGGCTTTTTATTTTTTTATTTATGTTGCGATAAGTTTGGAAGAAAAGTATTCGTGTTACAAGTTCGTATCCAAGTGTCCAACTCGACAGTTTTTATGAATGATTTCCATGATTTTGCCAAAATGAAATGTTAAAAAGTTTTATACCAATGTTGGAGTGTTGAGTATCCGACACAAATACTTGAGGTAATATGAGGACTTGAAGAGTCGAGTAACATAAGATCACATCATCCATCTATAAGATGGCCCAGATGGGACTTGGAACGAGACAGAGATATTTACTGGAAATAGATATTTCTATTTTTATTTTTAATGTTATCTGATCTTCTAACATCTTGTAATACTCTTCATCTTGAAATTGCAGAGTGTTTTCATGTCCTTGGTGCAAAGGTTTAGAGGACCTACTTACCATCATAGAAGTTCTTATTCTTCAGTCAACTTCTGAGTTCACATCTTTTGTCAGTGTCATCTGTATAATGATATTGTTACCTCTACATGATTCGGAGAGTTGCATCTTAGTAGTGAGTACCATTTGAACAAAAAGGCTTCATCAAGTGAGAAATATAATTTTTGTTGAAGATGCAGTATAATACTCCGTAGTATATACTGTTAACAGTCAGTATTTTATTTTTGTCGTAGCGCAGGAACTAAATTTGTTGTCCTTTCTAATCCGATTCATTTTGTACAATAACAAATGTTTGAGTACCAAATGCAGTTGATTTTTGACATGTTCAATACTCATTCATCAATTTTGTGTAGATTTAACACATTTGTGATTTGTCCTTCCTCTAGGTTCCTACCAGTAACTTTTGTATGTACTATCAATTCTCTTTCCTCTACGTTTCTACTTATTGCCTATAATGTGTATTGGTCACACTATAGTTGTGTCACTTGGAGTTATAAAGGCATTTGTTCCACACATAACAAGTATCTCCCCTCCATGGCTCCACCCAGTTCCCAAAATAACAAAGGTTTTGCAGTATTCAGAAGTTGATATTTTAAAGGTTAAAGAGTCAAGTTTTTCAGGTGTGGAGTGATTAGTGAGGTACAATATATCACAAAATATTGAAGTCTTTAAGCGATTGAACGAGTTATCTATAACTTGGCAAGTTGGGATCTCTTTTATTTTCCTAACTTGTTAAGATTTCTCTTTACCCTCAAAAAAAAAAAAAAAACTCTTAATAGTTATAGTAATTTCTCAAGTACTCAACTTATATATATGCAGTATATATTTTAAAATAAGATGATCTTTATAATACTACTTGCTATGTTTTTTTTTTTCTTTAAGATGCAAAAACATTTAGTTTTTTTTTTCCTTTAAGATGCAAAAACATCTAGTTTTTTTTTTAATTCTCTCACCAAAAAGCCAAATGTTACATTTTAGGAAATACTTCCCCCGTTTAGAAATAGTTGCACCATTTATATGGTGTTTACTCTTCACATCTTGCACTTTGATTGTCTTTGATGATTCATATTTTGAGAAAAACATAGTCATATGAGATCTTGTAACTTGTTAGATTCGTCTCAATGTATACATTATTTTAATATCAACTTTTTATAATTTTTACTTACTGATAATTAGAGATATTAAGGTTTGAAATAATGCATTGGCAAACGCGAAAATATGAAATCGTGCAACTATTTCTAAATGGAGGAAGTATACAGTAGCTTTGCTTAATTGCTTCTATATTCTTACCTAATCTTGTCCTTTAAATTTTAGTTGATGCATTGTTAATTTGTTATCATATGATTCCCATCTATATACAACACTTGCTCCATGCCACCTTATCTTTTAGAAGATGCAAATTCCTAGATTCTTAAAACAGAATAGAAACATATACGATGACGGAAGAGTGTCAAACAAATTATGAAATTAGAATGCGATGGAATACAAATGACGTTGAAATCTCAACTAATCTACCTAATATCAAACTAAAAGGAATGCTAACTGCTAAATATACCCAGATGTTTTTATGTTATGAATGAGTCTTCACTTAGACGTCAAGCAAACACAATATTTGGAACATCATTTTATGACCTTTATCATTGAGCTATGTTGCAATCATAATATCTCTACTATAACTTACGCTTCAAGGCTTCAACTTTTTATCTGGAGATAATATCTTAGAATAGGCAGCCTGTTTTGCTCTAATGCTTTCATTATTATCTCACCTTCACTTATAAGGACTTTTTTCATAATCCATTTCTTAAGGTTTACTTAAACCTTTCATTAATGTCAATATTTTGGGTCCTCGTACTTGATTTTAATGGTTAACAACTAGGTTTTCCGATAAAAATTCTAGATATGTACAATGAATTTCGTCTATATCAACATCTAATATGTAGCACTTTCTACAACCAATTATTTTTCTTTTTTTTGCTCACTTTTTTACTTTCCTTGATATTTGGTACTATAATGAATTGATAAAACATTATGAAACAGAGGTAGCACACGTTATTCACTCTTTCCTCTAAACGCGATGTATGTGACTATTGTATAATGACACAATGCACCTGTTAGGCGTTAGCTTATAACTATTTTCCTCGATTTCTCATTTTTCATTGTAGCCAATCTCTCTCTATACATATGGGACTTTGCTATTTATGCTTTTATAAGAATTAAGTCTCCCATCACATGTGAGCTAGTAGGTATGGTAGTATATTATTATTTGATCTCTCAAAAAAAGAAGTCGTGTATCCGACTAATGGAGGTACTCAACAACTGACTACAAGACTTTAACATTGTAGCAGACTAGCAGGTAACGAAGGACAAACATTATACTACTACCCTTGCTTTATACCAAAGTTACAACGACATCTTAAACTTAAACTATAAATGGAGTATATTTTCAAAAATCATGCAAGATTCGAAGTTATTGTACTCTAGTTGTACATTTTCCATTTTTGTCTTGAAGTACATAAAAGAAGTATATCTATATTCAAATGAAGCACAAAATATTGTCCTTGTAAAGATAAAATTGCAAATTACTCAAATGTTGAACCTCTAACAAGTTTTTAGATCCAGATTGTGCTCCGACTAATTTTTTACTAGTATTTTGCTTTTAAATGATAGCGTCAAATATAACTCTTTATTTTTGAAAGTATATAACTCCTTTTTAAATGGTTAAAACTTTAGTGTGTAAACTCTAAATTACAACATCATATCTTATAAGTTGCAATTTTTAATTTTTTTTTCTTGTACGAGAATTACATAAAGTAAAACACCTTAACAGAAAGTTTCCGTCGCACATTACTTATTTAGGAACATCTTTTAATATATTAGTATAGACGATTACGATACTTCCAATTAATTCCAAAACAGTTTCTTTTTCTATACCACTCTATTAGCCTCAACTAATATGGAAAACCGTCTCATCATAAGCACAAAAGGTAGCGGTACATCTAACATCTTAAGAATTACATGCAAAATGTTGACAAACTCTCACAAATGACAAATAACTATCTCACATATGATGGTGAGAAGCATAATTTAGCAAGACCTTTCCTATAAAAATTGGATGACACTATGTTATAAGTATTTTAAAGCTTCCAGTCAACTCATTAGTTATTTTATTAAGTAAATAAATCTGTGATGTTACCATGTATATATATTCAATATCATCTATTCTAAAAGAAAATAGATTCACTCTTCATAAATAAAAATCTTTGGTTAACATGATCGTTAAATAACATAGGAGTAATATTTAGTCAAGAGTAGTAAAGGTAATTTGAGAAAAATAATGCCAAATAATACTTGCACGTAATAAATAATCATAAGAAATTGCACCAAACTATATGATCTACGAAATCATTCGAAAATACATATACGTTAATTCAGGTAAGTTAAACTCTTATAAAAAACTTAATAACTTCTTCATGGAGTAATTAGTATTATTTTGCACAATCTTACCAATTACCTAACGTTTACTAATCGTCGGTAAATTATCAATTTCGATGAGATATAAAACTAATCTTGTAACTTCAATTATCAGTCAGCGTAACAAGAATGTCACAATAGATCAACCTAGAATCATTTCCTTTAATAATATTGATTTAAGATTTGACCAAAATGAAAAGAAAATGAAATGAAGGGTATAGGATAGGACGGTCGATGTCTAGACGTGCAAACAACTTAAGAACCATCTCCTTCAAAACGAAGACAAACAAATTAAGTATTATAGTAAAAAAAAAAAAAAAGTAGCTAAAAAACTTGTTAAAGAAAACCAGTCCCATAAAAAAAGAAAGTCCCTTAAATGAAAAAGCTTCCTAATTTTATGATGATCCACCTAAAAGTTAAAAATCAATTCAGTTTCACTCAACTATATCTCTAATTTCTATAAATTCCAACCAACTAACTTCTTCTTTCTTCTCCAAATTATCTCCTACTCCAAAAAAAAAAAAAAAAAAAAAATGAAACCACCAGCTCTATCAATATCATTATCATCGCCGGTAAATCAGATGGTAAGAAGAGGTCGTGTATCAACACCGTTCATCTTCATTTTGATTGGTTTCATCATCTTGGTAGCCATTTTATACGGTCAAGATTTCTCCTGCACTTTATCTCATTTTGATCATCATCAACACCTTACAACACTCAATCATTCCCCTTCAATTCCCAAACCTCGTTCAAACTTTGGTAAGTTTTTTTTATAACCAACTTATGTTATTTTTGCATGTAATGTGATAGTAAATGTATGTAATGTATTTGGGTTGTGGTGAATGCAGTGGAGAGGAAGAAGAAATGGAGGAGAGAGAAAACGGTGCCGTTTGCGGTGGGGAAGACGGCGGAGAGTTGTAATATATTCGACGGAAAATGGGTTAGAGATAAGGAGAGTAAACCAATGTATGAAGAATGGGAATGTCCATATATTCAACCTCAGTTGACTTGTCAAGAGCATGGTCGTCCAGATAGAGATTATCAAAACTGGCGTTGGCAACCTAATGGCTGTGATCTTCCCAAGTAAGTCTTATTTTTTTATGTCGTTTTAATCCATTTTTAGCGGATAATAGAGGTGAGCATGGACCAAGCCGGCATCAGGTGGTGGGTTGTGCTGCATAGATATCATTTTCAAAATTCAGCACGAGCTCGACTGGTCCTGCTCATTTATAACAAAAATAATGTCAGTTTATGAAGGGAGGCTGCCAGCATGGCATGTGAGTTGGGTTGTGCCAACGTGGCACAGCCTACGCCTAGTTTTACCTGACAGTTTGTAGCCTTTAGGAGCTTCAGTTGACATTCAATTGGTAGTATTTGGTAGGGTCCTAATTGGGCAATAATAATGATTAAGAGAATATTCCAGTAATTAATATGGTTCAAATAAAAAAAAAGCCCAACGGTAACTGTGTTATTGAAATGTTTTTTTCATTTAGAGGTGATCATGGATTGAGCTGACGATAGGTTTCGCTAAATAGGACATGTTGGAATTTATGATACTTGCAGAGAATAATCGAAAAATAAAGTGACATTCCTAATAGATATGTCTTAGAAAGAAGTAATAGTACAATGTTTAACAATAGTTTAGTTGGGATTTGGGAAGGCCATGTTAACTGGTAAAATAAGGAATGTTTTGACATTGAGAGCATATTAGCACAACTGCACATGCCTTTGTTTGTCTTAGTCGGAAATATTATAAGAGTGCTTTTTTAATGGTAAGTTAATGGAGGATGTTGCACCAACCAGTGTGCTAAACCCCATCCCTTTCTTCTTTCTTGTTTCTTGTATCTTTTTTCTTGTTTCTTTCTTCTTTTTACAAAGGTTTCAGTTGGGGTTTTTTGCATACAGATTTTGAAGCATCATTTTTGCCTTTAGATACTGCATGAAATAATTTGGTCCAATTTATTGATAGTTAAGCAAATTTAACTAATATTCATTTCAAATGAATTTCTTATTCCTAACACAACATTAGGTCTTTTACTTCTAAAATTCTAACATCTCGCCAATATAGTCTTCTTTGAAACTTTTAGTATAACATGAGAGTATAAAGTTTGTCTTACTAAACAGAATAAACACGCAGATTCAACGCAACCTTAATGCTGGAGGCTCTTCGAGGCAAAAGAATGTTGTTTGTTGGCGATTCTCTAAACCGGGGTCAGTATGTTTCCATGATCTGTCTTCTTCATAGATTGGTACCTGAAGAGGGCAAAGTAATGGAAAGCTCTTACTCTTCATTGACAGTCTTCAGACTAAAGGTAAGACACACTATAATTAATCTTCATGATTGTTAATTTTTACGGTAAACATGCACATGAGCATCTATTGCTATAATTCATTACAGGATTACAATGCAACTATAGAGTTCTACTGGGCGCCTTTCCTGCTAGAGTCAAACTCTGATGATGCTGTTGTACACAGAATAGCAGATAGAATTGTTCGCAAAGGATCTATAAATACACATGGAAAACATTGGAAAGGTGCTGATATTGTAGTGTTCAACACATACCTCTGGTGGATGACTGGTCTTCAGTTCAAGATCTTGTAATGTCCTTTATCCTTTGGACATGGCTCTGTTTCAGAGCGCTGTTAAACTGTTATTGGATCTTATTGCTGATGAAAGTGCTTGTTTGCTTTCCAGAAAAGGGTCTTTCAAAGATGAGGTGCCAGAAATAGAAATGCTTTCTACCGAGGATGCTTATCGGATGGCAATGAAGAGCATGTTAAAATGGGTTCAGAGAAACATGGACCCAAAGAAGACCAGGGTTTTCTTCACTAGCATGTCACCAACTCATTCCAAGTAAGTTGAGAATCGAGAAACTTCCTGGTTAAGTATGATAAAATGCATATGCATACAAAGAAGGGGAGACCGGAGACATGACAGCATTCTCAAATCTCTTTTTTTCATTTTTCTTTATTGCAGGAGCATAGATTGGGGAGGTGAGGAAGGTGGCAACTGTTACAATCAAACAACTCTAATAGACGATCCTGAATACTGGGGGTCAGATTCTCGTAAAACCATAATGGAAGTTATCGGAGATGAGTTCAGAAAATCCAAAGCACAAGTAACATTTCTTAACATCACCCAATTATCCAGCTATCGGAAGGATGCGCACACGCAAATTTTCAAGAAGCAGTGGGGCCCCTTGACTCCAGAGCAGAAAGCAGACCCTAAGACCTATGCTGATTGTGTGCACTGGTGTTTGCCAGGATTGCAAGATACTTGGAATGAACTACTGTTTGCTAAACTGTTCTATCCTTAGTAAGAGGTCCAGGCCGGGCTGGTTTATTTGCTAGTGCTTCTACGGTTTTACTTCTCTGAGGTTGGCTCATGAATGAAAGCATTGTGATGCCTTCCTCGCCAAGGTCAAGAACTCTGGAGACTAAAACATGGATTGGAGATCTAGAATGAAGAAGTTTTGTGTACAAATTGAAGTGAAAATGGTTGTGTAAAGAAATATAAATGACTCAAATTGAATTAATTCTTTGTACATGAACAATCATGTAATGCGGAAAGCTGCAGAAGATGATGACAAAAAGTTTTGAATTTTTTTTCCAAGTGGATATTCAGTAGTTAATTGTCAGATGATACTTGGAATTATTGATTAGTTCAGATTCACATTTTTCATTCAGCCAAAAAAGAGAGGAATTCAAACCACTGAAGATCTCACATCAATACAAAGTGCATTAACATAAGTATGACAGTAAGAAGAGGGAATACAGAGGTGTTGATTATAAAATTGAACGTAGAATGTACCACACTAGCACTTCCGTAATAACTCTATTAAAGGCAATCCTATTACACGAATAGCTTTCCATGCGCTTATTACAACTTTTACGTCCCCATAACCAATTATACCAAAAGATTCAGGAAAAATAAACAAGTCGAGAATTTAGGGTGTTGCTTAATGGCGGATTTGAGGTTGAGGGTTAGCTTTAACTGGTATCTACCTCCTCACCTATGGCATTGGTCATGGGATCAAACCTCCTTGGAGGAGTTTGGGTTGGATCTATTAGGGGATCTGAGAGAGGATATTAAAGAAGTTTCAAGGGCTTAGCCGGGCTCAGAAGCAAGTGAAAAGTTCATATGGTGTCGTGAGCTTAAGACCGCACCGAAGAAGAAGGCTGAGTTAAGGAGGAATATAATAATAAGCAAAATGACAAACTAGTGATTTTTAAATTAGGATGCGCTCGATTATGTGGGTCCACCACTGGTTCTACATAGTAATGCAAAGGAAGTGCTCCAGAAACCACAAAATGACAACAATGTCATAATATAATTAGTTAATTACAGACACAAAGAATGTCGTGCATCAATGCAGATAAAGAATGCACATCAGTACATGAAAAAACGGGTAGTTTTGATTGTATATACAGTACTTAAATCTTATAAACAAAGTCACATATCTATCCAACTAATAAAGGAAGGACCAAGCAATGTTTGGCCTAGTGATAAAGATTTGGCCTCATGATTTTAAGGTCATGAGATCAAATCCTACTAGGGGCTCTTTGGGAGCGAAGTTTCCCTTGCCAACTTAAAAAATAAAAATAAAAACTAATAAAGGAAGGACTCAACAAATTATAGATATTGGCTAGTAACCTGTCCAATATGTACAGTGACTTCAAGTGATAATATTCAACTTGGAAAAGGTTTTTTATGAAGCCAAAATTCAACCTAACTACAGCCTGAAGTCGTTAATTTAATCGTAATCGTGATGGGAAGTTATATTACTACCATCCACCAATAAGATGCTTTAGCTGTCCAACAAATGATGGTTTTTGATAAAAGAATATAAATTCATAATTATAGTAAAATGTCTTATTAAGAAAAGAGAGAAGACCATAGTTGAATGAAATGTAGAAAGATAACATGATCTTGATATAAAAAAATCCCAGACGTGCAGAGAAGTATGTTTTAGCCATGCATAAGAAAAGGAAAACCACGTCCCATTGTCCCAACAGGCAACAGGCAACAGCATTGTTTTTAAGGATACAAGTCAAACAACAATAAAAGAGGACTACATACCTTGTATATCTATGCAACCTTTCTCCCTCCAAAATCCCAAAACACCACCTACAGATAAATCAGATGGTGAGGGAAACCCGTCTATCTCCATTGATCTTCATCCTCTTTACCTTCATCAGCTTTATTGCCATATTCTACTGCCAGGATTTCTCCTCTTCCCACCGTCGTCAGCAATTTTCAGCACTCAATGATCCCCCTCCCTCTCTTGGTTAGTATTCTTTTCGTCCAGAAATAATAGTCTTACTAATTAATTTTTATTTATTTTTATCAAACTTTTTAAGTACAAGATAAAATGGCATTTATATTTCCTTCTATAGTCCCTCCGCTTCCTAATAGGTATTCCACCTGCCTTTTCATGTCCCTAATGTACACATTTAACCATAAATATCTTTAGTTATGTATAATTCACACTAAACGTAGTGAGATGATATTGTGAAAATATAAAATTGATTGGATCCAAAATACCCCAGATGATGATTGTTTATACTTCATATATAGGAAAAAAGAGGCAAAGTGGAACAACTATCAGAGAATAGAGGAAGTAAATCTGTAAATGCTAAGACGATCTTCAGTTTCTTGTCATGAAATGTTAGGATCTTAGGGATAAATTGCACATTTGCACCTGCTAATGTGCCATTATCTTTCAATGTTGATTGTCTATAATGCTAACTACTAAGCACTATGTAGCCTTTCTTTCCTTCTAAAACTTCACTAGGACAATCATAACAGAACTGTAATGTTCTCAGAAAGAAAGAGTAAATGATGAGAGCAGTATTTTCTCATATAGACATATACATAATAACAACTAACAAAGTGGCTGGTTTTCTTACATATGTTGCATTGTAAAAAAATTTAATTTAATGACTGTAGATGAGTTGAAGCATAAGAAGAGCGAGGAGAGGAGAGAGACGATGCTTCCATTTGCAGTAGGGAAGACACCGGAGGAGTGTGACATATTCAGTGGGAAGTGGGTAAGAGACGAGGAGGACAAGCCTTTGTATGAGGAGTCAGAGTGCCCCTACATTCAGCCACAGCTGACATGCCAAGAACATGGACGCCCTGATAAGGATTACCAGTTCTGGCGCTGGCAGCCTCATGGCTGCGATCTCCCCAAGTGAGTAACTGAAAACTGCATTTATGGCAGTTCCAAATAAGAGCTCCATTTTATTAGAATTCTGGATAACATAGATTCTAGTAGTCCTGTAACAATGCCGAATATTTAATGCATTTTATTGTGGGAAGTTGACTTTAACAAAGTAATGCTAATGAAATAACATACAATACTCAGTTTCAAATAGTTCTTTGACTTCATATTTCAATTGAAACAAAGTAATATCAATGTACTAGTAGGAGGTTTACCAAAATATCTACACATCTAGAATACTTGACACGGGATATGCTGGACCCTAAAAGAGCTTCGATCACCTAATTTAGGAAACACGGGTTTAGATTAGTTATCTTCAGAGCTAATAAGTTCAAATAAGTTAACTTTAAACCAAAATGTTGTAATAAGTCAGCTTCAGAACTATAAGATTAAGTGCAAGTCATGTGAAGAGAAAGCACCCTCAGTAGAAGTGTATAACTCAGGATGAAGAATTTTGATGTTGCACAGGAGGATATAACTTGTGTATTCTAATGCATCTAACGCCACATTTGTCCCACATCAGTTATGTGCATATTGCAGTCTCTGGATGTTGCACAACGTGTTATCAAGTCTATTTGCATAAAAGCATTGCATATACTAAATAAAAGCAGAAAAATTGCAGATTTAACGCAACCTTACTGTTGGAGGCTCTACGGGGAAAGAGAATGCTATTTGTTGGCGATTCCCTGAACCGGGGTCAATATATTTCCATGGTCTGCCTTCTTCACAGCCTGGTACCTGAAAATGGCAAATCCATGAAAAGTTCTTATGAATCATTAACAGTCTTCAAGTTAAAGGTAACAACAAGATATAATTTGCATATTCTAAGATCAGTATTAAATATGTTGATCTTCTTAAATGTAACACGTAGATTTACTTCAGGATTACAATGCAACCATTGAGTTCTACTGGGCTCCCTTACTACTTGAGTCCAATGGAGATGGTGCAGGGAGCAAGGTATCAGAGAGGATTATACGCAATGGATCCATAGATACGCATGGCAAATTCTGGGAAGGCGCAGATGTAGTTGTATTCAACACATACATCTGGTGGATGACCCGCCTGAAATTGAAGATCTTGTAATATCCTCGATACTTACTTACTAGACAATATTCTTCTCTTCACCAATTATTTTTCTGATCAACTCTTTAGTTCGTTTCAGGACAGGATCTTTCACAGACAGTGTGCAGAAGTTTGAAGTTCTGCAAACAGAGGATGCTTACCGGATGGCTATGCAGAGCATGTTGGAGTGGGTTCAAAGAAACATGGACCCAAAGAAGACCAGAGTCTTCTTCACTGGCATGTCACCGAGTCACACAAGGTACATATGCTCTGCCTGTTCGGTTGTTTCTGAAAATTACGCCAAAGTATTCTATCAAAACCTAAATCTCCAAGCATTTTGAGTCTAACACTTTGAACCACCAACCCCCCAAAAAAAATATCATTAATATTCCCGCCGGATTTAGGCAGGTTCTGTCAGATCGCTGGATAAATAATGGGTCACCTTGTCAATATGTCATATGGTTGTGGGTCGATAACGAGCACACAAATTTAGGAGCAAGGATATAGGGACAGGAGTGAGAGAAAAAGCACACGTAAAACTTGACCGAACCTAAATCTAATTAACCAGATTCACACATCCTTGAACCTAGCCAGACCAGGGATGGTGTTTTCAAAAGACCTGCAAAAGTATTTAAAATGAAAAAATTTGATCGGAAGAAAAAGATTGTGAAGAGAAAAAAAAAGAAACTAGAAGCATGCAATATAGTACATTATCACTCAAGAGATGATAAGCTGAAGAAAAGGGTAGAAGAGATGAATTATTGATTTGATGCCCTGCGATTGAGATACAATTTTTTTTGAATTTTATATTATCAGGAGTATACACTGGGGTGGTGAACCAGATGGAAACTGTTACAATGAAACAACTCCAGTAGAGGATCTTGAGTACAACTGGGCTTTACATGCCCATGAAAGCATAATGAAGATTATGGATGAAGAATTCAGCAGATCAAGTGTACCCTTATCATTTCTCAACATTACGAGGCTTTCAAGTTATCGGAAGGATGCACACACACAAATTTACAAAAAGCTGTGGAGCCCCCCAACCGAAGATCAGCTAGCAAATCCCAAGAGCTATGCTGATTGTGTGCATTGGTGTTTGCCAGGCTTGCAAGATACTTGGAATGAACTACTATTTGCAAAACTTTTCTACCCTTAACAAGAGCCAAAAAGACTTGGTTTCATGTATTTTCTTCCTGTATTAGTTTCTATAAGATACCCTTTGGATGAAAAGATCATGAGGTCAAGGTCATAGATATCAGATTACATAACAGGAATAACAAGGTTCTTTTACAAAGTACAGAGAATTTCATTCTAAAAAAATATGAGGGGAAACAAATCGAATTAATTTTTTGTAGATGAACAAAATCATATACAGCAGAGAACTGCAAAAAAAAAGACACATTAGAAACTTCTTACCTTCTCTCCGACTGTGTTCCAACTATACCAGAAGAAATTGGGGAGCCGACACAATGTAGCCTGGATTGTAGATACTTTAATCTGGGCGACTAGCACCACAACCCAACACATACAGCTTGATGCCTAAACCGATGCATTATCGTAATTCGCAACTAAACATATATACAATATCTATGTTAAGATATAATGTTAATCTTTCGCAGCCAATAATCAGATTTCTAGTTTTCTACAATTCACTTCTTCCTCTATCTAGACACTAAGGAGTAAGGGTAGAGCAATAGCATGTGGTTGACCAAGATAACTAGAAGATCCATCATAAAGTCATGAGAAAAGGTGGTGATCTGGTGACGATGAACAAGTGAACCTATAATCATCCCTGCAGTAATTAAAGAACTTCGATTTAACCAGCGAACCAAATCCCAAAAAATCTGTAGTTAAGAAAGTTCTACATGTATATGATAATGTACAAAGAAATATAATGAAAAAACTTAAGCAGGCCCCTTTAGAAGCATAGTTCACCATTTCTGTATTCTATATGCATATAGTTATATACATGTTAAGTGTTAACATGTATACAGCAAGGGATCCCTAATTATAAATCAATGAACAAAGCCACAATGGAGCAAGTCAAGGCAGCAACTGAGAACCCAATATGACTATAAAAACCAGCGATGTGCTTATAATATAATTTGATTCGACACCAACAATTGGACACAATACTAATTAGGGTGCACAAACAAACCAGATAGTATTGAAAGGAGTACTATCTACTAAAGGCCGGCTCTTTTGTTCACTTCAGACTTAATTAAATCATCGGCACTAAATACTAGCCTTTTGTTCTTGCCATAGACTCAGATACCCGAATCTGCGAACGGTGGAATGCTGAAGTGCCAGCATAGAACCAATATACTTAACTTATCAGTCTCATTCAATGGTTTCCATAATTGCAAAAGCAGCTTATATCATATTATCAGTAACAGCACCAATTATAATCCCACAAAAAAAAAAAATATAAAAACAAATTAAATAGAGGATCCTGAATACCGGGGTTCAGATTCTCGTAAAACCATTGGAGATGAGTTCAGAAATTCCAAAGCACAAGTAACATTTCTTAACATCATCCACTTATCCAGCTATCGAAAGGATGTGAACACGCAAATTTTCAAGATTGCTCCAGAGCAGAAAGCAGACCCTAAGAGCTATGCTGATTGTGTGCACTGGTGTTTGCCAGGATTGTAAGATACTTGGAGCGAACTACTGTTTGCTAAACTGTTCTATCCTTAGTATGAGGGCCAAGCTGGGCTGGTTTATTTCCTAGAGCTTCTACAGTTTTACTTTCTCTGAGGTTGGCTCATGAATGAAAGCATCGTGATGCCTTACTCGCCAGGGCCAAGAATTTTGGAGACTAAAAAATAAATTAGAGATCAAGAATGAAGAAGTTCTGTGTACAAAATGACGTGCAAATGGTTATGTAAAGAAAGATGAATGATTCAAATTGAATTAATTCTTTGTACATGAACAATCATGTGACGCGGAAAGCTGCAGAAGATGATGACATAAATTAAAGTTTTGATATTTTTTTCCAGTGAATCTTCATAGTTAGTTGTCAGATGATACTTGGACTTATTGTTCAATTCAATGACATTTATATCTTAAAGTTCGCACTTCAAATCTTTCACTCAGCCAGAAAAGATTTACATATATATGACAGTAAGAAAATGCACATAATAACCAAACTACACCAAAAGACATGGGAAAAAAACAAAGTCAACAGAATTTTGGGTGTTACTTTATGACAGATTTGAGTTTGAGGGGTAGCTTAATTGGTATCTACTTCCTCATCCATGGAATTGGTCATGGGATCAATCGAGGAGTTTGGGGTTGGGTCTATCAGGGGCTCTAGGAGGATTTTTATGAAGTTTCCATTACCATTTTTTCGTTTGTTATAAAAGCAGAATGACACATTTAGTGATATTAAAAATGAGGATGCGCTCGACTATATGGGTCCACCACTGTTCTACATGGTAATGCAAAGGAAGCGCTCAAGAAACCGCAAAATGACAACAATGTCATAAATCATAATATAATTAGTTAATTACAGACACAAAAAATGTCATGCATCATTTCAGATAAAGGATGCACATCGACACATGAAAACAACTGGTAGTTTGATTATACAGTACTTAAATCTTATAAACGAAGTCACATATCCATCCAACTAATTAATGAAGGACTCAACAACTTAGTAAAGATATTGACTAGTAACCTGTCCAATTTGTATAGTGACTTTTAAGTGATTATACTCAACTTGAAAAAAGTTCTTTATGACGCCAAAATCCAACCAACTGCAGCCTGAAGTAGTTAATTTATCTTTAGTAATCGTGATGGGAACTTATGTTTACTACGTTACTACCATCTACCAATCAGATGCTTTTGCTGTCCTACAAAGACTGGTCTTCTACTAGAAGCACAACATAATTCATAATTATAGTTACACGTCTTATTAAAAAAAGAAGAGGAACCATAGTTCAAAAAGAAGAGGAACCACAGTTGAAAACTGGAACATGAATTTGATAAAACATCTCAGACGTGCAGAGAACTACGTTTTAGCCATGCATAGAAAAAGGAAAACCACGTCCCAACAACATTCTTTTTGAGGAAATAAGTCAAACAACAATAAAAAGAGAACTACATACCTTGTAATCTATGCAACTTCTCTCCTTCTCCCTCCGAATCCCACAAGACTATCCATAGATAAATCAGAGATTCTTTTCGCACGAATCAGATGGTTAGGGAAACCCGTCTATCTCCATTGATCTTCACCCTCTTTACCTTCATCAGCTTCATTGCCGTACTGTACTCCCATGATTTCTCCTGGGCATTCTCCACTTTCCGTCATCATCAGCAATTTTCAGCACTCAATGATCCCCCTCCCTCTCTTGGTTAGTATTCTTTTGGTCCAGAAATGGTAGTCTTATTTATTACTTTTTTTATATTTTTATACTTCAATGGTGGTTATCTATAATACTAACTACTAAGCATTATGTGGCCTTAACATATTATTTGAACTAAACACGGTCTTTTCTTCTTTCCTTCTAAAAGTTCACTAGGACAATCACAACAAAACTGTACTGTTCTCGGAAAGAAAGAGTAATGGTGACAGCAATATTTTATCATATAGACATATACAGAATAATAGCTAATAAATCGATTGGTTTTCTTACATATGTTGCATTGTGAAAGATTTTAATTTATGATTGTAGATGAGTTGAAACACAACAAGAGCGAGGAGATGCTTCCATTTGCAGTAGGGAAGACACTAAAGGAGTGTGACATATTCAGTGGAAAGTGGGTAAGAGACAAGGAGAACAAGCCTTTGTATGAGGAGTCAAAGTGCCCCTACATTCAGCCACAGATGACATGCCAAGAACATGGACGCCCTGACAAGGACTACCAGTTCTGGCGCTGGCAGCCTTACGGCTGTGATCTCCCCAAGTCAGTAACTGAAAACTCTATTTAAGTCAGTTCCAAATAAAAGCTCCATTTTATTAGAATTCTAGACGACATAGATTCTAGTGGTCCTGTAGCATTGTCAAATATTTAATGCGTTTTATGGTGGAAAGTTGACTTTAACAAAGTAATGCTGATGAAATAACATACAATACTTATTTTCAAATAATTATTTGATTTCATAATACAATTGAAATAGAGGAAGTAATATTAGTGTACTAGTAGGAGGCTTACCAAAATTTCTACATATCTAGTACTTGACACAGGATATGCTGAACTCTAAAAGAGCTTTACCTAATTTAGGAAAAACGGCTTACAAGTAGTTATCTTCAGAGCTAACAAGTTTAACTTTGAACCAAAACGTTATAATAAGTCAACTTCAGAACTAAAAAGTGAAGTGAAAGTCATGTGAAGAGAATGCACCCAAGTAAAACTCAGGATGAAGAATTTTGACGTTGCCAGAAGGATATAACTTGTGTACTGTAATGCATCTAATGCCACATTTGTCCCACATCAGTTATGTGCACATTGCAGTCTCTGAATGTTGCACAAGGTGTTATTAGGTCAATTTGCATAATAGCATTGCATATACTAAACAAAAGCAGAATAATTGCAGATTTAATGCAACCTTATTGTTGGAGGCTCTCCCGGGAAAAAGATTGCTATATGTTGGCGATTCCCTGAACCGGGGTCAGTATATTTCCATGGTCTGCCTTCTTCACAGCCTGGTACCTGAAAATGGTAAATCCATGAAAAGCTCTTATGATTCATTAACAGTCTTCAGGTTAAAGGTAACAACAAAATATAATCTGCATATTCTAACATCAGTATTAAATATGTTGAGCTTCTTAAATGTAACACGTAGATTTACTTCAGGATTACAATGCAACCATTGAGTTCTACTGGGCTCCCTTACTACTTGAGTCCAACGGAGATGGTATAGGTGATGACAAGGTATCAGAGAGGATTATACGCAATGGATCAATCGATAAGCATGGGAGATTCTGGGAAGGCGCAGATGTAGTGGTATTCAACACATACATCTGGTGGATGACCCGCCTCAAATTGAAGATCTTGTAATGTCCTCAATACTTAGTTACGAAGAAGTATTCTTCTCTTCCCCAATCATCTTTTTGATCAACTTCTTAGTTCTTTTCAGGACAGGATCTTTCACAGATAGTGTGCAGAAGTTTGAAATTCTGAAAAGAGAGGATGCTTACCGGATGGGTGTGCGGAGCATGTTGGAATGGGTTCAGAGAAACATGGACCCAAAGAAGACCAGAGTCTTCTTCACTGGCATGTCACCGAGTCACACTAGGTACATATGCTCTGCCTGTTCGGTTGTTCCAAGAATCTAGGCCAAAGTATACTACTAAAACCTAATTTTGCAAGCATTTCAAGTCTTACACTTCCAACCACCAACCCAGCAAAAAATCATTGCGATTCCCACCAAATTAAAACCTGATATTAGGCAGGTTGCGTCAGGTCGCTGTGGGTCAATAATGGTCACCTTGTTAATATGTCATATGATTTTGGGTCGATAACGAGCGGGCTAATTTAGTAGTAAGGAGAAGGGATAGAAGTGAGAGAAAAAAGCATAAGTAAATCTGAAGTTCTTAACCTTACATAAATCTATTTAACATAATTTTCTCTTTGACAAAATTACAGGCTACCATTTTAGCCTTGTATTAACCTTTTTTGAGGGGCCTTGTATTAACCTAGTCCAACATAAGCCTTGTCTATTAACTAGATCTACTGTCAACGGTAGGTATTATGGTATGTGGTGGTCCAAATTTGCCCGGGGGGAGAAAATGGTAAAGAAGAAAAAGAGAAACTAGAAGTGTAGAACAACGTACATTATCACTCGAGAGAGATAAGCTGTCTTTGCATGAAGAAAAGTACAGAAGAGATAAACCATAGATAATTTTATTTTAAACTTTATTTCCATTATCAGGAGTATACACTGGGGTGGTGAACCAGACGGAAACTGTTACAATGAAACGACTCCAATAGAGGATCCTGAGTACAACTGGGCTTTACATTCCCATGAAAGCATAATGAAGATTATGGATGAAGAATTCAGCAGATCGAGTGTACCCTTATCATTTCTCAACATTACCAGACTTTCAAGCTATCGGAAGGATGCACACACACAAATTTACAAAAAGCTGTGGAGCCCTCCAACCGAAGAGCAGCTAGCAAACCCCAAGAGCTATGCTGATTGTGTGCATTGGTGTTTGCCAGGACTGCAAGATACTTGGAATGAACTACTATTTGCAAAACTTTTCTACCCTTAGCAAGAGCCAAGAAGACTTGGTTTCAAATTTTTTATCCTTGAATTTAGTTTCTCTAAGATATGCCCTGGATGAAAACATCCTGAGGTCAAGGTCATAGATATGGGAGTACGTAAACAGGAATAATAAGGTTCTTGTAAAAAGTACCCTAAATTTCATTCTAATGAAATATGAGAGGAAACAAATCGAATTAATTCTCTGTTAATGGACAGTCATATGAAGCAGAGAACTGCAAAAGAAAAGACATACTAGAAACTTCTTAACTTCTCTCCGACTGTATTCCAACTATACTAGAAGAAATTGGTCTCCCGCACAATGTAGCCTGGACTAGAGATACTTTGATCTGGTGACTAGCACCAAATCCCAACACATACAGCTTGATGCCTGAACAGATGCATTATTCCAATTCAACATTCAAGCACCAATGGCCTCAATTCTAGCTTATATAAAATATATTTGATAAGATATAATGTCATATTTTAACAGCCAATTCTCGGATATCCACAATTCACTTCTTCCTCTATATAGACACAAAGGGTGGAGCAATATCATGTGGTTGACCAAGATAACTAGAAGATCCATCATGAAGTCCTGAGAAAAAGGTGATGATCTGGAGATGATGAACAAGTGAACCTATAATATCTCTGCTTCAAAACTCCAGTTTAACCAAACTTGTATACAGCAAGGGATCCCTAATTACATATCAATCAACAAACCCACAATGGAGCAAGTCAAGGCAACACTGAGAACCCAATATGACTACAAAAACCAGCGATGTGCTTATAGTATAATTTGAGTCACCAACAATTGGAGGAAATATTAACTACTATGCACAAGCAAATCAAGTAGTATGGTTCGGAATCGAATCTGTTTAAGTTGAAGATGAAAGGAATACTATTAACTAAAGGCTGGACTTAAATCATTCACACTACCTACTAGCCTTTTATTCTTGCCATAGACTCAAATACCCGAATCTGCGAACGGTGGAATGCTGAAGTGCCAGCATAGAACCAATATACTTAACTTATCAGTCTCATTCGGTTCCCATGATTGCAAAAGCAACTTATATCATATTATCAGCAACAGCACCCATTATAATCCCCCCACACACACACACAAATTGAATATAAAAACAAATCAAACATCAATGCATAAATTATAGTTGATGAAGAAATGAGCAGATCATACCTAACAATATCTATATTATACTATCATCCCTGCTAGAACAAGCAAAAACTGTCACCACGAATTACAAACTTCACATAATTGAAAGTGCAAAGAATTTCACAGTAGGGGGCAGAATCAATGACATCTTATAAAACAACCAATAATTTGCAAATGAGGGCTAGCATCAAAGCGAAGCAATAATCACAATCGCAAGACCTAACAATTTCTACAGATTTTGGGCGTAACCCACAAAACATTAGGCTAGAAATTACATGCCCATTATCAAAGTTGTTTACTTTGATGCCAAATAAACATGAAGTAGGGAGTACTAGATAATAGGGCTTAGGGTTTACCAGCAAACGAAAACAAAGGGTGGTTTCCAGTAAAAGGAAAATTAGACAATATCAGGATCATAGATCATAGAACCATCGTCCATCGCTATCATTTTGATGTTGGCGGGTAATCTCTCTAGTCTCTATCACAAATTCACAATTGAATTGCAAATGGAAAATTTAATTGTGGGATTGATTCATAATAACTCAGACATTCACATCCTTCGCGGTTTGGGTTGGTTTGCGATTTTAGAATTACGGTTTGGGTTATGATTTCAAGCAAACCGCGGTTTGCGGTTTGGGTTGGGTTTTAATTATTGTAAATCAAAACCGCACCGCAAATTACAATTTATATTTTCTTTTTTTTATTTTTTTTAAATATAATTGACAAGGTGGCATACAAGTATATAGCTGAAAAAAGAAGTTTGAGGTAAAGAACTTTAACAATTTTGATAAATTATTATCTACTTCCTCCGGTTTTTTATAGATGCTACATTTTCCTTAAATGGAAATGTCATAATAGATGCTACATACCATAAATGGATTCCTTTTCACCATAAAAATCTTAAAATACTATTAAAAAGTTGGTGGTCCCCCACCTTCTCTTTTAAAATACTCATACTTTTTCCTTAACAAATGTTTTTATATTCAAAAAGTGGTGGTCCCCTACTTTCTCTTTCTACCTTTCTTAAAAACCCTCCACTTTCTCTATGTAGCAAGAATAAAAACACGGAGGGAAGTATGTGTTAATTATGAAGTCAACTTCATATGTATTTGACTCTTATTAACAATCTTTTTTTTACTCTAAGATTACAAAACTAATGTCACGGAGGAAAAAAATGGTTAAACCGCACCAAACCGTTTTTGCGCGGTTCGATTTGGGTTGGTTTGGGCAAAAGTGCGGTGCGTTTGGGTTGGAAAAATGTCAAACCGTATATTTGCGGTTTGGGTTGGATTACATCCCAAACCGCGAACACCCCTACACACCATACATCTAGTAAATTTGCTTCATTTTCGATGAGTAAATGTTCTATTTCAACAAATGTTTATTTTAACCATATTTTTCAGCAAAATATTCTATTTTACGTAAAAATTATTCTAATAAGTAAATGTTTTATTTCAACAAAATGTTCGCTTTAAGCTTATTTTTCAGCAAAAAATTATGTTCTATTTTTCATGAACATTGTTCTATTTTCGATAAGCAAATTTTCTATTTTAAAAAATGTTCTTTTAAAACTTATTTTCCACCACTATGTTCTATTTTCCCTGAAAATGTGTTTATATTTGATAAGCATATCTATTTAATTAATTGAATTCTAGTAATTTTCCACTTCAACAATAAAATGTTCATTTCGTAATTGGATTGTGGTAATGTTCCACTTCAACGGTAAAATGTTATTTTTCGTAAATGAATTTTTGCAATGTTCCATTTCAACAGTAAAAATGTTTTGTTTTCGAAAGTGAATTTTTATAATGTTCTACTTCAAGAGTAAAATATTCATTCGTCTTCGTAAATGTTCTATTTTATATTGTGTGAGCACAGTTCTCATTGTGCTCCTAGGAACACAATGCACACATTAGTGGTAGATCAGATCAAGATGAGGTAGATAATGTGATGAGTCATGACTCATGAGTGAGACTATCCTTAGATAATGGTTTCACAGTAAATTTTGGGCTTTTGGACATTGAGTTGCAGGTTTGAAAGTTGCATCTGGTATTTCTAATGTGTTATAAATTTAGCCTATATAGTTGATGGCCAAATGTAAAAAGATGTCATTAGTTAATCATACAAGTTGTTAAAGCCCAAATTTTGTGGAGATGGTGGAGGGGATGAAGACAACAAAGAGATTAAGATTATGCAATTATAGTTAACTGTTCATAGCATCAACTAACTTTTTTATTTTAAACCCTAGCCTCCTCCTCTTTCCTCTACCCTCTCTTCTAAAAAACCTAATTATTTGGCCCATAGCTAAAAGTTGGTCCACTTGGAGTTTTATTAGGCCCCCATCGGAAATCCCTTTGGTGGTAAGAATGGTCGTGTTCGACCAACACCTCTCGCAGGTCAGCCAATCCAAATACACAAGTCCATGCTTAAAAGTAAGGAGTATAAGGAAATCCCTACTTTCAAATACAAGTAGATCGTACCGTAATGGGGTTCGAACTTATGTTCAAAGTCACGAAATGAGCTCCCCACCACATAAAATGGTGAAATGCATTGCGGTATAATACTCCTACAGGCTACAACTACTCATTTGGATTGGGTGGAACAACTGCGCTGCCATACCAATACCATCCTAGTAGGACCCGGACCCGGACTCAGACCCCACACTCGATCGGTACCTAACTCACACGAGCTGGTCACAGGCACACAGAGGAGAGGATTCAGGAGAGAAGAGAAGAGGAAAGAGAGTGTTGCCAATTTGACCAGTCAGCAGCAGGTTCATGTCAGGGATTAGATGACCTCATAAGATGCATGCCGTTGCCTGCCTTGTCTCACAAGTGGGGTGCCTACTATTATTATGGACTTTGCCCCTTCGTCCATCCCTAATACTATTATTAGTACCCAATCTAACCTCCTTTTTTTTCTTTCTTCTTCTCATCATAATATTCCCTTTTACTTACTTACTTTCTTTCTAAGTAAATTCACATATTGCACATCTGCATGCCACCAAAAACAAGTGTCTATAGACTATACAACCAAGAACCAACCCTTATTTCGTTGGGTTCGATGCAAACCAATTTTCCAGAATATATATTCTACTCCAACCAGTTTAAATAATGAACGTAGGCCAAACTGTCTATCATATATTACTAAGGTCCAATAAATATCATGATATTCAAGATTGTTTTTCGTCGACATTATTCTTCTTTCTCACTGTTCTGGTCTTCTTACCACAAAATTACATGTTATTTAACCTAACTTTTTCTCATAATAAGTTATATTTTAAATTTTTTTACCTACATACTCATTTGTCCCTAAATATCGAGTCCAATTTCCTTTTTATTAACCTATTCTCCAATATCTTTAACATATATATTTTGACAATTTTAACAAGATACCACATCATATTTGTTCTTGACTTCTTGTTACATATAAGTGGAAAAAACTAGTCAAAGTTGAAGAGATTAACCTTTGAAAATTAGACATTTGAGATCATCAAATGAAGCATCGTAGATTGAAATCTATCTATATAAATATATTAAAAGGTATTCTTAATAAAGGAATGGAGACATGTGGTGCTCTCTTTAGGGGAATTTTACTTTATGTAATTCATGTAAAATAAAAAAAAATTAGAAATTGCATAGTATAAGATTTGATCTCGTGACCGAGAGTTCATATATATTAAAGTTTTAACCACTAGACCAAGTTGTATTTAGTGTTAACATTTTAAAGTACGATATTAATAAAACAAATTTTTCTTTACCCGTGGCATAGCTCGGACCTAATAACTAGTTAATACTTATTATTAGACAACACTAATCATATTTAGACTAACATGATTAATACACCAACTAGATAGGCTTAGGTTTTTCTACAAATATTTTTCTTTCATGTATGGAGAATATTCGTATGTGTTCCTTAATAGATTTTTCATTTGGTTATTGTACGACTTTAAAATAATCTTTCACTACTCATATTCTAATTATATAAGTAATAGCATACTCCCTCTGTTTTTTTTTATCTTTCTCACTTGGAATCTTGGCACTATTCATACTTAGAGAGAATCTTCTCAATATTGTTCAATTTATAAGAAAAGATATAGTCATGTGGGGTCTTGTTTGATTCGTCTCAATTCGTACATTATTAATATTCAATCGTTATAATTTTTACTAATATATAATGAAAGATATTTAAGTTCAAAGAGATGCATTGGGAGACGCGCACAGAAAAGTGAGAATGATAAAAAAAAACAGAGGGAGTATGTATTAAAAAATAATGGTTTGAGTGTGCGCATTAAGACGAATCTGACAAAATGACGCACAACTATATATTTTATCAAAGATTGGTGAAAAATTTATACTCGAGATTTACTAAATTTGATTCTAAATATAGCAAATGTAAAAGCTACCAAAAGACTTACGGGGTACAAGCGTACAAGTTTAAAACTTATTAAAATGTTGAATATTAATAATCAATAAGGCCGGTTTGGGGTTAATCTCCACTCAAGGTACGTACTTTGAAAAAAGGGATTCCGTCCCTTATCATTCTTTCCACTCTCAAAGTATATTTCCGCTAACTCGTTTCAAGTTAACCTACAAAACTTCCTATTTGATATGATCGTTTACCTTACCATCCTAAAAAAAAAAAAAAAACAATCATTTTATTGTAGAAAGGACTATGGGGGAGTGAATGAGTGATATGAGTAATGACTTATTCATGTGAGCACATACATACAATAAAAACATTATACGTGGCATTTATGTCATTCTGAATTTCTTCCTTTGAAATTTGAATTGGATGTCCACTTGCATATCAACTTGCACTTCAATGACCATCAAATTGAAGTATAAAATTTAGAGAAAGAGGATGGATTAGCAAGTTGCAACGTTTTTCTTTTCTTCACTTTTGCTTTTTTTCCTTTTCTAAAGCAAGTTGAGTTTTTGGAAAATGAAAATTCAAGTTGCAAGCGGCTGGTTAAGATTCCTTCCTACAGTACTTGATACGCCAATAGAAATTTTGCAACCTCAAGATGTCCAAGTTCCAAGCAGCCATGTATTCCTGACTTTTTTTCAACTCACATAAATCAAGTTTATAATAATTTACTATAGATAAGTTTAAAATAGTTCAGATAAATTAAGATTAGGATTGCCAATTAAATTTAAGGTCAATAAATTCATATTAGGTAAGCAAAGTTTATTTCAAGGTTAATTATAAGTATACATACTTCTATGATATAATAAGACTAATAAGTTACGATAAAATTATACTAAGGTGAATATAATACACTCTGCATAATTAAGATCTGATAAGAAAATATATACCGGTTTATAAAAAATATTATTTTAAATGATGATATAAATCACTCTCTTATATTTAATTATTAGATATATTTTGGATTTTTGGCTTTGAAAACAAAAGTAAATAATTTTGAGTTTTGGGACATGGTTGTTGAGCTAAATATGTGGTCATTTTTCAGTACCAAAAACGTGTGGCCCTTTGTTTTCTTCTTTCAATGATAGTAGCCCAAGATAGGAGATTATCATGCAATAGTCTTGAATCAACCATCTATCATTTATCAGATGTCATATCATCTCTATCTTCGATCAATTAAGTTGGTCCTCTAATTAAGCTCCTCTACATTTTCATATATCACCGCACTATCGAAATACAAGTTCATATCCCACAAGGCCACACTATGCTAA
This sequence comes from Beta vulgaris subsp. vulgaris, assembly GCF_026745355.1. Taxonomy (NCBI): domain Eukaryota; kingdom Viridiplantae; phylum Streptophyta; class Magnoliopsida; order Caryophyllales; family Amaranthaceae; genus Beta; species Beta vulgaris. The sequence goes on from NC_079203.1 coordinate 56,740,691, forward strand.
GTCCTAGCTTCTAATATATCCAAAGTAAGTTGTATCCTCATATTGCATAATGAATGACCGCTAATGCATATATGAATGAACGTCATGCATGAGGAATTGAGGACTGAGGAGGCATGCAAGATTACGAATTTGTCAAAAGAAACGGGAGCACATAATAACCTTGTTAAGAAACTTACACTTTGATTTACTTTCCCACGCCCAGGCCAGCCAAGGCCTAGCTGTTCAAAATAATAGAATAGTCCTTGTTACAAATTAAACTTGCATATTGTGTCATAAATGTATTGCTCATAATACTGAATGGAGTGAACCGTAATACTTTATTATTTCGAGAAGATAATCAATAGTTAAGATTATTTAAGAAAAATGAATTATAATGAAATTGTTCATCATGTCAAAATTTTCTAATCTACAAACAAATATTCAAAAGAGTAGTTTGGTCTACTAGTTAAGATTGTCCCCCGTCTAGGAGGAAGACGGGGAGTGACTGGGGTGGGGAAGAAGAGTTGTTACGGGGGCGAAGGGGATGGATGTCTGAGCGGTTGAAAGAGTAGGTCTTGAAAACCGAAGGCCCAAACCCTTCGACCCTTCTTTTTAAATGGGGGAGCTCGGAGCCTTGGAACATGTAATCATGAGATCCGATCCAACTATAATTAGCATTTTAAAAGCATAGAGAATGTGTTATCAGGTATCCTCTTTCTATTTAGCTCATAATTTTCAATTTAATGTTTGTAATGTGTTTATATAGTGTCAAATAAGATTGAATAATTTTTTTTTACTATAATTGATCTTTACAAGTACACAATAATTTAGTAGGATATATTTTGTTGGGATGTATATAGATGGTCACTTTTTACTAGATACAAATCGTACAATTTTCTTAATATATTCTTTATTTCATACTTTAAGGGGTCATATTTTTCTCTTTTTGAACTTTATAAATATTATGCAATTATTACGTGACATTTTACATTGAATTTGTCTAACCAATTGATTATAAACATTATAAAATGGAGGAAATACTCTATATTGTAATAATTATTCTAGATCATATACAATATACTATGTACAATGAAAAATTGTTTAAATGAAAATACGATATAAATATAGCCAACCCTCGCTCTTAAAATTTTGAAGATCCAAATCAATAAATATCTAAATCGTAAATTCGTAATATCATACTTGTAAATAAGTACTTAGTGGATACCCTTAATTCACTTCTCTTGGCAGAATTACGCACATTTTTAGTGGGAAGTAACAACATCTGCTTTAATTTCTTACATCATGCATGAGTCATGACCACTACTCTCATGGAACAGAAGTAACTATTTCCATTCACACATCTAGCTAACTCTAAAATCAAAATGGCTAGAGAAAATAGTAGTCACATTATTATTGAAATTGGAATATATTATTATCGACAATGACAAAATTATTGAAAGTCATTAAATTAAAAAAAAAAAAATATCATTGCATTGCATTGTTGTTGCTTGCTTGTACTTCCATGATTCATGGCTTCCTTATTAAGTATTTTGTGATAAAGACTTATGAGTTAAATTAAGTTGCAAATGGAGGCCAGATTGTAAACTATGGAGCCTGCATTGTTGAATTGGTAATAATTATATACTCTACTATAAGTATAATAACACTGACATATTCTTGTTTGAGAATTCAAAAATATATATTCGTAAATCATGGATTACCAAAATTAAACTATATATGTAGTTGACTAATCAAAATATTATCACTACGGACTACCCATAAGCTATACATATATAAATTAATAAGGTAATGATAAATACTCATATTAGGATTAATAATTCTAATTGGATTCATTGAATTCTCAAAAGGTTGAAGATTGAAATATTCATTATACAATATAAAAAATTAATACTATAATGAAAGACGTGAAAATAATCAATAAACTGGTATTTAAACATCTGGGGTCTGGGTTGATAAATACAATCAAGAATCTTTAATTTGTGAAACACCAATTAATAAGTTTTCTCTTCATTAAACTAATCGATCAGTAAAGATAAAGAAATAAAATAAAAAAAAAGGTACAGAAAATGGCAGTAATTAACGACGAATAACATGGGTGGAGCAAATGTTCTTCGTACCAAACAAGATGATGGTGTAAGTGTAACCATATTTTCAATCTCTCTCCCAAAAGTTAAGGGAAAGAAAGAAAAATCCTAATTATCTGCTGGATATCAACAGTGAACGAACAAAGAAAAATTGATCTTCAAACATATAAAAAACAAAAATCATTCATGATACTTTACATGATGATGATGTAGTTGTAGTTGATGATGAACATGATTTAGCCTTTCTCTCAGCGATCTTTGTAAGGGATTGTAAGTTGCATCGTACAATAGTATCCACAAAAACACATGTTTCTTCTCTTGTATTACCAGGTGGTACATCTACCACATAAGATTCAACCACTACTGTCCCAATCCCCTTGTTTGTCCCAGTATGAGGAGGTGGTGCATCAGCGGAGTAATAAGTGGAGGGGTGTAAAGTGGTGATTGATCGGTAGTTGTGTAGGCGATGTTCGCCAGCTACAACACGAAATCCTATAGCATGAGATTCTTCATCAAGTACCTCTAAACGTTCTGTACTACAATTTGCTGGAAGACCTGACACCACGTGAACCTCTCTAAGACATCCTACTTGATTCCCATCTCCAGCAATCACACGACAACTTCTTAAAAAATGTTTGTAAGTCTGTGGTTCATCAAAGCGACGGACTACAGGCCATACTGTTTCAACAGGGGCTGCGATTCGTTGAACGACGACTGAGCAGCACTGATTAGGACCAACTTCATGATTGTGGTATTTAGCGACGGTGTCCATTTCTTTGTCTGGAGATGGGCAGCAGAGAGAAAGTTCCTTCGCTAATTCATGAGCTAACGAGGGTTTCATCTCGGCTGCAGTGGTTTTGAGAGGTAGCATAGTAATAGTAGTAGAATCTACTATGGTGTTATTGGTAACAAATGTACTGGTTGTGGTTGTTGTTGTGGTTGTGTAGGTTTGAAATTGAAGAGCAGAATGCATTTTTGGTAGCTGAAAATAAAACCTTGATATTGTATGTTGTTCTATTTCTAGCTAAGAGAAAATTAAGAAGAGAGGTGGGTGTGATTTGTGATTAAAGGGAAGAGAGAAAAGAATGAGGAAGAGGGAAGGTGATCTTATGATCTTATCTGGCGAGATTGAGATTACGCCGGACAAGCAAGTGGGAAGAGCAAGTTGCATCAATTTTAATACTTGGACGTGGTTTTAGGAAATTGCCCCTTTTCTTTTACTAGTACTACCCAACTACTCAAACTTGCGCTTTTTTTATTTTTTATTTTTTTCTAATAAATTTTAAAAAATCAACTATCTCAACTTGCAACTATAAATAATATTATACTTTAGTATTGTCCATTTGTTTATAAATTATTGGGGCTCTAGAATTGCGGAGTTATGACCCAATGGGACGGCATCGTACCATTTCCAACTTACTGTGCCTCGTTTTTATTTATATTTTTCAAAGTTTTATTTTTTATATTTTTCAAAATTTTATTTTTAGTTTGATGGGTTAATAGGGTTATACATATAGATCCCCGTAAAAAAAAGAAAAAGGTTATACATAATAGATGTCTTCCGCAAGTGCAGGTGATGGACTGATGGGGTGGTCCACCCAAGTGCACAAGTGATTTCTAACCTCGGACAGTCGGGCAAAATATTGTTTATACATGTTTTGATTTCAGTTTCATCAGGATGATTCATTGCCATTACCTTTTTTTATTTGATATTACTACTTTTTACTCGTGTATATCTATAAATAATCCAAGGAAAATTTGACTTTAACATTTTAAATTTATTATATAACCCTCATTATCTAAACGATCTTGATTATTAATTAATTGGAATAGTTAAGAGGTAAGCTCAAGTTTAGGATAACTTAGTTAAGCAGTAAGCTCAGCTTATAAGTTGTGACAGACTAATAGTTAATACTTGCATTCAAACTCAAGTTATATCTCAAGTTTTTTAAAGTTAATTTTTTTTGTAGTTCACGAACTTATCGAGTCTAAGTTAGCTATACTAGATTGATGAAAATTTCAGACATATCATGAATTAGTTCACAAGCTAGTACAGGTTCATCAATGCCCATAGTCTTAACCTTTGGGATTGTTTTCTTTCAGCAGTCTCGCATCATATATAAATAAATAAGAATTAAGAGGAGGTGATGACCCAAATATTAGAGGAACAAGAGGGGAAAAATAATTATCCTCAAAATGAGCGACACCTTTTACCCATTTACAAGGTTACAAGTTGATAATTTCAGAGATTAAGTTCTCCAATGATCAGATTGTAAGGAATCAAACATAACTAATATAAGTAGATATATAATTGAATATCTGTATAAAAATCTTCAATTTAAAGTTAAATGTCTATACATTGAATATAATTATTAAAAAAATTTAGTGATCTCATTATAAATGTTTGTTCAAACGTACAATATGGCAATACAAGACCAATAGACCACCTCCAAACTCATAACATATCCGTTATTTAATATTCGTAACGTTGGAACGTATACAATGACCAAAGAGGATAGAAGGATAAAAAAGAAGTGTCATGTGCCGGGAGAGAGAAAAATATAATATATTGTAAAAATTGTCGACATTGCAAATATGGAGAACTTTCTAAAATCAAAAAAAGTTGCAAGTATAAAAAAGTAGAGGAACTATGTAATTATCAAAACAAAAAGCCTAATACAATTTATTAGATTAGACAAACCTACGTTTTTCTAACAAGCCTATTCAATCTCACTCTAATCCAACACTAACTCTAAACATCTTGCACCAATCTCTTATTTTAAAAAATTAACTTGACAGTCTTACTGAATGAATTAACTTATGCACTAAATGGACTAAACGAGACACTAAATATATTAATTAAATGCGGTTACTAAATGGATTAAACTAATCACTAAATAGATTAAACTAGCTAGTCACTATATAAAAAAGGTGGTATGTTCTTTTCTTACTAGCATTTATTGCACACGATGCGTGCTTGGATTCTTTTCAAGACAGAATCTCGGTTTTCTTCGACATAAGTAAGAGTCAAAATATTGAGACATACGAAGTATAATTGTTTTTAGTTGCAAAATTTGATTAGTTTAATTTAGTCTCTGTCACTTAATTCTCTCACCATTCTTTTTTTTTTTTTTACTTTTTAAAGTTAAATTCTATGAACAAAATAGAAATTTTATTGAATTTATTTATGATTTCTAAAATTATAATTTTTTCTTGATTTTTGAATTATGTACATTGATTCATAGATTGTGAAGAAATTAGAAAGTTTGATTTCAAGTCAAATTTTTGTGAATATTTTTGTGAGTATGTATTGACGTTGTGTTATTTGAGTGATTTGTATAATGTAAATTATGCAATTTTATGATTTTAGTTGACTTGTGAGTGATTGTTATAATATTATTTCCAATATTTTTGTTTGAAGCCCCCCTTGATTTGTAAGTGAATTTAATTTGTAATTTAGAAAGAAAAGAGGAAGGGGGGTAAAAATAGTCTCTTTATTCGATGACACCATAGCTCTTCTCTTTTCTTATCTAATAGAGATTATTGGACTTGAGCCGAGTTTAATTTTAAATTAAAAGTAGACAATCTCTTACTGTCTTACAAGACTAAATAAAAGCTTAAAACCAACATGATTTTTTTTACAAGGAAAAACCAATACGATACAATTTTATTTCAAAGGGGTGTTTTTTAATTTGCCTTCCAAGAGGAATGGTAAGCTACTAAGCTCTAGCTAGTTGATACTATACAAAAAAGTTTTTTTTTTTTTTTTTTTTTTTTTTATGTATTCTTACGATATTGCCGTAATAAATCCTAAATTTTTTAGTGATCATGAAGAATGAGTAAACGTTTCAATCGATTAGATGTAAATAAATTTAAAAGAGGCAATAGGCATTATTAAGTATTAACAAGAGGAAAAAGTAGATTGAGTTAGCCAGCAGGGAAGTATTCAAACTGAATTTCTGATACGCATATATCTTCATCATGTCCAAAGACGTGCAACTTGGCTGATATTTACATGTGCGATGGAACTTGTCTCAGCTCCTTTATACTTTAGATTTAGTTAAGAACATGAAGTTAATTTTTGTGAAGCAACAAATGTATTAGTGCAACAACAAATAAATCCGTGATACATTATCAACTTGGTTGTAAAATTTATCCTGGGACATTGCTTTTATCAGCTCATTTAGTGTCAAATACATTGCTTATCCTCCACTTCACTAGTCACCACCACTTAAAATTGATTTATTTTGTGTGAAGCAATGTATTTACGCTTTATAGGAGTACATTAGAGAAAAAAAAATACTTTCACTACTACAAAGCGTAAAATAATACATTGCTTAAACCCCCTCTCCTCCACCATCACCAGTAACCACCACCTAAAATAGTAACATGTTATACTTTGTATACATTATTTATTATCAGAGTCTTTTTAGATTCAAATAGCTACTACATCTTCTCCCCTTTTTTCTTGTTGGAAGCGCATCACATATTCTATAGTATTATGGAGTAGTAATAGTTTCTAATTAATAAAAATAAAAAATATCCTCAAAGAGTAAACATCTTACTTTAATTCATTTTTATGTCATACAATGTTTTTTTCCCTCCTTTTTTAAGGTTATCAACTAACTCAACTCATAACAGTTCTCCATTTCCTACCCACCATATGCTCCCCATGACAATCAAACCCCTATTACTAGAAGGAGACGAAAGGATGAAGTTACCGTTTTTCTATCTCTTTATTTTATTCAAGAGGCTCATCACTTGTATCTTTTTTCATCTTCTCTTCCCAATTTAATTTATTTCTAGTGTCATTCAACCTATTTGTCTTCATCCCTTGCATGTAAGGGAATTTTATGCCCTAAATACTATTGTTTATACATATGGTTGAAAAAAAAAGTTATTGTTGAAACTTTATGCTCTATTCTCTAGCTAGCTAGTTAATAATTGCACTAACCCATGACATCAACTCAACTAGTGTAGTAGCTAATAACTAGAGAGGTATAAGGCACTCTTCTCTTCCTCTAACCCTTGAAATTAAAAGGAAAGAAATGCATAACTGGTTTTGTTCACTAGAAATTAAACCTTCCCTGATTATTTATGAAAAGCTTAGAAGTTGGAACATCTCTTTCACTGGCATTATGTTAAAGGAGCAACTTGTAGATTCATTTTTCTCACAATTGGAATCTCATTTCAAACCCTACCACCTCCAATCCACTTTAATGAATCCTTCGCACACCCACACGGCCACACCCACACCCACATATCAAAGCAATTCTTTCACCTCTTGCAGTTAACTTAATTATTTCTACTTGCAAACGTCCAAGATGATCTAAATATCTAATGTATGCATAGACTTATGCAAACGTCCACCTCCATGTTTGCACCCTTACTTATGGGTTGTCCTCGTATAGGGCTCACTCACTCAGAGGCCCAACAAGCCCCAAACCCCCTCCCCGGCCTCCCCCAACAATATTGAAATTTTACTTCCACCAAAATTTGAACCTTGGTTCCCATGTAGGAGATAGGAAGCCATGCCAATAGATCCAAATGTCCTTGATTCCTTATTTAGATAGTAGCTAACATTTAAAATGTAATTGAACTTAAAGTTTACTGACGACATTACTAAAGTGAAGCGTTGTTTCTAAACATCGTATGCACCCCACATTTTAGTTTCATCAACTTATCATAGTTTTGTATTCTTTAATCTTTTTTCATAAAGTTTTATGTTTTATAGTACATGGTTACATAGATGAAAATTTCAAAATGAACCGTAGGATGTGCAAGGGGAACTTTGTTAACAAAATCACATATCCTTTTGATGTTATTAGATGTTTCATCTTTCTACTTTAACCTTGTGATCCATAATTATTAGATTATGACCTTGTTATTCACTTCACTTTAAAGTATTTTTTTTAGTATAAGGATGAGGAGCTAGCTCATGTGGTAGAGCACTCCCCTCTGATCCTTGAGGTCAGGGGTCCGATCCTTACCCCCAGCATTATGTTGGACTATTTCCTTAGCATGCTGTGCATGCTTTACCAGCCAATATGCTGGTAGTTCCTAAAAGGCTAGTAGTCTTGGTAGGGGTTAGCCCTTGGGCTGACTTAATTTCCCAACCAAAAAAAAAAGAAGTAATTTTTTAGTATTAAATAATCAATATGATTAGTGAAAATTAGTTTTGATCATGAGTTTCACTTTTACTTGTTATAAATAGTGTCCAAAATAATACTTATTAGTTATTACAATACTAATTATATAATGAGTAGCTGTTAAACATTATCTTATTCTTTAAGTTTCGGAACATCTTTCCAACAAAATTATGAATTACAAAAAGAGAACTCTAGATAAAGTTCGAAAATTCCCTCAAAACTGATCAATGCTAAGGGAAGATAGGACCCTCAAAATTCCCCGTAAACCCGTGGCAACTTGTGTTTCACTTTAGTTGATAAATCACAACTTTGATTTGTTTTAGTTCAGCTATAGTACATGGGTAAGTTTTCCTTTTGACAAATTGCAGAAGAATATTATTATGTTCATAGCTAGTAGGCTACTAGTACAGTATTTTCTCTTTGTTTTGGTCATATACTTATGTACTAGTTGATGATGGAAAATCAAGAGAACCTTCTTCGTCTTGAGTTGTTAAAATGTCAAGAAAATACTTATATATTAACAAAAAGTGCGATCAAATTGCATAGAAAGAAGAGAGATTATATATGTTCAATGCATGTGTAACAAGCAAGAGGCATATATATACAGTAATACAGATTTTCGCAGATTGTATATGCAACTTGTGAGTTGTGCATGATATTATAACTTGTACCTACTACCACCTTCAGAAGATTCAAGGAATATTTATGTGCCCTTATTGCATATTGCATTAAGGTAATGCTATTTGCTAATTGTCCTAAATTAGCTGACTTTTCTTAATGCTTATGGAGATATTTAACATATTCAACTCAATGATGTTTATCTTCTCATCCAAATCATATTCTTTTTATCTGAACTTATTTTATGGATGAAATAAACTTGTTAGGTCTTCAAGATAAACTTTTAGTATAATTTGCTAATTAATTAACACTTTGAGTTTTGCAATATTGATATAATTAGTAGGTAGTTGTCCAATTAGAATGTATAAATAAATGTTAGCAACTAGTATGTAACATGTTGGATTTATTTCAATGAATTTTTTCAATATCTCAACTTTATATAACTTGACAAAATTCACTGTAAACTCAATAGTAAAGCATGTGTGACTTTTCTAAAAGACAATTTTACTTCTATTGACGAAAAATTGTGAACTCCCAAATTTACCAACTCATTAATTGAAAATTCAATAAAATTATAATTTTAAGCTTTAATATTTTACTCATTTAAAATTGATGTTAACAATATATATATAATTATGCAAATTAATTAATATGCAACTTTGTGAGAAATTTCTCATGGCAATGCCCATGATAATGGAACTTTATCATCAAACATGTGTTTTTTTTAAAAAAAATTTCTATCAAGATTCGATATCGCCTCTTCAACGGTGATAAAATTTATGAAAAATAGAGAGGTATTTGAGGATGGACAACTAAAATCGTAGACATCATCGGGGATCAGTTCACAATATCCACATATTATTTACCTGATTCACTATCATCCACCTTGTATTATTGCCTATTAAGGTGATATTTTATTTTAGGGAGATTATTATACTATTATCAATAAGCAAAGCTTTCAAAGTGTTCCCGAAAACACATAGAATTAGATACTCCCACTCACATATTTTACACGGTTTACACTTGTTCATTTGACAAATGTTAAAAAGAAAAGTGTTTAGAAACACATAATTCTATTTACTTTCCAGAGCACCTATAAATTTGTAATTTTTAAAATAATGATGATAATTATTTGTCAATCCCTCGTCCAACCATTTATACTCTTAAATTTTAAAGCACTACACAATCACTAGTATTATGAAATTGAATGGGCTACCGGTTATCTTTTCCCATCTCATTAGAAACTCTTGTTGGCTTTGCTTTACCCTATAAGGCTACAACGGCCGAAAGTCATGCTCAGTTCAAACTTTCAGTCCATTATGCGACTCTCTGTAAACTATAACAATAAAGCCCATTTTTTCCCTCTCAAATAGTACATAAATTGTAACTCAAAATATTTACTTCATCTGTTTCAATTTTAGTTGTGACACATTCTATTTTAAGAAATTGCAATTAGTTGTGACACTTTTATTTTGGATAATAACATCTCTCTATCTCTTTCCTATCACATGATACCATTTTCTTTTCTTTCTCTCTCTCCTCTCTCTTAAAATTGCATAAAAGTCCGTAATTTTAAAAGTGTCATAACTAAATTGAAACAGAGGAAGTAAAACTTGAACAATAAATAAGAGCATATAAGTTCGCATAAGAGCTACCAAGAGCCAATAAATTCACATAGTTTATCAGGTGAAAAGAACACAACCTAAATACTTAGCTTACTTCTCCAGTCTCCTTAATTCATACACAACGAGCTTAGAAAGCCTCTTATTTAAGAATGGAGAGAGTACATCAGTACTACATGTTAAGCATCAGTTTCATCATACTATGAAGTATGAACTGCATACTATATTATCAGACAACATTATCACCATCCACAGACTGCAGAAACTAAACTAGTTAGTCATAACATAAAAATCATCTTTTACATTCCTGCTGATCACCCTTCAGATTTTCTTCAACAACTCTGCTCAATCAAAGAAAGCAAATTCATCAATAATAACTAAGAAAATTCAATGATGAGCAATATTTTCCAATTTTCCAAAAAAGGATTCTTACATTTTACAATTTCTGGAGGATATTGGTGGTTTTTATTATTCATGGATCACCTTCAAAGGGTTCTCATAAGAAGCCTTTTCATTCTTCATGATCATATGGAAAGACTTAGCATGATCTTCCTCAACAATCTCTCTCAACAAAGCATCTTCGATCTTCTCGGCTTGCCATTTTGAAGGATCATCCACATGTTCTTCACTGAATATCATACAAGAAACCCATTCTTTCCATGTTGTTCTACCATGCTTATCTTCCTCCAATGTGCCGTTAACCAAGAGTTGATAAACATACACTATCTTTTCTTGACCGGGCCTGAAAGCCCGAGCAATGGCCTGTTTTTGCTTTGAGGGGTTCCATTCAGAGTCTAACAAGACCACCCTCGAGGCAGCTGTCAAAGTAATACCTTCAGCACAAGCATTGATAGAAGCAAGTAAAACCTTTGACGGCCCACCACGTTCCTCAAATTTATCCATTACCCGACCTCTTTCAAAGAGCTCGAGATCCCCTTGAAGGACGAGAACTTCATGACCTTTCCTCCACCCATATATCCTCTCGAAAAGCTCGAGGAAGAGGTTTATTGGCGCTATGTTGTGGCAAAAGATCAAAACCTTCTCTCTTCTTATTATAGACCGTTGAACAAGTCCTAGGACGAATTTCACCTTTGAACCTTTTGTGGGGTCCAGCCTAAACTCGTCAAGGCTCTGGAGCTCCTCCAAGCTAAGGAACTTGTTTGCACAAACTGCAGATTTTATCAACCATGGATGGATGGATCCAAGGGTAATCATGAGCTCGAGCTCTAAAGGAAAACCTCGAGCCACATTCATGTGTTTGTGAAGTCTCACAAGAATTTCGTGCTGCAAAGGAGTTGGCTTCATCATTAAAGTATAACTTTGAAGGCCGGGCAGGTTCTCTGAGCTCCCACCTTCATATACATCGATAAATTTATTCGTCATGTTCTTCAACATGTTTAGCCCATCGTCTCTCTCTTCTGTCTCGTTTGAGTTTATCTTCTTTGCAATGATATCCATGAACACCTTCCTTGCTCGGTTTTCTATGGAAGTTCGCGTTTTATTCTGCCCCTTTATTTTCTTCTTGTACTTCGGGTCCAGCACCCGAAGTACCTCATTCACAAATCTTGGCCTTGCCAAGCAAAGTGTGTTGAAATACTCACCAAAGTTGTTCTGAAACAAAGTTCCTGAGAGCAAAATTCTGAATTCCGTGTCAACTCTCATCAATGCTTTCCTTAATCTTGACTTTGTACTTCTTGGGTTGTGCCCTTCATCAAGTATCAAAATCCCTGGGCTTTCCCTCAGAATTTGACCCATGTACCTACGATGCGCATACTTTGAGTCTTCTCGCATCAGTGATAAAAAGGAGGTGTAACCCATAAGAAGAACACTAGGGTGAGCATGCCATTTCTGAATTTTCTCCAAGCAATCAAGAACATGCATGATATCTCCATTTGGAACAACAGTTGACGAGCAAGTTCCAACTTTCTGCATGTAGATTCTATCCCTATAGGTTCTTCGCCCATGTATTTGATACACTGGAACCGGAAATTCCCACTTTATGATTTCCTTATACCATGTATAAAGTGTTGTTTTCGGTGCAAGGACTAAAGGCCTCTTTCCCGGGAATAGCTTCAAGTAACTTACGAGGAATGCAATGATAAGAAAAGTTTTCCCAGCACCAGGAGTATGAGAAATTACACAACCACCCACTTTCTTGCTTGATGGTTCCATTTCTGAAGGTATCAAAGACCCTGCAAGATTTCTCCAGAGAAACTCGAATGCTTTCTTTTGATGATCATGTAACTTTTTCTTTATATTTGGAATTAGACCCCAGACATTGTCATTTGATTCAGACACAAGAGTGTCATAGGAAGCGGGGTTATAGACAAGATCAGCGCATGCCTCATCCAGCAGCTTATGCTCTGTATCATCCTTTTCTATCTTATCACTTCTGTCATGTTTTGCTGTATATCCTGATTGCCGCATCTGAGCACCAGAGACAGCAAAATAAAAGATAAGCAGGCCTTTAAGATGTTATACACAAGTTGAAAATATTATCTAAGAAAGTTATCCTCAAATAATTACTTACAAATGGGGGGGAGACATCTCTAATTTCAGTGATTACATATCCACATAATCGACATAGAATACCGATCTCATCATCTATGGTGTACACGTGCTGACAAGATCCATCATTTTTGAAGAACTTCTCCACTGGTTCATCAGAATCTGCAGCCTTTGTATCCTGCACCATTGAATTGCAAAAGCTTAGATATTAAGTACTCCGTGATTTCAATTTTGAGTGTACTTTTAAGATATTGGTACCTCCTCATAATATGCTGAAGCTAAACAAAGTTCCAATTCTCTAAACAACATTTCAGTCTCCGACTCTTCTTCCTCCTCCTCGGGAGCTGGAGCTGCATCAGCAGCAGCCTTCTTTTCATACATAGCCGATGCTCCTTGAAGGTTCTTCCATGCATCAGTAGAGATTGGCAATTTATTCTCTATTGTCAACTGTATGTTCTTCATGTAAGTTGATATAAGGTCCTTGTAAACAGATATATCTAATGTTTTCTTCTTTCTTGATGGATCATCAGAGTACTTATCACTCCTAGAAGAAGAAGATATAGGGCGATGCTTATTCTTTTGACATTGTTTATATGTCGAGTTCTTTCTACCATATACTGGTCCGTTATCATAATAATCATCCAACTCTGAGATTTTTTTCATGCGTGCTGTTGTTGATGTTGTTGTTGTCGTCCTGCGCTCTCTAAATCTTCTCTTGTAGAACTTCAAGGGGACATTATCATCATCTATATCGAGAGGATTTTGACGGATCTCGTTAAGGAGATGACTTTGTTCCCGAGGCATCTGATTGCTTTCATCTAGCAAAGGAACAATAGCAAGGTGGTCATACTTATCTTGTTTCTCTTTTTCAACATTTTTTCCCTTACTCTCTTTCTCTCTTTTGACATATTTCCTCTTCCTCTGTTGGGCATCTCCATCCTTACTCATTTCCTCACTTCGAAAATTCATAATGAGATTCTCTTCTTTTGCCTCGACTCCAATCTTTGAAATAAGACGAGTACTTTCCTCAGAATATTCCTCAATAGTCTGTGGAACATTCTGTTGAGGATCTTCTAGAACAGAAACATTTGCATCGTCTTCATTTACAAGCACAATGGCTAAATCATCCGGATTCCAAAACTTGTACCCTATTCTGAGTGCCGTAGTATCAGTTGCCTCGAGGCCGATCTCACCCAAGTATCGCTCAGGCTGTACATTCCTACGTTTTGATCGCCTTAATTCTGTAAGCTCGTATCTTTCAAGTGGGTCCTCTTCCTCCGTCACCTCTTGCACAGGTGGCGCCTCATCTTTGGCCACCGGAACAAATGGAAAAACAGTTGAGATTGTAGTTTCACCATCTATCCTGAAATTTACACCACTTAGCTGGACAGAACTTGAGTAAGGGCTGAAGTTTGTGTCCAATATTTGATAGACTAGCTTCTTTTCTATTGATCTTACATCAAACACAGTCTGCTTCTGAACTGACGCAACGAGCAGCCAAGTAACATCAGAAGCAAACTTTGATAGAAATAATTTAGTCCTTGACAATGATGTGCAATCTTCTGCAAGGTGCCACCTATAGTGTGTATTTTCAGAAGGCTTTTGCTCTAGAACTTGAAAGATAGATATTTCACTAATCCCAATAGTTTCGACTTCCTTGCTTAGTTTTCTTCTGTCTGTTCCAGTATCGTCGTTGATGTAGTAGAATTTGATGTAAAACTTGCAGTTGCATTCAGATTCATGTGGTGTCCTCTCGATGGAAGTTATTCTAGCATCAAACCATCCCTACATTGGAAGAGAGTAGTAGGTCAACTATGTTATCAGTTCAAGGCTCTTAAACTTACTAAAAATTAAAATTCAGAAAGGCCAAAAAGTTCAGGTTAGTTTCAAAATTCCCAAGATAAGGGTATTTCAGGTGAAGCGAAAAGAGCCTTATTTTTGGAATTCTAAAACTCCAGTTCACAGGTACTACAAACAAAAGTACAGGGAATAATGTAAGTAGAGGTTTCAGTACCCAAGTTAACAACAAGTTAGCAAACTTCATAACACTTGGAATTACCTGACATTTTGTCATTTACAAAACAATAAGGGACCTAGAACACATTGAACCCTACTTGGAGAACAAGTTGATTCAGCATTGATTGAATGAGAAAATTGAAGCGTTAAAATAGTAAGAGAACTAGCATACACATCGAACCCTACTTGAAAAACAAGTTAATTCAGCATTGACCTGAGGAGTTAGGAGGACTCCGCAAATGCTTGAAAACAACCGGAATAACATGTTGGCAAATAACATTTATGATCCATTTGGTAGCCGGTAATAAATGATAGTAATGAAAATGAATTCAGGTAATTTTATTTTATTCTTAAAAGTCTCATGTCAAATGTTCATATTAGTGCTTGTCGACCCCCGATATCTATTTTTCTTCATAAACTTCCCGTACCACTCTAGAGTTGGTATAGAGAGGTACTGAAAACCTATTGAAGAAAGACACAAGTTTGGAAATGGATTTGTATCAACATGGATATTGACATGAGAGTTTCCTTCCAAAGTTATGCATAAATTTCATTACCTTTACCAATCAAATAATCCATTAATAACCTCAATCTGATCATGCCATCTTAGCATCTTTAACTGACAATGTATAAAATACAACACCTACCGCAAAAGATGTTGCAACATGAAAACTATAAGAATTCACACCTAAAAAATGGACATTAATGAATTCGTTCAATAATGAGCCACTTTTTGCTTACTGAGGGGGAGTCTTCAGATGATTCGTCTGAATTATCAGATGCGGAAAACACAGAAACATCAGCACCGGGTCTTAGTACACAGGTGCAGTCCGTCATAGTTGCTCGTCTTGGCCGCAACCTTAGGGTAGAGAGGAAACTCTTTTCCTCGAATAAATATCCGAGGTCCAAGAAGCTAAAGGTTATTGTCCCACAGCTGATTCTTAAGCGATCCACAGTTTTCCACAAACCTTGATAGAAGACCTCAAAGGCTGCAACACAGTAGAAATAAATAACAAAATCAGAATGTTCGATTTTATCATTTCAATCTATTTTCTGTCTCCCATTGAATATTTGGTATAAAAGCATATAGCACCACAGAAGATGTATAAGCAATTATACTTACCATGGTCATCGAAAGGATGTAAGGACCGATGAAGACTTCGTCTCCTCATTGTATTCCCTTTATGTGCTTAAATTGAAAGTATTGTCAGAAATTTATTGGGCCTCTGGATTATGAAATATCATAGATTAGCCTGTCAGAAAATAAACCCTGTCGAAGCGCACAATTGTTCATAACAATTTGCTACAATATGCTGAATAGAGTTTAACTTATACTACCGGTATTAAAAAAAAGTTGAATACAATATGTTGCATAATCATTCTTCAACTATTGTTCAACAACAAAAGATAAAATAGGCAAAAGAAAAACAATGAAGCAACTTAATGGTAGCGAGTTCGATTCCTAAGCAATTTATCTTTTTACCTCTCAAAACGATGTAAGTTTAAGCATTATTAATTATCCAAGAGGTTTATATTCATTCCTTTTTAATCTCCCTTATTACCAAACCACTGAAATCAGGAAAGTATCATATATTCATCAGTCTTCCCTTGTTTGCTAGCCTTTGCCAACTTATTGCAATATCAATTGTGTGGACATTTCCACTTACAGAAGTCCCACACTAATTTAACACTCCTCTGCCTAGTTGCTACATCTGCTTTTTCACGTTTACCAAGACATGTAAACTTACCATAGACATTGATATTAGACTTCCCCTGCAAAATTACGCTAAAAGTCACGGCCATTACTTCCAATTACTACCACTAACCAAACAGGCCGTAAAAGCTGACTATAGACATTAAAGTTACCGCCATCTATTACCACCTGCCATACTGGTTTTTTAAGTTATGGTTGCACACGTCCGAGATCAAAAAGTTCCACTAAAGCATAGAATGAATGGCTAACTAATAGTATGAAGTCAAATTCATCTCTAAAAACATGCTAGTGATTAAAATGGTGTGCAAAGAAGACGTCACAAACAATTTGTGATCAAAGAGACCAAATTTTTCTTTAGCAACAATGTTTAAAATCGAATCTTGTCTACATCATTACAGTTAACGCTCGCTCTTTACGAACCCATGATGATACCCCACCTAGACCTAGTTATGGACTTATGGTCATATAGTACCCCTAACATCTTGAGACTTTGACAATAAATACAAGGTGGACCTCAACATTCATACATCTAATGATGGCATCAAATGATACCCCACCCCTCAACCAAAAAAAAATTAATTAATTAATATGAAACAGAAATGAAAGGTTTAACAGTCTTACACGAGAACCACAGGGAGATGTCAGCAGCAACAGAGGACCTGGTAAACTCCTTCACTTCACCTACCAAAATCATCAACAATACAAAATATTGAATTTAAGAAATAGGGTTTTAAAAGAAACTCAATCCCACCTTAGAAAATAATTAATATAAAATCTGCTCACCCAAAAAAAAAAACAGCTCTAGAGAATCGATTAAAGAGAAAAAAAGATGCTCTGTTTTTGTGGCAATTAAAAGTAAAGCAGAGAAAGATTATTACTTGAAAAGGCTAGGAAATACTAAGGCATTAAAAGGTATAAAATTACACAAAAATGGAAATGAATCCATAATCAGAAATTAGCAACTATATAAAAAAAAAAAAAGAAAAAAAAGAAATACACAATCAAAACTCAAAGAATCCAAAGAAATATTTTTAAAAACGATTATATATACATAAAAATTAAAACAGAGCACCCCTGTATTTAACAGTATGAAAATCACCTTAATGATTTTATACAAACTGAACCCACTAATGATCATAATCAAATTGAGCTAAAAAGGAATAGAATTAATGCATGAAATCGAATCAAATAATTAAAACATAACCAACAAAAAATGAAGTACCTGGGTATGATGAAATTAGTACCAAAAAATCTCAGCATAAATGTAAAATGGAAGTTTATTTTAATTTTGTTGGTGAGAATACTGAACTAATAGTAGTATGATAGAAGAGAGAGAAAAAAAGCGGAGAAATCAAAGGTAAAAAGTGGCACAGAATTTGGGATTGGGATTCTCTTTTATGTAAATGAGTTGTCTTTTAGTAAGGAGTTTTATGCATCAAAACACGGGAAAAAGTTGGGAGTGGCGAAGTGAAGTGAAGCAAAAATGCACAATTGCAAATTGCAAAGAAGAAGAGAGATGTTTTTGTTTTTGTTATTGTTAATGGGGAGAAAAGAAAGTCGTTGGGAATCCCGCGGTAAAAGGACTACCCTGTCCCTTCTTGTTATTGCTCCCTCCTTTTTCTCTTCACCTTTCTTGAAGTTTGAGAATAATTTTTTTTTTTTTTTTTGGTTTTGGATGGAGGAGATAAGATAATGTTACTAAATTATGGTATTGTAAGTTCTTATTGATTGTATGGATTATGGAGTATTTTTTACTCCAAAGTTCTTTTGAAATGGTGGGATTTGGTAAGTTTTGAATTTTGATTAGCAAAAAATAGGGTGGTTAGGGGGAGTTGAGAGGGTAGTGAACTAGTGATTGGAATGTGGTGTACTTGTGTTGAAATGTTATCTTGTGCAAGAGAAGATTGTAGGAATAACCCTTTTTTTTATTTCGTTTAATGTAGTTGGTTGTTAACTGAATGTATTGTACTGTTATAGTAGTGTTTGGTGAAAGTATTGATGAAATGCTTGTAATTTGAGAAAGGGTTTATACTTTTATGTCTCTGATTTACCTACCTCTATTTAATAAACTTCTTTATTATGCCCTCTATATTTGTAGTATTTGGAGATGAATGATTGTAGAATAATAAGGAATTGATAAAAAATAATATATAAAAAGCCACTTTAAATCGCAATACAAGGAGAAGGGTGAGGTGTAAGAATTGAATGGTAGGTATTAATATGATGGTGAAATGTTACTGTGCAATGAAATAACATTAAATTATATATATTTGGTTGAGGTAATGTCATAATCAATCGTTATTTGTTAGTTACAAGTATTATTGGAATAATATGTTGGATAAAATCATTGTAGCATATGATTAAGAATTTTCTACTTGCACGTGTTCATGGTACTTTTTTTTTTTTTTTAGTCCCACTAGAAATTCTTTTGTAAGAAGAAGGACCATAGTGGACCAACACCCCTCGCTGATTCGCTAGCACAGCGCAGTAGGTGGTGAGGTTCAAATTTCTGGCTTCAAAGTCACAAGACTAGTTTTCCACCACCTCCACCATGGTACTTACCTCTATTTAATATTGGTGAAGTATAAATTGGTGAAGTTTTGTTGTACAGGATGGAGAAAGAATATTAGAGTATGAGTATTTGGACATACAAGGTGTACAATAACATCTTTTATCCACCAATTTGTTACAAACTCATTGCTTTTCATATCAGATAAAACAGTGACATTAGTAACCTATAATTAGAGTAAGCAAGTGTTTAAGTTAGTACAATGATTTGAGTGCGTGACATGAAATTTTATGTTTTTTCTTTTACTAATATACCTCCACACCGAATAAATATAATTTAATCACAATATATGTTATCACTCACTAAATGCAATAATATAGAGTGTCCATCAACCTAGTGACTACTTAAATTTGATAGTTAATATTCCATGTACATTGCGAAAGAGCATGGAAGAAATATTTTTCAAGATTTGATGAAAGGGGATGTTATGTCTCTACCTATAATTTTATACTCCCTTGCTGCTTGTTCAACCTTTTTTTCGGATGGTTAGACTTAGAGCATATTACCTTATTTGGACAAAGATAAACTTTTCTTATTTTTACAGAAGTTCTCTAAACTTTTTTCTTTAATCATTTATGAACTTTCTGAACTTCTCTTATTTTTCTAAGCTCTTCTTATTTTATGTTTGAATTTTTCTTCTTATTTTTCAAAACTTGTATGAATTTTTCTTATTTTGTTAAAAATAAGCAAAAATAAAATGAAAAGAGTAGACCTTAAATATGAAGAATATGTATATATTCAATTGTGAAATAGAAGAGTAGTAAGCCTCATTTTAATTATCATTACATAAATAATGCAATAAACTCCTTTTTTTCATTATCTCATCTCAAAAAGAGCTATTCATGCTCGGACCTAATCCACACTAATATTATTGTGGATCAAAGTCACTATTTGATCCTTTTCTTCATATAGTAATCTTTTAAAATCTTAAGTGATACCGGTTCACTATTATCTAATATAATAATTTTTTCTCACATAGTCATCGTCTACAATTTATACCTACTCCTCCTTTGTGTTAATTTGTTTTTGAAGTAGTAATTTTTTTGTAAATAACATGTAGTAGCATTATATTTATACTAATTTAGTGTGCACTAGTTCCATATAAGTTTTTTACTCTCATCAATTATTTATCCACATTTAGTTATTTTTGGAAAAATTAAAATCTTCATCGGTCCAAATGGGTTGATTGCCTAAAAAGTAAAAAGTGGGTTCATCTTGTTAGTATATTTGGACAGCAGAAAGCGACGGTTCAGATTAATGGGACCTGCAGATAATATCTAAAGGGAAAAAGCTATACAATAATCCCAACAAATTTATAATTCTGACTAAAATTGATAATGTCTCGACTATAAAAGTGTGAATTGTGTCCTTCAAAAAACCAAAAAAAAGTGTGAATTGTGAATGAACGAAGACCTGAAAGTGACTTGACTGCACCATTATTCGTAAATTATTATGCTCCTATAAACTATAATAAGCTATGGAAATTGAAAAGTATAGACTTTTGTTTTCCTATTTTCTCAGCAGAAAGTTGGATATTCTTTTAATCTTTTTCCTTATGGTCTACAATCTACATAGCACATAGGTGTTGGATTAAAGTCTAAAGATATTACAAATGAGGCCCATCTTTTTGGTTTTGCGCATCGAATCACTTTATCATTTTCAGAAAATGTTGAAATTCACATTCACTAGCATATGCATATCGAATTGAAACATGAAAAGTACTTCATCTAATTGCTTCAACTATTTTATGTGGTAGATAGGTAATAGGATGCATTTAACTTGGAGTTTTCAATTACTAGCTCTTTGTTAGAGATAGATATATCATTTTCACTATTGTATATATCACATAATTATGGAACTTCGTATTTGAGATTTAAGTTCCCATCCAACTTTCCTGGGTAATTAATATTATTTTACTTGATTTCTTTGACCAAGTGATGTTGTTGGGTATCTACATTCAATGTTTGACATTTATATTCATGGTTTAATTGAAGCATTATTAATATAGTAAAGCTAAATTTTAGGCTCATATGTAAATGTAATCAAACGAAGTAGATAGGTCATGTATTGCAAAGTTTTACTGATTTCAACCACTCCAAACTCCGGAATGAGCCACTAGATTCAAAAGTTATGTGATATGCAATATACATGCCGTCACAATCATCAAATGAGTAACTATAATTACAAGTCATAGATATTTGGAATGTTATCCAAGAGCTTCGATTAGTCTGTAGATCCTCTGAGCAATTACGAGTTTCATGCAATTTTATTCAGTTATGAACTTTAGTTTTTTTTTTTAGGGAACGTCATAAAATTAGTTTCTAGGTTGTAGAGATAGGATATTAAGACCATTTAAGCGGTTCGCAAAAATTCTAAAAACCATGGGGAGAAGCAGAAAGCTATCTAACTGTTCAAAAATAAACTCGTAAGTTCGATTGGTAAAAGATGAAAGCAACTACAATGGAAAGCTACAACCTTTGTAACTTTGTTTTCCACATCAAAATTCAAAGCTAAAACTTCTTCCAATGGAGAGTCATAACCACTAATTATATCTACAGGTCCCACATGTCATCACGATTTCAACAATTTTTAACACACAACTAGTTATTAGGCCCGGGCAATGCCCCCGGTAAGAAAAATTTTCATTTATTAATATTGTACTTAGATATGATAACACTAAATACAACTTGGTCTAGTGATTAAAACTTTAGTACATGAACTTGAGGTCATGGGATCAAAACTCTATACTATGCAATTTCTAAATTTTTTTATTGTACATGGATTACATGAACTAAAACTCCCTAGGGAGAGCGCCACGTGGCACCGTTCCTCGTTCACGCACGCCTTTTAATATATTAGTATAGATTTATACTTGTGGTAAGTAATAAGGTACGGGGGGGGGGGGTTCAAAATGACATAAACCAAAGCAATAAGCTTTGTAGAGTAACAAGTTTTGGCCAAGCTACAACTCTTATTCTTCACGAGCAATAGAACTACAAGCTCCAAGAATTTCATAGTTGCAGGTTGGTCTTTTGCCAAACCGTTGCAGTGGACATAATATCTCGTCTTTCCTACAAGTAAATTTTGGGCCAACCTGAACCTTTTGTCCCCTCTCCAAACCTTGAATAGAAAACAAAAATGAGAAAAATTGGTCGAACATACATTTCAGTGATAAAGAATTTACTGTTGCTTCATGGTTCTGCTTTATCCCTAAAACACCAACTAAAATCTCCTCCTGCTAGCTAACAAAAGTCTACGAGTCTCCAATTATTCTACCAGAAATATGACAGTTTCTTTCAAATGCCCCTCTAGATATACATCAACAAAATGATGTTACAATAGAAACCCCTCCTTCTATAACCCAAGATTTTATAAAATGCATGTTAGCTCTAAGAGAAGTCCATCTTGTTTTTGTTTTATCAAGACGTCTACCCTTAAAGAAATGAATGTTTACACCCATAGCCCCCATGTTTAAATAGCTAATCTTGTTCTTGATATCTTTGTTATGTGGTATTTGTTTACTCTCAAGGATGTTATTCAAGTTTTAGTCAATGCAAATATTCTCAATGTCACTAGAAAAAAAGCTTATGTCAACAACAACAATAATTAGCTTCAAGATTGTGATATACTAACCTCCGTTTTTTTATAAGTGACATATTTCTCCTTTTTATGTGAGAGCTTTTTGAAAAAAGTGTATAACTTATTAAAAAACGGAGAAAGTAATATGTATTTAGTTGAGAGATGAGCGACAACCCATTCAAACACTGAAGGCATGGATTAGAACCACGAAAGCCAGATTATTTGCGTCTGGCCTGGAAAATTGTTTGGGCATATGTATCAGTTCTCAACAAATGAACACGATAATAAAAGTTGCACTCAGAGGCCAATGCGTTCAATTTTTTTGGGTCGAACCTATTGAACGGAAACCTCGCATATGTCAACTTGCTACTGGAAAGCGGGTTGGCTGTTGCAGTACAAGTAGTTAAGTACCCAATTGATATGAGGACTTTTTAAGACACTGTCAACAAGTGAGGTACAATTACAAAGAGCATCACTGTGGCGATATGTAAGACACATACAGATTTGGGTCTATGCATAGAGGTCAGATTTGTGATCGACATAATAACACAACCAACAACCATTCGTTAACACAAGGGCCAAGGCAGATGGAAAGGCGTTAGCAAAACTCCTGCATTGCTCAGGAGGTCAGCCTTCTGTCCGAAGAATATCGGCTTCGAACTTGGTCCAAAAGACCATCAAAAAACACATAAAATGACACTACCATAAGCAGAAAGTTGGAAAAAGCTCTAAGAAAATGACGCAAGTCTCATTGTTAAAGTCAGTAAAGCTTCGTTGTTAAACTCTATACAAAAAAGAATAGGCAACAAGGTTCCAAAAGATCAAAAGAACAAAGCTTAATTCTCTCGTGTATCAAAAACTTACAGAGAACAATAAGCTTCAGTTAACATCATCATCAAGTTAATAACAACGAGTTCGTACTTCGCCCAATAGCGAACCAACTAGAACAGAACTCCAGCGACCATAGACACCACAATACCTTCCTGAGTAGAACCAATTCAAACTTCAAAAGTCTACAATTACCGCTGCTTCTTCACCCTTACTTCCACTATAGCTACTCCATATTTACAGTTTGCAGGTTAACTCGTTACATTCCCAATTCTGCAAGATCCAGAAAGCCATGATCACCAACAGCCAAAACAGAATCTTCTTGTCTACCAGGCTTCAGGAAATCGAATCCATAATCAGCCCCATTGTAACCTTGATCACTGCAATGCAAACTTTCCAACAACTTGGCATCATCTTGATCTTCGAATTGATATAAGAAGTTTGGATTTTGATTCTGATATGACCACTTCTCAGGACTCTCTAACTGTATATTGTTGTTCTCAACTTGGGATCTAAACGCATCATAGCCTTGATTTGTTGTATAATCTGCAGGGGAAACAGGGCCAGCATCTATAGCTCCAAGTAGTTCATCAACATCAAACATTTCATCCATTGTTAAGTTGTGTAAATAATCATTGATGTCAATGCCATCTTCACCATTATCAATTTCTTTCTTCACAGAAATATCTGGGGTCCCACTCTTAAACCCCATTGAAGCATTTTTGCAATTCAACTGTGAGTCTCCTTCACCATCTTCTTGCTTCACAGCAGGACCACCCACTTTAGCAACCCAATAATGATCTCCCACACAAACACCAGAGTGAGTATCAGATGATGTTGTAGATGCTGTTGTATAAGAGGCAGTGGTGGTGGTTGCAGTAGTAGTGGTTGTAGCGGAGTTATCTACAGAATCATCCTTCGAGAATGAAGGGTGATCCGAAGGGTGATCCGGTAAGTTCAATCGAGCACTTGGACCATACATAGTGCGAGCAGCCTCATCATAAGCCAAAGCAGCTTCAAGGGCAGTGGGGAAAGTACCAAGCCAAAGCCTTTTACCTCTGTTCGGCTCTCGAATCTCAGCAACCCATTTTCCCCAAGTCCTCTGTCTAACTCCCCTATATTTACATAAGGAATTTTCAGGACCACCTTTGCCTTTCATACATCCTTTCTTCGACCCCTTAGCAGGAGCCTTCCTAACAGGCTTACCTTCCTTGTCGTCATCACAGAGTTTAGTATTGATTTCCTTCCACTTAGCAAGAGTTTCAGCCACCGATTCATCACGCCTTCTTCGAGTCTTCCTCTTCCTGGTGTAATCAAAGGGTATAGAAGAAGAAGAAGGTTGGTTAGAAGAAGCTTTGTCGTAATCGAAAGTGCCCATCCTGGCAAAATTAAAGAGCAACCCAGTTATATTATAAGTAAAATCTATCACAACAACCACCACCTCTGGAAGGAAATTTTCGAACAAGGGTGATGTAAAACACAATCAAAATCTGTCTCCACCGCACCCAACACAACTAGTACGATCACAATCTGCAACAAACAAGATGGCAAGCTAAGTTCTATAACCTCCAGCAATTAAAAGAACAGCAAAAGTATGTATCAATAAAAAAAAGTATGTATAAATCAAGTTTTTTCCCGTAAATCTCTCCTATCCAGAAAACCTAAGCACTTTCAGTACCCTGTACCCGTAATCCAAGATGAAAGCAATAAATTATATGTTCCAATTAGAAATGAAACCCTAAACCATAGCACTTCTTCAAATGAAAAACCCTAATTTTGAACAGAAAGTCATTTTCGCAATTTCGGAAACCAAATAATCAATTTCTCCAGCTCCAATCAAGCAAAAAGGCAAGATTGATTTAATCAAATCTAAGTTTCATATCTCAATCAACTTAAACCCTAATTTGAGAAACAGAATAAAGATAATCCAATAAAAACGAATACCAAATTCAGAAACAAGAACAGTAAACAAATTGACAAAACAAAGATGAAATCCACAACCAACCTTTCAGAAATTAGTGAGGACATAAGACAGCGAAATAGCCCAAATTTCGTCTTCAATCCCGCAAATTCTTCTTCAATTAGGGTTTTACAAGATTTTTGATTCCGATTTTCTGATTTCGATTTTTTTGGAAGAGAGAGAAAGAAAGAAAAAAGAGTAGTGTCTAGAAATAGGATTAGTAAACAAGCAGAGAGATATTAAGAAACTTTCAGAAAGCCTCGACAAGCAATAGGTGATAGGTATATATAGCCTCTGCCCTCTTGTGTGAAGATATTTTTTCAGGCGAAGGTTTTTTATTAATAAAAGTATTTCGAGGTGATGACGTGGCGAGTTTAAAGAGTGATAGTTGGCTTTTCAACGGCTGTTTATCGGACACGAGCACCCCGAATGTTCCCGAACCACTCCATAATTCTGCGGCGTTCCCTTCATCTTTAAGCTTCCACTATGCATCCATTTTTTTTTTTTACTTTATTATTATGATATGAATATATGATGAATGGATGATATTAACATTTCAATTACTCCTTCCGTTTCTTTTTAATCTACACACTTTTCTTTTTAGTTTGTTTCTTTTTAATCCATACTCTGTTGCTTTTTCTAATATTTGGTAACATATCACAACTACTTTCTCCTCTTCTTCAACCCACGTTATTCACTTTTTAATCTTTTAACCCACCATTTTGTTTCTCTCTCTCACTTTTCAGTTTCTCTCTCTACCTTTTCAGTTTTCTTCTCATACTTTTGTACTTCCTCCTTAGTTCTCCCCCCAAAGTGAAGTGAGTAAATTAAAATGAAACGAATGGAGTATATATTTATACTACTCCATATGACAACACATGAAGTTCATCGAAATGTAGACGATTTGGTGATTAATTAAAGCGTCTACTTAGAGCTGGCCATGGGCCGGGCCGGCACGAGGGCCGGCACGGCACGACACGATTTGAGCCCGGCCCAGCACGATCCCGCTATGAGCACGGCACGGCACGCCGGCACGAGTGGTGGGCCGTGGGCCATGCATGAACAACATTCTAAAAGTTTGGCACGGACCTGGCACGAGCATGACGGGTCGGCCCACAAGTTGGCACGCTTATTTTGGTTAAAATTTCATAATATAAATTAAATTTGTATAAGGCACGATGGCACGGCACGTGGGCCGGGTCGTGCATGGGCCTTAGATTTTACAACTTGGCACGAGCCCGGAACGACACGAGCATTTCTTGGCCCGTTTTGGCACGGCACGTTGTGGCACGAGGCACGCGGGCTTGGCACGTGGGCCGTCCCGGCACGACCCTTGGCCACCTCTACGTCTACTTTCCCTCAAAAAAAAAGTTCATCAAAAAATAAAAACTTGAAACAGAAGATAACTATTCGCTTCATTTAATCATATGTTACACTAATATATAGATTGGAATCATACTAACTTAACTTTATAACTGATAGGACTATAATAAGAAAATAACTTTTTTGATGGGTTTTGAATCGCATTGTTATTTGTTAATCTGCTAGTTCACAATTTTATTTTTGTAATTGTCACTAATTCTACCATGTTTTTTTTAAAGTATCACAACCTTTAAAGCTAAACTTTTACTATAAATCCCTTTTGATACAAATTATATTAATAAATGAGAAATGGCTTTCATATAAAATTTGTTCAATATAATATATTATTATTATACAAGAGAAAATGGAGAAGCGAATGATTGTTAGCACATTCAGCGAGAAGATTACTAAAATTTTCACTTACATTATAATTTGAAAAAAGAAGATTAATTGGTATAATCCCGGGTTTCAGTATTGTCACCTTCCCCCAATTTATCATCGACAGTCTGTTCAGAATTTCAAATGCATGTATTTAATTGATTTGGAGCTATTAAAACGGGATCCACTTTTTAATGTTTAATAATTTTGTTAGTAAATTATTGCTAGCTAAAACCTAAAAAGTAGTATGTTTATTCTCATTTGATTTGTGCTATATTTAACTTATCTTTGTTAATCTGAATTTATTTGACTTTATTTTGTATGAATATGATAAAATTTATTAGTCTTTATGAAAATTTATGTTTAGACATAAAATGAGGTGAAATAGGTATACATTTGTGTAAGACTAATAGGTAGCCAAAGGTATGATAATATGGTTATCCTCATTTGGTTTTCTTAGCTCCTTTATCTTTTTTATGGAGTATTAGATATTTGGAGGATTCATGGAGAAGGGAGTGAGGTGGACCAAGGCTATTAGACCCGAAAGCATCAAAGTCCATGTGCGCGTAAATAGTGCAAAGTATGAAGTAGGCACTTTTTCAAGATAATTCCAAACCTCCGCCGGTTGGCCCAACTGTCGTAAGTTGCAAATTGCAATTAATGGATGGATAATGAATATAATGAATATGATATCCAACTTATTGATGATGGTTCGAGACGAGTTGCTGCATGTTGACCAAGTGTCAAATTGTTAGTTGTTATATGAGGCCGTCGATTCCCAAATCCTAGCTTCTCAGACCCAATGGCGCTCAGAATTACCTCATCACTGACGTCCAAACCATTAATTCCCCACTATACTAGTTTTAACGTTTCGGAACTGTATCACGTTCATTTAACATCTTGGCTCTATTACTCCACAATCCACGTACAATTTTTTTTTAAAAAAAGTTAAAAATATATTATATCAGATTTGACTCCATAACCTCAAATTTATATACTGAAATCTTAACAACTAAATCGATTAATGTTTCGTATATAATTTCAATATAAAATATTAATAATTAAAATTATGATTACTGGAAGGATAATTCGAACCTAAAAACCATTCTTCGTACCAAAATCCATTATTTTATGTTGGAATGATTGGGCTTAAGGGGAGAATATTGGGCAAAGTATGCAGATTTGGTTGTCCAAAGCCCAATTTTGGAAAGAAAAAATTGATACATCAGTAACATGAAACATTGTAGATGAACTAAGCAAAATAGAAATCTAGACCACATTTTGCGAAACCAAACCATCTAAACCAAGACCATAAATAGGTACATCTTATCCATGGCATCAATTAGAAATGGCAAAAGCCGACTCATCTTAATAATGCATCCTGAACCTAATCTGAAATTTTCGAGTTTGAGTTGAGATTTGCAACTCGAAAAAAGGGTTAACCGAACCCAGTCTGAAATCTCAATGAGGATAGGTTTACGTTGACTTTTCAATCCGAAAAGAACTCGAACAACCTGATGTAGAGTTTTTGTTAGGTTCTGGTTGGGTAAACATGGAATTAATTAAGCTTTTATAACTTGTATTACCTATTTTCTTATTATAGAGTTGTATAATGCTAAGACCATTTTTATTATGATGTAGGTGGCTAATGTATGGCTTTAGAGTTTGAACCTTTGATTTAATTGGCATTTGAAATTAGGATTTGCGATGCTTTAATCTTATAACGTATAAATATTACAATTATAGAATATAAATTAGTTCATATTAGGTTGATTTTGGGTCAATCCTAACCCAAAACCTAGCAGGTCGATTTTAGGTTATGGTTTATGGCATGTAATAAAAATTAGGTCGAGTTTGAGTCAGAGGTAGTTAACCTAAATTACAAGTCAGTCGACCTTAACCCAACCTTGATTGCCACTACGAGCATCAACTTAAAAAAATATATATCATGCACCCAGGTGTACCGTGAGCATGGTATATTCAAGACTATTTTTGTTGCTCATTGCTCATCTGAAATCATGAGCAAAATGTACTAAAAAAACGAGAGTTTTAAACGAGTAAATGAACAAAAATTAGTCTTAGGTGTATCATGCACATGATGCACAACTCGCATCAACTTTGCCATGAGTTCAATAACTTTTCGTCTTTCTTGAAAGTGTAGGCCATCACAATCCATGTTGTAATTGTTTAGATTAAAAAATCTTATGATTTACAAGAGATATTTTTTTAATGAATTAAAAAAACCCTATCAGATCAACTTAGAGTCGGTCCAATCGAAAAACGACTTAATATCACTTAAGAAGAGTCCCAAATTTGAATCCTATCGTATGCATAAATCTTTTTTGGAAGATTCACCCACAACTCCACAACAAAATGTAGTCTGGGCATATATCCGGTGAATCAAATGCGCAACAAAAAGAAAAAGCTCTATTAGATGGATCATGAGACAATTTGGGCTATAGAGAAAAGGGGGAAAAAACGAGTTGGCCCTCCTCTCATACCAATTGCCAGCCTCTTCCTCCAAATTGGGTTTTAGCTATAAAAAAAAATCGGGCTTGAAACACTTGTCCTTAAGAGTTAAGACCTTAACTAGACAATTTTGGAGGGTTCACCCAATTCACAATATCATCTTGTGCTATGTCTCGTCAATTTTATCAACGTTTCTTCTCTATAAAACATCAACATCTATGTTTCGCACATTTTTCTTCTTTTCTACCTCATCCATATTTCAAAGATTTAATCTTTTTCCTTTACTCTTCTAATGATGTTAATTTCCATATTGTACCTTTTCCTACCTGCTAAAAATTTTCTTGCAATTCATATATTTCTTCAATCATCTTCCATAACATAAAATAATGGATTCACCAACTCTGAAATTTATTTTCAGACGACAATGTGAGAATAATTTGATGCAATTATTTGCATTAAGAAGAGGTGTTTTCTATGGAGATGATATTTTTCAAAGGGTGCTTCCTTTCACCATTCTCAGATTAACCCTATATTTTATTATTTCTCAAGCTCTTCGTCGTATTCTCAGGCCTTTTAAACAAACAGAATTTGTCTGTAATTTGTTGGTATAAATCACTCTTCTCCTTTTCTTTAGATAATCATTATTTAAATTTTCCCTAATTACATGTTATAGAGGTTAAATTTTTATTAAATAATCTTCTAGATGACTAGAATTGTTTCGCTTGGAAGAGCATTTTTAATTATTTACGTGGGGGTGTTTGGAACATACATGATACATTCCCTTGGTTTTGATAGAATAGTGCAACTAGTAATTTATTTGCCATATAATTGTGTGTATTGCATTTTAGGTGATAAATGGGTCATCGTTCGGTCTTGTTTCTGTGTAAATTTGCATTTTATCATACTGGATCGATCATTTCATTCAGTTTCAAGTAAGATGGGGTCATGTTTGGGTCCACTATCAATTCAGTATCTTATATCTTACTAAACCGATCAATTTTAGTCATGTTAATCATGAGACTGGTTGGGTTAATCTCGATTGAGGTCAAATTTTGAGTCATATTTTCGTGTTTGATTGGGTAATAAATACGAGTCAATTTTGCCAGGTCTATTTAGAAGGGGATTTTTGTTTTTACATTTCTAAGTGTCATGGTTGATAAGCCTTATTGTTCATCTAGTTTTGTAATGCTCATAATATACTTTATACTTTTAACTTTTAATACTACAGTCTACATATGCAATTCTTTCTTTTCAGACTGGAATTATCTTAGGACCTTGTGTTCTAGGAAGACTTTACAAGCACTACAAGATCATTACAGATAGACCAGGCCAAGTGCAATTCATCAACGTTGCAGCCTACATTGGAGTCCTTTACTATGTATTCCTCATCAGTGTAAAAACCGATTTTGGTGTTCTCAAAAGGAGTGGAAAGAAAGTATGGGTGATAGGATTGACATCCCTATTAACTTCATTCTTTGTAATGGCTTCACTCAACGATCTTCTTCATCCCCTTACATACAAGTCTCCTTTCCTCGTCTACATATTCGCCCTCCAACATTCCTCCACTTGGTTCACGAATCTAGCTCCAATGCTGGAAGAACTGGATCTCTTGACTAGTGAAATGGGGCAACTTGCGTTAGCCTCATCGATGACCAATGAAGTGGTTACATGGTGTTTCTGGATGTACCTGATGCTCACTTATCTATTTGGCATTCGCGGTTTTTACAATGGTGTTTTACCACTGTGTGTAATTGTGGGATCGATGATATTCGTTCTTAGGCCGACTTTGAGACGGTTTATTAAGAGGCTGCCTCAAGGTGAACCTGTGAAAGAAGTGTATGTTCTTGGGATATTACTTGGAGCATTCATTATGTCCTTCATAAGTGATATTATAGCTGGATCCCCTGTTTTAGGAGTTGCATTCCTTGGTTTAATTATACCAAGTGGACCTCCTCTAGGCACAATAATCCAACAAAAGAGTGAAATGTTTATTAAGAATTGTCTTCTTCCTTTCTTTTACTTGGCTGTTGGTGATATGACAGATATATATGGGATTAAAAATCTCAAGTCTCATATTGGTTACCAATCTATACTTGTTATTGGATATTGCATCAAGACATTGGTTATCATGTTATCTGCAATGTTCTATAACATGACCCCTAGGCTGGGATTGGCTCTTGGTCTAGTCATGAATACAAGTGGGGTGCTTAATACTATGGTTTTCTTCAGTTACACACTACGCCAGACAATGTATAGCAATCAAGCTTCTCATCTTGTGTTAAATAGTATGATTGTCACAGCATTGGTAACACCACTCGCATTCTATTTGCACAAGGAACGTTCTACAAGATCTACTAATTTAACTCAAAGTTTAGACTTATCATTCCTAACAAGGTCAGAAGCTTCTAAGCTGCAAATCCTTGCTTGTGTTGATAGCGAAGATCAAATTTCAGGCCTCATTACCTTGCTCAATGCTACTCACCCAACTGAATCTCACCCTATTAGTGTTTACTTGGTACATTTAACGGAGCTTCTTGGTCAAGCAACGCCTGTGCTCATGGCTCATAGGGAGCACAAACGGATATGCGATTACAATGGTTGCCTTCACATAACAAGTGCCTTAAAAAGCTATACTGAAAATTCAAAAGGTGGTATCAACATTCAACTCCTGACTATGATCACACCATTTAAGAGCATACATGAAGGTATTCGTTTTCTAGTTGAGGACAATATGATTCCTCTTCTAATTGTCCCTTTTAACTATAAGAGCCAATTAGGTGAGTTTGCACCAAGTGCCTCGAGTGACCTTAATCGCAAGCTACAATTACACATGTCATGCACAATTGGAATTTTGGTACATAGGGATAAGGCTAATAAGCAATGGAGTAGGCAATTAGATAAATTTTCCTATCGCGTTGCAGTGATCTTCTTCGGTGGGGAAGATGACAGGGAGGCTTTAGCTTATGCAACACGGATGTGTAGACAACCGCGTGTTAGAATTACAATGACAAGAATAGTGGTAAGAGAATGTGGTGATCATGTGAATAAGGATGATAAGAAATTGGATGAAACAGGGGTGAATTTGTTTAAAGCTAGAGTTACTAAAAGGTCGCGGGTTCATGTGTTTCAAGAAATTCATGTAGAGGATTGGTTACAAGCACTTGATGTGATTCACTCTTTTGACAACAATTACGACCTTGTGATGGTTGGGAGACGCCATGGTGAGACCGCTGTAGATGAACAAGAATTGTCTGTCTTATGTGAGAATCCGGAGTTAGGGCTCATAGGTGAAATATTTGTTAGCAATGAACTTCATTGGGGAAATTCATCTGTTTTGGTGATGCAACATTGTAGGGATGTTGGTAGAGATGATGTAGTAGAAAATCTAAATTTGTTGGAAGGTAATGTATGATGGCTAAGATTCAATGATGATCAATAGCTTGGACTAGAAACCATGCATTGTGCTATGTTGCATAGTTATGAGCATTTTACTTTTTACTTTAGGAGATAATATAAGAGACAGACTGGGTTTTGCAATTTTTTACCAAGTATATACTCCAACGTGATTGAGGGGATGTATCTCCGATCGAAATGTAAATATTGTGAGATAGATATTCATACAAGTTTTGTAGAATTTGAAAATGACATAAAAGAAGGAAGAATGATGGTCCATATAAACTTTACTATTCTCCAACCCCCAATTTGTCCTACTGTACTGAATTGATAAATTATGCTTAGTTGCTCACAAAGCTACAATTGCAATTAATGTTTGAGTTTTCTGATGGCAAAATGTTACAATGACTGCTAACTTATGGTAGCCAACATATTTTAGAAATTTCTGTATTTGTTTTTTAAAAGGTAAGATGAAATTCTTTGCAAGAGGGGTACATATTTTAGAATTACCGATGTAGATCTTATAGGCAAAGGAAATCAACTAAGATTGTTTGTTTTGTTTACTGTCTCAAGTTTTCCAAAAAGTAAAAACATAGTTATAGTTTCGATTTTTTTTTATCCATATAAGCCACGAAGGCAGTACAAAGTACAAAGAAAGTGATGGGGGATTCAAACCTGTCACCTATCATTCATAGCATCTCAATCTTAACCACTAGACTAAGACATTATTGGTTATGGTTTCGATTATTTAAGTTAG
Source organism: Beta vulgaris subsp. vulgaris (assembly GCF_026745355.1). Classification (NCBI taxonomy): domain Eukaryota; kingdom Viridiplantae; phylum Streptophyta; class Magnoliopsida; order Caryophyllales; family Amaranthaceae; genus Beta; species Beta vulgaris. The sequence goes on from NC_079203.1 coordinate 56,774,697, forward strand.
TTGTTAGTTTATGAAATAAACATGTTGAGTAAATTTTTTTTTATAAGATAAGAAAAAAAAAGGTTAGAAGACCCTTCATACGAGGGGAGCTTCTACCTTATCTGTTATAAGGATGTTTTGGATCATACATCCTCTATTATACTTATAACTTAAAATCTTAAAAATAAAAAATTGAAAAGCTAGTTGTGATATTGACAAGACCATAATGATTCTTAACCCCATTTTTTCTTTTTGGGCCCGGGGGGTTATATAGAGAGTCAAGATCCTCTCCATGGTTAGATCAACAAATGGTTACGTAGGTACGTGTCATAATGTGATAGAAACAGAAGAAATGCGATGGAGATGTTATAGACTATAGAACATGATTTTGATTACCCGAAACTGCTCAACAACCAATCTGACTAATCTGTAGAACAAGTTTAATTCTTATTATCAACAGACAACAATAAAGGGATTTTGGTGATCAGAGGAGACAACAAAATAATCCCAAAAATTGAATTATATTTCTGTAACTGAATACAAGTATAGTACAACTGATCAAAAATAAATCATGAAATATCATGTCAGGCTAACTTCTACCTAGGTGCATGTCTGCTGTTTTCTTTTGGAAATACAGACGAGACAACAACTCTTTTTCTCTTTCAACCCTGACTTATCTAATTTGTAACAAAACCAACAAAGAAACAATTACAACATAACAAAATATAACTAATGAACATTCTTTCAAATAATGATTTCTATGCACTGAATAAAAATTGTAAGTTCCCTTAATTCACTATACTTGATTATTATTTCCATTTATACTGTGTGTTGTTGTGTGATCTTCATTTAACATATCGGAAGATCATGAGGTGGAGCCTCTAGACTCTCCAGCTCTCCGACACCGTCTTCGACCACGAAAGCCATAGCTAGCCCCCAGCTTATGTGCACATCCAAGTGACAATGCATTAACCATACTCCTGCAATTAACCAAACCATATCAACAACCATAACTTTTTATTTGTTTTTAATTTTAGGTAAACACTTGCATAGTTGCATATACTCTTATAATGTTAGAGGTGATCAAGTATATCTGGCTTGAACTGTCCCATTTTCGGGAATAACAGAGTATATAAATACTGTTAAAGAATAATTGTAACACTTTATAATGAAGCCTTCATATGCACACTGTGTAAGTGCGTGTTGTTGATTGTTTATATCTTTTGTGGTGCAGTGTATAAAGAAACATAAAAAAGAATTTAACACGATACCTGGATTGTCGGCGACAAATCGAATGACGGCCCATCCATTGACAGGAACACCAACTGTGTTCCTCATAGGGGGGTCGATGAGGTTGAATTTTTTGGTATCAGTTCTGGGATTAAAGTTGCCAAAACCTTGTGCGAGGATGTAGAAGTCATAACCATGGATGTGCATGGGGTGGTTTTCTGCGGTAACTATGCTTGTACCTTGGATCACAATTTGCACTCTAGACCCATACTTCATTTTATAGAGCTTAGTACCAGTCTGAGGCTGCCAAAGTGAGCGGCTAACGTTTCCGGTGTAGTCGAATGTAACTGGAGGTTGGGCAGGGAAGTCGGTGGTAAACACCCCAGGAACGCCGAACTTGTGGGCTTGAAGAAGGGACCAGTTTGAGGGAAGGACAAAAGAGACATTGTTCATGCTAGCAGTGAACCTGGTACCATTTGGGCCTTGGCATTGGTTGCTATTGAAGTTTGGTGGGCATTGGTTTAGGCCTAGACCCACAGTGAAGAAGAGGTTTTCGTCGATCTCAAGTGGCACAGAGACCCGCCTTGGGCTTCGGAGCTTGTTTGTGAAGGCGGTGACAGTGGCGGTATCATTGAAGGCTGGGAGTGATGGGAACACAGGGGTAGGTTTGGCAGCACCCTTAGGAAGGCAAGCTACTGACTTGTACTCAAGGATTGCTGTGGTTGTGGTGTTGTCAAAGGCTACTCCTTGTGCGCTTTGATAAGGCTTGGCTGCGATATAGTACCGCCCTGCAGCTTGGTCTCCAGAGATAAGAACGTCTGTGGTTTGCCCTGGACCGAGCATTAGAACATTGGTGGTGAACGGCTTAAGGTACCCTGCATCAGCCCCAACCACTGTTAACTGGTGGTTTGCCACGGAGAAGAATAGCTCTTGGTTTAGGGCGGCGTTGATCACTCGTAGTAGGTGCCTTTCGCCTATGTCGATGGGGACAATAACAGTATCTGTATATAGTTGGTTGACAATATATGAGATGTAGTTAGTTAGTTAGTTATTGAATAAATCAGGATTCAGGAAGCAGAGGAAAAACTAATTGAGTAATCTAGTTTTGCCTTATTAACATATGCTGATCCTTATCAACGAAGTATATTTCTTCCAATTCCAGTTAAGCGTTTAATTTTGACCCGTTAGCTGAAAGAATAACATTTAAATTGGATTGATATGTTTAGATTTTAGATTAAATATAGACAACTAAACTTTGTATCCTGAAGTTAATGTGGTACTGTAATTTTCAGAAACTGTACAAGTAGGCAGTGAGATTTCGACTGCGTGCTCTCATATATACTTTACATCAACTTAATTCCCTATATATTCTTAAGACTTAAGAGGGATAGTGGTATATGTTTAAAAACCAATATATGTTTTGATGCATCATTTACATAGAAGAATCATAAACCTTGTTTAGAACAGTTGTAGAGATCTCCAGGTTGACCGTTGATGGTGTAGGCATCAGACACATTTGGGGCTGCACCAGTTCTAGTGGCTTGCCTGATCACACTAATGGGATCACGGTTCCACCACTCTCCTGTTTATCACATATAGACATTGAGTAATATATGTAGTTAATAAATAAACTTTATATTGTCATATATATTTCAAAATTTATGAGGACTTGAATTAAATTTACCAAGAAGAATTGGTGTTTCGCGGTTAGGCTTAGGAAACGGGTATGGAGTTCCTTGCCTAGGACGAATAACTAAAGCTCCATAGACAGTGGCCCTTAGCCATGAACTATGAGCGTGCCACCATAGAGTCCCTTCTTGCCCTCTAATCGTGAAGCGGTATGTGTAGCTACCTCCTGGTCGGATAGGGCACTGTGTCACGAACTCTGGTCCATCAGCCCACCCGGTCCTCATTTGTCGTACCCCATGCCTAAATAATCCAAAAACATCTATCAGAAAAACAAACACAATTTATCTATTTGAATAGATAACTTATTATATGCAAGTTTTGAACGTATATATAGTATGTTCGGTAATTTACCAGTGAACAGTGACATTGTATTTAGCCCTGTTAACAACATTGACAACAAGGGTGTCTCCCTCGTAAACTTCCAAGGTAGGTCCAGGAAGTTGTCCATTCACTGTAATAGCATTCAAACTTTTGCACAGCCTCTTCACTGGTGTTTCTTGAACCTACACCATACATTCATATAAGTTATAACCATGCATTAATATTTAATTTAAGACCATTTAACATACACTGTCATATAATTATATATGATGATATCATAATTAAGTATTATCCAAACTTACAACAAAATCATGGTATTGAACTTTGGCTGAAGCCATAGCGAAAAACAACACAAGTCCTAGCACATAACAAATCATATTTTGGTTGTTGCTCTTGCTAATGATGAACTCCATCGTCTTAGCTTACTCTTAGTTACGCTTTCGCTTTGTCACGATGCTCTCTAATTAACTCTTCCTCTGTAAGAAATAAGAATGTAGGTTGAGAAGATATGGAAGCGTGAAGAAATGGGAGAAGTTAGGGGTGATTTTATAGTGAGGAGAATATATAGTGATTAGTGAGGAAGGTGGTTCTAAGGTTGGCAGATTAGGTTGATTATAAATAAGCAAGAAAGAAAAATTTAAGAGTCAGCTTGGAGGAACTTTACTATGTTCAACTCTCTAAAGATAGTGTTTGGTGCACCCACTGTGGCCTATCAACAAGCCCAAATTTTAAAGTTTTGGAAAAATGTTCATCTTCACCAATTCTTCATTTGCAAGTTTCCTCCTAATTTCTTGTTGATTGTTTTGTCTTTTCATTAATATCCACATGATCATTATCTTTTCTATTTCATTATTGCATAACATAATACCATCAAGCTAGATAAATTTGTCATTTAAATTATTTTTCCTAATTTTGGTTATGCCTTTGCTTTTGATAGTGGAACTTTCTCTATTTCTCTCATTATTGAGCAAACAAATCAACCTGCTTAGACAAACTAATATTTTTAGATAAGGAGAAAATTTTATTCAAACATAAATGTAGCAACGAAATATTTGTACATCATTTAATTTATTCCTTACATATCTACTTTTGTGTACCTTGTTTCAAATACTTCATGATAGGAGTACTCACTAGTGACAAATTGATTAGTAGACCAATTAACCACAAATTGTAGTGTATACATAATATATACCTCATTATTGAAATAGTATATATACATATATTTTAGAAAAAATTCACAAGAGAGAGCTCAACTATTACCCAGTTTCTTTTATAAGTCCCAACAATGAATTATTCCGTACAGGTCCCAAGTTTACTATCTTGTGATTTTCATAGGTCCCGAGTTACTTATAACCGGTTTAGAAGGTAAGATTTTTAAATTTTTACCATCTTCGAACACTTTCAGGAAGTGAAAAGGACATATAAAATGGAGCCAACATTTAAAAATATTACCTTTTAAACCGTTTATAAGTAATTCAGGACTTATAAAAGTCACAATATGGTAAACTTGGGACCTTCAAAGAATAATCCATAGTTGGGACCTATAAAAGAAAATGGGTAATAGTTGGGCCCTCTCTTGTGAATTTCTCCTATATTTTATCCAATACTATGAATTATTATGTGTCCTTTATATCTATTCACCTAAGGAAAATACTCCATTCATATAGTTTCGTGCACAATTCACCTTGGAGGATGCATATCTAAGACAATGCATTTAACCCAAAAATTAAGAGCCGCATGTACCTTCATCAACTACTCTAGCATTTAGTAACGTAGTCTTAATTATTATTTTTAGTTCATAAAGATCAAAGTCTTATATTTAGAAAAAAGATTTTAGAATTACATCTTTTTTTATTAGAATTATATCACTTGTTCATTAGAGTTATTGCGCATAAAGTCCATTCGCATTTTTCATGTAAGTATGCATTCTTATATATGTGAACTCACCCCTCTCTCTCTCTCTCTCTCTCTCTATATATATATATATATATATATATATATATATATATGATAATAGTTTATTTTAGATCAATATTTATAATTCCGTCCAATTATGTTAAAGTTTGTCCAAGAATTATATGATTATAATATAGCTATGTTGATTCTTATTTATTCAACATGATATTTACGAGTTAGTTTTTTTTTATATTTTTTAAGACAAAAGGTGTTGATATTACCAAAACGACAGAAAAGTCATATGGACAAGTTATGGAAGCATAAGAGGAAGAAAAGGCAAAGAAGTTACAAAGTTAGAAAGTTTCTAGATTGCTGGACGATAACGTCTTTCGGTACCTAGCTACTAGCTAGCTCATAGTTTTAGATTCTTCTCCTTTTCATATTCACAATCCAACTACTATACATAATTGGAATATCATGAATTGACTACGACTTGTTTTTGGTGCTCAAGACTCAAGAGGTGACGAAATGTGGTAAGAACTTTCTTATCAAAAAAAATTGTGGTAAGAACTTTCTTATCAAAAAAAATTGTGGTAAGAACTACCCCACGGAAGGTTTCGTTATCTACTTGAGATTTTTCCTTGCCTTAATAAAGTTATACAACGCTTATACTTTTTTTTTTTTACATAGCAATAATGGAGGAAAACTGGAAAAGGTAGGGAAGGGAAGAGTAAGCTTTTATCCTTCCAAAAAATGCTTCTCAATGTTGGAAGGATTCGGCTAATTGAGAATCGAATAAGAATAAATCGTCCTTTTAATGTCATTTCCTTGCAATATGTTGTATCCAAACAAGAAAAAAAAAAAATGAATACTTTTCTCTCTCGTCTCTTCATTTCCTTCCAAATTCTCCTATTTGATGCACTATCTTAGGGTTAATCGTATGCTATCTCATGAGACATATACATATCACACTGGAAAGTCGTCTGTGTTAAACGCATAGAATGAGATATACCTGACCTTCTCTCATATATGAATAAAAAAATTAATGCTTATTCCATCTCATTAATATAATCATAGTGCAATATGTGATCATTAAAGCATCTTTAATACTTAGTAGTCAAACTTATTATATCCATATATTGTCTTGATGACTTAAACTTCGGGTTGCAAGTAATTAAACTTAGATTAATGATAATCATTATGGCTTCGGGCTTCCTATGATTTTTATGAATGTTATATCACAATTGCAAATAAAACCATTACATAAGTATGTCTAATGTCAAGAAAATTAGAAATAATGGAGTCGTCACAATTGATTCAGTTGGAATCTCCCAATAATGATCTTTATTTTGTCAAGCACTCTATTACTCTATTTAATTACACCTCGACATTAATGTTGACATTCTTATAAAGGTTGTGTTAGTTATCGTTTTTTTAATTTTCAATTTATTTGAAAAATTCAAAATAATATATAAATTTAGAAACTAGCTAAATAAAGTAGTCTTTGACTCTTTGTTTTTCAAAATTAAACAATATTAGAATGTGTGCGATTATTTTGAATTCATTATATAATCTACATATATGCTCGTTAAATCTTCAAAAAAAAAAAAAATAGAAACATATTAATACTTCCAAATGAATCCGAAATAATTTTTTATAAAACCAAATACTCCTTGGTTTCATTACCTCAGTTACCCACTTACCCTAGTGAGAAAATTTTCCTCCAATTTTAGCATGTGTTAATAACATTTACTATTGGCCATCAACAAAAAAAATAGCATGTACTTTTCACATGGTAACTTAATACATAAGAATTGATGATCAATGTTAATTGAATTGGCCAAGCAACTCACTAACAAATGAGATAGTAAATGGATCTTGGAAAAGTTCACCTACTCCAATATTAATGGTGTGTTTTCTTCACTTTAAAAAATAAGTTTTAGGTCCAAATGTCCAATTAGTTCGGATCAGTTCATATCAGTAAAAATATGTTTCAATAAGGTACAATCAGGTCCAATAAGGTCTGATCAAGTCCAATAAGCTCCAATTAGGTCCAATAAGTTTCAATCAGATCCAAATAGTCGATAATTAATAAATTAAATCTAAATTTTTTATTAAAGTACCACTAGAATTATATAGTATTACAATTGCATTCTTGTCTATTATATTATTATTTATATGACTATTATTTGAATTTGTTATTACTAAAAAATATTGTGATCAAGGTCAATTAGGTTAATAATAATAATTAATCATAAGATATTAACAATTACTCCCTCTGTTTTTTATCATTCTCACTGTTCTGTGCGCATCTCCCAAATGTATCTCGTTGAACTTAAATATCTTTCATTATATATCAGTAAAAAATTATAACAATGGAATATTAATAAGAGTACTACTTATTGAGATGAATCAAACAATATCTCACATTATTTTTCCTTATAAATGGAGAAAAATTAAAAAGATTCTCTCTAGCAGGTATGAATAATGTCAAAATTGCAAGTGATAAACATTAAAAGCAAAAACACAGAGAGTATTATTTTTTTGAAAGACAAAGTTTAATAATTATTATGTCATAACTAATTTTGAGGAGTTGCATTTATGTGATTGTTAGCAAGTTTTTTGTCGAAAAAGTTTCAATTAGATTCAATCGGATCTAATAAGTTTCAACTAGGTCTAATAAATTTCAAGCATGTCAATGAGTTTCAATTAGGTCCAACAGGTTCCAATTAGGTTCAATCAGTTCCAATAAGTTAAACTATATATATTAAATCAGGTCTAATAAGTTCAATTCAATTAAGATAAATTCAAATAAATTAAGATAAATTTATGATTTTTTTAAGGTGAATAGAATGTACTGAATAGAATGTACCCTAATATTGTACTCTTTGTAGCCCAGTATGTAAATGGAAGTACAACTTCACATGGTTTATCATGAAAACTTTGTTTCTGATCACAAAAAAGAGTACTATACATGTCAAGTGCCTTTCAGTCATAGCTCATTAATTCATCAAACTACTATTGGATTATCGATTCAACCTCAATTATCTTATTGAATGCGCGTCCTCTTGGAATTCAACAGTTGTGAACATAATGCTTAATAACACTAAGTAATAAGCTAATAACACTAAGTTAGTCAATATGAAGTTCTTATTTTATTTTATTTTTAAATAAAAGTAAGAAAAAAAAGGTATTAGGAAACCCTAAACCTCAAGTAATTTTCTATGTATAATGTGTACCTTGGTAAAAAAATAGTTAAAAAAAAGAACGTAGCAACAAACTAATGAATCTGTTGGGACTTTTGATTGGTAAACCTCAACAAATTTTGGTATCTAGATGGCTGGCTACATTTGATCGAGTGAACAACCAGTGACCAGTGTCATTTGGTGGTAAGACACATAATTATTTGGATTTTGGTAAGATAATTTCCTTTTGATTAGGTAGGCTGTCCATGATTCGAAATTTCGAATAGTAAGATATAATCTTAATTTTTCAAACAACTTGGAGTATACTAATTACTAATACTGTATTCTTTCATAATTCATATGCATTATTCATTGAAAAGATTTTGTCATCGTGTTATTTCTCATATGACGCGTTTCAGAGTTTGACATTTCGTTTTACTTTTAGCCTTTAGCCTTTCGGGGTTTAATTAATCTAAGTATGTATAATGTATGTGTCGCGTGGTGGATGATCCGAATTGCTCAGCTTACGCAATTTTAGTGTTTAGCTGCTTACTTGGTAGTCTTGGTTTCCAATTCAACCACGTAAACATTTGTATGGATCCATATATATGGCAAAACCCTCCATAAAAGAATATTTCCTCTATTTCAAGTATTACCTGAAATATTTATTCGAATATACTTGTCGATACATAACTTTAATCATTAATTTCTCTAATTCTTTACAAGTAAAAAGTTTTAAATATTTGATATTTTAAAATTAGATGTCAAGGTGAATTTAACAAGATTCTCCAATGATTATAATTTTTCCCTAGAATTTACAAAAATGTTTTAAGTAATATGAAATGGAGAAAGTATATAACAAACAGACCTAAATTGGATTAATATCATAAATTATATCTGATCAAGTATGGTATCAATAGGCGTCTGAGCGAGATGGTTTCACCCGACACTAATGGACAAATTATGTGAATACGGTATGCAACTTATATTTTTGATTTTTTTTTTATTAATACTATATAAAAACAAATGTTACTCACTCATCACACTCATATGACAAAATTTAGTTGGCTAAAATTTAGAATTTATTATCTTTGATCTAGAGAAAATTGTGACATTATTCTTCCTACAAAAAGTCTAATATGGTAAAAAAGCTCACAAAATACTAATCTATTTTTTTAATCTACATTATTTGACTTTCGTTCTTATTACCAATAAAATTTTTGACCATTAATATCTTTAATTTCGTATAAGTAAAAGTATGAAAAGTTGGTATTCCATAAATATATGTCGACACGCATCTTATAAGATCCCCACATAAATATATATTTCCTTATTCATAAATCACAAATGATAGTTAAAATGACGTATGTAAATAGTATCAGAGTACAAATTAAAATGCGTAGTTCAAAAATAAAAGAGGAATTAATATCTTGAATAGATATTTTACAAGATTATTATACATATTATATCCAATACTTCATGTTAAGAGTTAGGCTATGTTCAGTTCACCTTATTTTTGCTTATTTCAGATCTAATCAGATCAGATCAGATCAGATCAGAAAAAATAAGTTCAGATCAGATCAGTTCAGATCATGCTTATATTTAAAAATCATTATATCTTTCATTACATATTAGTAAAAATTATAATAATTGAATATTAATAAAATACTCATTGAGACGAATCAAACAAGACCCCACATGACTATATTTTTTCTTATATATTGAGAAAAATTTAAAAGATAAGATCTTGTAATCAGAAAAAATAAGTTCAGATCAGATCAGATCAGAAAAAATAAGTTTAGATCATATCAGATAAGTTCAGATCAGAAAATTTCAGGTGAACTAAACATAGCCTTAGTCTTACACAAAACCGTCCAACACCCAAAATACAAAAGTTTACTCTAGTATTGTCTAAAGCATTTCTAACATGTCCAATTTTCTCATAATAATGGTAAAATAACCTACTTTAGCCGGAATATAAGAAACATATATACATGTGGACGTTCCAGGAAATTGAATGAGCCAATAAGAGGTATTGTAAAATTCAACAAAAATTACCTTGTCAAAAGGCACAAACCTTTGCCACAAATGTTGAAGGATACAACAGAATAATCAAAATCATTAGGTATATACTAAACTGGCAAAGACTTCATGTCATCTATTCCAGAACATTAATTTTGGTAGGCAATTTGGAGATTCTTTCTTGCCTTTGTCAGATAACTCAATTAATTAGTAATGTTGCGTAATTACTGGGAATTATTTTCCATGTACTCCTATTGTAAGTCATCATAGTAAATCAAATTACATTAGCAAATAAAAGTTGCATAAAAAACTAGTTGCCAAATGCATAATAAAGCGTGCATGCATGCACGGTGCATGGCAACGTACTACCGCAGCAAACATCAATAAACTGCAAAGTACAGACTACAGTAGTTTATGAATGATACTCAAATTGATCAGGCAGGTCCATCCCTTTTGAAGGATTCGCGCGATTTGCAAAGCATCTTGTCTTGTGCTGTTAATTGGTTTCATTTTTGCGGATGTTCTATCATAGAAGTAATATTCACTTTCTTTGTTAAAGACAACAAATTATAATTTATATATATAATATAGAAATAATATATTAAGGTATATTAATAGTTATTTTGTTTACTACTTTCTTTTTTGTCCAACTTCGTCCTACTTCTTATTTTCACTAGTACTACGTATTTTTTCATATATAAACAAATATGCATGATAATTGTTCTTTTTTAATCTATCTTATACGGTTGTACCACTTGTTAAACTCATTTATTGGGGTGTTCAGAAAAAATCAAAATCGAAAAACTGCACCGAAAAATCCATAACCATACGTGAAAAATAGGGGTTAAACACTTCCTTAACCAAAACTAGTAAAAATAATGGCTAAACAGTCTGATTATAATTATAACTTTTTATAAAACGGTTAACCGATCGAAAAAAACGAATATTAGAATACTATTTAATCATTCTTCAATTTTTTTCTAAGAAGTTAGATTAGTTAGTTATATATTACTCCTATTAAGTGTTGTTTCATTTAAGTATGACATTATGGGAGAATTTTGTAGTGATGTTGTAATAACTAGTAGTCTAGTACAATTTGTTTGGATATATATGGAACTATGGAAGTAGCTTAGTGTCATTATTCCACTACTACTACTATTAGAATTATTATTTTATATGCATTTTGTTAAAACCTTTTTACGATATGACAGTGGGGTATTTTAGTGTCTTTAACTAGATAAGTTCGTATTAATTAATGTTAAACTATATATTCACTTTTGTCCAGAAAAGTAAAACTTATATATATATATATATATATATATATATAATATATATTAATATATATATATATATATATATATATATATATATATATATATATATATATATATATATATATATATATATATATATTCAGCAAAATAAAATATTAAAACTTGAGTAATGATTAATAGTTATTAGAAACCAACCTGAAAAATCGGTTAAATGTTTAGGCGATTACCTTTTAAAAATGTTACGTTTAGGATTCACAAAGATGGTGAACCAATATTTTCAATTACCCAACTGAAATGTCGTTCAGTGACGATTAACCACCCATGCACCCCTACCCATTTAGGCCTTGTTTAATTAGTTAGCTTAAAGCCTTAAACAATGAATATGCAAGAACATCAACTTTAATAAGTAAAAAATAATGTACATTATCAAGCAATAAAAATAGTTTTCAATCGGAGAAAATTTGGTTAATCTGTAAAACATAATTTTAGCTCTTTAAAAATCAGGTTAAGTGAATAGTGCCTTAGTGACTTTAGTTTAGTAGTTCTTTTTTTTTTTAGGGTTAATTTAGCAGTTTAAGTAATACCCAATGCAAAATTTATGATGTAAAGGTGACTTGAATGACTTTATATTCTAAAAGGTCCATAAGATATTATATGTATATTACATTTTCTATTCATGTCGATGCAAAACTTTGAGCATTAATATCTTTAATTTTGTATTTGTAAAAATTATAAAAAGATATTCTAAAAGTACATATCAAGATGAACTAAACGAGATCTTATATGATTATAATTGTTCTTACCGATAAATTTGAAATAATAATAATCAATTTGAAATTGATAAATAATGTCAAAAGTCAAAGTATAACTATTATTTAGAAAATGAGGTAGCTAGTATAAGCTTATGTGCCAAATTATAGCGGCACTCCCGTTAATTTGTACCGAGTTATGGTGAAAATCATTATCTGTTGACAATTACATAATACTAATTACTTGCTAACATCTTATAGGTTTAGGTAAGATGTGAGATGAAAAACACAAGCTTGCACGCACTAAACAAAAATCTTCATGTTCAAGGGATTAATGATTTATGCTTAACCATGTCCTAAAGTGTACGTAATGATTATTGACTGCATATTCTCGTTGAAACTAACCTATATCTGCTACTGCTGTATTCACCCATATAACATAGACTTGAAACTGACAAATCGTTAAACACTTATTAATAAAAACAAGAAAAGCAAGACAAAGACTAAGATAGGTGAACGAGAAAAACTTAGCAAAACCAATCTAAAGTTTGGTGAGTTCGTTACTGACTAAAACAAAATCTTTTATATCATGGAAAACAGCACATTGTTATAATCAAGTTCGTTAAATAGTTATTATAAGATAGAGAAAACAAGCTAAGGGTTTGAAAAGTGTCCAAAGTTACATTACCCGTCAAAATTCTCTTCAACTTTCAATTGTCAACCCTTATTTTATTTGCTTACCCATAATTCTATGTTTACCTTCGTTTTTCTTTATCTTATTATTAATTAATTTTCTGGTCATTGATTTTGCCTTCGAGATATTATTACTTGGGCTCCCATTTTTCACGGGTAGTTAAGGGTTTGGTGTTGTATTTTTGCATTTTCAGTTTCCTACAAGCAAAGACTATCTATACTCTCCCTATGTTAGAAAAGATAAAGTGTGATTTTGGGACTTCTTCTTTGATCAAAATAAGGGCATCTTCGGAAAAAAATAGTGTGAATTACAACATATGCGACTCTTTTTTCCCTCCTTTCTAATCAAATATTGTTGTCTTATATTAGTTCATAACACTTATCATCTCACATATTTTGCAGACTAAGTTGTTGAGTGGTAATCAATTACTATATTACTGAAAAATTAGTACCTTATTTTATATTAAAGGAGACACAAAGTGACGTTTTTTTTTTTTTTTGTAAGAGAGAGTCTGATGGGTAAAACGGATAGTTGGTAGGAAAGACGGATTAAAATTTCTTACTTCAACAATTTTCGAAACAAGTAGCTTTCAAACTAGTACAAAATAATCGAAAAAAATGTGCTCAAATTAATATTATGAGAGAAGGGAGTATAAACTTAAAATTAATTACTTATTATTCCCTTCGTTTTAGAATAGATGTTTCATCTTAACTTGTACACTTGTCAATGCACAATAGCCAAGTTTGACCATTAGTATCTTAGTTTATCCAAAACTTCAAAAAATTTAAGTATTGATATTTTAAAAATCTACGTCGAGACAAATTCAACATCATATATGCTAATATTTGGAATTAGACATATGTCCAACAATATGATTAAGGTAGAGTTTGTGAATAATAGTGCAAAAGTCAAAATGAAGCATCTATATATTAAAATCAGGAGTGATGCAATGCAAGTGGTACTAGCTTTTTCCCACAAGAGTAGGATGGTGCATCTCTATTGATGTTATGATGTATAGTGCAAAACACATGCGAGTATCCCACATTGATAAAAGAAGAGAGATGGGTTTACTTTATAATGCAAAGGGGCTACTCTCCTTATTGCCATATGATTTTAAGGTGTAACCTCATTTGTCGTCTAAATTAGACTCTCTCTACTTGTGATAGGTGCGGCCTAGGCTCATATATAACAATCTCCTATTTTATTTTTCCATGATGATACTATCAGCTAGGAGCTGGTGTGTGTCTTTTCGATATCTAGTCCACCTATATTGGCAAGATGAAATATTGGATTACTAGTTTTATATGTACGCGATGCGTGTATTAATGTATTTATGTACATAGAATATAATTAGTTAAAAAAAATTGGAAAAAAACTATTTCAACACTAAAACAATGGCTTCTTTTTAACAATTTAAATACTAATTGCATAGGGATATTTTAGACATTTCGGTAGGAATCCAAAGTCCTTGGAGGTTCCCTTGTAAAATAAAGATTTTACATGATGGTGTAAGTATATTACACTTTTTAAATAGTCATTTTTTTGGATTTTGGTTTTATTTTGGTGTCCCCCTCTTTCCTTATGGAATAACTAGAATATTTTACATGCGAGTTATATTCACGTTTTTTTTCAAGTAGTTATTAACCAGTGTTATAATTTTTTTCATTCGAGCAAACATTTATAATTATTTAAATTTATTTTTCTTAAATCAATGTTTTGTTGATTTTTTTAGTCATTTGTTCATCATTGTTCAAATATAAAAGAAGGGAATACAAAGCAAAAGAAAAATTATGCTCAAGTAAAGTGGAAGAAATTGTATATCAAGTTCACTCGTTGAGTATTACTAAAGTGGAATAGTTTGATTTATATAATAAAGTGGAAGAATCTGTGCATCTCCAACTAATTGGAAATAGAAAAAAAAATTAGTTGCAAACACAATATTTACATTAAAAAAGAAAAAAAGGAGAGAGAGGTTTGATAGTGGAATAGAAGAAGATAACATTTATATACCTATCAAGTAAGTGAAATTAACGGATTTATGAGAAGACTTCTATGAATTGTTAAAATATTATTTACTTGTGCATGAGAAAATTGATGAATAGAGGGGCCAATTGATGAATTGACGATGAATTTGTTAATTAATATTGCTAATTTGGCAAGTTTTTTTTATTTAGAAATTTAAAAAAAATTGTAATTGATTAAGGACTAATTGAAGAATGTAACATTGAATTTTTTTCAAGTGGTTCATTTAAGGGATTGGTTGAAGATTGATTATGGTAGTTTTTAAAATAATTATAAATTAGGAATCAATGTAAAAGTTTCAATAAATAATTTTTTAAAGTGTTAAGTTAGGGGTATAGAAGTATTTTTTTCCAGGGGGGATAATATAGCTCCCACCTTTACTTATATAATACTAGCCTTTTGTGCACGCGATGCGTGCAATGATATTTTTAGGCCTAATACTAAGGAGTAAACAAACTGAAAATGCAAGTTAGTATTTAAGTTCACCTCCATATTGTGAATAAGATTCTTCCATGTTCTTTTTTGTTGTTATTCATTTTTGTGATTTTGAATAGTTTTTTGTTTCTCAAGTCTTAATTCGCATGTTCTTTTATATAATCAATATGATGTTCTTTACTAAATGTCGTCATGTTCTTTTTTTTATTTTATTCATTTTTGTAATTTATAATAGTTTTTGATATGGATTTCAGTAATTTCTCTATGATCCCAAAATTGTAACCGAAAAGTATAATACAATTTCAGTTTTTTTTCCTTGTCTAACTTCTAAATTCTGATTTCACAAATTGATATATTTAAGAATTTTCATCATTTTAATTTTTTCTCCTTTTCTAAATGTTCACACTTTGACTTTCAATTATATTTGAAAGGAATTTTAAGTTTTTCATACACAATTTGATTTCGCATGAAATGGTCATTTTTAATTTTTCTCCTTTTCTAAATTTGAACACTTTGAGTTTCAATTACAGGTGAAATGAAATTTCAAATTTTACATACACAATTTGATTTCGCATGAAATGATTTTCGCAAATTAATGTAAATTTTTTTCCTGAAAATGGATTTTTGCAAAAGTTGTTCGCAAAAGGGTTTGATATTGTTCTATTTTTCAAAATTTATTCTGAACATGGATATTCTGCAAAAGTTTTGGGCAAAAATATTATATTGGAATTTAAAAAAAAAAGAACTAAATTTGTAACTTTTTCATCAGTGTCATAAATGAATCAAATTTTATACACATCTTGTTTCTGATTTTATATGAAAATGAATCAAATTTAAGTCTAATTATATAAAAGCCCCTTTCAACTAATTGCTATATCTCCATTTTTTCAACTACATAACAATCGACTAATGTGAAATAACTTTGAAGATTAAAAGAATTAATTAGTACCTATTTGAAAGTTCGCAAATCGCCGATGGACGAATGTGTGATATCACTGTCAAAATCTTATGTTTTTCTCAAATTTGTGTTTTATAGGTAATTTTTGTGAGTATGTAATTGTGAATGGTTATTAAGAACAATGATTTGTAAGTGAATTTTGTGAATGTTTTGTATGTATTGACGTCCTAGTGTATTAGTTTTAGTTTGTAAGTTAATTTTTATTTTTGTAAAGTTTCCTGATCATTTGAGTGATTCGCGTGATTTTTACAACGTGATTTTCTCAATTCTATGAGTGATTTGTAAAGTTTCCTCATATAAGTGATTTCTGAGTGATTGTTGAAAATTAATTTCCGGTGACTTTGTTTGACCCCCATTTTGGTATTGAGTTTCCTTTTGTAATTTAGAAGGGGAAGGGGGGCAAAATAGTCGGTTTAAAAGAGGACACCGTTGCTCCCCCCTTCCCTTATGTAATAGAGATTGATAAAGTAGTCGAGTTTTTTTGAACTTTTTTTATGTCCTCTCCCCTCTTCCCTTAAAGAATACATTTAATGTGGGCATGTATGATTGCAATTTTTTGGACGCTTTTTTCCAAGTATTTTATCTACCTTTGGCGGAGTATTAAACTCTCTCCAACCTTTTTTTCCCCTCAAAAGAAAAAAAACTTTTCTATTCAAATTTTATCAATTTTCTTATCTTAATAATGGATTATATTTGTATAGTTTGCTCCCTAGTTACATTGGAATTTTTATATTTAAGAATTTAAGATTATGGACATACTTGAATTAGGGATAATATTACATTGGGTAATAAAAGGAAAAAAAAATTAAGAGAATGAAAGGTGATTGAAGTGGTAGTAAATAGAAATATGTATTGTTACCATTGTTGTACTGTTAAAATCTGATCCGAATTTTACGATCCTACGATCTTACGATTCTAATGGTGGTACGAAATTCAAAGTACATAGATTGGGAAATGTGAAAGTATGGATCCATCAGCCAAAAGAAAAGTACGAATCCAGAAACTATGTACAAAGAATAACATATCGTTTTGCTATTATTATTGTGATTTAGCTCATGGAGTATACTTTATACTCCCTCTCCCCGTCCCAAATATAGTCGTTTCCAATTTATTTTGGGTGTCTCAAAATATAGTTTCCATTTTCATATTTAGTTCCACATTTTTTCGTAATTTTACTAGAAAAATCGTGTCCCATCATTTATTTGCTTTTTAATTTTTTTTTTTTACGTTGATTATTCAACCAAAATATTACAATTAATGCTCTTTCACCAATTATTCTTCATTCTCTCTCCTCTATAAATCGAACGTAATTCTCCATACTACCTTTGGCTCACAAGATCGACCCGGTGATTTTACCATGGAATGTATTTTCTTGCGGAGAATGTAAATGCATACTAGTTTTCCTTTACTTGGTTTGATTGAAAACTATTATGGTAAGAAGGGAAAAATGGTTTTCTTTCAAATTTTAGAGGAAAATGTTTACAAATGGATAAAAAAACACTATGCCACCTTAATTTTCTTTTAAAATCCCTTTTCCAATCAAACAACGAAAAATAAATAAAATTGATTTTCTGGATTACATTTTCCTCCAAAAACAAACGAAGCCTTAGAGAGAGAAGAAACTGAAGTTGTATAGTACGTAGTAATATTGAGTCTTACTCTGATAAGTGACTGTCAAAGAAAAAAGTATTGGGGTCCATTTTTGTTTTATGAAAGTAGGTACATATTTTAATGGAATGGGTTTGGGCTTTGAATCAATTAATAGGCTTGGTATTGGCGTATTGATCGTTTGCTTTACATCTTCAATGGGCTTGTTTTCAAAGTTTATGTCAAATTTTAGATATAAAACTATCTAGATGGGCTGACCCGATGAAACTTCGGTTGTTGAACGCCAACTTCTTTTTTTTAAAAAAAAGAAAAAAATTTCACCAGGTATTCGTATTCTTGTGATTTTACGAAATTCATGAGATACTAATGTAGTTTCAAAAATTTATTAGGTATTTCTTAGTTCGTATATAATGTATTAGACACTTTCAATAATTGACTGTTGTTGATTCTGTTAATTTAAATGATCTGACTTAAACTCTAACCTATTTCGCCTATAACCCCCTCTATGCCAAAAATATCATTTCATAGTGATGTAAAACGACTTTTTCAGCAGTGAAAATTGGTTTAATAGCATCCTAAATACCTCTTAGGACAATTTTGTTTGCTTTAAAAAGATTCGTTGTACACGATGTGAAATATTAGGGAATTAGGATAAGAGTCAACTGATTTTGGGTCATTTAAATTAACAGGATTAACATAAATAAATTATTGAGTGTGCCTGGTACATTAGATGCAAACTTAAGGGATACTCGATGAATATTTGAAACCCTAGTATACCTTAATTTCGTAAAACCTCAGGGGTGCTTAGAAAAAATACAGGAAAAAATGCTCATTTTAGCAAATTATCCTTTTAATATAGAAGTTCTTTTAACTATTACAACAAAATTGTAGTCACTACAATTAATTAATCTCGATTCTCTTTTTTAATGATACATTATTCAAAAAATATTAAAAAGACGGTCTAATTTTAATATAAAAGTAGACCTAATCACTAAATGGATTAAACTAGTCATTGTAAGAAATTAATCTAGTCACTTTGGGATAGTTTTCTTTTTAATATTGAGTTTACCGTTGCTTAATTCTAATTTAAAAGTAGGCGGTCTGTTATAAGACAGTCCCTTCATTATTTCCACGAATTTCATCAAACATTAAAACATTCAAAAAGTTGAGAAAATCAAGTGAACTGTTAATTGTTAAAGTATTAAGTATAATTGTTAGTTTAATTATAAAAAATAATTAAGTGTAGATTTTACATTAAAAATAATGAATACTCTAATTTAGACGAGTAATCAAAATAATTGAGATTCCAATCAGCATAAATTGCCATTAATTTATTATTAAATAACAAGATTTTAAAAAATGTTGTCAGCTGCTATATAAATATTTAAAAATATATTATTGCTTCGAATTTCTACAGGTCTCAAACTTTTCTCATAACACTACAACAAATAGCTTCAAGGAGGGCAATTAAAATTGCCCTCTTTGATACAAAATTTGCCTTCATAGGTTATGAGGGCAATTTTAAAATTGCCCTTCCGTTGCCCTTGTAGCCCCGTTGTATTAGGTTTAAAGGGCAAATCTCATATTTTTGCCCTCTTTGATACAATAATAAAAGGGCAAAAAATTTTGCCCTCTTTGATTCATCAACTAAGGCAAATAAAGTTGCCCTCTATGATCATCAAAAAGGGCAATACTTTTGCCCTCTTTGCTCAAAAACAAGGAAGACAAATACAATTGTCTTAGTTGGTCTACAACAAACAGGGCAAAAATAGAATATTGCCCTGTTTGTACTTTATCAAGCGGGGCAAAAATAAGGTATTGCCTTCTTTGAACTTTATCAAGCAGGGCAAAAATAAGATATTGCCCTCTTTTTACTTTGTCAAGCCCTGCTAGCCATCCATTAACATGATAGAAGTTGGGAAAAATTGCAATTGCTAAAAGTGTAGGGAAGCGCGTAACATTAACACCAGATATCACGTAATCACCTTGCAATTTCTGAAATACCACATGTACGTCTCAATAATAAGAACACAGTCTGATGTATCTACACTACCAAATCACTATTTGACATTTTCTGCACCAACTAAGCTTTGCAGTGGCTAAATCTTTACACTCTCAACTAAAATGTTCAATGTACAAATCAGATACCACATAAAACCAGAAAATTCTAGACGAATCACATTTTCTGCACCTGAGACTGAGATAGTCAGGAAGAGTCCACTAACATTTCTTCATAGCAAGAGCACCATGCTGACAAGTCGCCAAAAAATGAGAGCCTCAGGAACTCGGTCACAAGATCTCTTCAGCTGCTCTATAAAACTGTAGCAACTTCAACTGATCCTGACAAACACATATCATAACACAAAGGAGTGATGATCTGTGGAATTGCAATTTGTAGTCACATATCATAACACAATGAATTTTCCACATCTACTAATACATGTAGTCACATATTTTTAGCTAACCACCTGAATCAATGTCTAGATCTTTCATTATCAATATTATTTTCTCATATCTTCTACACCTCAAAAAAGTAATTTAAAAGCACATGGACCAACCTGTAGACAATAGACACGTAATGAATAACTTCAATAAATAATTTACATTCATCCAATAATTGAAGAGCATACGATATGAGCTCATGCATCATGAGGGCCTACAATAATTCATTGAAAAACTTTGATTATTTACTAACTATAACAAATTATGCAACAAGATAATGGATCTTTCAAACAGGTTCAACTAAAAATTGACCCTGAAATAATGTGACCTAAAAAATTGATCATAAAATCTATCTACTTATATATATATGACATTTAGCATGGTACTTTATTTTTCCTAAACATGCATAACATTTGAAATGAGAATTTGTTGTCGCACATGACATGGTGTTTCTTTCTATGCTTTAAAACTAAGCTTTCAGACTTTATAGAGCTTGTGTTTCTGAGCTCATCTAGCACTCTCTTATCCACCTGAAAAGTAACATTGGTCTTACACAAACACTTGTTTATCCTGCTGATATCAGAAGAACCTCAGAGCCAATTGTGATAGCAGGGGAACAGCAGGGCAAAGTGAACCTCAGAGCCTATGTAAACCCATCTAATATGAAAGTCAAAATGATTAAAGTAGAAAACTGAGCAGGTATAAGTGTATGATCCAATAAATATTAGGCCAAACTTCCATTTTAAGCCATTAGAAAAGAAAGGTAATAAGACACTTTTTTTTTTATTAGATTTCAAACTTTCTCATGTTACCTCTCAGATACTCTCAATTAAGAGTTTATCCTATAGAATTCTACAAGGTCTTCTCATGTGCTTACAGATTTGAGATACTATTTATGGTTAGCGATCATGTATACGCCAAGCAAAAGATTCTATACTATAGGTTGAACTTTGCAGCTTATGATAGTTTCTTCAAGAGCAAACAAATATCATCAAGCTTAACTTTACCATCAAAATGAAAACCAATACTGCAATATAATAAGTAATTATGTATGTAAGTTTTTTATGTGGAGGAGTTGATTATCAGACAAGCCTTATTATGTCACCTGTAGGCAGTTGAGCTTAGCTAGAATATGTAAGTAGCATTGTTGACCTGGGCATCCGTTTCCAATTCTTTCCATAAGTCTCCCCGCTCTGCCTAACATATCAATTAACTGACCTTGAATCTTGATAATGTCACGGGTCTGAGACACTACAGCAAATCAAACATATTACTGCACACTTTACCAATATACTTAACCAAGGTTGTCTTGCCAATCCCCCCATCCCAATGAGACCAATAATCCTTTTGTTTTTACTTTCCAAAGCTTTAATAGCCGCATTGACAGATACAACAGCTGAAGGAAAAGCAGTGAACTCGTTATCTGATACAAGTTGTATTCCTTCACAAGCGACACAATTTTTTTCATTTTTTCATGGCTTGCTTACTTAGCCTGTAACGTTGCTGACAATCAGGACATTTGCTCTTTGAAGATGAATATTTATGATTTCTTTCCTATGGCATCTGAAAGGTGAACAGAGCTTCTAACAAATTGCAGGGAACAAATCGTTAGACCTAATTATCAAATCACTTAGTATATCAAATTATCGCTTTATCAAGGAACTCAATTCAAATCACTTAGACGTCTGCAGTACGATACACTATGTTTGTAGAAGATTGTTGTAGCATCTCAATTGCTTAATCAAGGAACTCAATTCATAAAAATCATTATCAAATCACTAGACCTAATTAAATTCAATTCGTCTGATTTTGTGGAAAAAGTTAAGCAAACCTAATTGACAAAAATGCTGAAACAATCATCCATACATCTAATTTAAAAAGCGAAATTGAATGATTTACCTGAAGATGCGATCGAATTAGGAAATTGCTAAGAAAATCTGCGAGAAACGTCAATTCGAAGGCTTGAAAAACTGAATTCGAAGGCGAGAAACGTCCAATCCCTAAAACGATGAATTGGTAGGGAGAACTGGTCCTTTCAATGTTCCATTGAAGATTATGATCGAAGATTACTGCCCAAAATCACCAGATTTTGTAGAACATGTTAGTGAGATTGAAGATTTTGTAGAACACTCTTTTCGAAAGAACACTGTTTGTTTGCGGGGAAATTGAATCGAATAGAACAGTGTCATTTTAATCCTTTTTTGTTTTTTTTCCTTCATTATTAAAGAGGGCAAAAGAGTTAAAATTGTTGTTTTAGGTATTTAAGAGGGCAAAATTTTAAATTGTTGTTTTAGGTTAATATTAAAAAGGACGAAATTTTAAATTGTTGTTTTAGGTTGTATCAAAGAGGGCAAAATTGAAAAGTTGTCTTCTTAGTTGGTATCAAACAGGGCAATTTTGAAATTGTTTTCTTAAGTGATAGCAAAGAGGGCAAAACAATATGATTGTCTTCTTAGTTAATATCAAAAAGGGGGAAATATTTTTGTCTTCCTTGATACTATTAAATAAGGCAATCAACTAGTTGCCCTATTTTATTCAAATAAATTGCCCTCTTTGATAACATTTCTTGTAGTGTAAACTACTCTTCTCCTATTCATTTATTCATCATCTCCTCTAAAAACCTAAACTACTCTTCTCCTGCTAAAGGCCCTTTTCTTTGGATTCCAAACTTCAAGAGCGAAATTATTGTGAAACTCTTCAACTTTCCCCAATTCTTCAAATCAAGAATTTTAAATTGTACAACTTCAGTGATTGTATTTTATTAGAATAAACTAGTATTTTACCTCGAGCGATACCCCAGATTAGTTATAATTATTAAATATATTACTCATAAATTTCATATTTGATTCTATCAGGTTTTCGTAATATTCTGTCTAGTACGAAATTGAAAAATGGACGTTATGATATGATAAGTTGTTCAAAAAAAAAAAGTGATGAGGAATTGGGGATAATAAAATAACAATTTCAATGTGATTCGCGTAGACAAATGTTATTACTTACTAAAAGGGTTAAAGATCAAAAAACTTGTCTACATGATTTTATAATTAGATATAATTATGAGACTTTATTATGTTTTACTTTGAAACTTTAAGTATTGCAATTGTATTGAATTAGTGGTTAAATTCTCACATTTCATTTTAGTGGTCGTGTGTTTGAATCCTATTAACTACACATTGTTAATATTTTTTTTTATTGAGATTATAAGCGGTGCCACGTGGCACCGTTATTTTGATTGGAACGTCTTTTAATATATTTGTATAGATGAATGATGGTTCAAAACTTTCAATTCTTCAAATTAAATCTAGCTACTTGCTTCTCGAAACATCATGAAATTTTGAAAATCTCCATTTGAAATTCAATCGTTTCCTGAACACCATGTTTGAAATTGAAACTAGTATTTTGGCCTGGGCGATGCTACGAGTTAATTACAATTATCAAATACTACCTCCGTTCTCTTTTAGTTGCAACGTTTGACAAATTGCACTATACATGTTCTCTTATTTGACCACATTTATTGATTTATATGTTAAACAAAATATAGTCATGTGGGGTCTTGTTTGATTCGTTTCGATGTAAGCTTTCATAATATCAAATTTTTTAATTTTTACTTACATACAATTAGAGATAAAACGATTTGAAATTGTACATTGGCAAGCGTGAAAGTCAAAACGTTGCAACTAAATAAAAACAGAGGTAGTATATTATTATTCATAATTTTCATGGTTAATTTTATTACTTATTTGAAAATTTCTATCTAGTAAAAAATTGGATCATGGGCGTTATGGGCTTATGGCATGATAAATTGTTTTTTTTAAAAAAAAAAAACTTTAAGTAAGTGGAAGATAAAATTAACAATATCAATTTAATTATAAGACTTTATATGTTTTATTTTGAAACATTGAACTTGTAGCGGATTGGTGGTTAAACTCTCACATTTCATTTCAAAGGTCGTGAGTACACATTGTTAATAGTAGTATTTTTCATGAGATCATAAACATGTGACAAATATGTTGGAGAGTGTCATGTCGCACCGTTCCTTTAATAGGAACATCTTTTAATATATTTGTATAAATACGTCTCTCCTCCAAAAAAATTTTGGAATGTTTTTCCCTAAATATTTTTTTAGGGGAAAAGGAAACATAACATAAATTAAATAAGAGTCAATTACACAGCCTAAAAGATCCATGCAGATGCAACTTCGACACATAAGAGTTCATACAATAACTAGGGGATCGTGAAAACTTCTAGTTACATTACATTCCATATCCGAACTACGAGCATTTATAGCTAAAACATCAGCAAGGTTACGTTGTTGTTTTCCCGATGGCTATGCGCTATCTGGACTTCCAAACTCCAGTTCCACCACTTTCTGCAATGTAGCAACATATTTGAATACTTATCAGATACAATTCTTTTTGGTGGAGGAGGTCCTAGTACAAGAGGCTCAGGCGCATATGATCCATGATCATGTATTATCTCGGAGAGCACCACCCAGTCCCGATAGAGTCCACATGGAAACAAGCGAAGCATCCACACAACACATAGAGAGGGAAGCTATAAAGGCACATGCATCCCATTATGACTCGAGTTTTCAGGGAGGAAGTTAGATATTGCTTGAAGTCTTTCCTGTGTTGTCAACAACGAAGGCAGATAGGAGATTGGATGATGTTATGTTGGGTTTAGAGCTTTGCTGTGAGGAATTTTATCATGTTAAAGGAACCAAAAGAAGAATTGAATCTTTGGTTCCATCATTAATCATTTCATGTTCCCCGTCCATATCCAATTAACGTTCCTCCCCGAGTCACTTTCCAAGAATTGATAGCTATACGCGAGAGACATAAAGAATCATTATGACTGGCAATTGGCAAATCGTGAAATGAGGAGGTCCTGACGCGACAAAGGGAGTGGAGGGAAGTGCTCAAGATACGGTCTCTAAGGTCAGGAGGTACAACAAGTTAGACAATCGACAAATCCCACTCCCCCTCCTTTATGACATTAGCAATGGTCGACTACTCCCATCACAAGTTAACGGTCCTCAGTACCCCCTCAAAGGAAGTTTTAAATCCCTCTATGCGCTAAAGTTGGAAGTAATTTCCTCCATATCGTCCACGCAGGACATCATGCCATGATTTTTTTTTTTTAAATTGTAATCAAGTAAAACCACTACTTTGTAAACCGCCAATTTCATGTAGCGGTTTCTTCTTGTAAATCACAACTCCATGTAGCGGTTTATATGAAAGTGAATGCTACTCTAGGTATAAATGTATAATAATGAGTTCTGAATACTGATCGAAAAGTTAGGACTTAAATCGATGCCATTATAGCAAATGAAATGATAGTTTCCAAACACATTATAAAATGATGTTTAATAATATCACACCATTATTTAAGTGAAGGTATTGTGTCAGGCCGTTTGACACAATACATTTGGTCGGACGAACCTAGAGAATAAACTATCGCAGCTTCCGATTTGAGAATATGTTCTGCAATGTTCCTTCTGGTATTTCTTGCGGTAATTCCTGATCTGATGCCATTGAAAGATCCAAACTTTCTCTCTCCTCTCTTTTTGTTTTTTCCCACTCAAAAATTAGAATTGAGATTTTATAGGTTAGTTTTGGTGGAACTGTTTTCTGGGTAAGATTTGAAAGTACAAGAAAAAAGAGTTCCACCCACCAAATTTTTGGGTCTGGAAAAGATTATTGCTCCGTCGATCTCACCGATATCCTTCCTCTGCAATTCGATATAATTCCACCTTCTCCAAACTTGTCCGAATCCAAATCTTCAGTCATCATTTTTTTTCCTGACTTCGCTGGATGATTGCTTATGGAGCTTCTTTCTCTTCTCGTCATCACTTTTGTTTATTGTTTGAGTTAGAATGTTTTCAGTTGGTTTTATTTTTTTTTCATTTAGTCGAATTTTTCTTTTCAGTTGGTTTTATTTTTCTTTCATTTAGTCGAATTTTTCTTTTCAGTTGGTTTTATTTTTCTTTCATTTAGTCGAATTAAGCTTCTTTCAGTTCGTTAGTCTATTATTTCAGTTGGTTGGTTTATCCTTTCATTTGATATTGTTTTTTCTTTCATTTAGACATTTCTACCTTTCATTTAGTATTTTTTATTTTTGTTTTTCTTTGATTTTTTGATGTTTTCAGTGGACAAAAATTGAAACCAACTGAAAAAAAAATTGGAACCAACTGAACAAAAAGTGAAACCAACTAAAAAAATTGAAACCAACTGAAAAAAAAATGAAACCAACTGAAAGTCGTCCGACCAAGATTATGATCGGACAGTCTGACACAATACCTTCTTCTTTGACGAGCAATTACTCATTTAAATAACATTTTGTGAATTTCATTTTTTAAGAGGATCAATTACTAATAATCCACTTGGCAAAGAAGTGCCAAAAGTGTACCTTACTTTTTTTTCTCTACTCTCCTAATAACACTCCAAAATCAAATTTATCACCACCTTCTTCGTCAACTGCCCAGAAAAGAAACACAAATCCCCAAATTAGCCGGAAAATTAGGGTTTCGAAGATGATGGGACACGATCAAGATTCGACTGATGATGATTCTCACGCTCAGATGGAGAGCTTAGTTCTTCATGATCCTCCTCCTAAATCTTCCTTCAATGGTGCTTTTCGATCTCCTCCCGAGATTTCCACTACTGCCATTGATGATTCTCCCGCCGAAACTCCAACTCGATTGAATCACGACAACAGTCAAAGCCCTAATTCCTCCCTTAATTCGTTTCTTGAACCTCCGTCTTACGCTGACGCTATGTTTCGATCCTTCGACGCCGATGTCGATGTCGCCGGAGAAATCAACGGCCATGAACGTGTCAACTTGCCATCCTCGGATTCGGAGTATATCTACATTTCGGTTTCAGATCCCCAGAAGGTTCCGGAAGCTTCGAATTCGCTGGTTCCAGGTAGTGGTTCTTACTATACTTACTTGATTACCACTAGAACAAACTTGCCGGAGTTTGAAGGGACTGAGTTTAGTGTTAGGAGGAGGTTTCGAGAGGTAGTTACGCTTTCGGAGCGATTAGCAGAGGCATTTCGAGGTTATTTCATTCCGTTGAGGCCGGATAAGAGTATAATGGAGAGTCAAATGATGCAAACCAATGATTTTGTGGACCAAAGGAGGATTGCTATTGAGAAGTACTTGAAGAAATTAGCAGCTCATCCTGTTATTCGGAAAAGCGATGAGTTTAAGGTGTTTTTGCAGGTGGAAGGCAAGCTTACGCTTGCTAGAACGATGGATGTCACCTCCAGGATGCTTGATGGGATGGTGAAGTTGCCCGGCCAGTTGATAGGGGAGTCCACGATTGCACCTGAGGAGGTGGTTCAGCCTGCAAAAGGCGGGCGGGATTTGTTCAGGTTATTTAAGGAGTTGAAGCAGGCGGTGACCAATGATTGGGGTGGGACAAAGCCGACAATTGTTGAAGAGGATAAGGAGTTCTTGGGGAAGAAAGAGAAACTTAATGATCTTGAAGTGCAGCTTAGCAATGTGTCTCAACAGGTATCAGTTTTCTCAGCTTTTTGATGATTATGATCGTTTCGTATTGTTCTGGTATAGGAGTGAAGTTATTTGATGGGCAAAATTGCAACAAGTATTTCTTACGTAATAGAGGAAGCTTTTGGTAGAAAATTATCAATTCACTGATAGTATTGGATCAATTGTCAATCTGCTGAGTATGTATATCAACTTAAACTACACAAGAACTTATATAATGCAGCTATGCGAGGAAGTGTAATCATAGTATTACAGGAAGAATTAGAGAAACAAAGTGGAGTAAGATGCATATTTAGTTTTCCCACAGTGAAACTAATTAGTTTATCTCCTTAGGATTTTAATTTTTTGGTAAAGCTTACCTCCTAAGTCCTATGTGCCATTAAGCATTGACCTAGTTATTTCTGTTGCTAAGTAAGCATTCAAATGGGTGACTTTTGAGTAGGCATTGTATTTAGGACTGACGTGTGGTAGTTATGCTATTTGGTTAGGCCGAAACACTAGTGAAGGCACAGCAAGATATTGGTGAGACCATGGGTGAGTTGGGTTTGGCATTTGTTAAGCTGACAAAGTTTGAGTTGGAGGAAGCAACTTATGAGTGCCAAAGAACGCGAGCAGCTGACATGAAGAATATGGCCACAGCCGCAGTTAAAGCGAGTAGACTTTACCGTGAACTGAATTCGCAGACTGTCAAGCATTTGGTAAGGATTACATGTTATTATGATATGATGTATTGTTCTTTATAAATGACTTCTTACCAGATCTGTTGGATGAGACCAGAAATAAATTCTTTTCAGCTACATTGTGGATTTGAGTTGATAATGGTGTTGAGGTCTAATAGTAGAGATAAATTCTGAATATTGTGTGATTGAATACATGCCGTATATGTCATCTTGTTGGTCACTTGGTTGTTTTGGCCGTCTTATACTTTCACAAGATACCTAAAAGTCAAAACTAATACCTTTAGAAATACTTTCCCCATTCCACTATTGTTGCAACATCTGAACATTACTTCTTGGCGAATTTTTTAAGGAATGCATGAGAAGAGAGATAAATATTGTTAAAAAGAGGGGTCCATTTGATAAAGGATAAATAAAGAGAAGATATGACCAAATAAGGTAATATTGCAATCATCGTGGAATTTCCAAATAAGGGGAACATTGCAAATTAAAATAGAACAGAGGAAGTAATAGAGAAGGTCAACTATCTATACCAAATAATTGTATTAGCCAATAGGAGCAGGTGATTTTGTACAAGGAATGTGCATTTACGTATAATTCATATATGATGCTCTAGTAATTGAGTTGCCAACATTGTTATTTGGAAGCGATATTGATCAGGGGGTACTCATGTTGTACACGAGTGCATGTCCAACAATCCAAGTGTTTGATTTGGCTATAAATTAAGTGTTAGAAGTGTCAATACTCATGTTAGAGTGTCAGAATGCGACATGGATACTTGAAGTGAAATCAAAAGTCCGAGTAATATAGGTTGGAAGTGCTCAAAAGTCAAAACAACCGGTGTTATGTGAATGAGATCATTAAGACACTTGTGCAATATTTCTAACAAATGAACAGATAACAAAAAGTGAGGTTTTAAAACTACACTAATGGTCTTGTGGTGACACTCACTTTTTTTTGGATGCGTACTTCATTGTGGTGTCGCGTAAAGGGTTTGGGTTAACATGACATAATTTTTTATCGTCATTTGGACCTATTATAGGCCTGTCTAAGCCTTCTAATCGTCGCAACTGGCTTTGTATTGGTCTTGTTCGCCAAGGCATAAAATTCTACTCTGGAATTGAAATTGTTCGGTAATGTGAAAAACCAATATGTGTTCATCAATATATTGATCATTGACCTAGCTTTAAGAGACTAAAGGCTCTCCTCTCTTAAAGGTATCAACTCTTTCGAAAAGCTGTCCACTAGGATATGTTAAGCTTTTAGAAGTTCGATTTTGCTCTACTAAAGTCACTTATGCTAAACATTGTATCTTTTGAGTCTTGACTATCTGAATCTAAACATCAAAAGTTTTTCTCTTGATGCTTGAGTTGCGACATATATTTAACTGTAGCTATGTTGCTTTTGAATGCTGATGGTCTATTTTTTTTATATGATCTATAATTATACCTGATAAACATATACTGTGGTGTAGATGTCTGTCATCAGTTTTCTCTTCATTTCTTGTTTTTGGTGAATCTAAATGAGATAGCTAAGGCTAAAACAATGTATTATTAAAGTTCTCAGGGAGCTTGAATGTGATTATGATTCTTTGTAACTATATTAGCTCCTTTTAAATCTTGAGGAGACATGGACTCTATGGATAAGTAATGTAGTTTTGAAGATCACCAAGGAAACCATAGGATATAGGCTGTCTGTTAAATGTTGAGCTATTTGCCACAACATAGTAAAGTTTAAGATGTCATTTGACATAAATTTGGATGGACATTTACTAAGCTTAATAATTATCAAAAAAGTTGATAAATACATATCATTTGAGTATTTATCTTGATCTATTTCTCTTCTGGGTCTCATATTTTGGACTTTAGTTGCTGATGGGAGTGTGATGCTTGTACATTTGAGCTAGTGATATAGTATTGTTGCCATAGCTCGATAGGAATCGCATTGGGTAACATAGTATGGGTAAGATATTGGGGTTGCAATGTTGTTCTTGTGAAGGGGACTAGTCTTTTGGAGCCAATGAAATTGCATGAGATGATAAGATGGTGAATAGGCCAGTTGCAGTTTCAAACGGTTGAAATTCCCTTTGCTGGTATCTGGTTCACTTTCTAGTAAATGGCATTCTTCTTGTCTTCTTAAATGATAATTTCGGCAGTTCCTGAGATAATTAATTGGTTTTTATATGTTTCAGGATAAGCTCCATGACTATCTAGGGATGATGCTCGCTGTTGACAATGCATTTACTGATCGCTCAAATGCTTTGTTGACCGTCCAAACTCTTGTATCTGAGCTATCTTCCTTGGAGTCACGAGTTGAAAAACTAGAAGTTGCTTCGTCCAAAATTTTTGGTGGTGACAGGTCCAGAATGCGGAAAATTGAAGAACTAAAGGAAACTATGAAAGCGACTGAAGATGCTAGATGTTGTGCAGTTAGGGAATACGAAAGAATCAAGGTAAGTTTGGTACCCTAGAGTTATTGAGCTGTCAAATCAACTGTTGTGAAATTTAAGTTTTTTCTCATGAGAGTTGCTTGAATTTTAATTGTTCAAAACACAAGTCTGTGGGGGGATTATTGATTTATTGTAGCTTCTTTTGTTGCAGTCCCACCACACTCTCTTATTTCACATTTAGATATCTAGCCTTTTTGTAGGTGTCTCAAATATTTTGTTTAAAGAACTGTTTAGTTGTGGATGTGTACTAAGTGTCATCTTGATTCCTATATTTATGGTTCATAACCACATATCTGTCTGGAGTTGTCACTGTCTCAACATATACAAGTTTCGGCAAACAGATTTCCTGTTTATTTTGTTTTACCGTTCTGCTATAAGAATTTGGACTTCCACTCTTGCAAAATAAATGTTGCGATTATTAGCCCCAAAGTCTGAACTAAATCCTCATAGAGTCCAGTTTGTCTTATTGTTGAGCTGTAGTATTTGGCTTTTGACGAACTTGTACTGCTTTTTCTTAGATCTGATAAATGGTCGATGCCATATCTGGCTGCATAATTATGGAGTTGTGCATGTTCATTACATCTTCTTTGATTAGTTCCTGCTTTAATGCATGTCATAACGAGGCCATTTATTATCTTCACCTGATCTTATGCGATGAATTATCTTGAATTCAAGTGAAGATTCTTTTTCTTGTTTCTAATTTGTGATACTATGTGATCTTTTACTAGAGATGAGGTCACTGCTTTCTTTATTTGCAATTTGATGTCACATGTGCACGTTGTGATTTTTAATCCTTCTTAATTTGTGATATTCTATATGTAATGTCTTCAAATTTTTGCAGGAAAATAACAGGAGTGAGCTCGCTAGGCTAGATAAGGAAAGGTGTGCAGACTTTTTGAGCATGCTGAAGGGGTTTGTTGTGAATCAGGTAGTTATCTATCCCCTTTCAATAGTAATTATGAAGTATGAGTCTTTAAGAAATGTGTGAGCTTCACGATGTACTATGTTATGATCTTCATTTCGCATCTGGTAATAATGACTGGATACAACCAAACATATGCCTCTTTCTAGAATAGAGGGTGCAATTATCTCAATGCAATAGTTTGAGACTGGATCGGTGGATCTGCTGACTGAATAGATGCAGTATCAATCTTAGCATGTTGGTTCACCTTAAAAATATTATTATGCTTAAATATTGTCCTGGCATAGGAAATTCTTTTGGAACTTCTTCTGATCTCAAAAGAAGTTTTTGGGACAAACAAGATTAATTTCTGTATGTGGAGTAGACAAAAAAGGAGAGTCTGAGGAAAATGTGGTTTATGGAGGTGGCCTTTCCTTTTCTAATGTTCCTGCATATATTGGTTATAGATTATTATTGTATGATTATTATTACTTGGTTGTGTCTTTCTTCTTGTGATTATATCATGAATCTACAAAGTATTTTATTTAAGATAAAAAGTACTTTTCAATATTTAACCTAGGACAACTCTTCTGTGAGGTGAAGAGAAACTTTTAATGTGATAGGAAATTTATTGCTTAATACCACCCTTAAGTAAGGTCATAATCCTATCACCAAAGAGTCGAATTTGGTCTGATTGTTCTATCTTTTTACCTCTCTTGATGTGCTGGTTGTGGGTGGTCGTCCCCCCCCCCCATCTCTCCCCCAGATATGGTGGTTTTGTGGGAGGTGACTTTCTTTCTCTTATGTGATGGTTGTTTACTGTGGGTTGTTTGAGAGACGGTGATTTTCTGGTCATGGTCATATTGTGGTGGCTGTTTTGAGGTTATGATTGTGCCATTGTGGTGCAGTGAGGATGAAGGGGTTGCATGGTTATGGTGGCATTTTTGTTCAAGGTAAAAGGGCAGGGTGGTTGTGGTGGAGCATTGACTGGGTGGTTGCTTAGGGTGATGTTGGACCTTTTCAATGGTTGTGGCCTGTGGGTGGTGTCGGTGCCTTGGTGGGTATGGATGCTGCTGGTGTTATAAGTGGCAGGATGAGGGGAGAACAAAAAGGGAGGGGGTAGTAAAGGGGGCTGGGCTCTGTGGATCGAGGTTTGATGAAGAGGGTTGGGACTTGGGAGAGGCTAAAGGAATTAGGTGTGGCTCGAATCAAAGTTTGGTGTTAGGGATTTTGAGTGGCCATGTAAATGTCATAAGGATGTATAAATGGTTAATTTTGAAATTTTAATTGCAGATGTATCTAGAATAATGCCGTCAATGGTGGTTTTGAGCAAAAAAGAACTATTCTCTATGAAACATATGCACCCTTTCAGTGGTAGCTTCCAAATCAGAAAACTTTAACAATTTTGGGACAACATTTTTTTTGATTTGTTTACTCATAAAGGTCCAATGCTCCAAACACTCTTCTTACATCCACTTAAAACCCTGAAATTGCTTTCTCTATCTCTTTCCACCTGTATGCATTTCGTTCCCAAAATCAACGTTTTTGTTCTTCACATGTAATGAACACTCAGTACCAACATCTACGCCAAACTACATTTACTTCGTCCCTGAATGGTCCGCTGATGAAGTTTTTCTAGTTAGGGCCTTAGGGGTTACCATTGAATGGGTGCAAATGTGTGGGTTATCTAAGGAAAAAAAACATTTAAACTGGGTTATATAACATTGTACCTGTCTAAACTTTAGATAGTTATCATTTTCTCTTCATTTTTCCTCAAGTCCTAACATCTCCTGGTGCTGCATAATGTTGGTGCATAATGTAATTGCTTGTAATTTGTTTGCAGAAGCTGTATGGATAAATACTGACCATAATACTTGCTTTTGCAGGCAGGATATGCAGAAAAGGTGGCTAGTGTTTGGGAAAAGGTTGCAGATGAAACTAAAGGCTATGAAACTAAAGGCTATGAATATTCTGATAGTTGATGTAAATACTGTACAAGTTTTGATTGTTGTTTTTGTAGTCTAATTTCATGTACAATTGGACATAAGAAGTACAATAAAGATTTTCTCTTCAAAATTCGAGGCTTCATTCTTGGAATTTCTGTACATATTGGCCAAGGCTCTGATCTTTATTATATTTGATGTTGCGATTCAGAGTGTAATTGATGTGTTAATAAAGTTTTATGTGAACGAGTGTGCGACTCGAAGTGTAATTGATGTTTTGATAAAGTTTTCTGATGTATCAATAGTATCATTATATAGAAAGTCAAAAGAATGGACTTCGCTTAGAAGAAAAACAAGTCTCTTGTTCCTAGTGGATGGGAACAAGAGAGAAACAGATCTACTAATTGAGGATCATTCAGGGAACAACTAACAGATACAAATGGAATTCTATTTACATCAACACAATTATCAAGAAATGATCAAGATCAAAACACCAAAAAATACCTAAAAGAATCTCTTCCTAAATCTTCCACTTCCTACAAAACATTCTTTATTCACTCGCTGATGGATCACCACCACCGTCATCACCCGAAGTAGTGGCTGTGACTGCATCGACTGTCCTAATCTCCTCTAACTGCTGCAAAACCTGCTGAATTTCGGGTCTCGAAGATGGTGACGGGTCAACACAATGCAAGCCTAACTTCAAGGTGTTGAGCAACTCATCACCAATAGTTGACGCATCTTTCATTAACTCCAAGTCAAAAACCTCATTTGTCCACTCTTCTTTGACAATGGAAGCTACCCATTGTGGTAAATCTACACCGTTCATTGCCTCCCCAGGTGACTTTCCTGTTAGTAGCTCTAAGATGATCACCCCTAAACTATAGACATCTGTTTTCGTGTTGGCCTTCTTAAGCTTTGATAGCTCTGGAGCTCGGTAGCCTAATGCTCCTGCAGTGGCTATCACATTGGCTGCAGCTGATGCTGTCATTAGTCTTGACAGGCCATAATCTGAAATTTTAGCATTGTTATTATCATCAATGAGGACATTGCTTGATGTTAAGTTGCCATGAATTATGTTCTCATTGTTGTGAAGGTGGAACAGTCCTCTTGCCATTCCTTGTATCATTCTCATTCTTGTTGGCCAATCAATGCGCGTCTCTGGACCCCGGGCTGCAACAGAAAAGTAGTATATTAACTTCCAATCACAGGGGACAAAATATAAGAGTATATTAACTGTGGTTAAGGTTTCAACTTTCAAGTCAATGTACACTAATAGTGAAACTCAATTTTGAGCAGGATTAGAAGTAAAATCATTACACACACAAAAAAATTAAGGATTGAATTACAATAAGATAAAAATAAAGCTGTTATAGAGAGAAATATTTTGACAATAAAAGTTGTTAAGAATTTGCTTACCATGTAAGAAGGTGGCAAGGCTTCCCTTGGGAATGTAATCAAAGACAAGAAGCTTCTCTCCTTTAGGGCCTAAGTAATAAGCCCTCAATGCCAAAAGATTTGGGTGTCTAATTTTGCCAAGCAAATTAACTTCAGCTTCAAATTCTTTCTGCCCTTTAGTGATCTTCTCTCTTAATCTCTTGACAGCCACTTCACTTCCATCCTCCAATGTAGCCTTATAAACAGTTCCATATGTGCTCTTCCCCATTATCTCAGCAGTAGCACACAAAAGATCATCTGCTGTAAACACCATTGGACCATCAAAATGGACCAATTTACCTCCCGCCTCTCCCGCCTCGACCTCTTGTCCACCTGATGGGGCCCCCTTCTCCGCTCGTGGGGCCCGCCCCACCACTGCGGCACCCTCCCCCTCTTTCTTTGACACACCTCTTCTTTTCCTGATCAAGCAGTACAGTAGTATGCAGCAAAGAATGAGCATGATTACAAGGAGAGTACCAGCTGCTATGAGAATTATGTCTTTGATACTCAACTTTCTGCCTCTTTTAGCTTCTTCTGATATGCCAAAAGAAGGAGATGGTGCTTGAGATTGGCATGGATTTGAAGGACTGAATCCACATAGTTGAAGATTCCCAATGAAAGAGCTTGAATTGAACTCTTGGGAGAGTTCAACAGGAACTGAACCAGAAAGCTTATTATATGAGACATTCAAGAAACTAAGAGTTAGCAAATCAGAAAGGGAATTTGGGATTTCTCCTTTGAAGTCATTAAAAGACAAATCAAGGTGTTTGAGTGAGGAAAGATTGCCAATTGATTGAGGAATTTGGCCATCGATTCGATTCCTCCTAAGATTAAGCATAGACAAATTATGAAGGTTACCTATATTTTCAGGCAAATGTCCTACAAGATTATTACTTTCTAAGTTTAATGTATTCAAAGAGGACATATTTGAGATACTACTAGGAAGACTACCTTTTATAAAATTGTGGGACAAATCCAATGTTCTAAGATTTGAAAGTTTTCCTAAATCAGTGGGCAAAGACTCGGACAGATTATTGTATTGAAGTGCAAGTAATGTGAGGCGATTCGACCGCGTTAACTCCCTCGGTACCTGACCTTGCAAGGAATTATAGCTCAAATTGACCCAATAAAGCCTGGTAGAGTTAGCCAAGCTAGGTGGGATAGTTCCTGTGAGAGAATTGTGGCTAAGATCAAGGGTTTGAAGCAAAGGACATAGACCTAATGAAGGTGGAATCGAACCCGAAAGACGGTTATTGAAGAGTTGAACACCTCTAAGATTAGGAAGAAAGCCTAAAGAAGTTGGGATCAACCCACTAATGAAATTATCATGAAGACTAAGTTTCCTAAGTGCTTGAAATTGACTAATTTTTTCAGTAATTCTTCCACCTAAACTTTTCCAAGGAAGCTGAATTACAATAACTTGACCTTTTGCACATTTAATTCCAGCCCAACCACCAGAACAAGCACCAAAACCACTATCATTCCAGCTCCTTAAATACCCTTTTGGATCAATTAACTCATTTTTGAATGCTTGTAAACCTTGATAATCAGCTTGTGTTATAACCACACCATCCCATTCTTTCAAACTTGAAGCTTGGTGACACAAAATCATCAACAATTGAACCAAAAACACCATCTTTTTGCAATTTAACCCAAAACCACAAATTGGGTGTTTCTTCTGAGATTGAATCTTCCATTTTTCCTTCTTTTTTTGGGTTTCATTCAACATTTGAGCAAATGGGTTGTTTCTAAATCTTGAAAAAAAAAATATATATTTTTTAAAAAAAATTGGGAGATTTTAATGTAAGGGTGAAGGGCTGAAAATGACTAGAAACTGAAAGATAAAACAGGGGATAAAACAGAGATGAGAGGGTTTTGTAGTTGAGGTTGGGATTTTCTGTGGCATAGCACGTGAGAGGAGAGAGAAAAATCTCGTGAAAAGTTAAAAAAAACCCGGGACAAACTGTCAGATTGTAAATGGTTCAGAGGCGCCTCTTAACGGCTAGTTTTTCATTCTCCTCTCTTTCTTCTCTTCTAAAATAAAAATGTTTACTCACACACACTCCTCTCATAAATAATATTCTTGAGAATTGGGTCATTCTTTATAAACTGAACTCTTAACGGCTACTTTTTCTGGCTACTATATGAATTTTAACCTCAAACAGTAATTACATGAACTGCCATTGTCTTTGCATGACTCCATTAAGTGCTAAAAAAGGGAACTTTTGGGGGGATTATACGAGGTTGAATCACAACACTTTTTTTATGTCATTTTGCTGTTTTTGGTGTTGAAAATTGAACTAAAGCACTTATTTTAATTAACTACTTATTTAAACTTTACTATTATGTGTTAGTTTACCAACTAGTATTTTGTTGTTTATATATTGAATTTAAGAATCATGTTGAGATTTGGGGATAATGACAACAAGCTAAATTCAGGTGTTATAAAGGATGCTTTCACTCAAAATAGTTTAATCTTTAGCTTGGCTTCTTGACAAATTTACCTAGAAACTTGAGTTTGGTGGGTCGTTATATTGTTTGTACTACTACATTGTAGGAATAGTGGTGCTTTTTTTTTTTTTGTGTTGGCCCATTTCCATTACTATGAAAAATGTGGATTTGATTGAAAGAATAGCAAAAGTATAAAGGGCATAGCATATTATTAGTATAGAATTTAATATCATTCACTTTCTCTGTCTTCTTCACCTTTTACTATATTGACTTTTGCATAATTCATGTAACGTATTTTGATCATTTATTAATTAGGTCAACAGTCAACTCAAAAGTAATTCATGTAAATAATGTCAAATGTAAAAATATACAGCTAAAAGACAAAGAAACTACTTCCTTCGATTTTTTTAATTGTTACATTTTTCTTAAATTGTCTCTTTTAATTGTTAATTCTTATTTGAAATACTTACTTGGCCCATCATAAAGTAATAAATTTTTTTGATTTTCACCTTTTCACCAAAAAGTATTCTTTTTCACTTTACCCCTTATTTTATATTAAATAGGTCAAAAAATACCCTTTCAAATAATTTAAAAGTGACATTTTTTAAAATCTTGTGTTTAAACATAATGTAGCAAAATTTAAAAAAAAATAAAATAGATGAAGTAAGAAAGTGTGTTTATGCTTGTGTATGATTTAGGTAGAGTAGTTGTATGAAGTAATGGCCATGGGCCAAAATTAAACAAATTCGTACTTGATTGGTTAGACCCATGAATATATGATTAAATTTTGAGATTGGTCTAGGTTCCTACCTCACTAACAAACTCTTTTGTTTTTACCTAAACAAATCATGTGTAACATTTTTTAACTAAAATTGGAAACTAGTTTGTATCAATTAGTTCATATATAAAGTACAAAAATTGAAGGTTAATATTTATTATCTTAGTTTCATATATAAAGTACATATATTATGTGTAAATATTTATTTATCTTTGGGTTTTATTTGTGCTTTTGTTGCCTTGTTTTCATCTTCTTATACATTTTTGGGCACATAAATAGCGCACACATGATTCAATTACAAACTAAATTCTCATTGTGTCAATGCCTCAATGGTATATTCTATGAAAAATTCACTAGTGATAACTACTAACACAACTTAAGCAAGAGATTAGAAAGTTTAATTATATAATTTATTTTAAACCATAACTACTGACACAACTAAATAATATCCAATTACAACATTAGCTCAAATTCTCCACTCCCGACGACCTTTGTCGTCCCGGACATTACTGGGGGGTCCCAGGGTGCTTACTGATGGCTACATGTACCTCAGTCCTTCCTTCCTTGCTCACTTTTGCCTTATTTTGCTTCACTTGGCAACGCCCTTCCTCTAATCCATAGGGCCTTCAGATCGCGTCGAATTCCCCTTCCAAGGAATGAGTGTGCCTTCCAAAGGACTACCACAACCCTTGCCTGCACCCCATGAGCACTGGTGTCCGACCCCGACGGCATCCCGTACTCTTGGACTATAATCCACACTTTTTCCCGTTTTCGATCTATTTTTCAACTTCTCCGGGCGTGGCGACTTTTTTCATCCCGGACCTTCCTGGGACCCAACCCCCAAGGGTGTTTACTGATTGCTACGGGTGCCTCATACCTTCCTTCCTTCCTTGCTTGCTCACTTTTGCCTTATTTTGCCTCACTTGGCAACGCCCTCCCTGTTGTCCGTTGGGACTCCGAATGGCGTCGAATGACCCTTCCAAGCATGAGTGTGCCTTCCATGGGACTTCCACAACCCTTGAGTGCACCCTATGAGCATCGGTTCCCAACCACGGCGGGAGCCTGGAGTCGTGCACTATAATCCACACTTTTCCCGTTTTCGAGCCATTTTTCGACTTCTTCGGGCCTGACGACTTTTTTCGTCCAGGGTCCTTACTAATGGCTACTGTGGCTCAAACCTTCCTTCCTTGCCCACTTTTGTCTTATTTTGGCTCGCTTGGCAACGCCCTCCCTACACTCCATAAGGCCTCCGGATGGTGTCGAATGCCCCGTCCAAGGCAAGAATGTGTCTTCCAAGGGAGTACCACAACCATGAGGTGCACCCCATGAGCACCGGTGCCCAGCCCCGACGAGAACTACGAGTCGTGGACTACAATCCACGCTTTTTCCCGTTTTCGAGCCATTTTTCGAATTCTCCGGCTCCGACGACATTTGTTGTCATGGACGTTCCTAGGGGCCCCGGGGTGCTTACTGATGGCTACAAGTGTCTCATTTCCTTCCTTCCTTGCTCACTTTTACCTTATTTTGGCTAACTTGGCAACGCCCTCCCTGTACTCGATAGGGCCTCCGGATGGCGTTGAATGCCCCTTCCAAGGCATGAGTGTTCCTTCCAAAGGACTACCACAACCCTGGGGTGCACCCCATGAGCACCGGTGCCCAGCCCCGACAGGAGCCTGGAGTCATGGACTATATAATCCACATTTTTTCCCATTATCAAACCACTTTTCAACTTCTTTGAGCCCGATGATTTTTTTCGTCACGGACCTTCCCGGGGTCCCTGGGGGGCTTACTGATTGCTACGGGTGCCTCATTCCATTCTTCCTTGCTCACTTTTGCCTTATTTTGCCTCACTTGCCAACAACCTCCCTGTAGTCTGTAGGGCCTCCGGATTGCAACGAATGTCCTTTCCAAGCATGAGTGTGCCTTCCAAGGGACTTCCACAACCCTTGAGTGCACCCCTAGAGCACCGGTGCCCAGCCCCGACGGGAGCCTAGAGTCGTGGATTATAATCCATACTTTTTCCCATTTTCGAGTCATTTTTTCGACATTTCCTGGCCCGACAACTTTTTTCGTCCCAGACCTTCCTGGGGGACCATGGTCCTTACTAATCGCTACGGGTGCCGCAGACCTTCCTTCCTTGATCACTTTTGCCTTGTTTCGGCTCGCTTGGCAACGCCCTCCCTATACTCCGTAGGGCTTCCGGATGGCGTCGAATTCTCCTTTCAAGGCATGAGTGTGTCTTCCAAGGGACTACCACAACCCTGGGGTGCACCCCACGAGCACTGGTTCCCGGCCCCGACGGGGTCCTGAAGTCATGGACTATAATCCACACTTTTTCTTGTTATCGAGCCATTTTTCGACTTCTCCGGGCCCGACGACTTTTTTCATCCCGGGCCTTCCTGGGGTCCCCGAGTGCTTACTGATTGCTACGGCTGCCTCATACCATTCTTCCTTGCTCACTTTTGCCTTATTTTGCCTCACTTGCCAACAACGTCCATGTAGTCCGTAGGGCCTCCGGATTACAACGAATGCCCTTTCGAAGGCATGATTGTGCCTTCCAAAGGACTTCCACAACCCATGGGTGCACCCCAGGAGCACCAATGCCCGGCCTCGTCGGGATCCCAAAGTTGTGGACTATAATCCACACTTTTTCTTGTTTTCGAGCCATTTTTCGACATCTCCTGGCCCGACGACTTTTTTCGTCATAGACCTTCCTGGGGCCCTAAGATCCTTACTAATCGCTACGGGTGCATCAAACCTTCCTTCCTTTCTCACTTTCGCCTTATTTTGGTTCACTTGGCAACGCCCTCCCTATAGTCCATAGGGACTCCGGATGGCGTCGAATGACCCTTCCAAGCCATGAGTGTGCCTTCCAAGGGACTTCCACAATCCTTGGGTAAACCCCATAGGCGTCGTGCTTGGCCTCGAGGAGAGCCCCGAGTCGTGGACTATAATCCACGTTTTTTCCCGTTTTCGATCCATTTTTCGACTTCTCCAGTCCCGACGACCTTTGTCGTCTCGGACATTCCTAGGGTCCCCGGGGAACTTGCTGATGGCTACGGGTGCCTCAGTCCTTCCTTCCTTGCTCAATTTTGCCTTATTGGCTCACTTGGCAACCCCCTTCCTGAATTTCTTAGGGTCTCCGGATCGCGTCGAATTCCCCTTCCAAGAAATGAGTGTGCCTTCCAAGGGACTACCACAACCCTTAGGTGCACCGCATAAGCACCGGTGCCCGTTCCCGACGGGATCCCCGAGTCGTGGACTATAATTCACACTTTTTTCCGTTTTTGAGCCATTTGTTCGACTTCACTTGACCCGACGGCTTTTTTCGTCCTAGATCTTCCTCAAGCCCCATGGTCCTTACAAATGGCTACGGGCGCCTCAGACCTTCCTTCATTGCGCACCTTTTCCTTATTTTGGCTCGTTTGGCAACACCCTCCCTGTACTCCGTAGGGCTTTCGGATGGCGTCGAATGCCCCTTCCAAGGCTTGGGTGTGCCTTCCAAGGGACCACAACCCTGGGGTGCACCCCAAGAGCACCGGTGCCTGGCCCCAAAGAGAACTCGAAGTCGTGGACTCTAATCCACGATTTTTCCCCTTTTCGAGCCATTTTTCGACTTCTCCGATCCTGACGACCTTTGTCGTCTCGGACCTTCATGGGGACCCCGGGGTGCCTCAATCCTTCCTTCCTTGTTCACTTTTGCCTTACTTTGGCTCACTTGGCAACGCCCTTCATGTACTCTGTAGGGCCTCCTAATGGTGTTGAAAGCCCCTTCGAAGTTAAGAGTGTGCTTTCCAAGGGACTACCACAATGCACGTTTTTTCCCGTTTCCAAGCCATTTTTCTTTAGGCCTAACAAATTTTTTCGTCCCAAGTGGCAAGTTTGTAATGTGATTAGCATTGTGATTAGCAAAACTTGTCAATCAAGTGGCAAGTTTGTAATGTGGAGCACTAGTACAATTCAGAAGAAAAGGTTAATAAAAAAAATAACTACAACTATATAGTACTATCTACTCAAAAAAATATCTCACATATAATTTTGCGTTATTTTTAGTTTTTGACTGTATGAGTTTAACACAATACTTATATATGATCTATTTGACTACATATCTTTCAATGTATATCGTATATTGATATCTACAGACTTGCCAAGAGTTTTGTCCATTGCCATGATTAATCTGGCAGCCCCTGGAGAAATTGTCCTTGGGAGAAACAAGCCAGAATTGGCCTGTAATTAGTTTCGAATACACTATCATGATGGTGGCACATTCCTGAACTAGGTCAGCATGTAAAGTAGTCAATTTCAGTGCTATAGTTGGGCTAACAAATTGGACCATATAAGATTGGTCCCTGAATTTAATCACCCTCTCCCAAAGCCCGTACCTCCTCTTACAACAAGTCCATTCATAATCATAAATTCATAATAACGTATGAAACCAACCACACTGCTGCCAGAATGATGAAAGAATTCGACTTCAATGGACTTGCAAGGAATTGTACCAAATGCCATTTTTGGGAAAGGTGATCAACACTTGCACAATAATCACCATGAGAATGCAAAGAACTTTCCAAATTCCATATGATGCATAATATAAACTCAAACAATCAATTATGCCCTTCTTCAAACGGCAAGCGATTGAACATCCCATCTAAATCGAAAGGCATTAGTTGGTATCTGGATTCAGGTTCCCTTTCGAGCTGCAGAAGTAAAGATGTTCATGGTTGCTTAACTATATCATGAAACTTAACAGTTAGGTTGTTGGGTTTAGAGGAGCGTGTTGGACAGGTCCTCGAAATGGACGAGAATTTGTGTGTCAAACTATCGCGTGAAAGCTTGTTGGCTGCACAACATGAGTGGCTACTTTAGGATTGCTTAAGTCGGCGCTTATTTGAGTGGGAGTGTTCTTTCCCCAAGTTGATATAATCTTCCCAGAAGCCAAAGATTAAGTTCATGCAAGACATGTTACGGACAAACAAGGCCTAGTACGATAGTCCCTTCCATTTTACTAAATATTTAATAAGTAT
Organism: Beta vulgaris subsp. vulgaris; assembly: GCF_026745355.1. Classification (NCBI taxonomy): domain Eukaryota; kingdom Viridiplantae; phylum Streptophyta; class Magnoliopsida; order Caryophyllales; family Amaranthaceae; genus Beta; species Beta vulgaris. The sequence continues at coordinate 56,818,374 of NC_079203.1, forward strand.
GTACACAGGCTAACGTCTACACTAGAGGTGATCAACATGAACCTGGCCAGTCCAATGGATCTTTTAGCAAAACAATCGCGACACAGGCAACTTTTTTTTTAAAGAGAAATTTCATTAATTGAAGGTCATACAATTAAACAAGGTTAAATCAAATTCACCTTTGAAGAAATTACAATGAACCATGTTTTTTGGCTAAAGCCCGACAAGGGCCATGATTACCCTGTGTATGTAGAAACAAATTTAACAAGACAAAGGGGGTAATTTACCATTGCTTCTTAACCTCGAGTTGAACCAAAACTCAAAGGAGGTGTTTGACATTTAGAGTTTTGGAGTGAAAATAGAATTTTGGACCACTTTTAGAGTTTTGATTAATCAAAAACTCTAAAAGAAGTGTTTGGTAAAAGAGAGTTTTAAAAAGAATTGAAATAAACTCTCTCAAAATGAGGAGCTTTTTCTTTAGTAGATTAGGTAAAAATATGTTCAATGACGTTTTTTGCCTCTAATAATAATACTACACATAATATATTAATATGTCTATAAATGTCATTTCACACAAATAAATGGCAATAAGCTTTTAACAATCAATTTATTTTTACCAAACACATTTATAAAAAAAAATTGTCAAATCAAGAGTCAAATCTACTAAACAAAAAGTTAAAACTCTAACAACAAACCTCTAAACTCTACTTGTCAAACAGGACCAAAATCAATTTTACTTCATACGATGTATCCATAGGCATAATCCGAGTGGAAATTCTTCTACCTACCAAAACAACGTGCTGTAGCGGCCAATAAAATAGCCCGAAATTTCCTCATAATTTTTAAATCATAAATTCGTGACGCTAAGCAATATGTTTTATCTTTTGCAAGTTTAGAAACTAAAACCAGAGACAGATAAATTTCTTATACATGCCTCAGCAACTTGTGGCCAAGAGATTTTAAGAATTGAACACCGTTGAAATGAAGCTGGTATATCCAATCGAAGTTGGAAAGTTTAATTACTTGAAACAAGAAAATGTATAAGTTGGAACAGGAAAAGAGCACAAGAAATTTCAATTCTATTCACTAAATTATAATCTGGTACTATTGTCATTCTCTGTTTCAGTGCCTTTAGCACAAGGTACGCCAGACTATATAAGCATCAAAGACTGAACTTACATGACACCTCAAAAAAACATGAGCTAGGCAAGCCACATAGTAAAACACTGTTCTCTACACCTTATTTTCACTTATTTCAAGATAGACTTTCGCATCTAGGATCCGATTTATATCATTGTAACTAATAGGACCTGTACCATTTTACGAACTTACGCTCTAGATAAACTAAATCCAAGGTTAATTAGAACAGATAAGTTGAAGATCAGTAAGTAAGTGCACCTACAGCTTTGTCCTAAACCCTTACCTTTTTTTTCACTTGTTCCCCACATCCTATAAAAGGAACGGACACAAATCTATACAAATATCATGAGCATGGTTACCATACTTTCGACTTCAAGGGGACAAATATTTACAGAAGCATAAAACCTATGCCTCGACTGATTCGAGATCCACCATCAATCCATTCTTCAGCAGATCAAGTCAAATGAAGAAAACTGCATATGCCCCAGCAGCACTTTGGCTGCCTCCATCAAGTAGCTCCTTTCAACTTACAACATGAGGAAGAGTCCCTAACCTCCAATATCAAAGCGCACACCTAGTGAACAACACAGAACTCTCCAAATTTAACAAGTAACTGACTACACAATGGAGAGAAGGCTGCAAGTTTAAATGTGCACGACTAAACAAAAAAAGACAGAAGTCCTTCAATTGGCAAAGTACATATCATGCCAGATCTTTCATCAATTTAAGTTAATTTACTTCAAATGTTGAGACTCTATTCTCACAACAGAGTAAAGTACCACATTCCTATACTCCTATAATCTCTTTCAAGTCAAAATTTGCAATAACCATTGCTAAGAGAAATTGAAACCTGCCAACTAATGTCAATAAAATTCCTACGCAGAACTCCCTCAACCTACTAACCCAAAAAAGGTCCATCTTAGATGATGCAATATTAGGAAGCTCCACAATCATATCAGCATCACCAACAAATTCAAGCATAAACCTTTAGCGAAAAGCCTTGAGGATATGGCAGTAATTAGTTACGATATGTCGATCACATACCCAAGAACTTTTCCCCGAACAGTACTTTCAGTAAAAGCAATAAACATTGGCTTTTTGCATTCCAGTAAATACTACAATGTATGGTCCCAGTTAGTTCAATTAAATCAACCCATATAGGGTTGGGTCAACCAAGAAAGCAACTGCCATGAATTCATGATCATGTTATGTGATGATAACTGATAATCCCAAGTATCAGGACAAAGAGCATGTTCAAGCCATCTATGAGGTGCATAGCATGTTATCTACCAGTTTCATGAAAATCATATAATGGGCTTTCATAGGCTCAGATCAAAACCCTCCTTTATTAAGCAGCTATATCACTACAAGCATCCAGTTCAAGCACTTGAAATATGATCAAGAGTCAAGACCTAATTCCCACAGACTAAACCTCAGATAAAAAAAGAATATTAAACCTCCTGATAGAACAATAGAAGCTTTCAGTAACAACTAAATACATACTATTGTCGAGTGTCCAGCACAGGCTTCAATAAAGAGTCACAACCACAATTTCTCATGAAATCGTCCTTTAATTACATAAGCTGCATATGGAAAAATAGAAAAAACTCAAGCCAAACAAAAGTGACAATTCATACAGGAAAGAACTCCTCCTACTACCTTGCTGATATATAAAATTATCAGCTAAACTAAGCTAAGTCCACTTCAATATAAACAAGTTATCAAAAGCAATATTACCAATGAAATCCGTGAAGCCTGCTGAAAGAACGAATCTATCATGCTAAAAAGTAACACACTTCAATATTTCATTACTAGCCAAGTGATCAGAGCAAAGATCTCGATATACTTAGCTACACATAAAGAGAGAGAGAGGTAATAAACCAAACCCCAATGACCACTAAACCTCACATATATTTCATTACTAGCCAAGTGATCAGAGCAAAGATCTCGATATACTTAGCTACACATAAAGAGAGAGAGAGGTAATAAACCAAACCCCAATGACCACTAAACCTCACATAAATTCTCAATTCCATTCATAAACTAGAAGTCCTCTGAACTCAAAGGGAGCAACCGCAATTATACCTAATACAGTCATTTTGAGTTTGAGTGTCTTGAGCACAAGGCACAGCAAAGACAATAACTCCAATGATCCAGGTTGTCACTTGTATTGCTCTCCCACAACACCCTGATAAGCATCAATGACCTAACTCACACCAAAAACATGTACCCTTGTGGCCTTGTCCAACAGATTGCATTTGGTGTAGTGCTTAACAAAACGACGTTTATCTTTCCCACCATCACTGCCACACGGCCATTCCAACCAACATCACAGCCAACCCAAATTCCATAAGATCCATTGAACATTTGAACCACCCACGAAAACCCACACCACAGACCACCACCACTCCGCCGAGGCACCAACTACCCTTCCCCACCCCCACCCCACTAGGGATGGGCATGGGTCCAGGACCCTACCCGGACCCTGTTGGACCCAACCCTAATTTAAGGGTCTGGGTCCAACTTTTTCAGACCCTAAGGGTCCGGGTCTGGGTCCAAGTAAATTTTTTAGGGTCCGGGTCTTAAAATTTTGGACCCAAACCCTACCCATAGACCCTAAACGTATTTAATATATACATTTTAACTCTTTTTAAAAAAACAAACTGATTTTCTAAAAGACTAATAGCTAAACTAAAACACCAAAACACCCATTCTGAACTCTTATGTAAGTTGTGTTTATTTCGTTTTTTTTAGTTTGTATGTTTGTTTGTTTTTTTCAGTTTATATGTTTGTGAATTGTGTTTGTTTCATTTTTTTAAGTTTATAAGTTTGTGTTTGTTTCTTTTTTTCAATTTATATGTTTGTGTTTGTTTCATGCAAATTCTTGTGTTTCTTTCATGCGATTTTTTGTGTTTGTGTCATGCGAATTTCAGATGATTATTGATATTAATAATACTGAAAATTTGGCCAATTAAAGAATTTAAGTCTGGACCCTCTAGACCCTCTAGACCCTTCAGACCCTAAGGGTCTGGGTCAGGGTCCAATTTTTTCAGACCCTTAGGGTCCGGGTCCGGGTCTGCTAAAAAAATTAGGGTCCGGGTCCAGGGTCCGGCTGGACCCTACCCAGACCCTATCCTTGCCCATCCCTACACCCCACAGCCACCACCACAAACAGACCACCACCCAGAACTAGTGCTACCCAAGTTCAATTTACACACTACTTACAAGTTCAAAATAGTTCCTTTCATAACAAAAATTATAACTCCTGATAGAACAATAAAAGCATTCAGTAAGGCGATAATACACACTACAAATACAAGAAAGGGTTCATCCTACTACCTTGCTAATAATTTTAAAAAAAAACATTAGGCATTATTAAACTAAAACAAAAGTTCCACTCCAATGCAAAACAACATATTAAAAGCAAGGTTGTCAAGGAAATCAGTAAAACTTGCGGAAAAGAGTAAATCTATCCAATCACAGGTAAAAGTAAGAAGACACCTCAATACTTCATTACTATGGAAATGATCAATGCAAACCAATTGCAAAATAAAGATCTAAATTCCTAGCATTAAGTAGCTAACAACGAACTATATATAAAGAGCGAGAGAGAATGAGAAACAACAACACCTCGCATAGACCAAACCCTCACAACTCACATGATACCTCCAGAGTACAGACATAACAAGAGTATAACTTTTCAGTAGCTACTACTCCATACTACGTCAGATCATCAGTAACTATACATACACCGTCACAACTTCTGGTGTCAACGTAATTTGATCCTCGACATTGAATTCTCATCAAATCATCCTTAAATGACATATGTTACAACCAAAATAACTAAAGAACACGAGAAAAACAAATTAAGAATAGATAACTACTTGATCAAATCTAACAAATGAAACTTCATACAACAATAAACACAGTATAACTAAGAATTGAATCATTAAACAAGCTCGTCATACTAATAAAAAGTAAATATTACAGTTTCACTATCCAAGTAATCAAAAGAAGATCTGAATGAAGAGGATCTCAAATTCTTACATTAACTCCAGATCATCAACAGTAACAGGAAAAACCCTAAGAAACAAAGAATTTGCCCCTAATTGGTAAATTTCCCCCCAATAATAGCAGATCGAATGGAAAACAATAATACCTGGGAAAAAATCAAACTCTTCCAGAAACATTGTTGCTAGCAGCAGCAACAGCAGCGGAAGACGCAGCACCACCAAGGAAAGACAACAATCCAGAATTAGGCCCCTCTTGTTCATCCAAAAAGAGATCTTCAGGAACCCTAAACGCACCATGCGCAGAAACAACAAGCAAACCAGACAAAACAGCGGAGATCAACAAGGATCCAACGCTGGTCAAGAAAACAACGATGACAGTCAAAAGAGAGAGAATCCCAAGCATTTCGCGGTCGGAGAAGGTGCGGCCGAAGAGGAGAACAGGTTGATCGGAAGGGCGGAAGAAGTAGAGGAAACACCAAGAAGCGAGGAGAGAGAGGAGGACGAGGAGAGAGAAAATGTGGGAGATGAGGAAGAGAGCGAGGACGGCGGAAATTAAGGTGAGGTAATTGACGCGGAAGTAAGAGGCGTTTTTGCGGATGCGGGAGATGGCGTCGGTTAGGTTTTCGGGACGAGAGAATGCGGTGCGGTCGATGAGTTCGTACCAAGGACGGGCTTGTGAGAAGGTGTGGCGTGCGGAGGTGGTCAGGCGGGAGAGGAAGCTGCGGAAGGCGGGGGTTGTCATTGGAGTGCTGCTTGTCGTGTCGTTGATTGGAAGAATCGCCGGCGATGACATTGCCGACGATTTTAGGGGGAACTTTCTTAAGGGTTGATCGGTGAGGGAAAGAATGGAGATGGGAATTGAATGGGATGGGACATGGGACATGGGTCATGGGTGGGAATTGGGATTGGAGTTTACTACATCATCGTATTCGTCGGTGGGATGGTCCCACATTTGTAAATTGTAACATGCATCACAGCATCATTGTATGTAGAGCTGGCCATGGGCCGGGCCGGGCCGGCACGAGGGCCGGCATGGCACGGCATGATTTGAGCCCGGCCCAGCACGAGCTCGCTATGAGCACGGCACGGCACGCCGGCACGAGTAGTGGGTCGTGGGCCATACATGAACAACATTCTAAAAGTTTGGCACGAACCCGGCACGAGCACGACGGGTCGGCCCACAAGTTCGCACGCTTATTTTGGTTAAAATTTCATATATAAATTAAACTTTGTATAAGGCACGATGGCACGGCACGGCACGAGCCGGCCCGGCACGACACGTGGGTCGGGTCGTGCATGGGCCTTAGATTTTACAACTTGGCACGAGCCCGGCACGACACGAGCATTTCTTGGCCCGTTTTGGCACGACACGTTGTGGCACGAGGCACGCGGGCTTGGCACGTGGGCCGTTCCGGCACGGCCCGTGGCCACCTCTAATTGTATGGTTTTAGGGTGTTCATTACGGACATTCGATTATTCGAAATCTCAACTCGGAAAAAAATACGATTCCAATTTGATTTGAAAATTTCGGGTCGAATAGGAGATTCGAAAAGTGAAAATTTGAATTTTTCAAATCAAAAGTTCATAAAATAAGTTTCAGATCGTATAATACATATATCCGGCCTTGAAAACTAACATTTCGAATCGAATATCGAAAATATCCGAAAAAATTCATATGTCGGATATATAAAAATTTCTAATATGTATCTGATCCGAAATATTTGCCAACAAAAAAATTAGACTGGATACCCGAAAAACTATATCGAACCGACCGGTCACATATCGGATGTTAATGAACACCCCTATGCATGGGTGTGGTTGTAAAGGAAAATGAGAAGTAAGATACACAAATTATTAAATTGAAATATGCGGTCTCTTACAAGACTTACTCAGCAAAAAATATTGATGATGAATGGGTGATCATTGAGATAAATACAGGGTTTTGTCTTTTTCTTTAGATCGTAATGTATTTTGTACTTTATACACCCATCATATCCCTTCCTTATTGGGAGCAGCAGGTGATAGCCTAGTGGTATTGGTATCACTTCCGATCCCAGAAGTCACGGGGTCGAGTCTCACCCCTTGCAAGGAGGGATCCACAATTTTCCGCTTCCTTGCAAGGGATTTCATCTTACCTTAAAAATAAAAAAAAATAAAAAAATCCTTTCCTTATTCCTCTCGTTCAAACCCCCCCCCCCCCTTCCGTGTAGTCTTCCTTTTTCTTTTTTCCACTATTTAAGACTTCCACCATTGTGCCTCCACCTACGTTTGTGTGCCTCACCATCCCGCTGACAATCTTGAAAACTTTGCCTCTTTTTTTCCCAATATAGATCAAATAATATAAGTTGGAAAAAAATAACTTTTTCTTAATTTTTTAAAAATGCCTACAATTTAATATGATCTCTGAGTCTCTGACAAAGGATATGAGAAAGATCGATGATCTTTCAATGGATGGTGATAACTTAGGGAAGGGAAGATGGAGGGAAGATGGAGGGAAGATGGAGGGAATGGAGGAAAGAGGGAATGGGATGAATGAGAGGGTATAGGGAGAAACATAAAGAATAGTATATAAACTGTAAGTGCTACATCACTTCATCACGAAGGAGGAGTGAACTAGATGTGGGATCAGATCCGCCTCCGTGTTGGCTTATCATAGAAATGTTTAATCTTCTAATTATTGAAAGTTTGCAGTGTAACTTGAATATCCACAATTATGTTAGCTATTTTTCAAGGCAGTCGCCAAATTTTATGAGTCGCGTTGACCAATAAATTTATCGACTTTAATGATGATGCTCTTTACTCCTTCCTATCTAGTTTAAAAGATATCATCACGAAGAGCTGACGCTTCGACTCTGAAGTCAATCTGAGGTTATAAGCACATGCATTGATGAAATCATCGACAAGGTTGCGGAGATTGACACCGATAGTTGCTCAATATGTATGTTATGACACCGACATGGTTGTTTATATGTGACCGGGAGCATCTAGGAATGGCATTGGGTCAGATCATACAAACTCGAATATCTAAACCACCTTTATTTGAATTTTATATGGATCGTGTTTGGACTTGGATTTTGTTTAACATTTATATCCAATTATTTTGCCTCTCATTGAGGTGAATTTAAACTATTTTACCATTTAAGATCATAAGAATCAGAGTTTTTCAAAAATATTTTTCTATATTTATTTGTGTTTTTCAAAAATATTTTTTGTGTTATTGTATTGTTTATTTAATATAAGTTGATGATGTAGACGAAATAATCGATTTTTTCAGATATTACTTAGGGTCCACCTTCTTTAGGATTTGGGTGGAATTTCCACATTGTTGCATTTAAATTGAAAGTTTTTGCTCTGACTCAGTGAATGGATTTAGGCAAACTTGTCATCTCATCAACGTTAACGATCTGGGGGAAGAAGTTGGGGTTGGAAATAGAGGATTGGAGATTTGGGAAGTTTTTTGGAATTTATTGATTTAGGTGGCTAGATGGTGTAAGGAATTGAGAAACCCTTATCAAAACTTTAACCAAATTACTCAACAACAATTGACTCCAAATCAAACAGATTTAATAAAAGGGTTACTCGATTTCCTTCTAAAAAAAAAGTTATTCGCAAACCTATCATAAAGTGACCTTGAAGTGCTATATTTCTTATAAATTAAGCTTATAATTCCTTCGTCTTTGTTTATACATGCTACATAGAGAAAGTGGTGGTTTTTAAGAAAGATAGAAAGAGAACGTAGGGGACCACTACTTTTTGAATAAAGAAACATTTGTTAAGGAAAAAGTATGAGTATGGTATTTTAAAGGAAAATGTGGTGGAACACCAATTAATAGTATTTTAAGATCTTTGTGGTAAAAATAGAAAGATTCATGTATAATATGTAGCATCTATTAAGACATTTTCATTTAATATAAATGTAGCATCTATATAAAAAAATGGAGGAAGTATGTCACGGAAATATTACCTTGTCGATAAAAGATATTTTGAATCATCACAAACAAATAACATTCATAAAAAATTCATCAATATCACATTGTGCTCTAATTATGTCAAAATCATATGTTTAATTTTTCCTTATATGTTGATTTATTTTTCGATTACTTTTTTCTCTAAGTGTGCGTTTTGTTTACTCAAAAATACAAATTAAATTATAAAGTTCATTAGGTCTAATATGACAATTAGATCTAGTTAGGTTTGATTGAGCTCAATCGGATTTAATATATTATGTTCACGTCAAATAAGGTGAAGAGAACACACCAGATTTTCTCTTCTTAAAATTGAACAATGCTCCATTTACTGTATGTTCTCCCTAACTTATTTTGAGTATAGTTCAGTTCAATTCAGTTCACTTGCAACCAGTTCAGTTCCATTGAGTTCAGTTCAGTTCCTGATTTATTATCATTACTATTAGTTATAATTTAATTCAGTTCATTTCATTCTTAAGTTGCTTTATGCAAAAAAAAATACACCCTTTCTTTTTTAAATTAACTATCTTCAAGAAATAGGTTTGATTATTTACATATTCCATTACGTGTCAATAACATTTATAAAACGTGTTGGGTGCACCAGATTCATAATATCTTATTGTGAACTCAAACTGAATTTATCACACAAAAGTTTACTATATTTGAAAAAAATCAACCATACCATACGAAAACTGACTGTATCATAAAATGTAATAATTGATTGTATAAAAGGCGATTATCTCAAATATTAGTTTTTGCATGATGAAATGATGATATAATATGTTTTTGAATAATATAGTATATTTTTGAATGATACAATGAGTTTCTTTATGACATAGTAGGTTTCAAAATGATAATGGATGATTTAGAAATGATTTAGTTTTTGCATGATGTAATATGTTTTTGAATGATATATTGAGTTTCTGCTGATGATATAGTGGGGTTCTGATTGATATAGTGCATTGTTCAGAAATAATACGTGATTTTGACCTGGTGCACACTATGTTAACCTGAATCGGGTCCACGCAAATCATATTGTATAAAAGATGATTACAGGGAAGATGGTATCTCATCTGAGCATTTTCCAAATAAGATTAACAAATGAAACAGAGGTATATTAACGTAAATCGGATACACGCAAGTCATATTGTATAAAAGGTGATTATATTATATTAAACAAATAAAAACTCACTAAATTTTATGATTCGAAAAGTTCGGTGTATATAAATCAAATAAAAACTCACTAAATTTTATATAAAATTCACAAAGTTTGGTGTATAATAAGTTATTGTGAATCAATTTTTTTTGAAAAATTTATAGAAAGAAAGATTATCTGAATTATAGAGAAAGAGGTGGTACCTCATTTGATTACTTCACAAACAAAATAAACAAACCAAAGAGATAAAAAAAAAAAAAAAAAAAATCCGTCAGCAAGAAATTCTTACGAAGAAGTTTCTAACCCTAACCCCCGATTACAATTTTCAATTCTTTCTCTAAATTTTCATTCCAACTTTTCATTCAAAAAGTCAGCGAATCATAGTTTCGTTTTCCAGCATCAATTTACTTCTCCGAATTTGAGTAGCAGAAAAGTAAAGTGCGAGAAACGGATTGCGAGCAAATGTAATGTTTCACGAGACCGGAAATTTGGATTGTCCATGAAATTGAAGGTTTGTTTAACACTAATTTAATATAATTTATATGATTTGAATTTTGTATCTTATACATTTTTAGCAACATATCGCAATTGATGTATCCATCATAATTTTTTCATTGGTAAGCTCAAATTGTGAAGTAGAGCTAAGTGGTCACAAGATCTTCAAGTTCTATGGAAAAGTGAAAAATTCATTGTTGGATTGTACTAGAAGACATGAGTTAAGAGTGCAATTCCTGGTTAATATCGGGATAAACAAAATAGGCAACTCAAGTGGCATTTTCGTAATGAAAACGATGGTAATATGCAGTTGAAATGGTTGAATACACAGTCTATAAACTAGCTAACAAGGAAGGTTGGACTTTTTTTTGTTAGCTTTAAGGGGGTGATGACTATTGAGTGGTAGTTGATGAATGATTCATCATCATCTTGTGCTTTTTTTCCTGTTGCCTTAGGAAGTTTTAATGCAAGTCTACATTGAACATATTAAGGTTGTGTTTGGATTTGGGTTATTCATTTCAAATGTTGGATTTTAAATTCTGAATTTGAAATTATAGAATTCAATTCTAAAACAAGTGTTTGGGAAAAATTAGAATTTCAATTTCATGATTTCAAATTTCACATGAGTCAAATCCTTAGTAATGAATTTGCTTCCAATCAAGCAAAGCTTTAGTAATGAATTTGTTTCCAATCAAACAAAAACAAATTCGATGGTTTGTTAATGGAGGAGAGAGAAAGCTTCAATGAAGGAGAGAGTTCACTAATAAAATAAATAATCCAGATTAGAAAAACAAACATATTCGAGCTTGAGAAAGCTCCAATAGAGGAGAGAGAAAAAGAGTAGAGAGAGAAAGGAAGAGATGATGTTTGTCGTTGAAGGAGATGGAGTGAAATGAGATAAGTTGAAGTATTTTGCATTTCAAATGACAATAATTTTTAATGGATTTCAAATGACATAAGTTTAGGTATGTTTAATATGGATGTGGAATTGGGTCAAATCCAATTATAAATTCTATGGTTTGCCAAACATGTGAATTGGCCCAATTCCAGCATTTCAAATGAAATGTTTGTATCCAAACAGGCCATAAGGGAATTTGGCCATTGATTACTGAATTCGGTCTGTATTAGGATTTGCCACTCTTTGTACAGATTGCAAGAGGCATACTGCACTGTCATATGTTAGCATCTAGTTAAGAAGCAAGTTTTACGACTCCAGTTTGTTCGTTAAGCAAATTTTCCATTAAAAAGAAACAATGGGTGCGTGTTTTCTTTTTGTTGAGTGAGTTCAACTTTGAACCTTGGAAAAAACATGGAAAGATCTCCTGAGAGCTATGTGGATATCAGGTTTGGTTTTGCTATACATCGGCAGTGTGATGATTTATCTTGTAAATTGGCTTTCCTAGTTTTCTCTAATGTACTCTAAACCAGCACAGCTTTACTAATTTGCAAGATTTTAGGGCTTTATTACTTTTCACATGACCTTTGAAGCTAAGTTTGTTTTTGCTAAATCAAGTTGGTAGTAATTCGACAATGTTTACATATTTTCATCTTAGCTTTATTGTTTGTGCTTTCTCAAGGGCTCTTAGAAATGGGTTTTTCTGAGGAATAACTTGTATAATTGATTAGTTGAATTCTTTTCCAATTGAAGTGCAAATTAAAAGGAAGTATTTTCCGACGTTTTTAGGATAGGAAGAGATATCTAGCATCCAAAATATTGGCTGCAATGTATCCTGTAATAAATTTTGGGTTGCTGCTCTGTGCAGATCACAGTATCACTCCATTGGGGCATCTACTAAATATGTTCTACTATGTTGGTATAACTTTGCTGAAGGGACAAAGGGCGCTTCATGGAATTATTCTGTAAATACGGCTCGTCAATTTGTGGTTATTACACACTGGATTTATTCATCTCTTCTCCTTTCTCTCTCCTGCTAGCTTCTCCAATGGCCTGTTTGTGACCTTCAAGTCCCCTCCCCCTCTTCCTGTCAACACAAAACCATTAGTAATGGAGGGCAGCATACTTGATTCTCTCGGCACAGAACTAATCGGGGTAATGTCCCCTGTCTCAATCTGTATGTTCTTGGTCGTTCTATTAGTCTCCACCCTCTATCCTCCTTCTTCTTCCCCTTCCCCAACCCCCATCATTACTGCTGCTAATCTCGTCTACTCAGAAAACCCATCTGATTCCACAACTCAAAAACTTGAAGGCTCTCTTCTAAACGCTGCTGTTTTTATTATCCTCATTGCAGCAATCACCTTCGTCCTCGTTCTCCTGTACTACTATAACTTTACAAACTTCCTCAAACACTATATGCGCCTTTCTTCTTTCCTCATCCTCACCACCATGGGGGGTGCCATTTTTCTCTCCCTCATCCGCCATTTCTCTCTCCCCCTAGATGCTCCCACTTGTTTTCTCTTTCTTTTCAATTTCTCTGTCCTCGGGGTTATCTCAGTATTTGGAAGGGGGGTTCCAATTATCATTACCCAATCGTATACTGTGATTTTGGGAATTATTACTGCTGCTTGGTTCACCCAGTTGCCTGAATGGACTACCTGGGTTTTGCTGGTTGCTTTAGCACTTTATGATCTGGTGGCAGTTTTAGCTCCTGGCGGCCCGTTGAAGATTCTTGTGGAGTTGTCTCAGTCAAGGGATGATGATCTTCCAGCTTTAGTCTATGAAGCTAGGCCTACGGTTTCCAGGTCTAATGGTGGAGGAAGAAGAAATGGGGGGTTGGGGCTTTTGGTTGGTGGGGTGTCGGATAATTTGTCTGTGGAGCTTCAGAATTTGTCAAGAACCAATGAGGAGGAGATTGATATTGAGGATGAAAGAGATAGAACGAGGTACGAAGGGGGCAGTGATCAAGGGGAAACAACACCGTTGGTGGTAGCAAATTCTAGTGAGATTGACGTGGTGGATGAAGAGAGATCACCCCTTGTGGAGATGCTTGCTGGGGAGGGGAGAGATGGTGGTGAGGCTGATGAGGAGGCCATGACCCGCGGTGTTAAACTTGGACTTGGGGACTTTGTGTTTTACAGTGTGCTTGTGGGCAGAGCTGCAATGTATGATCTTATGACAGTATATGCTTGTTACCTTGCTATCATAACATGGATTGCTTGTACTCTCATTTTATTGTCTGTGTGCCGTCGAGCTCTACTGGCCTTGCCTATTTTCATCGCTCTAGGGATAACTTTTTACTTTTTGACTCGATTGTTAATGGAACCATTTGTTGTTCAGACGTCAACAAATTTATTGATGTTCTGAACTCTCTCTCCCCCCCCCCCCCCCCAAAAAAAAAAAAAAGAAAAGAAAAAAGAAACTACAATTATATCATCCAAGGAGAATGTTATATCTGTTTAGAAGTGTACCAGCTGTCTGCTGTATATGGTACAAGGTGATGCATTTTTTTCAAAATTTTCTCGTGGATGATAATGATATTTAGTGGATTCAACTATGGTTTTCATGATTATGTGAGTAAAGTGAGTTTACTGATACTTTTATCAAAAATAAGGTAAATTTTACTTTTTTGCCTGTTAGCATTCTTGGCTGACTTTTTTCTAATAACAGAGTGATTCACCTCGTATGTTGCTTACAGTTAATAAAATGTTGATCAAGTGTTTTTAAGGCAGCGTGTAACCTGCAATCTGGTTCAAAAGTATGAATTAGAGTCATGTTTTGATTGTTGTTTAAACAATCCCTGTTTAATTCACCTCGTAAGTTTCCTTTGTTTCCCGGGCTTAAATTCTGTTGTGGAGAATTGTACATAGAACTACTTTTAAGAACATTTTTAATCTCTGGTGGATTTCGGGTATTGTTCTGAAGTGTGAGTCGCATCATAGATTGGCTAGATTGAGGTTGTGTATTCCCGAGGGCAATTGATGAGCCTGTTATATCATGCGGATCAATTTCGACTTTAGGCAGTGATTTTTATCAAGCCACAACATTTTAAGATAAGTTTTATCTGATTTCAGTTTCTATTAGTCATATCTCCTACAAGACATACTTTACATGAATTTAAAAGATATAGTTGACACGACTTATGTACACATTGGACAATTCTAGTAGAGTAACAAAGGTGTCACGTGACGTGTATACGTTGTCACGCACGCCTTTCAATATATTTGTATAGATTTAGGCTATGTTTAGTTCACCTGAAATTTTCTGATCTGAACTTATTTTTTCTGATCTGATCTGATCTGAACTGATCTGATAACAAGATCTTATCTTTTAGATTTTTCTCAATATATAAGAAAAATATAGTCATGTGGGGTCTTGTTTGATTCGTTTCAATGAGTACTTTATTAATATTCAATTATTATAATTTTTACTAATATGTAATGAAAGATATAGTGATTTTTAAATATAAGCATAATCTGAACTGATCTGATCTGAACTTATTTTTTCTGATCTGATCTGATCTAATTAGTTCTGAAATAAGCAAAAATAAGGTGAATTGAACATAGCCTTAGGCAGTTAGGCTACATTATCTCACATATATTGGTCCGCATACCATATCACTTTCTGACGGAATCTAATGACCACAAAAGTCGTATGTAGATGAAAAGAAAAGATGCCAGATTGATTCTGAGATAAAAAAAAATTAATGCATTACTTGACTAACCTATGAGAATAAAGAGAAACATTCTGTCTTATCTTTCAAACAACCTAATACAAGTTATTTTAAGACTTCATTCAGTTCCTTGCTTGCTTAGATAGTTAGATTGATAAGGATTAGATTATGGATGTTCAAACATGATGAAATATTTAGGGAACCTAAATAAGTAATGGTAGATTGGGAAAACCGGACATAGGATTGACATACTATGTTATGCCCGTGAGCTGGGTTACGATCATTTTGAGTGAGTGAAAGAATTTCTAATAGAAAAATTATAATAGGATTAATCTTGTTAGATCAAGGATGTACATTGGTCGAGACCAACTTAATTTAGGTAACCTAAATTTCAAAATGGTCGGTTGGAGATTGAGTTGACTTGCTTTAGTGACTGTTTTTACTTATAAGCTATATTTTTGTACCTTTAAAAATATTTTCCTTCCATCTAGAGTTGAACGTATGTCCCCTTAGAGAAGGTGTTTGAAATTTGGATGGAAAACTTTTGCTTATATGGAATGAATATCTCGCTTAATGTCCACTACTCCCCTCATTACTTGTAGACTTGTAGTTCTTCATCACGGTAAAAACAACATTTCATTTGTCATAGTTCATATATGTATAAGGTAGACATGGACAATCTCTTTGGCACAAATATAGTATGTCAAATCCTCATAGTCCATAGAGTTGGACAATCTATTTGGCAAGAATATAGTATTTCAAATACTCATAGAGTTGTTGTTTCCTAATACATGATCATGCCTTGAATCAAGAAACTTAAAGCATCTTAGTTTGATTTTATATGGAGCTTATCTACAGTACCCACTTCCAGTTTTAGGATTAAGAATTTTTGCCTAACCCTATCTTATATTAGGATATCTAGTGTACTATCTTTGACTCCCATTTCAAATTTTATATACTTTTTTTGGATACCTATAAGGTTAACAAATGTTTCTTGGCGTGAAGGAGAAGAGTACTTCTCAACCTCTTATTTCGATCAGAGCCACCTACACAGCCATATTACTGGTTTACGATATGAAATATTACGATATATGATGATCTTGCATCTTCTAATTTGATCAATGTCACTAATTGTAGTGTTATAAGAGAATATCACGTGTAAAAACGTAAAAATAGGATTCTAATTAAACTTGTTTAACTTCGGCAAGACCTTATATGATTAAGGTTTTAAGCTTTCATCGGGCTTTTGACTCTTGACTCAATCTGATTAGATTATGGGCAAAATATAGTCCTAGTATCGAATTTGAAATGACTCGACTTTGTTTGTTGAAACTTAAGCCACCCTCTTTTCACCCATAATTCTAGTGGGAAAGAATTTTTTCATGCGTGAGCAAAGTAAATATTGGAGTATTGAATATAGCCCATGCGTGAATCACCACCTTATGATTTTCCTAGATTCAATTTTCTTGTTAGAAGGGAAATTTTAGCCAAGTTGTGTATAGTGTAAAATATGAGAAGAATTATGGTGTATTATCTAAAATAAAAATTAACACGACAAATTGAGGGCGTTTGAACATCATTCATCTCCCCCAATATAAGTAACTTGTTATATTAAGCCAAACGACCACTTGGACATCAACCAAATGTCCATCCAAAGACAAGTACATAAGATTACCAAATTTTATTATCAACATCAAAGTTTATCCCTAAAATTGTTGAAAAGTGCTCTTAAATTTTTATGTAGAAATATCAATGATACTGATACATGACATCGTCCCAGGGGCAGCTTTTAGCATGTTCAACATGTTCTATGGAACAGGGCCCCCTTAATTGTGAGGGCCCCAAAATAGAGAAAGTTCAAGTAGTAAAAAGAAAAAGTTTATCTACTTATTTGGATTTTTTTTTTTTCATAATATGATTATGTGAAGTATGGATGAGTTATTACATTATTGAATTCTTCAAATACGAGATCGCACAGGGCCTCTATATAGTTCGAGACGGGCCTGCATCGTCCATATAAAATTTTGCTCCATAACCTTCTCCGCAAAATTAGATTCTACACAGACTACACCCATGAATTCAAAAGTATCAACAAACCTAAGTTAAAAAAATATATAATTCAAAATGCTCTTGGATGTATAATCTAGTAGCTAAAGATCTTACAAGGCACACTACAATACAGCACCTATACTATTTGTTTTCCTTTTTCTTGTATCGTGCCCACTTTTGTCCGTACCAAACACATATATATTTTTGAGTTCATCTTCTACAACTTTAGCATGTGAGTAACATCACGTATCATAACTAGCTAACTTGAACTAACTTGTGAATGTGGCCCTACCTGAAAAAATTAGCAGTTAATCAGTTAGTCCTCTGCCTCAAAAGGAGAATTTTTTTTTAGAAGGAATTAAGCGCTGAATGAGAGGTAATTATTCCTTCCTCCATTTCATAATATAAGGCATGCATAATATTTGAGGTCGAATTTTGACTGTTAATTACTCTCAATTTATATTGATAGAAAATTTTAAAAAATAATATTATTATAGTATTTTTCAAGACGAATCAAACGGTATAATTTTTATTTATTGTATTTGAGAGATATTTGTGGTCAACGGAAATTTTCATAAAGCGTGAATACCTTATATTTTGAAACAGAGCGAGTAGAGACATAGAAGTACAAATTAAAGTCCGAATCAAATTTATTTTTCTACAAATGAGTTAATACTAGGATGGCCACGGGTCGGACTTGGACCGGATTAGGCATAATCCGACTCCGACCCTACAAGAAGTCGGATTTTAAATCCGAGTCCGACTCCGACACCCGACTCCGATAATCTGAGTCTGACCCGACTTAAAATCCGAACATCCGACTCTCCGATCCGACTTAAAATTTGAACATCCGACTCCGAATCCGATCAAACTTATTTTTCTACCCATTTTTATTATAATAGAATAGTCTTCTATAATATAATAATCTAATTATTATAATTTATTCTTATAATCATATGGAAATCTTATATAGTACAAATAATTCAAATATTACCATTATTTATAACAATCATTTCTTCAATCGAAAAATCCTATATAATACAGTGGGGCTGAAAGTCGAACTCAGGTTATCTATAAATTATACATTAACATAAATAAGAAAAAAAGGATTGATTGACTCAAAGTCGGAGTCGGAGTCGTATCTGGATGTCGGATTATTTTATGAGATCCGACTCGACCCTCCTCCGACTCGGAGTCGGACTTTTTAAACGAAATCGGGTTACTTTTTTGTTGGAGTCAACTCGAATTTTTTCCTTTGGATCGGAGCAGATTAGGGTCCGATTCGGATTGGATTGCCATCCCTAGTTAATACACACCAAGAGCAGATGCCAACGCCATCATGCCATGACATGATTCATCATATAATAGCTGTTGTTATGACGCATTACTAAATACTAAGTTTAAATGCTTAGACAAATTGAACTTTTGCTCATGATCTACATTTCCACGTTATTATGTAACCCGTAATTCCGTAAATGCAAAATCCAACTAGAGTTAATCATCTGTTCAGATTCTGACTCATCAGTTTTATGATAAAATGTCAACATTCCAATCTCAGAAGGAACTCAGAGAAGATACATTTGCAGAGAATATTGCTCCATATTGCAATAACTTGAGCTAACAAAAGTTCCCAAATGGGGTCTAATCCAAAAATATTAGATGACATCTAATTCTTGTACAATCCACCCCCTAGAAAAGAGTCGCTTGCACTATTCGCCAATCACAATTCACAAGCCTCATAAGTCATAACCAACCTTTCGAAAGTTGTATGTGCTTTCCAGTATCAAGTTGGATATTTTCACAAAATGATTATAATTCTGACAGGGCTTCTTAATATAATCCTTACTTTGACCTGACATGTAAGATATTTCGTCGAAAAAGAAGTCAATTACATCAAAAATATTAAATAAAATGTTCATCTTTAGTGCCATCCAATGACATGTTAGCTTTAATTTTGGGCTGTTTTGCCCAATGAGTTAATCCTAAGGTTAAGATAAATTTAAGAAAATAGGCGAAAGTTGGGATTTATTCCCATGAATGTTTTACAAGTTGCTTCTTTTGACTTTTGCACGTAGCTGGAATCGTGATTCGTAGTCTCTCTTCTCCAATAATGAATAATGTCTAAGTCTATAAATAGCTGCAAAGCTCATGCATCCTTAAACTCAAGGCAGAGAAAATCTGAATAAATATGGATTCTCGCTCTTGTAGAAGCACTGATATATGGGAATGGATTCAAAAGCTTCCACCTATTACTCAATGGAAGAAGGATTCCATGTCTACATGCATATGTGCATCAAACTCATCATTAGCAACCCTGAGTCTCAACATAACCAAAAACATTTCAGCCCAATCACTCTCTTTTGCCATTTTTGCAAACTTTAGCCTCCCTGTGTCCCTTTGGATCTCGAAACCCATTTATGTTTCGAGCTCGAGCTCGAGCTCTCTGGGTAATGAAAAAACAACATACAATCTCATATTGAATTTCATCCAAGATGTTCTCAAGTATGGACCTAGCAAACAAATTCAGCCTATCAAAATCCCCAACATAAATCCTCCATCTTACTTGAAAGATATCTTCAATGTCTCCTTTCTTACCTTGGTTTTCTTAGTTTGCATTTATGAAGCTCCTACTGATCTTCGCTTCAATTGTCTTTTGGCTCTAAAAGACGAGCTTTCAACTTCCCAATCTCGTGAAGCCTCGAAGTTACTCATGAGGCTCTTAGGATCGTCTAATATTGAGGAGCAATGGATGAGATGCCTAAATCTTGCTATCACAAACTGGAAAATGGAGCTAAAAGCAGCCAACCGTATCCTCAAAGGGCCATCTCCTCTTTTTTCCCATGCCTTTTCAACTTCAGGGTTGTGGAAAGTTCAGCTATATTGTCCTATAATAACCATGGAAATCGAAAACACGAGTGGGTCAGCTGATGAGCGTCTGGCCTTTTCTCTAAACTACCACCATCTTGAGGGTGTCATACAGCTCAACTATAAAGCCATAGTGAAGGAAAAGTGGATTGAGGTGATGGTAAACATCGACAATATCAGGTAGGTATTCATACATCTATCTCCTGAGTCCTGTCACTGTGTCACAGGCCACAGGATATTGTAATGAAATGAATTTGTTATACATCTGATCTGATCTGATCTGATCATCTGACAGGCTAGATGTGATTCGACTAGTAAGCGAGAAGATCCTAAATGATCGAGGAGCAGGGACAGCAGAAAAGCACTTCCCTTCAAGAATCTCACTCCAACTAACTCCAGCACCTGAGACAGACATTCTTAGTGTCTCAGTAAGCAAATCTTCAGAGAATCCAAAGAGGCAGATTGAAATAGAGAAGACAGTAGAAGGATCATTTGAGCCACCTAACAAAGTGGGAGTTCAGGTATCAGCAGGAGAGACAACAACCACCACCTTCAAACCTTGGAAATTTGAGGAGACTGTAAAGGGTGACAGTGGGGGATTGAACTGGTTTCTGCATGACAGTAGTGACGGAAGAGAAGTGTTTTCGTCTAAGCCTTCTCCGTTGACATTTTTCCAGCCTAAAGCTTGGTTTAGGCACCGCTATTCTAGTGCATACCGGCCCTTCACCAGACAAGGAGGGATTATATTTGCAGGAGATCAGTACGGAGAAACCGTTTGTTGGAAGGTGCACAAATCGGCTATAAGAAACAGATCGCTGGACTGGGACCTCTCTGGTTGCATTGGATTGACATACTGGCCAAATAAATACAGGACATTCTACAATGAAACAAGGAGAGCTCAATTTACAGAAACTCTGCAGCTTACTCTTTAGACTTTAGGATCATATATCATATATCATATATGTTATGTTAAGAAACAGTAGTAGGACAATATGAAATAGAGCGATACTACTCCTATTCCTATATCACTATACTATATTGTTGTCCTTTCCACAAAAACCAAATTTAATTAGCGACTGTAACAATATGTATTATATCTTGTTAAATACAACCAGATTTCTTTTGTATATTCTATCAGACTATATATCCTTTTGTGAGAAAAAACTTCCAAGATCTAGGAGTTCTCTAAGTCTAGATCACTAGATGCAACGCACTAATAACGCAGATAAACACGAATAGTAGTCTCTATAATTTCATCAGTATAGCTAACAATATAGTCTTCTCATATTAACCATATTCTAGTTGACTTTTCAGAAACTTTTTTGTATGATAATTTTAGCACTAAATACGACTCCCTCATTTTCATCCGTAGGAAGTACAAAAATATGAAAGAAAAACTGAAAAAGTGGAGAGAAATTAAAAAGGGAGAGAGAAACTTAAGTGAGTTAATATATTAAAAAGGAAATGATATTAGTGGAAAAAGAAGAGAAAATAGATATGACATGTTAATAAAATTAGAAAAAGTAAAAGTGTGTAAATTAAAAAGAAATATACAAAAAAAGAACGGTTTTTTTTTATCATATATCCCTGATAAATTATTTTTTTGCACTATGTACCCTTTCAACTTTCTAAATTCACCATATACCCCTTACTTTTCAAAAAATACATCAACTAGCCCTTTTAACTAACGATGTTAGATTTCCGTTAGTCATTAGGCCCTAATCCTCTCATAATCCTAATTAACTAACTTAAATCAAACCCTAACCCTAACCCTAATCTAATAGCTTAACTACCCCTACTATTTTTTGTAACGTTGAGAGGTTATTTTTTACTAAAAGTAGGGGCTATTTTTGTAATATAAGAGCATTTACAATGGGTGAGTTTTTAGTTGGTCTAGGAAATAATAAAACTAGCTTTACTTGGTTTTTACTATATAGGTAATTGACCTTTGGAGTTTGTTGGTCTAGACTTCAAGACCAGATGCTCATTAGATGGCGTGCATAGGACGAGTACTGTAACGCCACGTGGCGAAGAAAGCTAGCAGAATTAATTTATTTCAAAAGCCGCATAAACGACGAGTTTAAAAGCAAAGGGAGAAGGATTAAAGGTAAAGAGAGCTGAAACTATGCGTTTCATCAACTTCGCGTCAAATTTGCTGAGCAAAGTGACAAATTTGATGTCAGTATCTTTGACGGGCATCAGAGGCCACTAGGCGACTGAGCAACAAATTTACTGTTGCCATGCGGAGAGTCTTTCTCTATTTTGTTGTAGTTTATTCGAACAATCATTTTGCAACATTACACAATTTTGTAATGTTAATAAAAAAAATCAGGTTATAATGAAAACAAATTATAATAAAGATTATAAAATATTTTTATCTATAAATTAAGCCCAGATTTCATATATATATTTTATCACATTTCTTCACAATTTATCTTTTTAATTACTCTCTCCTACCTAATATTACTTATACTAAGCAAATATTATGAATTCAAATAATCCTAATTACTCATAATCTCAAAATAATCCAAACCAAGTAATTTGACGTAATTTATGGATTTAAAGTAATTTAACGTAACGTAATACAATTAGCTTTTATTAATTTAAATCATCTACTTCATATAAAAATAAACATTGGGGTAGGAGATGGAGTATATGGTAGGGATATAGTAAATGTAAGAGAGAGAAATAGAAAAAACCAAGTAAGACTAACCCATCCATTATGAGGAAAAAAAAGATGAGTTGGTGAGAGTTTAGTAGGATGTGAGATGTAAGGAGGAACAAAGGAGAGAGAATGATAAAATCTCAAAGATCAACAAAGACAAACTAACCCATTAGTGATGCTCTAAGGGGTTAATTTTACTAAAACTAAGGTTACTTTTTCTGAAATTAGGAATCACTTTTATAATTTAACTTAAATTTATGACGGAGTTACTTTGTACTTTGGTAGGAGTTACCTCAAATTTAGGAGAGAGACAAATGTAAGATCGGAGAAGGAAATCGAAACCCTAAGGTGGAGTGATGCCTACCGACGTTGGCAGGCGATATTTTCGCCTTTGCTTCCACCGCCGCCGCTGCTACTCGGTTTGTTTCTCATCATTTGAGTAAGTTAACTGGTTCAAGAAATCGAAATTTAATAATTGATGGATTCAAATTCTACAAAATCATCATTTTAGAGTTGAAAAGATGGCAAAAAAGAAGAAGTCGAAATAGGAGAAAGAGAGAAGAAAAAGAATGTGAGGGAGAGGGGAGAGAAAAATGTGACATAGGAGAATAACCGATTTCCTCCATCTGATTGAGATTTGTGACGCCGGATTCTTCGACGGTGATGAAGGTTGTATCCCGGACGGCGAAGAAGCCGAAGATTTGAGGAAGGAGGATGGTGATCTCAGATTCTTCTGACTGCACGGTTTCGTTTTTATGTGGCGTGTTGCACAAAAAACAGACTGTTCAACTGTTTGTTCTCCATAGTATCAAAAGTTCACTCCGGTATGGGTATTTTTGTAATAAATTAGAACTTCAGGTGCTCATTTGACACCAAATTTGCTCATTTGGGCATTTTGCTCATTTACTCATTTGCTCATTTTGTTCATTTTGTAATAAAAGTGTTTGCTCATTTTCTTAAATGAATAGAAATATTTGCCCATTTGCTCATTTGTTCATTTTGCTCATTTGCTCATTCGCTCATTTTGTTCATTTGGAGAAAATAGTCTTGGGTGTACCATGAGCATGGTACACCCAGGTGTACTATAAATATTCTTTAGTATCAACTATCCACATATTTGTCCAAAAACTGATGACCTTAGTTGGAATCTAAGTAAATTTCCGATCAAATTATTATTTTTTAATTTTTTTGTTTTGTTTTAGGAAGTTGAAAAACCATTTGATATATTTTCATTAAACAAAAACAATTTTACCTTATTATTTGATTATACTACTTATTTGTTATTTCCACAATGAGATGCCTGCGCAAGCATTACGCGGACTGATGAGGAGAGTAGTGAAGTGAGTGTTAAGAGAAAGAAGGCGGACATTTCGAAGAATTTTTGGGCATCCCACTTCACCTTCTCCTCCAACTTCTTTATTTGGACTACTCACATTCTCTTTCTCTCTCCATATTTTTTTCCCTCTAGATCTCTCTTTCTCTCTCTCTTTCCTGCATAACTTTTGTGTTATTTAGCTCATTTTCATGGAGACTGCCGCCTTCCGTTGTAAGCTCTTATCTCTCTGTATCATTTTGTTTTATAAGCTATGTTTTTTCATGTTCAACTGTGATTATATTGAAGATTTGTGTCAATTGGGTGAATGATTTATGATTTTGTTGTGTGTTTGTAAGCTTATTTCATAGCTAAAGACTAAAGTATCACTCTTTGATCAGTTTTAACCCTTTTTCTACATTGTAAGAAGAATTGGTTTGGGTTTTTGCTGATTTTATGGCAGTAAGTTGGTGTTGAATTGGTATCTTACTTTATCTTGATTGTGATTGTTTAAACTGACAGTAGGCGAGTAATTTTCGCATTAAGCAGATTGAATTTGCAGAACATGGGTACAATATGTTGGTTTATTTTTTTATCATGGATGAATATTCAAAGGCACTTTTTTCTGGGTTGTAGGGTGCCAACTGCCACATCTATGAACAACTGAACATTTACCTTATAGTTGAGGGGTTTGATGAAAGATGATTACAAATTTACAATTCACAACAACAATAATAAGACATTCTTACTCTGATAGGATACAATCGGAAACATAACCCTGATGTCAACCCCATGACACTCACATGTCTGTACTGTCGCGATTTTTTTTATCTTCTTGTCCTTGATAGCTACCACTTTGACCTACTACGTATCTCTTCATTGCGGAGTGCGGACCCTTATCTGATGATTACAACTTGCTAATTATGTGAAAGCTTTGGGTATCCTAAGCTATCCAGGAAAGATCTTTTTCAAGAATTTTTAGTGTTTTCATATTTTAATTAAGCACCTGTGTAGCCTACTGAAGCCTCTAGGGTTGTTTTTATTGAAGATAAGGGGGGACTTAGGCAAGTACTGGGCACCTTCTGGCCATTGGATTTTGGTGATTATATTGAAACATCAGTTGCTCTACAAAGATGTATAGCTTTGATTACTGCAAGAACTTAGTAGTTGTTTTGTCCTTTGCATATAAGTGAGTACGGTCTGCCTTCTCTTTCTTGTGGATGCAGGCCTATCCAGCTGAATTCTTTTAAATTTGTGGGTTTCTTTTATACTCTATGGATGATTGTTTTGCTTTCATTCTCTACTTTATTATTTTGGGAAACTTATTGTGGATTATGATCAATTTCTTGTGAATCTAGTTCTTTATCGAGGAGCAACAAATGTTATACTTCCTCCGTTTCAATTTAGATGTTACACTTTTAAAATCACGGACTCCTAGATAATTTTTGGAGAGGAGAGAGATAGAGAAAGAAAACAAAAGGGTCCCATGTGATAAGAGAGAGATAGAGAGAAATTATTACCCAAAATGAAAGTGTAACATTTGATTTAAAACTTCTTAAAATAGAAAGTGTAACAAATTTGGAACGGAGGAAGTATAAGAATGTGCATTTTTACCCCATAAGATGCAATCATTTGACTATTGTTGTTTCATTATAATTGATAGCACAACAATGCTAGTACAAGTGTATGACACTCTGACAACACTATTTTCTGTCTGAAATTTTGTACTTTTGCATCATAGTCTCTGCTGGCAGCATTTCACATCCATGCTCATCATTTGAGAAACCCGGTCTGGCTGCCTGGCCCGCTGTTGTGCAGTCCCGTTGTCGAGCCCTCACTGCCGGAAAGCTCACCTCTTTTTCAAGGCAGGCAAGAATTGTTGTGTCATGTGCAAAGACACCTGAAAAGACTGCGCCATCCAAATCCGATGGTGCGTGTTTTACTACAAGTCTCTATTAATTTTCAACTTCCCTTCGGCCCTTCCCGATTCTATCGCCTCCTGATTTTGACAACGGTCATTAGGCTATCAGAATTGACAGAGTACTTGATATTATCTATTTTAATGATTATATTGCCCTTTTTATGGCATTAACTATACTTTCATGATCCTTGTGGGGGCAGTTTCGCTTGATAACATATCAAAAGGCTCAATAGAGAAACGCGCTTTGCGCACCACTTTCCCCAGCGCTTTTGAGGTATGTTGGCCTCTTTATTAGCAAATGTATGTATTATGACTAGATACTACCTTAGAGTTATACAGATAGAAAATTTGTTAGCACTCATTTTTTTTGATACTTTGAACATTCTAGTATTGATGAATGACATTGGTTCTCATACAATTGTGTGCTTCTTCCATGTGAGATATCATGCAACACTCTTGTATACCTTTTATCCTACTAAGAAGTGGATAAGGGGAAAAAGGAAGAAGAAAGAATGATAGCTGATTTACTGCATATCATTCCAACTCCTTGAAAGTAGAAAAGGTAGTTGGTTCAGCCTGCATATATCTGGATTCCACTTTCCTAGTGAACAAATATGCTAAAAGTGTTACTCCATTGGTTTCATCTTAGAAGTCATGTTAACCACCTTTACACATTAAGAATTTGGTTGGCTTTAGTCAAAATTGCATAGGTAAATAAATTGACATTAAATATTGTATTGATAATTTAAAATAACTTATGATCTCATCTTGATATCGTAAAGTGGCATTTAATGTGATATTGTAGAAAGATTTAATAGTTTGAAACAATAGAATTGGCTCAAATGGAGGGAGTAAAATTTTTATCATGTTTGTTCACTTTACAAAAAAAAAAAAAAAAAAAAAGAAATTTTGTAGAATCCAGATATGTGCAAGCCAAACCAACTACATTTTCCACCAACTAGGATCATGAGAAGGTCTTTCACAATAATAAAAATGAATCCCCCCAACCCATCCACATATCATGCTTTATGAGTCCTGTATTTAATTATTAGTTGAGAACTTGAAACTCCTTTCAGGCATTGCTTTTGGAAGTGTGTGATGAAACAAGTGTTGCTGAAGTACAGCTAAAGGTAAAGTCTCTTATCCAAATGTGTCAGATGGCTCACACTTACAATTTATGTTCTTCTCGTACCCATTCCTGAATTTTGAAATCTAATTTAGAGATCTCTAGCTGATTACTACTTACTAATGCTTATATTGAAATTGTAGTAATGGTATGTTTGGATAGGTGAATTACATTTCAAATTCTGGAATTGATCAATTCCATTGTTTGGATGAGTATGAATTTGAAATTCAGAATTTGTCACAAATTCAAGATTTATTGAGGAAAGCCCATTAAATTAGGAAATTGAAATGATGTGATTTTTCTTGTCATTTGAAATTACTTAGCTTACTTCTCAAAACATCTATCACTCTCTCTCTCCCCCTCCCCCCTTTAAAAAGCCCCAACACTATCACTCTTTCTCTCTCCTCCACCTACTAATCTGAATTTATTAGTTTTTCCCAAACAAGAGTGTTTGGATTTGGATTCAAGAATTTGAATTCCTGCATTTTAAATCAAGCAATTGAAATGAATTCATCATTCCCAAACACAACCTAAGGGAAGTTAAGCAATTGTATTTCAAATAGACATCTGATATCTCATCGATTGATCTTTATAGTAAAGTTGGCAATTTTTTTGGGTTATGTATGTAGTGACTAGTGACTTATTTATGTTCCCCGCATGATTGCTTCTATTGACTGTCCTTATCTATGTTGACTGGGGAGGCTGACAATGCAAGAGAAGCCCCATACACTACTCATTTAATCTGGTGAAGCCTAGGAGATTCTCCCTTTTCTTACTCAAAATTATCTGTAACTGATGTTAAAGGCAGCTGTTCTCTATTCTTTGAACAATTGTTTTTGGTTGTAGTGAGATTAGTTTGAGTTGGGAGTAGATAGAACTTTGAAACTTCTTACTTGACTGCCTTTGAACCCTAAATATATTAAATTTATAGGTTATGATTGTTCTAGTATATCTATGTCATAGGACAATAGGAAGACTTTTTGGGATAGAGTACGTACAATACGACTAGTAAGAACCCCCCCCCCCCCCAAAATCACTTACTTTATAATTCATGCTGAATGCGCCGGTTTCTAGCACCTGCTGTTTGCTTATTTGACTCTTCTAGTATTTTGTGTGATTGAACTGAATCTTCTATACAGAAGTGGTTTATACTGGTGGTCAATTGGTCATTAACTCATTGCTCTGTACTCTGTGCGTTAGAACTTAGAAGGTTCTTCCTTATGGATACCAAAAAATTCAATCCAATGCTAAAAATTCATGTTTCATCATACATTGTGCAATTCCCAAAGTTGTTCTTCTCTTTACTATTATAGTAACTCCTCTGCTTTAATCTTCTTACAAAGATGTTTATATATATATATTAGATTTTGGGTTTTCTGATTTAGATTTAAGTCTGCAAGTTATATTTTGTTGCAGGTTGGAGATTTTGAGATGCATCTAAAGAGAAATGTTGGAGCCGTGAATGCTCCAGTTCCAGTTGTGCCACCTGTTCCCACTGAACCCATGCTTCAATCAACTCCTGCTGTGCCTTCAACATCATCCCCAAAACCTTCTCCTGAAAAGTCCAGTCTCTTTGCAAGTGCCTCCTCAGCAGTATCTTCGAAATTGGCTTCTTTGGAAGCCTCTGGAGTCAATGGATTCAAATTAGTAACATCACCAACAGTATGTATTCTAAGTATTGTCCATATGCATTGACTAAGAGACTACGGTGTGATTAAATCTTTTACCTTTCCCTTTAGGTGGGCTCGTTCCGGAGAGGCAGAACAGTAAAGGGGAAAAGACAGCCTCCAAACTGTAAGCAGGTAATTGTTGAATCTGTAGTAAGCTATGTATATCAAAGCATACTCCTATGTACAATAATACACTCAATTATCTGAACTTTTAAGAGCATCTTTGCTGGAGACTGACTAAGTAGGTTACTAATCCCTGAGTTGAAGCAACGTTGTGATCCTCCTTGAAAGTCTTTGCCCTGAAGACCACATTGTTTGAGTAACCTAACTTGAACCATGCTTTATAGTTGATGCCTATGTTTCCTGTGTCGTATTCTTGACACCCCGACATGGGTATGGACAATTCAACACTTCATTTCCAGTCAAAATCATGAAATTTCTTTTTCAAATAAGAGCCTAGTCGAACACTTGAACACGTACCCGTGTTTGGCACAAGTACCCAATTCCAACATACTTTGATGAATTATTCTTTCAGTTCACATCCTTGACCTGGCTTTTTCACTTTTTACAATTTTGAAGTGTGCTTCAGTTTCATCTCTCTATATTAGACATTCCCATCTCACAATGTTGCCGATAAATTGTAGGGTGATGTTATTAAAGAGGGCCAAGTGATTGGCTACATTGATCAATTTGGAACTGAGCTTCCTGTCAAGGTGAGCTTGTTCTTCCCTTTGATTCTTTCTTTATGTTCCTCATTGACTATGTGAGTTTTTTGGTGACATCTTTAATTATTGAATGAGCAGTCAGATGTAGCTGGTGAAGTCCTGAAGCTCCTGTTTGAGGAAGGAGGTATATCAATTTTTACTTTTATTTTTATAACTAAGCTATCTTAAATAATGTAAAATAAAATTATAACATGGTCTGCCCCTAGAAATGTAGTCACAAGCATATTCACTTGTGTAAGGTCATATCTCCATCTTTAAATTTTCAAATCATTACTTTGTATTTGTATCTTGCAGAAGCTATTGGCTATGGTGACCCACTTATTGCTGTTTTGCCATCATTTCACGGCCTCAGTTGAACAATTCCTCATTGCCTGTGATTCTGCAGTCATACTTCTCATTTTCAAACAAATGCCGTAGTGTATTCACTTAGTTGAAGTCTTGCTTATCCTTTTATTGGTTTTATACCGTGTAATGTTCGGAGGTTATAAGAGAATGTAGATGTAGATAACGGTTGCCATTCAGCAGCATTTTGAATCAAAAGATTAGAACATTTGGCTCATTTTTGTTCTTCCTTTTTTTTTTTTCTTAAGTTGGATGAAACAGAGTACGTTATATCGATTTGTATTGGGTGTTGTATGATTACTTTTAAGGCATCAGATTCAGTGTTGTATGAATACTTTTAATGCATCAGATTCAGTGGCTGATATCGTTTGTTGGAACAAGTCTGCTTAGCTAAATGGTATGTGCATGACAATAAAGAAAACGACTAAAGTGCATGACCATAGTTAATGAGTGATGGGCAATTGGGTACTTGTTTTTATTGTGCATCTAAATACAAGTGTATGATAAATTGGACACATTACTTCTTAACTAAATGCTTGTCACATCATCTTATTATATTATCTTTGGAATGTAAGTTGGACACATTCCTTAAGTACCAGTTGCTAGCTAACTCTGCTGATTTAAAACCAAAATGCAATAATCATTCTAGTAGTATGAATGCCTAATGAAATTGTTGTTCAAGAAAAAAACATGGCCTTTTAACTCCGGCTTTTGAATTGTCGAAACAAGAACTTTATGTAAGAGCTAAAGCCCCAAAGGAGGAATCAGGAATATGTTTGATAGGATATCAGAGCGTTCTTGGAGATGGAAAAATACTTTGATGCTAGATATGCTACAATTGTATTATAAACCATCCTAAACTAGTGAGTCACTTTCTAATTTAGTATTTAAACTTTCTTAAAATAATCTTAACGTGGGAAACTATAACATGAGGCTCGCTGATTGTGGGACTTGAGCCTTGAGGCCAAACTCCTTAAGGCACAAGTTGATGAAATGATGACAACCACGCATACCTATGTGGCTATGTCACGTCTCAAAAGGCATATGATATTGTTTGGTTATCTATGATGACCATCGTCTACTAGAAAGTAGTAACATGAACAAGTTTTCCGATTACAAGTTTACAACTTGGTATTTTCAAATCGGTAGTGTCAAGTATGATATGGAGATGTGGGAAGTAAAACGCTTATAATGGCTTAAAAAAACCAAGCGCAATGAACCACAGCTAGCAAGTTCTATTTAACAACTTCTGTTTCTTCGATTATAAGTTAGAGTGCTAATTAGCTGGCTAATTACAGACTTTTATATTATATACTAATTTTCATTCACAGATTTGCGATGTCAAAATCACACTGCAAGAGCTGAAAAGAAGCATCTCTTTCCAATGGATTTCATGTTTGCTAGTTGCCATCCTTTACCCTCAGAGTAACACTCCACCTGCCACCAAAAACAAAAGCGAGAAAGGAATTTGTTATTAGTTCACTACTTATAATGTAATTAGCAAATCTAAATGACAGGAGAGCGAAAAGAACGCTTGATTACTCACTGTGTCCAAGATTTCCTCGTTCTCCTGCATTCCGCTAATCACATAGATAGTGTTTCCGAGAGTCACAGTACCCATATACCCTCTGGCATATTTCATTGGCTCCAACATTGTCCATGAACCAACACGAGGCTCAAAAACTTCAACAGTCGGTACCATTTGAGCTCCATCATATCCACCAATGGCATACCTACAATAAGCCAATAAGGAGTGTACAAGAGGTATATAAATGGGATTGTCCATGCTGTGATATTCCATACTTACAAAACCAATTTCAAATACACCCTTTCCTGATAACAAATATCAAGTTTAATCATGGATGATGGATGTGAACATGGTAACACCATCTTAATTTACACGACATTTCACAGAATTTGCATTTCCATCAAAGTTATCACATTATGTCAAAAAATTCATTATAGATAGAAACCAGCAAGGGTATCTTATCTCACGTAGTCAAATGGGACTTGAGAAAGTCAGATGAAGAGGTCCATGATAACTCTTTGAACTACAAAAAAGATTCACCAATTTTACTTTGCTTGTATATTGTGAACTTTCGCTCATTAAACCAAGTCTACAGAAAACAATTTCTTCGCAATTGCTAATACAATGCGACATATAAAATTTTACCACCTCAAGGCTCGAGGTTTTATATGCAGTAGCCCAGTTGCGAAGAGATTGTTTAATCATAAATCATGGATATAAATCAAACTTTTCCAGTTCCCAATCATGCAAGTATAATTGATTAGGAAGGACAACATGATAGAGGAATATCTGGAGTTATGGAGCATATCAATTGTGATATTTGCAACAACATAAAAGAAAAAAACATGTAGTGTATTGCTTGTTCCTGAAGGCAAACCAGTACAGAAACGCACTGCTAATAAGCAATGCAAGAAGACAGCATAAACTAAACAACATTATGAGTTTCCCTAATTTCGCAACAGCTAACTCACAATTGTCATAAAACAGAATACACTAACAACTTAAGCAGAATTAGTATCTCATCCCTCTATAGTCTATACGGCCACCGCTGCTTCTTTTCTCCTTCTGGACTCCCAGTTTACTAATGACCATTTTCTTTGCAAACCCCAAAAGTAAAAATATACAAAATACATCTTAAGATGAACGATTATAAGGAAACCAACACTAAACTTCAACTAGTTTAGAGTTTAGACTATCTAGTACATCAAAGACATTAGTAAAGCACGCCTCGATCAACTATCACAAACAACGATGTAAAAGAGCACTCACAACTTTTCATCCAGAACTGTAAGGGAGTGACATCCTCTCCTTGTGGTCATACTCTTCAGTCCAGTCCATGAATATTCACGAGGGTCAAATCTTTCCATAGACCTGCAAGACAAGTCCTAAATGAATATTCCACCATGGCAACAATTTAAGAGAACCAATCATTTCAGCAGCAGCAAGTAGGCAGAATCTTTGTCATGAAGTATACGACTACAAGTACAAATGATAGAACTGATAACAGGATCATGAAAGCAAGCAATGATGGGAAGCCACGAAAAAAATTACTAGATTAAAATCCAATGTAGAGAGACTGAACAAAAAAATGGAGTCCTATATTCCAAATTATTTGGAAAAAGTATGTGTAGAAGCTTCTACATAGTTTTAGCCAGGTCTCTAATAGAAAAAGGTCATAAGTTGACGGCAAAAAGATATACTGCTATTCTCCACTTTCATTTGTGGAAATAGTGGCTTCAATGACCATGATGTTAGATTTATGTAGTGAGGAGACCACAACTGGTAAACTTCTGAATCAGCTTAGGAAATATGAAACTTTACTCCAGTAAAATTTCATAAGGTAGGACTGGCGACCCTGTAGATCTATGATTAGCACATTGAACATTCTCTACTAGTCATCTGAAGCTTCCTTTCCATTCAGTTGAAAACTCATCGGAAGAATAGAGCTTATCACCATCATCATTGAGATAAATCCTTGTATGAGCCTTCTAAAACCATCTTTTGCCATGATAGATATGAGAAGCATATCTTTGTTCACATTGTTGTTTAACTCATTATAAACTTTATGTTTACGAGTTCAATGACTATGCACCGTCCCCTCTCGCTAAATTATTTAAGACTTAGGAGTATGTAGATGTTCCAAAAGATACAAAATATACTGATGACATTGCAATTTTCCTATCTTATAAGAGTAAAAAATGTAACGTCATATAGTGGTAGCTTCTTCAATTCTCTATCTTTTATTTATTTTCTTTTCCTCCCTAATAAGATAAATGATCAGCAGCACCATAATTTGTATATTATCCAACAACATATCGGTGATATGGTACATGTGTTGATCCTGAAAACACCTAGTTAATACCAGGTGCGGATCTAGGATTTTGAAATTGGGGGGTCCTAACTAAAGCAAGCAAATATACAAGGATCATAATACACAAATGATAAGTTGAGTTTTGACGATGACAAAACAAAACTTTATATTATTCAAGTCATTTATTAGAGATACCTTCAGCATATCGATATTTCAATACTATCTCCATTTTATTGTGTTGAAGTTAATGTTGTGGGTCAAGGAAAGTAGAATGATAAGGTAAATATAATAGTAAACAATTGGTAGGACGATTCTTAAAACTGAAAAAAAAGTGAGTAAACTAATGAGAGAATTAATTGTTATATTACAAAAAGAATGTTAAAAGTAGAGCTAAGATCTTCAAATATAACAAAATGAAGATTTCAAACAGAAAAGAAAAACTGTTAAAAGAGAAAAGGAAAAGAACAAGAAGTGCAAAGTAATATAGAAAAACAAGGTCATCACTCAAGAAGTAGAGAAGAAACAAAATGAAAAAGAAAGCAGGAAATGATCTTCAAGGTTTCGAACCCGCGCTAGAGTTTACCACATTCAAGAAGTTATCAGATAGTTGACCACTAGAGCAACTCGCATAATATGGTATAACAACGCGCATATTTATTTTAAACCACTAGTCTATTTGACGTTAATAAATATGAAGGAAGCTGATTTTTTTGTGCTAGGATCGGAGGTCCGACAGGTAAAGCAATAACAACAAGTAAATAATTCAGGTGACCAAGGGATAGTTAATTGTATATAGTAAGAACACAGCAATCTCACTATTACAATTCCCTACTATTCGAGAGGTGAGGACTCTCCACAATAAGGCCTCAGTTTCTACTCATTTTCTGGATGCCTTTACATGGGTGGAAATCCTTCTATTTATACACAACTCTCCTGCACTCCTACAGCCTTCTCTCTCTATAACCAACCCATAACAACCTTCTGCCAGCATGACAGAAAATATCTGCCTAGAGAATCTATTCTCTAGTCACTCAGGTGCTGCCATCTGTTGCATCATTCCTGCTGCCCCTTTTGCCCTTGACTTGGGCCTTCTAGAATATGTGTAAATGATGGGCGGAATTTGAGTGGCCTTAGCAATACCCCCGGCCCAATTGAGCACCTTGTCCTCAAGGTGGAAGGTAGGAAAGCGTTCATGAAATGACTGCACATCCTCCCACGTGGCTTCGTCAGCTGTCATATCATTCCACTGGACGAGTATTTCAGCAGGGCCCGTTGGGTTCATAGGGTTGGACGAATGCCCAGCACTTGGGAAGGAGAAGAGGGAAGCACTAAGTCAGCTGTCAACAATGGAGGTAACACTGGTGACACCGGGGCTGTCCCCACAGCCTTCTTTAACTGAGAAATATGAAACACCAGGTGGATTTTACTGAGGTGGTAATTCCAGCTCATATGCGACAGTGCCAATTAAGTATGGGAAATGGTCCAAAATAGCGAGGGGCGAGTTTCTCATTAGGGCGCTTGGCGAGGGATCGCTCTTTGTAGGGCTGTAATTTGAGGTAAACCAAGTCACCCACCATAAATTGCACCGCTCTTCTGTGCCTATCCTCCTGGGCCCTCATGTTGTTCTGAGCCGTGACTAAGTGCAGCTTAAGCTCATATAAGATAGCATCTCGAACTAGGAGCTGGTCCTCCAAAGTTGCTACAGCCGTACTGTTCCTTTCAGAGCGGTATAGGGGGGGGGGGGCTGCCGTATACTACTTCAAATGGGGTGAAGATAGTGGCTGAATGTCTGGAAGTATTGTACCAGTACTCGGCCCAACATAACCAGGTGGCCCAGGTGTTGGGCTTTCCTTGAATGAAACAGCGCAAATAGGCTTCGACGCACTTGTTCACAACCTCCGTCTGCCCATCTGATTGTGGGTGGTACGCCGTACTCCGGTGCAACAGGGTCCCCTGGAGTTTGAATAGCTCCTTCCAGAAGAGACTCATAAAAACTTTGTCGCGATCCGAGACAATAGTTGCGGGAAACCCATGAAGCTTTACCACCTCCTTGATAAACACTTGAGCCACCGAAACAGCGAATAAAGGATGGCGAAGGCCAATAAAATGGCCGTATTTGGACAATCGATCTACCACCACTAAGATCGAGTCCCACCCACCTGATTTAGGAAGGCCCTCCACGAAGTCCATTGACACATCCTCCCATATGGGCTGCAATAACCCGGCAGGTGCAAGAGAAGAGGTTTTGTTTTGTTGGCAAATGGCGCATTCTTGGATGAAGGTGGTGACATCTTGCTTCATCCCTTTCCAAAACCATTGAACTGCCAATCGTTGATATGTTTTATAAATCCCGGAATGCCCTCCCATTGGTGTCGCGTGATATTCGTGTATGAGGCGTGAAGTAACAGCCACCCTCCGAGGCACCACCAAGCGGCCTTTGTATTTAAGCACACCATGTTCCACCGACAATCCCGCCAAGGGAGCATTCCCTGTCTGAACAGCCTCCACTAATTTCAATATCTCAGGATCTTGTGAAATGCGTTCCAAAATTTCTGACCATTGAGGGTGGTGGATGGAAAGCATGTTGCATTCTTTCTTGGATTCTCCCCTCCGTGAGGGCCCATCCGCAACCCGGTTGCTAGCTCCGGTTTTATACTTAATTTCAAAATTGTAGCCAAACAACTTTCCTACCCATTTTTGATATTCCAGCCTCACCTTCCGTTGGCTGAGCAAATGTTTGAGGCTTTGTTGGTCATAATGTATAACAAAGTGACGCCCAAGTAAATAATGCCGCCACTTTAATACCGCCAAAACCACCGCCATGAGCTCCTTTTCATAAATGGATTTTGCATGCGCCCTCACCCCTAGTGTCTTGCTAAAATAGGTTATTG
The DNA here is from genome assembly GCF_026745355.1 of Beta vulgaris subsp. vulgaris. NCBI lineage: Eukaryota > Viridiplantae > Streptophyta > Magnoliopsida > Caryophyllales > Amaranthaceae > Beta > Beta vulgaris. Next base: position 56,855,095 of record NC_079203.1, read on the forward strand.
GATGCCCATGCTACAGTAGCACTACCCCGAGGCCAAAACCGGGGGCGTCAGCCTCAATCACAAATGGGCATGTCAAAATTTGGGAGGGCCAGCACAGGTGCGGTGTTGAGTGCCTCCTTGAGCAGCCCGAAAGCTGTTGTAGCTTCCTCCGACCACTGAATGCATCTTTCTTGAGTTGTTGTGTGAGTGGAGCAGCTATTGAGGCGTATCCTTTAACAAACCGGCGATAATACCCCGTCAAACCCAAGAAGCCACGCAACTCTCTCAAAGTTTGCGGTATGGGCCACTCAAGCATAGCCGAGACTTTAGAGTTGTCCATTGCTACCCCACCCGCCGAAATTATGTGGCCAAGGTGAGCCACTTCATGCTTACCAAATTTGCATTTCTTCTTGTTCGCATACAATTCATTTGCGGCCAATACTCCCAATATCGTTTTGAGGTGATCCTCATGTTGTGCCATGCTTTGACTATAAGCAAGGATATCATCAAAGAAAACCAATACGAACTTCCTCAAATATGGTTTAAATACATCATTCATAAGAGCTTGAAACGTTGCCGAAGCATTGGTAAGCCGAAATGGCATTACCAAGAACTCATAATGACCCTCATGTGTACGGAAAGCCGTCTTTTGTACATCATCCTTTTTCATCAAAATTTGATGGTAACCCGATTTTAAATCAAGTTTTGAGAAAACACTGGAGCCATTTAACTCATCCAACAATTCATCAATCACGGGAATTAGATATTTGTCGGGTACCATTACGTTATTCAAAGCCCTATAATCCACACAAAATCGCCATGATATGTCCTTTTTCACCAACAAACCCCGGCCTTGAAAAAGCACTATGAGACGGTCGAATTATACCCGCCTCTAACATGTCACGGATGAGGGACACAATTTCATGCTTCTAGGCTTGGGGATATCTATAGGGTCTTACGCTAACAGGGTTTACTCCATGTTTCAAATTAATGGCATGCTCGTGGCCCCTACTAGGAGGGAGACCGGGTGGTAGATTAAATACCTGCTCAAATGAACTCAAAATGGGCTGTAAACACCCTGGCACACTGTTGCTCCCATGTGATTGCATTCGACCAAAAATCCCCCTCCACTCTTCTTAATGGTGCATATCATGAGGGAGACCCCAGCTCTACTCAACGACGGGTCGCCTATCAAGGTAACCACCTCCTTCCCCACCGTGAATTGTATGGTCTGGGTTTTCCAATTAGTAACCATAGTGCCAAGCTTCTCGAGCCACTGGATACCGAGTATTAGATCCGAGTTACCCAGCGGAAGAGGTAAAAAAATCCTCTATTATCATCACACCTTGTACCATTAGCGGTACTGCCCGATATTCGCCCGTACCTCGCACTTCTTGTCCCGTTCCGAGAGATGCCTCGAAAGCTTTGCCATGGTTCATGGGGATTTTCAGCCGCTCCACCGTATGCACTGATACGATATTATGAGTGGCTCCTGGGTCTATCATCACCACCATGCCTCTCCGAAAATGGTGCCACTTAATTTGAGTGTTTTCGGGTTGGAGAAACCCATCACTGAGTTTAGGGAGATCTCCGGGTTAATGGAAGTTTCGGGTAGGTGGGTGTCCGGTGTCGCAATGTGGGTCATATTTTCCAGCTCTCCATACTTGATCTCCTCTTCGTCATCGTAACTTAGGAGGACATTTAACTCCTTTTTCTTACATCTGTGCCCCACTGACCATTTCTCATCACACCTAAAACACAACCCCCTCTCTCTCTTATTTCACTGAGCATTCTTATTTCTCCATATGGTCTAGCTATGGGTATGTGTGTTTTGGGCTGGGATGGAGACACAATGGAAGGTGAGGAGAAAACGGATTGGGCTGTAGGAGTGGATTTATATGGAAGGTAAGTTTGGGTTTGGGTCCGATTTAAGTGGGGTGTAATTGTAGTGAGTTGAGTGTTTGGGTTGTAACCGTAGATGGGCCTGGGCTCCCATCTCCTTCCAGGCTTTTTATTCAGTTTTTCTTCGATCTGGGTTGCCAATTCCATGGCATGGTCAAGGGTCCTAGGCCCAATCACTCTCATCTCATTTTTAATGTCCTCCTTCAGTTTTATGTTATCCAGAGGAGCCATTAGTTCTATGAACAGTGTTTTATATTCCTTCACACTCCCTTCCTGGTAGTGGTTCATCCACTGCTTTTGGAGGGATCCCAAGGCAGTGTCCCGGAATTGGCGAAGCAACATGGTCTTCATTTCCGGCCACCGGATAATCGGTCGGCGTCGGTGTTCCCACCGAAACCACAGGGCTACTACGGCCGCCTCCATCTGCTCCTCCGCGCTAAGGCGATAGAACCCAAAGTACCGTTCTGCTCAGAGAATCCAGCCATCGGGATTCGTACCGGTAAATATGGGTAGGTCCAATCGCTTCGCCTTCCAATTTCCTCCCCCACGAAATCCCCCTTCGTACCCTTCACCTTCTCCTCTATTAAACCCATCTCGCTCCTCCCCACTCCGGTAGCCTCGCCTAAGCTCCTCGTCTTCAAACTCTCGTTCTCTGTTCCTTCCTCGAACAAAACCTCTCTTTACCTCCGGTGAACCCCGATCGGAGAGTTTCCTCCTAGATTCACCTCTCCCATCCACCTTCTCGGCGAGTTTTGCCATATCTTCCCCGATCTTCTTGGTGGTTTTCTCCAGGCTGTCGGCGATCTGGGTTGCCAGCGTCTGTTGCATAACCCCGACCGCTTGTTCGATGGCCTTGGCTACTTCCTCACTGAGAGTAGCCCGTAACTCGGGCAAACCTTGCTCCAGCTGTTCTATACGATGTGTATGGGTGGTTCCTACCATCATTACCTACTCAGTTGCTAGGACCGAAGGTCCGACAGGTAAAGCAATAACAACAAGTAAATAATTCAGGTGACCAAGGGATAGTTAATTGTATATAGTAAGAACACAGCAAGCTCACTATTACAATTCCCTACTATTCGAGAGGTAAGGACTCTCCACAATAAGGCCTCAGTTTCTACTCATTTTCTGGATGCCTTTACATGGGTGGAAATCCTTTTATTTATACACAACTCTCCTGCACTCCTAGAGCCTTCTCTCTCTATAGCCAACCCATAACAACCTTCTGCCAGCATGACAGAAAATATCTGCCTAGAGAATCTATTCTCTAGTCACTCAGGTGCTGCCATCTGTTGCATCATTCCTGCTGCCCCTTTTGCCCTTGACTTGGGCCTTCTAGAATATGTGTAAATGATGGGCGAAATTTGAGTGGCCTTAGCATTTTGGTGGGGCCTGGGCCACCCAGGACCCTTAATAGGTCTGCCCTTGGGCAATACAGGGCAGTCTCAACACCGTGACTAAGAAACAAATTGTCTTTTGGAATAAACTTTACTTTGGAGTTTGGAGTAAACTATACGTAGCTTCCTTTCATCAAGGATGACATCTTTACCATTGTGAAGAGAAATACCAACACAGATTCAAAGTTACAGACCATGACACCTCTATATAACACAACAAATTTTGACCAAAAGAACAAAAAGGTCAAGTAATGACACACTGCTAAGACACAAGTGGATGTAGCAACAAAAGAGGGAATATAAGAAAATATGTAAAGGGACTGGAGTTTAATGGCTTACCCTAGGTATACACTTCCATCATATCCACCAACAACATAGAGCACGCCATTTATTTGTGCTGCAGCTGGGCCAAATCGCTGAAAATACACAACGGGAGACTTACTTTATTGAGCTATGAAAGATATTAGCAGAAGGAATATCTACATGGAAAGACATCCTATTCCTACACAAATTTAATCGTTGCTTGTTTTAGACTTTTTTAGCGATCCCCTCCCCACGGAGAATCCTCACATACTTCAACATGACAGGCACGATAATATCTTGATTTTGATACACTAAAATCATGAAAAGAAGGATCTTACTAATGGGTGGCGCAAGGATGGCAATAACTTAGATGTGCCTACTTGTGCTAAAGAAAAGGGAGGGGAAATACCTCTTATGTGCTTCTAGAGCAGAGCAATGCTCACCAAATTTCAAATAATTGAGGAAGAGCCAGATGGCATTAAAAAAATGAGAAAAAGACAAAAATCTGAAAGAAGAACGTTCCACAAAGTAATCCAAATCATCTTACAAATTACAATCAGAAGCTCACAACAGTGCAGCACATGCATTTAGAAAGAACAGAGGCAAAACCGACAACAAGCGACAATTAAGTTTTCTGAAGCAGCAAGATGTTCAGCAGCCAATTTAAAGCAAGCTATGAATATTTATGTACTTTTCTGCTTGCGTAAAATTGAATTAGAAAGGACACTTTAAATGTGACTGAACCGTACTACAGAGGCAAACAAGACCTTAATAGTAAGAATATAAAGAATGTAAGTTACCTTTTGCCCCATCGATCTGGTGAGGACCCAATTTCCAATGTCCAGATCAAGCATTTCTACCTCAGAGAAGCAGTCGCTTGCATTTCCACCTCCTATAGCATAAATTTTGTCACAGAAAGAGACTGCTCCCAAACTCCCTTTCTTCTTATTTAATGGAGGGAAACTCATCCACTGCTGAGTTTTCAAGTTGTAGGATTCAACTTTCACCAACCAGGAAAAGAATATCAAGATTCATTGATGATACACATATATTGGAATCAGAGGCAGAGAAAGGAATGGATTGAGTTAAATTCAAAAGACTTGTACCTGTGTCATACCAGGATGTACTATAGCCACCTCCTAAAACATATAAAGCATCTTTCAGTTTCACCACGGAAGCGTATGGACGAACAGAAGTCATTGGTTCAAGAGATTGCAGCACATCCTCAGAAGGCATGTACAAATCCAAGTCGCGGAGCCAGGAGGAGCCACTAAACCCACCCACTAAAAGTATGGAATGACATGAATCTTGAGAAGTTCTATTGAACTGCAGCTCCTCAACATGCCCAGTTGACTGAGGAGGTATGGACTTCCCAGATCCCCAATGACAATTCTCCAACTCTCTTATTCTTTCTTTGGCTTCTATCTGCAAGTTTGTTCAATAAGACTCCAAGAATGATGTCTCAGTTACTCATCTTCCTTATTTCTAAAACCAACTTTAGTATAACCAGATCACATGTTCTGTTAAGTTATTTAGTGATTTTAGCCAGAGAATAATCCCAGTGGTCCACAATAGAAAATACTGTTTTATTATAGTCGCAATCAAACAAAACCATTAATTCTGGCACCTCAACAGATGAGACAGTTATTGTTCATTACAAAACCACAGCCAGAAGGGAAATAAGAAAAGAAAAGTGGAATTTTTTTTATATATTCCTGAACTTATGGTCATTTTCTGATGTAACCCCCGCGTATTCACTCTTTCCTTAAGTGACCCCTAAATTTGAAAAATTCATTAAATTGGACAGGTAAGCTACTAGGGTCAAGTTGTTAGTAATTTTATTTTCTTGAAGAAGTACTTCCTTCATTCTAAAATAAGTGTTACGTGGGAGAGGCACAAGAACCAAGGAGAAGAGAGGGATAGAGAGAGATAGAAAGAGGAACTTATGTGATGAAAAGAGGGATTGGGAGAGATAAAAAGAGGGACTTATATGATGAAGACAGAGATAGAGAGAACTCAATGCCAAATAACGTAATATTGCATTCAGTTTGGAACTGTCAAAAATGGCAAGTATAACACTTACTTTAGAATGCAGGAAGTACAAAAAGAAAATATCACAGACATTTACAGAAGTTAAGAATAGGGTTTGGGTTATTTTCCTTTTTTTTTGCTTAAATTATTCAGCATGATATTGTATTTTAGCAATAAAAATAACAAAAAATATAATGTCAACATCTTTCCGTCCTTGAGGTTTTAATAGTTATAAGTTACTACAGGAAGGGGTGTAAATGTGGTGGTCACATTAAAAAATGGCCACAAGTACACAGTTACATCAGAATATGACATGATAAAGTACATGCACGGTTAGTCGGCTACACCATGGAAAAACAATCTGGAAGATATTTTTCAAAAACAGCATCATGCAAAGTAATTACAAAGTGACGCTGATAAACTTGGATTTGTAGATTGAAGCAAAAATTTTGTGTTATATTTATTGGTTAATTTTGGAGATATGAGAGAAGTCCCTCCCCTCAGGCTTTGCATTCTGGAGCCCTTTTGAGTTTGGTTTTGGTTCTCGCATAATTTGTAAAATTGATAAAAGAAAAACAGAAAATAAAAGGCAAATATAATGATGCTCTAAAGATTAGTAACACTAATGGATGAAGAAGTATACTGAAAATCCCTACCAAATTCTGCTCCAAGCTCTGGATTTTCCGTGTTTGATTCAGCTGAAATGCTTTCACCTCTTCAATTGCCTGGATGATCAGCTATAATGATGCTCTAAAGATTAGTAACACTAATGGATGGGGAGAAATGACAGGAAACTAGAATTATAATCAGGTGACAAGTATGTTACCTTGTTGATACCAGTATGATAAGTTGAGTTCGATTCGGAACTGATTTCTCCAGTAAAACAAATCAGTTCTGATTGAATAGGTGCTTCATCAATGCAGGCCACTTCTGACACAACAGGAGATTCGTTAACTTGAGGCACTCCTGGCATAGGAGGAGCTTCATCCACATGAATAGCTTCAGATAGAGTAAGAGTTTCATCTTCTGACATGTTGGAAAACACTTCGCTATTGGATTTTTCATCTTCCTTTTTTAGGGTAGAATCAGACTGAGATTTAAACAACGAACTCCACTGTTTCCCTTCAGAAGAACTAGCAACATTTTTGTGCTTCTCGCCTACATCTTGATCTGCTGCAGGTTGAATTTTTTGTTTAACTTTGCTGTTGCAATCTTCTTGATAAGCCATTGGACCAACTTCATTTTGGCTTAGTGGAGAAGCTGCAAACAGAGATATCAACTTGTTGGTTTGCGCTTGGTCCAACTCAAACCAAAAATGGTTGGGCTCATGGCTACTGTAATTTTCAGCAAGAACGGGCTTGAATTGTTCTTCACGTAGTGCTCGACACTGCAGACGAACCTTCACGCGAACCTTATAGCAAGTATATTACAATTTATGTCAAAATTTGCCAAAAAGGTCTCAACCTACAGTTAAAGAATTATTCTTTTACCATGAGAAAAGTACCTGTGCAGGATATAGTGTCTCCACTTCACCATCCAATGTCCATGCATATGGATCAATACTCAATTGTCCACGAGATGTTGCCTCGTATATCCCATGAAGCTTCCTGTCACTGTAGTTGAATAGGAACAGAGGCATGCCTGGAGTAACATATTGCACATACTTTATATGTGAAGAGGGTAACCCTGTTAAGAGTTTAGCAAGTTTCTTGGTCAAGCCAAATTATACACACCAGAACAAAGTGCAAACTCTAAAAAGAAAATTCTATTATGAACAAAAGATGGCCAACTAACCAAATAACTGTTTGCTTTTACATTCATTGATAGTGTTGTGCTTGCACCCAAAGATTACTGCAGCAAGGTCATTTTTCCTCATACCCCGAGCCGTACAGGGATTTCGGTTGCTTGTCTGTTGAGGAGCTGTCTTAGACTGCAACACTACTGATTCCGTCTTCCTACCAGCACCCATCCTACCAACCAAAGTAAATCATAGACTCATTTAAGACAATACTGTCAACTCTACACAAGTACTTACTCACATAATACAAAATGAAAGACGACGAAGTAAACAAAGAAGCTCGGAAAAAAGAAAAAGCACTATATGTTTCCTAACATAATTAAATTCCTAGTACATATCATATAATCATAATGAATACACATTCTATTGTGGGCATCCAGTAACACACTATTTCTACTGTACAGTAAATTATCTGACAAATGACATAATGTTTTCATGGATAATTCGAATTACTTCTAACATTTAGTTCTCAGGGGTGCTGGTAAGAAATATGCAGTGCATAATTCAGATCATAAGCACAACAACCTTTTATAAACTGCTAGATGTAAGCAAATATATATGATAATAGACGAGCCACAACAAATAAAAAACCATCATCAACAAATTTTATAACAATAAGAGGTTTCATATGGTTGCATATCTGCCTTGGACTTTAAGGCTGCTAAACCCCCAAACATGTCGCACGGACCTGGAAGTTCACAAAAAATACCTCTAGACAATATCTGCTAGACAATACATGGTGATTTGTGATACTTGAGCTTACAAAATTGAACAAAAAACCAACCTGTAATTACTTTCAATTATTTGAGTGAAATTTTTTTATCATAAATTATCATCATAACATATTATGTATGTTACATGAGTAGTCTTTATACTTTCACATGATATCAGTATCTATACACGGGGTTAGTTGAAATATGAGCAACACTACATCATTTTTCTCATACACTCAACCCAAACACAAAAATTACTCTATGAAATTTAAAAATATATAACCAACCGAAATTGTCAAATACAACACAATACTCTCTCAGTCTCTACAGTTTTCATATTACAGTAAGTCAGTAGCCATTCATGATTAAGAATCTTATATGATTTTATTAAAAGACCGTCAATAAATAGTTGAGCGGCTTCCAAACTCTCTCGTTCACTAGATCTAAGTAGGGCCTTTTGGAAAGACCGATGTAAACCATACTCATTATTATATGAAAGATGGACTGATTCAGACATCTAGGTGACGACCATTTTCAGATGGAGAGAGTATTACCCAGTAATATAGGAAAGGGAGAGCTACTTCCCTACTTCTAAATCTTGAGATCCAAATTACACTTGCGACTTGTCTAATATAATCATCTATCATTGGCCACTACTTGACTTAATCACAATCCACCGATAATCAAAGGTGAACACTCCCATAGCTATAGTTCAACTTTATAGTATTATGTAGTGAAATTAACCCACCATTGACTATTTTCAAGAATCAAATAACTAAATTTATCAAATCACAACAGCAACACAAACAATGTCTCTCCTAAACCACATGTATCCCAAGAGGCAAGAGCTCGTCCCAATCTATAACGATGATATGTGAATAATACCATATCACAAGGGCATTTTGTGTAATCTTTGGGTACTTTAAGGCTTTCTCATAAACAAAGGGGGGAATTCTAGGTATTAATTCTCTTTTCTTTTTTTTCAATCACAGCATTGCCGTTCCAATGTATACTATCCACATATCACAACAATAAATTTGTAGTTTCTCGATGTATCCCTCCCAACACACAACCGACTTAGATCAGTAAAAAGAACGATAATTTCTTACTATACGCTAAAATGACTACACCATAAACGCAATGCAGAAAAAAATAAGCATCAAAAGTAAGAAACAGTAATACAAGTAGCACTATAGCAGTACGGTATAAAGTAAGAGAGAATTACGCCAAAAACCTAAACTTTTCAACAAATAACTAAATATTCCAAACGTTAAAACGTACTCCATTAAAGAAAATAATAACAAATTCTACAATTTATAAATTTGCAAACAAAAGAAATGAAAAAGTACTCTCAAACGCTATTATCGAAACAATAAAGTAATTTCTTCAGCAGATTAGCAACAAAAATGGCGGAAATAACCTACAACAAGCTTAAGAAACTTAGTAAAAAAAAAAAGTAAACCTTGATCAAAAGCGCTTCTCGAAGCTTCAGGAAACTTCAGAAGCAAGGAGCAAAATTCGACGCCGCAGAAAAGTGAAGAAGAAGCGGAATTCTGTAGAGAGAGAGGAGAGAAAAATGGGGTGTAAATAATGGTGTGGAGTAGTGGGGAAGTGGAAGAGTATAACAGAGCAGGAAATGGTGCAGGGAAGCGCGAAATGGGTATGTTGCTGTTTGGGGAAGCCCTGCCACTAATGTGTGTTTACTGTTGTACCCCTACACTAGTGTCCAGATTTTGCCACTTATGGTAAATAACTAAATATGTTCATCTAAACATTTTGTTGATTGATTTTTTTTTGGAAACATTGTGAAATAGTACCTTTTGTAGCACTGATTTTGTGAACGAGTACCTTTATTGTTTTATTTTGTCAATTAGTACCTTTAAGTCCTTTAATTTTTTATTTTCAGTACTTTTACTTCATTTTCGGGCCAAAATGGTCAACAATCCGATGTTGACTTCAATTCTCCCTCCAAATTTTGCGCTTTTTTTGCTTCTGATGGAGCGTGCTCTCACTCTCCTCTTTGAACTCCATTTCCCCCCAATTTTCCACTCTTTCATCTTCCATCTTTACTTTCTCACCAACCTCAGGTCAGTTTCAGTAAATACTCTCTCTCCTCTCTCTCTCCTTCTTCCTTTGGCCATTCAGTCGAACCTTGGTCCACCCAATCAAAAAGCTCACAACCCATGTGCCCACTCTCCTCATCATAAAATTTGCATGCTATGAAAATCCTCACTTGATTATCAATGGTCCATGATCTTTTTTCGACAACTAGGACTCCACATCTACATTTCCTAGTACGTTTGGCTGAGGAAGATCCAGACTTTGAAGAAGACATTTTTGTATAAGATTAAAACAAACAAAAAATTAGCCCTAATTTTCTGAAAATAAAACAAAAAGGAATTGAAATAACATACCTCTGAAATTGGAAAAGACTTAAATTGGAATCCAATTCCCAACAGTTGAATTATCTTTCACAAGGTAAAATTTAGAGTTGGCAGGGAGAATTTTGATGAGAGTGGTCAAGGGTATTGTTTTTTTTGGGAAGGGATGGATGTAAATGGGAGAAGTATTTTGGGCGAGTGGGAGAGAGGAGTTAAAAGACTTAATGTGCAACACACACGCTAAATTTGGAGGGAGAATTGAAGTCAATATCGGATTATTGACCATTTTGGCCGGAAAATGAAGTAAAGGTACTGAAAATAAAAGATCAAAAGACTTAAAGGTACTAGTTGGCAAAATAAAACAATAAAGGTACTAGTTCACAAAATCAGTGCTACAAAAGGTACTATTTCACAATTTTTCCTTTTTTTTACACCAAAAATGAGAGAAGCACATAAGGATACTAGATAAGGACTTTGTTTGACAACACTAGTTGAAAATAAATTAAAATTTATAAGTCAACTGTAATTGATAAGATAAAGTTAAAACTAATAAGATAGTTAATTAGATTAATTATTTGACAAAATTAGTTAATTATTTTGGCAAAATTAGTTGATGGCAAAAAATTTAAAAAATTCTCCAAAACTTCAATCACCTGATTTAGAAAATGTAAAAAGTTTAACTTATCATTTAAATCATTTTAACCACCTAAATTTTATTTTAGGTACTCCCTAAACACTACTAATTATTTTAGTACCTAAAATATGGTAGAACCTTATCATTTAAAGCAACTAAAATGCTTTCCCAAACAGAGCCAAGATTTAAAAACTTCGGGATCATTCAAGAATCAAGACTATTGTTAGGGCATGTTCTCCCCAACTTATTTTCAGCTCGGTTCAGTTCAGTTCAACTTCATTCTTTTATAACAATTTGGTTAAATATTATTATTATGTTGGTCTAATTTATTTTACTAATTACTCTTACTATTATTTATTTTTATATCATTATTATTAAGTATTATTATTATTATCATTATTATTATTATTATTATCATTATTATTATTATTATTATTACTATCATTATTATTTCTATATATTATTTTGTTTATTATAACTTCACTCATTATTATTACTATTATTATTAGGAGGAACATGGTTTAGGTCAAAAGCACAAATAAACCCACATTTTTTAGCCCATAAACCAATCAAATCGCGTCAAAACGGTTTATGATGCAATTTTGCGTGGTCCGACCCAATCATTATTTTTATACTAAATATTATTATATTATTAAATCTAATTATTAAAATAGTAATATTATTAATATTATCTATTTATAACTATCATTTAAAGATATCCAAAATATTATTACTATTCATTATTATTACTTATCATTATAATTAGTATTTAATATTCATATTATTATTGTTTAAATATATATTATATATATATATATATATATATATATATATATAATATATATATATATATATATATATATATATATATATATATATATATATATATATATATATTACATTTAATTTAATTCAATTCAGTTCAGTTCAGTTGTTTTATGCTGAAGAAAACAGACCCTTAGTTTACAATTGTTAGTTTTTGTGAATATAAAAGTCATATGATATGAGGGTATAACACAATTCTCAACATTTAAAAGATATTGATATAACAATGTGGACACTTAAAGCATGATTAAAAGTTGGTCGATATGGTAATTGTGTCATGTTATAATAGCAAGAGGTCACAAGTTTAAATTCTGTTGCAAGCTAATATTACTTTTTGTTAATCGTCATAACTTAAACTATTCACTGTATTCAAAAAATGAAGTATAGTGATCAAACCTCATAGGACTCATTTGAGTAATTTCCCATATTCCCCTCTCACAGGACTCATCTGAGTAATTTCTCATATTTTCCCCATAAAATGCCTTAATCTTACAAAAAAAAATGCCTAGTTTAAATTAAAATTAGATGGTCTCTTATAACACCGGCTCTTCCTGCACATCGGTCACAATTTTTTTATTTCTATCTCTTTGCATTCTTTAATTCCACAATCTCCATCAACATCTTACTTATTTTAAAATAGATGATGTATGATAGTATTAAATGGTAAAGCACAAAAACACCTATAATACACAAAAGTTTACATATTATAGATTTGGACACGAGACGGGGTTACAATTTACTTCCTCCGTTCTTTTTATATTACAATAATTACTATCTTGGGTAGTTTCATATCTATTGCAACAATTCCAATTTTGGTATAAAAAGCAACTTTAATTGACAATATTGTCCTTACTTTATCTTATTAAAACCATCACTAATTACTTACTTTGCCTTATAAAATTGCTTTTATTTTCTAAGGATGGTTTATCTCCTACACTAGTTAATTAGAGAGTTACTTTTATGCTAAACTACTCATTTGTTCCAAATCCTTAAAAATTGTGTTCAAACACATTGTTGTTACAGAAATAGAACGGGGGTGGTATTAGTTCGGCTAAATTTTAATCGAATTGGGTCACTTTTAGTTTCTATACTTATAACCTTCAATTTTGAATGTTTTGTGGGATATTTTTTTTTACTTTTTCGGGTCTGGTCATATTTTCTCCCGAAACATTTCTAGGAAGGTCGACGTGACTTGCGACATTACGCAGGTGCTTGGTATCATTTGTGTTGCCTTGAAAAGCCTCTGAACACCCCATTTGTTCATTTCTCGTGAAACCCAAAATTACCTCGCAATGAACGTAAAGACATCCATATATTTGTTCCAAGCCACATGACTCCTTTTCAATGACCTCCCATGCCCCTAAGAGGCATATCGTGGCGTTCGGAGCTCAGGCCAAGGGAAAGTCCGAAAGCGTGTATTAGAACCTTCAATTTTGGCTGTTTTTGGAACATTTTTGGACTTCTCTAGAACATAGGAGGTCATTGGAAAGGATTCATGTGGCTTGGGCCGAATATATGGATGCATTTAATAAGTTCAATTATAGCTAGACAGTTATAGGTTTCACGAGAAATAAACAAATGAGGTGTTTAGATGTTTTTCGAGCCAAAACATATGATGTCAAGCACCCGCGCAGCGTTACAAGTCACGTCGTCTTCCTAGGAAAGTTTCGGGAGAAAATATGACCAGGCCCGAAAAATCCCAAAAATGTCCCCAAAACATCCAAAATTGAATATTATAATACACGCTTTCGGACTTTCTCGGGGTCCGATCTCCGAACGCCACGAGATTCCTCCTACGGACATGAGAGTTCATTGGAAAGAAAATGTGGATGCCTTTACGTTCATTTCGAGACAATTTTTGATTTCACGAGAAATGAATAAATGGGGTTTTTAGAGGTTTGTCGAGACAATGCAAATGGTGTCAAACACCCGCTCCACGTTACAAGTCACGTCGACACTCCACGTTAAGTCACATCGGCACTCCATTTTGGCACTCCCTTTCTAGTGACCTCCCATGTCCCTAGGAGGCATCCCTTGGCGTTCGGAGCTCGGGTTCCGGGAAAGTCCGAAAGCGTGTATTATAACCTTCAATTTTGGCTGTTTCTGAGACATTTTTGGATTTTTCCGAGACTGATCATATTTTTCTCCCGAAACGTTCCTAGGAAAGCCGACGTGACTTGTAACGTTGCACGGGTGCTTGGCACCATTTGTGTTGTCTCGAAAAGCCTCTAAACACTCATTTGTTCATCTCTCGTGAAACCTAAAACTGACTCGAAATGAACGTAAAGGTATCCACATATTTGTTCCAAGCCACATGACTCCTTCCCAACGACGACCTACCATTCCCCTTCGAGGCATCCCGTGGCGTTCAGAGCTCGGACCCAGGAAATTCCGAAAGCGTGTATTATAAACTTCAATTTTAGCTGTTTTTGGGACAATTTTTGACTTCTCTAGGCCTCGTCATATTTTCTCCCAAAACATTCCCAGGAGTGCCGACATAACTTATAACGTCTCACACGTGCTTGACACAATTTGCATTGCCTCGAAAAGCCTTTGAACACCCCATTTGTTTATTTCTCGTGAAACTCTCAAAATTGTCTCGAAAAGATCGTAAAGACATCCACATATTTGTTCCAAGCCACATGACTCATTTCCAATAACCTCGCATGTCTCTAGGAGGCATCCCGTGGCGTTCGGAGTTCGGACCCCGGGAAAGACCGAAAGCGTGTATTATAATCTTCAATTTTGGTTGTTTTTGGGACATTTTGACTTCTCCGGGTCTGATCATATTTTCTCCCGAAACAATCCTAGGAGTGCCGACGAGACTTGAAACGTCGCGCGGGTGCTTGGCACAATTTGCATTGCCTCGAAAAGCCTCTGAACACCTCATTTGTTCATTTCTCGTGAAGCCCAAAATTGGCTCGAAATGAACATAAAGGCATCCACATATTGGTTCCAAGCCACATGACTCATTTCCAAAGACCTTCCATTTCCTTAGAAGGCATCCCATGACGTTCGGAGCTCGAAACCCGAAAATTCTGAAAGCATGTATTATAACCTATAATTTTGGCTTTTTTGGGGACATTTTTGGACTTCTCCGGACATGACTACATTTTCTCCTGAAACGTTCCTAAGAAAGACAACATGACTTGTAACGTTGCGCGGGTGTTTGACACCATTTGTGTTGCCTCGAAAGCCTCCAAACACCCATTTGTTAATTTCTCGTGAAACCTAAAACTATCTAGAAATGAACGTAAAGGCATCCACATATCCGTTCCAAGCCACATGACTCTTTCCAAAGACCTCCCATGCTCTTAGGAGGCATCCCGTGGCGTTCGGAGCTCGAGCCGCGGGAAAATCCGAAAGCGTGTATAACCTTCAGTTTTTGGGACAATTTTTGACTTCTCCGATCCGAGCCTGATCATATTTTCCCACGAAACATTCATAGAAAAGCCGATGCGACTTTTAACGTTGCACGGATGCTTGACACAATTTGCATTGCCTCGAAAAACCTTTGGACACCCTATTTGTTCATTTCTCGTGAATTCCTAAATTGACTCGAAATGAACGTAAAGGAATCCATGTACACTAAAAACATTAAGAAATTGCATAGTATAGGGTTTGATCCAAATACCTCAAATATATATACTAGAGTTCTAACCACTAGACTAAGTTGTAATTAGTATTATTATTATCGTTAACCATTATCATTAAGGAGTATTAATTAATGAAATTTTTTCTTACTCAGAATATAGCGCGAGCTTAATAACTAGTTTTAATTTGAAGTACCCCTCAAAAAAAAAAAAAAAAAGTTTTGATTTGAAGTGAAATGATATCGCAATAAAACTGGTATTATTCGGTAATGTGGAGTGTGGACAAAAACAAAAGTACAGTCAGCAGATCAATTCGCCGCGAAAATACACGTCAGAAAATCCATATTCACAAGTCCCACAACATTTCTTTTCCCTTTTTTTGAGGTGCAAAATTATCCATGTCTCTCTTTTCTTCTCCTTCTCTCCAGTCCCTAATCTTTGAGTAGCCATGTCAATGTAGCAGAGCAGCAGCAGTAACAAGTCTCGAACTTCCGATAATCTCTTTCTCTCTCCTCGTCATTAATGACTCTTCAATCTCAGCGAGGCGTTGACTACAATCCATGGCTTCTCCATCACTCCACCTCAACCCCTCTCCGTCACTTATCGCCGGCGAATTCTCGAATTCCGTCGAAAATTCCTGTTTTCCAGCGAATTTCCGCCGTCAATTGCCGTTTTTCAATCCGAAATGCCGGCGATAATCACGAAGATTCCAGCGAAATCAGCCGCGGAAGAAGAGGCGTTGTTCTCGCACCACTGCTAGCAGTCGGAGTTAGTTTCCTTCGATCGACGGTAATTAGGGCAGACGAGAACCTTCCAGAAGCTCCAATTCCGCCGAGTGCTGCGATTGCTCCGGTGGAGAAGGTGGAGGAGACAGCGTCGAGGATTTACGATGCGACGGCGATAGGAGAGCCGTTGGCGGTGGGTAAGGATAAGAGTAAGGTGTGGGAGAAGGTGATGAATGCGAGGATTGTGTATTTAGGTGAGGCGGAGCAAGTTCCGATACGCGATGATAAGGTGTCGGAGCTTGAGATTGTGAAGATTTTGAAGAAGAGATGTGTTGAGAGTGACCGAGCTATTTCGCTGGCTCTCGAAGCGTTTCCTTGTAATTTGCAGGAGCAGCTCAATCGATTTATGGATGGAAGGTTGAATTTCACTACCTGTCTACCTCACAAGTATATTAACATTACATGTCATTCTCATTGCACCTGCCACCTGCATGATTTTTTCATTATACCTCTATGTTCATACTAGAAGAATATAATGTAAAAAAGATGCAATGGAGATATATGCAACTATGCGAGTACTTTGGTAAGGAAAACCATTGCAATATTATGAAAAGAACTTGTCATGCTCGAGCGTAGGATCTCAATTTTGATGTTGCTGCTTCTTAATTGAGTGATTTTGTTTATTGGTTTACCATTGTGTGTTCGTGGACACTTGTAAGTATTGTAACGTTTCAGCTTAGACCTTGTTCATTTTTATTGAAATTGTTCATTTTGACTGAAAACCAACTTATCTGAATCAAGCTCATATGGGCTGTCACAGAACTTTCATGGTTTTGCCAATGGGGTTTACTTAGTTGAGATTGTGCTTTGTTGGTACATTAGGGTTAGGATACGATCATTCGTCTCCCGTAATGTTTGTTGTACTAGCCTTTGTGCCTCATATGATTCAAGGAAAACGATTAACTGAAGGTATCCATGCAATACCCCTGATTTTTGGGGTCCTGTTCGGTATTGCTATTCAAGTAGCTTTTTAGAGTTTTGACTTGGTCAAAACTCAAAACTCTATTAGAGTAGTTAGCGTTTAAGAAATGTTTTAAAAAATTAGCTTATGGGTAGGAGGTAGCTTCTAAAGGGTAGACATGATTCATTTTATGTTCTTTTCCTAATCCCGCAACTCTTTTAACTCAGCAATATGCTTTGGAAACAATTTGAGAGCTATAACTCCTTTTGCGACAACTACTTCTGCAGTTCTGCCTAATAACTTAAGGACCTTACTATTGTGCCATCATAGTGATTATGGCCTTGTTTGGCAAATGGTATTTGGCTAGATTTTTTTCATATTGGATTTAGCTTATGTCTGTGGTCAAACAATCAAGAAATATGTTTCGTTTTTGGCTTTTGAATTTCCGATAAAATGGCTAGCTAATGCTATTCACTGTAACGGTCTGTGGTCAGTGAATTTGGCAAATAATAAAATAGTTGGCCATTGAAATATTAACAACTGATCGTACCAAACTTCTTATAAACATAATACTAATAGCTAGCTAGAGTAACCGATTCAAACAACTATTAACAACTAATGCTATCAGTTAGTCAAATAAGTCAAGTGAACCACCCGACGGCAACAATCGCTAGCTCATCTTATCAGCTGAGACGCTGTATTAGGTCATTCTGGTGGCGGTGTAGAGAGTCACAATCTTTGAGTTTGATATTGAGTGACAAGTGTAGAAGTTTAGAAGCAGTCTGACAAGTCTGTCATAAGTCTCATGTTTTAGAGTGGTGATTGTCTATAATCCTGAATTTCAGTATCTTATATTATTTCTACAAAATTATACATAAAAATGTCATTGTTTCTTTAATTATTTCCTAGTTAGGAAGAACTCCTGTTTTGAAGAAGTTTTGAAAGATGCCTCTATTTTGACAGGATAGATGGGGACACCTTGAGGTCTTATACGGCACACTGGCCACCTGAGCGGTGGCAGGAATATGAACCTCTTTTACATTACTGCCGTGAAAATGAAATTCGCCTGGTTGCATGCGGTGCTCCACTTGAGGTGCTTTCTTTAAACTCGTGTTTTTGGATTTCTTTTTTCAGAGCTGGTTTCAGTACTTGTAGCTGTGGTTGACTGATAAAATCTTCTTAAAGGCTGCACAAAAGCAATCAAAGATTGTTGAGGACCTAATTCTTGCAAATATAGGTTTTCTCCCCTTTATAGTTAATATTTGAATAACATAACCATCAGAGTTAGTAATTAAAATGTTACCATACAAACGTTTGATGTTTCTGTGAGGTATTATGAAGCCATTTGTCCATTCTATAAAAGCCTGTACCACTTTATTTATTTTGCTTTAGTGTATTTAGCATGCAGGAAATTCATGTTGTGTTGTGTTTCCTATCTCGTAGATTCTCTTGTTCTTCTTATCTGTTCGGCATCAAAAGGACATTCTTTTGTCCTCTCTTCCCTC
Organism: Beta vulgaris subsp. vulgaris; assembly: GCF_026745355.1. NCBI lineage: Eukaryota > Viridiplantae > Streptophyta > Magnoliopsida > Caryophyllales > Amaranthaceae > Beta > Beta vulgaris. The sequence continues at coordinate 56,873,842 of NC_079203.1, forward strand.
CCCCTTCTGAGGCAAAGTAGCAAAAAAGGAACTGCAGTGGTATTTTGAAGCTTTGTTTTCGTCTCAAAGCTTGCACGAAATACGAATGATGGAGGGGCATCTGTGCTAATGTCTCTCTTTCTTTCCAATTTTAATGGTTTTCAGTTAAATTTTGACACAACTAGGTGATGAGGACTGTCCAAGCTGAAGGCATTCGTGGACTTTCAACTGCTGATCGTAAAATGTACACTCCTCCTGCTGGTTCAGGATTTATACCAGGCCTTAATTCCTTTTCTCGTAAATCATCAAAAGAGCTGACCTCTCTAAATGAGGCATTGACTTTTGGTCCTAGCTCATACCTCACTGTACAAGCTAAGGCAGTTGAGGATTATGCTATGGCTCAGTCCATTCTGCAAGCAGTGACAGATGGAGGAGCTTCTGGTTTGCTTGTTGTTATCACAGGTGCGACTCATGTCATGTATGGACCTCGTGGCACAGGGATTCCAGCGAGAATTTCAAAGAAGATGCAAAAGAAGAACCAAGTCGTTGTACTACTCAACCCTGAAAGGCAATCTATGAGAAGAGAGGGAGAAGTTCCTGTCGCTGATTTTCTATGGTACTCTGCAGCTAGACCTTGCAGTCGTAATTGCTTTGATCGCGCTGAAATTGCACGTGTAATGAATGCTGCTGGCAGGAGAAGAGATGCTCTTCCTCAGGTATTGAGCTCTTGTCAGCCTTACTTGAGATGGATTATCTATGTGACTGGTGGAGGTTAAGCTATTCCTGTTATGCTCCCTGACTTTAGTTGTTGGTTTTAGGACCTTTCCTAGAAAAATTTCCACCAAGACCTTGTGGGTCTGTTTTATGAACCCCATTGAGATAAAGGCCAATCTGCTCTTGTGTTTTTTTTGGTCTCTCTACAATAATGCCTGTGAAACACAAAATCTTTGTTCCAAGTAATGGGATGCCTGCACTGGTCATTAGTGTGCAGATTCCTGTACCCGAGAAACTATGTGATAAACTAATGGTATATAGATTGGTACAAACTACAGTCTCATGAGAAATGCAAACCTAGAGGCAAAGTTGTTAAAATCAAGATTTCAGATTGAATCGCATACGACCTTTAGAATCGAACTAGTTATTAGGCCCGGATTATGCCCCAGGTAAGGAAAATTTTCATTCATTAATATTATACTTTAAGATGATAACACTAAGTGTTATTTGGTCTAGTGGTTAAGACTTTAGAATATGTTCTTGAGGTCCTGGGATCAAACCCTATACTATGCAATTTCTAACTTTTTTTATTATTGTGAATTACATGGAGTAAAACCCCCTTAGGGAAAGCGCCACGTGGCACCGTTCCTTCTTTAGGCACGCCTTTTAATATATTAGTATGGATTGTAAAATCGAATAGTAGAAATGTAAGATTCATACAAACATGTATAGTCAAGATGTTGCACTCAATCTTCATTGAATGTGCTCAAATTATAAGTTGAAAAACCTAAAACTTGGAAAAAAAAAAGTTGTTTACCCACTATATTGGCAATAACTAACAATATATATCTATTATTTGTTTTGTTAGCATGATTTAAAATTTGCGAGGCTTTCGCTAGTCAAAAGAAATGTATAGAATCGTCTAGAATAGTGAATCGAACCGTCTGCCATATTTGAATCGTAAAATCGTAAGATTTTAAGATTTGAATCACGATTTTAATAACTTTGCCTAGAGGTGTACAACTCTCTGGGGTTTCGTGTTCCTCTGCTATAGTTTGTTTATCATGCTTTAATATCAACAAGCTTGTTATGTGTAGTCATCTGTATAATCTCCTGCAGTACCTACATCCGAATCTAATTTATCTATGGGGACTCATGATAGTAAAATGTCATCCTTCAAAAGCAAAGGAAAATGGATGAAAAAGAGAATTTAGATACTTCTTAAGAAAAATCATTATATGAATTCTAGATGTACAAAATTAAAACAATTTTGTATTACGTGAACACATTCAGTTTATGATGTAAATTCTAGTCTTGTTAATATGAATGACACAAGGTCTAGTTGACATCCGTGAGATGTATAATAGAATTTCTCTCTGTTTCAATCTTTAGGGAAATCATTGAAGGAATAGAGATTTGCAAGATCTTAATGAACATGATTCTTCTTTAATCTTAAAATCATGGCAGTGTGGTGCATATGTATCATGTCTGCTCGTATCAAGTAATCAATATTGTTCCCTAAAAAAAAATTGTAGTAATCAACAATGTTCTTCGCATAAGATGTTTGTTTCTCCAGCATCATTTCTGACCTGATCAATACCTTAATATGTCTCACAGGACCTTCAGAAAGGACTTGATCTTGGTCTTGTGTCTCCAGAGGTGCTACAAAACTTCTTTGATTTGGAGCAGTATCCTGTTATATCAGAACTTACTCATCGGTTCCAGGTAAGCTAGTTATCAGAGTGATATAGTGAATGCTTACCCTAATGTCAAAATGCATAGGATTCCTGTGTTTCCGTGCTTGCAACTTGTTCAGTGTCAAAGCTCAGATGCACTTTTGTGTTTTTTTTTTTTTTTTTTTTTTGGGGGGGGGGGGGGTTTGCAAAGAGGTAACCAGAACTCATAATGTATATGCCCCCTGTGCAGGGTTTCAGAGAGCGGTTATTAGCAGATCCTAAATTTTTAAATAAATTAGCTATTGAAGAAACAATATCGATGACAACGACTCTGATTGCACAGTATGAGAAACGCAAAGAAAATTTTTTCCTGGAACTTGACTATGTCATTACTGACTCACTCAGGGGAGCTGTAGTTGATTTTTTTACTGTGTGGCTTCCAGCCCCAACTCTTTCTTTCTTATCTTTTAATGATGAGATGGGTATGTCCGACAGTATGGATTCTTTGAAGGGTTTGTTGGGATCCATTCCAGACAATGCTTTTCAAATGAATCCTGTGGGGAAGAACTGGAATCTGGGTCATCGGCTTGCATCAGTGCTTGTTGGTGGGCTGAAACTTGCTGGAGTTGGATTTGTTTCTAGCATTGGTGCTGTTGCTGCTTCAAATGTCCTATATGCAGTACGTGGGTACCTCAAGCCATCTTTGGTGACAAACCAGAAGATTAAAAGATCACCAATCCTAAAAACTGCAGTTGTCTATAGTAGCTTTCTTGGAACATCAGCAAATCTCCGGTATCAGGTAATTAAATTTTCTTTTATTGTAAAGTCATAACAACTTTGACTGACATCATGTAGGAAACTGCTATAATGTTACAAATATTGTTTATTGCTGCCATGATAATTATTATAACTTCACAAATACTTCTAAGACATGTAAAGTGCAAACTGTACCATCACTTGGTAACAGTTTATGGGTTTGAAATCAGCAAAACATTGTCTGTGGTGTGTGTATTATATGAATTTTATCATTTGAAAAATTTGTACAGGGCTTCATCATTTGCTAATGGACGATGTGTGTTAATATCTGTTTGTCAAAGATCATTGTGGGGGTGGGGATGGTCATCAGTCTTGGATTGATGATATTGAACAAGAATTGGCTTTAGTCTATAATGGGGAAGGATTAGAGTGTTATGATTCCCTTAAATTTCAATCTTTCAGCTATTATCTGTTAGTGATGTCAGAAGTTTTGCTGCAGATTATTGCTGGTGTAATTGAGCATCGAATATCCGAGCTTCTACCTTCTCAAACGTTGCTCGTAAATATAATATCCTTTTGCGCAAGGATCATCAATTCCTATTGGGGCACCCAGGTTACCTTTCCCTTTCGTTATTGCTGCTAAGAACTATTCCCGTTTCATCATATTGAAGTAATATCATGCACATTCACATTTCTAAAAGATTGTTACACTTGACATTTTTCATTATTCACAAATTTCACTTTCACCATTGTTTGTGATTTATATGCAAGACAAAATATAGTCATGCCAGGTCTTGGCATGTGTAGAAAGTGAAAGTGTAACACTCTTTTAGAAATAGAGGTAGTAAGTGGGTAGTCAAACGTTTCTTTCTTATCTAATTCAATGTGTTTCATAATACTCCGTTAAGGTGTTCTTTATCTGTGTTTCATGTCTTTAGCTGCTACTTGGAGCTGCTAACTGTACTGTTATGTTCTATACTTCATTTGTAAGCTTTGGGTACTTGACAATCTGCTGATAAGTGTAAAATTGGCAAGCTCAATTATATTATTTTCAAATAATTTCATTTGTGTTTAATCTTCTTTTGATATCACTGCATATTGCTTTGCAACCAGTGCAGGCTTCTGTCAGTGATCTGTCCATCTCATAACGTGTGTACAAATAAGTAGGGGAACATGCATCTAGCGCGTTACTAACACATGTGATACCTATGCACGATCCCAATGCATTATTATATCTATATTTGAAATATATTTAATAGTTTCTCTGTTTATGACGGTGTTTGTTAAATGATGCAGCAATGGATTGATTTGGCACGTTATACTGGGCTGCAGACTCGCAACAGCGAATCTCTTGATGCTTCCAATTCAGTTGAAGTTTCTGCCATTGAAGGCAGCAGCTCAGAAGAGACCAATGTCAATGACGTCAAAAATCAGTGAGCTTACATTGGTTGCTAAAGTATTGTACCTGTATTGTAATTCTTTCATGCTTAGATGTATACTTGTATAGGAACAGACAAAGCAGGTCTTTTCAGTAAGAAATTCTTTTCTTCTTAGTTTAGGTCCATTTTCGTATGACATCACAATAGGAGAGTGACATGGATCACCAGCAAAATTGAATATAGTTCCCTGCCTAATACATATTAAAGCAACAATTTTTTGCTAAAGCCAAGTCTAGAATCTGTTAAACACCATCTTCTGCTTCATTTCCCCCTTCCCCCTCTTTTCATAAGTTCTCCTACAGGAAGCCTGGCTTTGTACAAGCTTCTAGGTTCCCAATGTGGCTTTCAAGTTTTCTACTATGCTTACGAAGGTTGAAATGAGCGCAAGCTTAGCTATTCCATTATAGATGGTCTACATCCTGCTGCAGGCTGTAGTAAGAGGTACTGATTTGAGTAAGTCATATCATACAGTTGGATAATAGGCATTGAGATGGAGAAGTCTTTGAATTTTTCAGTTTTATGTAGCCAGAGAGGTAGAGAGTGGGTATCACAAAGCTAGGTCGGAACAATTCTTTTCCTGAGGTTCATTATGGTACTTTACTAGATAACTGACACTGACAATGTCCATGGTAAGAGCATACTTATCTGGAATTGTGGGCTCAAAATAATTGTGCTAAAATGAAGACTAGTTATTCCCTTAAACGAGTAAAAACCACGGTAGTGTAATTGCCTCAGACTCGAAAGTTGAGCTTATACCTGTCTACTGGTTGAACATTGGAAGTAACACTTGCGAGAAAATTGTTTCTCATTTACGTCAAATTTCCGGGAAGTGAAGAATTGTTCAAGGGAAGTGTAACTTTCCAAGGAGAAGTGTCACTTACCTTGGGAGATTGAGTAAACAACTTCCCAAACTTTGTGCTTTGCACTTTCTGTGTTTTTGTCGACTAAACAATTCCACACCTTCCATGAACTTCTACTATTCATGTTTTTGTCCAAAAAAAAGTACCTAGATTCGATGCAGTTTTCTGTTTTTGTGATATCCTTTGCAACTAGGAGAATTTATAAACAAAGAGAAGTTCTGAGACAGGCATTTATACAGATTCTAATTACAATCTAGACATCTACAAGATGGTATTCCTATGCTACATCAATCTAGCAATTGAAAATTCTAAGGCCTCGCTTTTCTTTTTCCTAATAGGATTGATTATATGTAAAGATTGTCCTTCATCTGCCATTTTCTCTATCTAGTATTGAAATTGACACCGACGGATTATGATGGCCACTTAGTCTGTCAGGGGATAGTCCATCTTGTACGAACATATCCCTACTGTTTGTTAGCTGACCAATAGATGCATTCGTTTTTCCAGTCATCTTTTGCTGCTGTACCACCAACACAGATGCTGTGGTCCCAGCATCAGAAGAGGCTAGTAAGTCACCAATGACACCGAGCTCAGGACATTCACTCCACTGATGTAGTCCAAACAGAAGTGGTGAATGTTGATGGGTTCTTCCCACTAGTATTAGATCATAAATATTATCCATATTTCTAATTGATTCAGCCAACCCTACGCCATCTTTCACTAACTCTTCCCGATATATAAGCCGCTCATTTCCAGAGTTACTCTTCCTGTAATCATCAATGATTTCACTCTCATGCTTTCTCTCTCTTGAGTTATCCCGACCCACGAGAATGAAACGAATGACTGTGACTACAACTCGCTCATGCCTGACCATTCTAGCTCCATAGGCTAGTGATTCTACATCATCTGCCCCTCCAATGAAGAGCACAGCAACACGATAGGCCGACTTGCTGTGGAGAATTGACAAGGAGCCATTTGATGGACCTCGGTCAATGAGAATCCCGAGTGAGCATGGGACCCACTCAAGTAGCTTCAGGTTCATTTCCTGAATGGACCGGTTGATGGCCCCCACTGTGCCATCTATAGCCCATTGCTTGTGAAACGGCAAGATTACGAGATTAGCTCTCTTTTCAGCTGCTATCCTGCGTACATCATCATGCATGGCGTCAAAATGAGACATGTTCTTATACACCTGCACTGAGGCTTTGCCCACATTTTGTCTTTCATATTGCTGGAAAGCATTGGAAATATGGTTGTTACATGAGTTGCTTGGTTCAAGGGTTCTCTGGGGCCTATAGGCTAACAGCATGGGAGCAGACTTACCAACCACTTCTACTAGGATGACGACTATAACTGAAATAGGGCTTTCTTCTGAAGCACCTGAAGCTTCTAGAACGTTTACTAAGGTAGGGACATTGTCGTGCTGGTGAATACACACCACCATTTTCAACTCTCCATCTTTCTTGTGATGTTGAATGGTCATCTTCCTCATTGGAGCAAAAGCTCTTGATGGGTCATACAAGAGTTTGACAAATGGAGTCATGATTGCTGTCACTAATATTGAGGAGACTACCAGCAGAGTAAAGTCCTGACCTGATATTTTCTGCAGTTAGCAAAGGATTTGGTTAGCCATGTACATTTTTTTAAAAACCAGGCAATAGGAAATATGAGATCATGCAAAGAAAGATGGTCTTGAACTAAAATGATAGACTCTGTTGAGTCGGCTTCTGTGGGAGATCCATCTTGGCTTTCACCAGTACGGTAAGATCTGAGATATGCTAGATATGAAACTCAGGGGTTTTGCTCATTCTAAACCCATACCTTATACCAAAATCATATGAACCAAACACTAGAGAGTAAACAAAGAAAATGAGAGTGAAAGTGAAGAAAGTAAGACAAAAACATAAGGAAAAAGAAAACCGAATGAGATGGGATGGTGATTGATTATAGATGTTATGAGCATGCATGAGAAAGATCAGGATATGCTCTTACGGCTTGTTTGACAGCAATCTTATATGGTGGTACAGGTGATCATTAATATGTAATTCCATAGTCTTGTGTCCATATACATGCTAATGGAATCTCATCCGAAGCATGTATTTTCCTTCATAAGTCTTCATTACCACTCAATACAACTTGCTAAAGTGGTAGTGGAAGTTTAAGAAGAAAAGAGATACTCCATTTGGGATGAACAAGCATTCACAAACTGGAAATTAATTGTTTTTATCATCTATTGCCATTACCACCATTTATTGCCAATTTGCCACCTATCAAACAGGGCATTCGTGTTTCACATTTCATGTTAACCTACATCTTTGTGTTTATCTCATCATGTTGAAAGGAACTTCGTTGAGCATCGTTCATTTTATCAGCATAATATCTATACTCTATGTCTCTATCTGATACACGTGTTAATATTTACACATACGTATTTTTGAAGTTTCTCTAATCTGAGAAAATATGGTTGGTTACATACCTTATCTTCTAAGACCAAGTTATAAATGATGAGCTCATTGACGCCTCTGACATTCATCACAAGGGCAAGTACGAATGCCTCTTGAAAAGGTATGTTTCCCTGCATTGCTGGTATCATTACTGCTGCAAACTTAACAAGTACTCCAGCAGTCACGATTATTGCTGTTTGCCATGATTGCTGAAGACTAACACTAAAGATGTCAGTCTTCAATCCACTAATTGCTAAGAATGTAGGATAGAGCAACCCGGAAACGAAGGTATCCAACTTTGACACAACTGCAGCTCCAAGAGGTGAGGAATCAGGAATAGCCAATCCCAAAACCATAGGTCCTAGGTAATAATGCTGCCCAACTATCTCACTTAGTAGGGTGGATATAAACAACACTACTAGTATAATAATTAGATGTAACTCATTCACATGATGTCTTCCTGGGGAAATTGTGCTGGTTTCTGTAACTGGTGATACCAGCAACCTCAGCAGGAAAAACCGAACCACAACCACAACACCAGCAATGAAACCTAGGATGGATAGGATTGCTGCGATTGATATAAAGAAGCCTTCTTCACGAGTCTCCAAGTATGCGAACCCGAAGGCACATGTACTCAAAGCAAGGAGATCATAGAACATGGAAGTGGAGACAGCTAAGCGGCCAACCTCAGTGTTGAAGATCTTGAGCTCAGCTAGAAGGCAAGCAATGGCAGGGAAAGCTACTAAGGATTGGGATCCTACTAGGAGAGGTAAGGATTTCCGGAGCTCGGATTCAATGTCAACTTGATTCATGATGGCGATAGTAATTATCATGGGGATGATTAGGGTGAAGATGAAGAGGGAGATGCCTATTGAAATGGCAATTTTTTCTGGCTTGAACATTAAGCTTACATCCATCTTCACTCCAATAGAGAACAGGAAGAGAATGATGCCAAAAGTGGCTAATGTTTCTATTATTACATTTCCTCTTTGAGGAAATAAGATTACTGCTACTTTTGGAGCTTGCCCAAGAACTGATGGTCCTAGAATCACACCTCCCTGCATATATCAGATCAATTGAAATTTTAGTTTTTTAAGTACAAAAAACCAACCATTTGGTAGTTATTATTATGCTGCATCAGACATATACATATATACTCCATTTGTCCTTTACAATAGGCCACTTTCTAAATTTAGTGAGTCAAACTTTTAACTTGCTTGTATTGCTTTTAGATTTCAGCTAGCTTAGTGGCAAATTCTTCTTAAGATGTTGTCCAAGATCTAAAATCATATTACTAACACACTTTCCATCACCACTCTTTGTGGCTTTATATACACCAAAGTTACCTATACTAAATATTCTAATGAAAGGTTAACAATGGTATGAAGGGATGTAAAAACTTAAAATGGGAACAACACTTGGTATATCAATTGATTTGAATATTAATATCGACATATCGTCCAATCAAAATTCAAAGATGGGCAATTATCATCTTCCATCAAGAGATTATACTAGGAACATGATAGTATATATATAAACCCCTTTACATCCACCTATTAATTTTTTTTTTTGAGGGAAAACATCCGTTATTATTGTGCACTTTATGAAACTCAATGAGTTACATTTTCCCCATAGGCCATAATAGACATCATAATAGAGAAGAAACTAGTTAATATTTTTAAAAAGGAAGGCAGGTGAATATTGCAGATTGACCCTTATTTTTCTGTAAATTTTCATGAAAAGTAATACTTACAAGAATTTGAGAGACAATGCTAGATTGTCCAAGGGGCCTGAGGCAAATCTCGGCAGTTTTAGACGCAAGAGAAATTAAGGTGAGTTGGGTCAAAAGAAGGGGAACGCTGGAAAGTAAGGGATTCCTGCCATGCCATATACCATTTGAATTGATCATTGAAGGGTCATGACAAAACATTGTTTTGTTGGTTAACGTTTCCAACCCCATTATCAACCATTACACAAACAACTGATTCTTTTCTTCTTTTTTCCCTTTCTTAAATTTCTGTGTTGCTTTTTTGGATCCTAGATCCTAGATCATTGTGATTGTTATGTTATTAGAAAATAACAAGAAGAGAGAAAAGAGAGAGTTTGTACGTGTGTAAATGATATATAGGAATGTGGTTACTTTTTAGGGGTTGATGAGAGAATAGAGATAGAGAGCAAAGGAAGGGAGAAAGAATGGTCACTATTTACCTTCTTTCTTTGTTTTGGTGGAGGCAGTAAAGTTGATTTGTTATGAACTTTTCGGAGGCCAAATAACTACTTCAATGTACATCCCAAGTGGAACATTTTCTCATGCTTAGTTTCACCAACGTCCCAATTATTAGGAGTGCTGGATGACAAATTGACAATTACAAATAGCTTAGACTCCTATTATATAAGTATACAATTTTAAATTTTTAAAGCCAAATTAGAAAATCACACTAGTGCCAAACTAATCACAAATTTACTACTAATTGAGCTATTATTACTAAATTTCAGGTTGACCCAATTTCTATTTTGTGTCACTGGCCCCTAACTCAAACTCGATTTGATTCTAAGTTAAAAATCATAAACCGAACTTGGCCTTTTTGTTTTTGATTGACCCAAAACCAACCTAAAATGACCTGGAATTAACTATAATCATTGCAATAATTCAACGCGTTGAGTAAGTCTTGAATTCAAATGCCAATTTAATCAAAATTTAGATGATTTATTTGTATATTTAGAAATTTAGAAGATCCAAGAAACAGACTTGGCCTAATACAAGTTAGAAAAACAAAAAATAGGTTCTAAAAATTAAAAAAGTTGGGTTAATTTCAGGTTGATCATACTTAAATTTGACTCGAATTCTAAATCAAGTTGTTCAGGTTCAAAAAGTCTACCTAAACTAAACCTATTATATTTTCAGATTGGATTAAATCGGTCCAATTTTTATTTCAGGTTGAAAATCTCAATCCAAACTCAAAATTTTCAGATAGGTTCATATCGAAATTATCAGATTAGGTGAAATTCTATCACCACTAGATATCTCATTTCTACCTCTCTCACTGTGCTGTATGATCGTGGATGAGAACAAAAGAGTATGACGTGTTCCTTATCATATGATTAATTTAAAATGATAAAGAAGTTTTGCCATGGATAACAGCCAAAATGAAAATATGTGCAAAACCACTGTACCTGCCCATATGCTACTGTACATGTGTCCCATTCTCCAGACAAGAAGGTCACTACCGCTGGTCGCCCACATATTCTTTTTCTCCCTTCGTTGCAATAGGGAAAAAGCTTTTTATTTAATATTGATCGCTTTTTATTCCAACTTTTTATTTTTTTTATTCCACCTTTTAATTGTTTTAAATTAAAAATAAAAAACAAGAAAACCTCGTAAATCGCTACATATCGTAGTTGAGTAGCGGTTTGCTTATGGAATTTTCGCACGTGCTGTTCTACGTGGGTGGGACGCATGAAACTAATTTCAAGTTCAGCGCATACGAGAAATTAATATTCTATTTGACATTATTCATGGAAAAATTTAAAACTCTGATTTTCTGTTGTTTGTTTTTAAAATTAACATGTTTAATATACATATAATTAATATTAAGTTAATTATACCTCACATTATACTCCATTGTTTTTTTAATAGTTTACATTCTAACTTTTCATGTTGGCCAATTTAAATAAAAATCAAATCGATATGAACCGACCTAACTTGACTTGATTACCAACCCTAGTTATCTCAATAAAGTTCTCCAAAATTCACGAATCACAACCTTAACACACACTTTTTTCTATAGTCCTATATAGAGGTAGTCATTGGACAAGCCTAATTGGACCTACACTGAACCGACCTGCGAGAAAAGAGCACCGGTTCGGGCTGCCAGATGAACCGCCCGGGAACCGCACAAACATAAGGGCTCTCGTGGGTCTAATTGAATGGGAAGAAATCGGCCTCAACCCTAGTCCTGAACCTAATTGTGAACCGTACTTAGCCCTGAACCGGACCATAAACCATACTCAACCCTGAATTGAACCGTTAAATCGATACTAGATTTGCATAAAAGTTATTCGTACTCGGTCTAGTTATCGATAACACTAGCGTATGTGAAAGATATCAAAAATTATTTATTATAATTACTGTTGTTTTAGTGCATATACAATTAAAATTTTAAAATAAAAACGCTTTTCATTTAACAAAAAAGTTGAATTGCTGGTAGACCAAACCCAAACCGGACCAACCCGATCCAAGCTCTAAACCGGCTCAGATATAAAAAAATCCAACACTAAACCGAGTTGGCCTATAAACATCTCACCAAACACAAAAAAAATTCCCACGGTCATGTCTGGTCCTATATATATCCCCCTCGACTTTACCATTATCCAACATTATCCATTTCAGTTTTCACTATCCATATCATTCCCAAAAAAAATCATCTCACCAAACACACACACACACACAAAAAAACCATTTTCTCTCTCCACCCCATCGTCAACACCCAAAAGAGCTCCATGGATGTACTCTATCCTCAATCATCAGTCTCACCATCCTCAAGATTAAATCCTGATGCTCCGATCTTCGTCCCGATGAAATCCTATCAGACGATCGAAGATTTCTCCGATCAGTGGTGGGATCTTGTTCATTCCTCTCCCTTCTTCCGAGACTACTGGCTTCAAGATTGCTTCCATGATGTCGATCAAATCGACGATCTTGACCTCCTCGATTTCGATGCTTTTGTCGATCAAAATCTCCAGAAACGTAATTAATTTTCCAATCTCTTGATTTTCCAATCGATGATTTTTTTTTTTTTAAAATTTATGTTTGCATCTTCTTTTGCAGAGGATGAGAAAGTGGTGAAGGAGAAGAAGGAAGAAAAGGAGCTAATTTCAATGGCGGCGTTGAAGTGGAATGGATCTGGACGAATAGTGGAAGCTCCGAGATACTTCGAGAAAGTTCCAAAGGTTGTGAAGAGTGTGAAAGTGAGTCCAAGGACGATTCACCAGCCGCGTTAGAGTAACTCGCTGGTTCACTCGGTATTTAGTTCATAAAATGACGAGTTAGACCACTCTGTTACTGTCTTAGCTTATCTGACTTTGCTTTAACCGTTGCTGGTTTTTTTTTTTTATTTTTTTATTTGGTGTACATTAGGATGAAAATTCTAGCTTTGTAATTTGTAGTTCTTTTTCTTGTAATTTAATGATGAAAATTAGGAGAAAAAAAAGACAAATAGCTAGTGTTTGTAAGTTGTCGTCTTTATAATGATGAAAATGCGTTGTTAATTCAACTCAGTTGCTGAATGTCGCTCTAAAATTCCTCCCCCTTCTTCCTTCACCACCATTATGAATTGCACTATTCTAAGAACACCATGAAAACGATGGCATCAACCATCAACATAAATCTGACTTGAATTACACTTAATTATCATTAAGCAACAAATAAAAAATCAAAATAGAGTATTTTGACTATATACTAGTAATAATATTCCATTTATGCTATGAGAAAAAATTCCAGGGTCCTCACAAAATGCAGAAATAACATCACATTTATCCTGCAGCTGCAAAATTGTTGAGCTGTTGACGATCATCCCAAGTGGTTGCTGTCTTCCCAATTTTATGTATCACTCGTATCACCTCCTCCTCTGTTACATTCCCTGTCACTGTGACTTTGTTTAGCCGTGTGTCGACGTTGTAGGTTTCAATATCTTCAACAAGAAAAACAAGGGAGAAGAATCAATGTCATAAACAAGTTAACAAGTATAATCAAGTAACAGAAATGATATAAAAAGATATGTAAACCATTCCCTTTCTCTTTATTTTTATTCGAAACGATCTCCAATTCCAGCAATGCATCCGTTTACCATTATATATGTGTTTGAAAGATGTTAAGTTGATGTTTTGAAAATAAACTACCATGATTATACATGAATATAGGTGAAGATTAATAAAGCTTGACCTCGAAAACAATGTTGTGAACTTGCAACCAATAAAATTAGGAGCAACTCTCTGATCTAGTGGATTAGAAGAACAAGTTTTCCAGTGTTTTTGTCAACTAAGCAACATCAAAAGATTTCCGTTGCTCAATAACAACTTCAACTTCCTATGTATATCTATGTCAACTAAATGAATATGATGATTAACCATTAGGTTATGCACCCTTACCTTCAATCTTTTTGATGGCCTTCAATATTTTCTTGATGCATTCATCACAATGCAATCCGACCCTCAGCTCAACCATCTATTAAGAAATTTAGCCAAAATAATTATGTTTATTTAGATTCAAGAAAATTAACAAGCTAACTACAAGAAAGGAAAAGGGAAGAAAGAAAATGGTTGTAAATCTCATAGAAGATGAATACTTACATTTGTCATATTTGATGGATAGCAAATATACAAGCCTTAAAACTTTAAAAGCAAGATTGGAAAATTATGCTCCTGTTTTTGTGTTTGTTTAGGCCTTATAATCATACCTGCACTTATATATGACCATCAAGCACTGAAGCCTACGGTGGGGCATTAGATTCTTCTTTCTTGGTTTTGATAAATACAACTTTAAGTAAAGAGGATAACTCATTTTATTCCTGCCTTTTGGACTTTTATTTTAGGTGGTTACTCTATTACGCGTTTTTATCATGGAGTACAAGGGAACATCACAAGCAATTTATGACTTAAATGTAATCCATATCAAATTCATGGACTTTGAAATGTCGATGAGATAAGATAGCTCGCGAGTAGTTTGAGATCAACTTGGTCAAAACTTAATTCAAATGAGCACGACTCAACACGTTAGCGAGTCGAATTTAACCACTAAACACTTGATTTAATACTATCAAAAGTAATAACCTAAATCCAATAAAGATGCTAATGGCACGAGGTAGTCGGTGAGTTAATTGAGACATATTTGGTCAAAATTGAACTTGAGAAATTTTAGCTCGAGATTTATTTATTCTAAATTCTGAGTTTGACTCACACTATTAACATCTTATATTAGTTTGACCATGTATCAAATTGTTTCTATTAGTTGTTTTCGTTGAATATGTTTTTTTTGTAATGTCTTTGTAGAATCAGCTTTTCGACTACTTTCATTTATTTACCTGTGAGAGGCAATGTTTCCGGAAAAAAGCAAAAAAAGAAAAAGAAAAAGAAAACGTGTGTGCTCACTTTTCCAAAGGAAACAGAACCTACTGCCGTGTGCATAGAACAAAACCCTTTTGGTGTGGCAAAAAGCAAAATGAGAAGAATTCACCGTTAATCCTTCTGCCACAGAAAAAAGGAAGACATCATCTTTATTCTTTACCTATATGGACTGCAATCGTGGCGATGCTGGGAAGTGATAGGCTCTTATGCCCTACATAAGGGGGAACAACATCAACTATTACTAAATGTCTTTATTGATCAATGATTATTTCCTAAGAAGAGGATTGGACTAAATTGCTATGGGTTATTTGGTCCCGATTGCATCATGTTCATGGTTTAGTCCCCACTAATTATGTTTTTAAAGTATGTTGGAAAAGTATCAATTAAGGTGGAGGAATTAAAGGAATGATTTTTAGCCCATTTTATTTCAATGCGTGGAGCATGCACCCGTGTACATAGTGATGTATATACACCCAGATATGAAGCAATAAGATTTACAAAATGACACATAACTATCAAATTTCTTTTTTGTTAATTTGCTGTGTTTTATCAATGGTTTAAAGGCATCATTGCCAAGAAGCCCAAGATGCATGACCCATTACATGAATAAGGATTAGATCAAACATCGAAAGACCGATTACATAATGGCATCTTAATCATGAATGAAAATCAAACAAAACAATCATAATGCATTAAAATCTGACAACAAATTGAAATAATGAAAGAACACATGGGGTGATTTTCTTTTGTTTTTGACATAACACATGTCATGCATGATAAATTAATTAAAAAAAATAAAAAAAAATGATATATTGCATGTAACAATATAAGTGATTTGCTGATGTTATTACAATTACTATGATATTCATGTTCTTCTCGTATTTTTTTTATAGTTTTTTGTTTCTCAAGCTAAGTCTTATATGCACACGTTCTTTTATATTAAGTATGATGTTCTTTGTTTAATATTTCCGTGCTCTTCTAATGTTTTTATTTATATTTGTGATTATTAATAGTATCTTGTTTTCCAAGTTTTATATGTACATGTTCATTTATAGTCATCATGATGTTCTTTGTTTGATACCTTCCTGTTCTTTTAATGTTTTCATTCATTTTTGTGATTCTTTATAGATTTTTTGTTTCTCAACTCTTATATGCACATGTTCTTTTGTAATCAGTATGATCTTTAAATGATATATGAATGTTCTTTTTATGTTTTTATTCATTTTTGTGATTTTTAATAGTTTTTTTATATCTCGAAGAAAAATAAAAATATAAGCTATTAAATTGTCAGAAAAATTATAAACATTATTTCTCACAAAAAATGGTACATAAAAGATATGTTTTAATATATTAAAAGGGATAAAAAATGGAAAAATGAACGCAAAAAGCAAAAAAAACTACACTAAAAATTAGAAAGAGCATCATAAGATACATGACGTAAAACACAAACAAAAATAAAATATCATGATTTGCATCATATCTAATAAATTGAGGATATGTTCTCTTTGGCATAAAACAACTAAACTGAACTGAATTGAACTGAACTAAATTGAATTATAACTTTGAAAAACAATTACCTAATAGGTTCTCTTTGTTTTAAAAAGAATAATTGCTTATCATCGAGTTTTTGTTTGAGTGACACTAACAAATGTCAATCCAAGAGTGAAGTATTATCCCCAATCCTAATTTTAAACTATGATTCACAAAATTTGGCCCCTAATTCAAAATTCTCGTACAAAATTAATGAAAATATAATTATCCCCAATTCATAAGCCCCATGCATTATTTACAATTCCTCGGCTTTAGAAACTCTTGCAAAATGATCAACCGATATACTACCTCCGTTTCTTTTTAATTACTACACTTTGATATTTTACACTATTCATAAATTGCACGTTAACCCTCGTTTGTGATTTATACATGAATGAAAACATAATTATGTAAGATCTTGTCAGATTCATCTTAATATATATTTTATTAATATATACTTTTTATAATTTTTACAAATACAAAACTAGAGATATATCCTCAAATTCTTACATTGACATGCGTAAAAAGCTAAAATGAAACAGGGAGAGTAATTGCTAATCCAAATTAGGTAAACTTTTGGTGAGATGCAATTATCTGTTGCTAAATGCCCAATGTGGACTATTTTGGTCTTCAATTCAATATTACTAATTATGTGAGGTACGGGGCATGAATGGTCCATTGCTAAAGAAACTTGATAGTAGGTAGTTATGTTTTCTCCCGTCAAAAAAAAGGTAGTTATGTTTTCTTCAAAAAAAAAAAATTTACTAAGTTGTTGTATTTAAAAGTGAAAACCAAAATATAAGAGCCCGTTCGATATTATTGTAATTTTTTGTTTTTGTTTTTTGATTTTCAAAAGTCATATGATATATGTCCTAAAATGAATAAAAAATTAGTCAAATTTATTGCGAACACGATGATTTTAAAAACTGAGAACTAAAAAGTAAAAACCAATTTTTCTGGTTTCCAATTTTTGATTTTTAGTTTTCAAAAAAAAATTGAAAACTGTAAACAAAAAACGATAACGAACAGGCCCTAGGAGCTCGTTCATTATCGTTTTATATTTCTCGTTTTCAGTTTTTATGAAAATGAAAATCAAAAACAAAAACAAAAAAACCAGAATAAATAATTCCAGTTTTTTATTGTTAATTTTCAAAATTAACATGTTTAGTATAAGTACAACTAATTTTAAGTATATTATAGCCCTTATATCATATAACTTTTATATTCAAAAAAAAAAAATTAAAAACTTAAAGTGATACCAAACGGACTCTAATATTTCACAAAATTTTCATATAATAGATACTAACCTTTGGCTCCTTAGTACACTCCTCAAAGTTACAACGTCCCATAAAAAAATAAAAAATACACGATTAAAAGAGGCTGATGTGGATTTGTAATGTCAAAGCAAACAAAATCCAAACTAAGAAGTAACAATTAAAACACGCCATATTCCCACAAATTACAAGTATCTCTCTTCCAACCTACTCATTTTTGCCTCCCTTTTCTTCTTTAGAGTTTAGCTCTACTCATTGTTCCCCAAGCACGCCATATTCCCATAAACAAAGGCCTTACCTGATATAAAAAACAAAGGATGGGAAACGCCCTCAGATTTTTGCACAAGCATTGCTACCAGCCTACCACCACTGAGTCGCAGTCGCTTGAGCCCCAAAGTGCATCCACCCAAAATGTCGGAGTTTCGGCCCTAGCTCATGATATCCTCCAGTTTGAGGTCACATCCCAGGTAAAAAACTTCTTTTCCAATTCCTTGAACTTCACATATTTTGAATTTTCTTTATATCAAGCAAAATCTGAGAATTGGGGTCTTCAAAAACTAGTAAAAAAAAGTCAACTCAGCTAGGATGAAAAGCCAATATCGGATCCTATATGATCAGATGAAGGAAATGGAGTAATTGGATTGATGTTCAAGTTCTGATTTTCCAGGTACCTGAAGGGCTCACTAAGCATGTTGTATCCTCCAAGAAAGCTCAATCTAACTGGTAATCATGCTCTTAATTTTGACTATGCTTGAACAATCAAATTTGACCAAAATTAGAAGTTTACCTGATATTAGTTCCGACAGACAATTGTATGCAAACCCAGCCTAAAACCATACTGGTCCTTCGCTAAGTTTTTGTGTGACATTAAAAGGTTAATCTCTGATTAGTAAAAGGAGTCATCCGTACAAATTGAGAAGTCACACTCGATCTTATAGTAGAGTAAGTTATTTATGAGCCTATCTCTTACTAGGTTTCATATTTCAGGTATAAGAAGCTTCTACAGGCATGGAAGGAAGCCAAACCCCCACCAAAAACCCCGGAGGAAACATCAAGGTTTGTCATTGCAACGTTGAAACGGCACCAAAAGGCAGATGTCGAGGTGATTTTCAAACACCATAATTGTTCTTCCACTAGAATATTCTGAAAAAATGAGTCAGCATACTAGAAAATAGTCATAATTCTGGGTGGTACTTCTTGAGCAGGGTTTACTTGCCTTCTACGCCCTGCCTCTACCACATGAGCTCGTCGAACCCTCCAAGTACGAGCTCCACACTTTGCCCGTAAGACCCTTTGTCTTACTCTTGCTTTGAATTGGTAAATAGCAAAAAGTAGGAAGCTTTAGCTTGAAAATGAAAATTTCTTTTTAACAATGGATGGAAACAGGTGGATGTAAAGGCAGTAGCGGATGGCGATACCATAACCGTGTATGTAAGTACTACAGATCCTCGAGAGTCATGTTCAGTTCCTAAAGAAGTGCACGTTGCAGCAATTGAAAGGTCAAAAGCACGTGCTGAGAAAAATTATCCCAAGGCTGATGCACTCCATAAGAAGATAACTGATCAAAATTACAGGTTTCTTTTCGAATCTTATCTAGAGGTAGAACTGTAGAAGCAAGTGATCTGAAAAAGACTGTTTCATCAAATAGCAACTGAGTGAATTTTTCTAATTGTCACAGGGTTCTTAATATTGATAATGAGGAAATTCTAGCCAAAAAGTATCGGATTCGATTAAGGTACTAGAAATTCATGACAAGTCTCCTCTAAAAAGAACTTGAGCTCTATCTAACAGCTTTTAATGTCTTGCATACCAATTTAGGGGAATAGATGCACCTGAGAGTGCAATGCCATACGGGAAGCAGGCGAAAGAGGAGCTAGCTAACCTTGTTGAAGGGAAAAGCCTACGGGTTCTTGTCTATGAAGAAGACCGCTATGGTCGTTATGTAGGGGATGTGTACTGCAATGGCATATTTGCACAGGTACTTCACACTTCCTCACCAATATATTCCACGGCAAATCTTATAACACTTTTCACAGAAAATTATATCCATGTTCTTCGTTTCTCCCAGCATGCATTTCTTGGTTCCCCATTTATAGCAATTCTATTAAGACTAGTGTATTACCTTCCCAAGCATTGTGACTATTGTTTCATTTCAATGGTCATTGACATGAAAACTTCTATACTAATTTACAGTATAAAGCATTACCATTCCCACCATTCATGGCCTCTTACCAAACGGGCTATTGTAACAGGAAATGATGCTGAAGAAAGGATTTGCATGGCACTACACAGCCTATGACCACCGTCCAGAATTAGCTAATGTAAGTAAATCATCATAAAGTTAATTATTAAGCAAATATCGACAAAATTCAACTACTCAGAACATTCATAATGAATAATGATCATCAACAACAGTGGGAAAAAGAGGCACGGGCTAAGCGAGTTGGGCTATGGGCTTCAAATAATGCAGAAGAGCCATGGGAATGGAGAAAAAACCGACGTGAAGGAAGATAGAAAACTGCTTGTGCAGATAAGAACAAAAATGGAATTCCTCAACTTTGAAGGAAGCAGCGTAAATGAAGACAAAAAAAGTAGTCAGAGAAGCCAAATGTTGTACAACATGCAACACTCATTGAATACTCACCGTTGTTCTATTTTACTTGTACCATTATGACTTTTTACACTTTTCACATACATCACTTCAACCCTATTTTTTTACTAAAAATGTTGTTGAACTCATCTAATATATACATTTAAAATATTCTTTAATTCTAATTTTTTGTAATTAATCGTTTACGATATCAATGGTCTAAGTCGTATGTCAATTAAAAATGTTAGAAGTATAAAAAAAAAATGAAGGTAATATCATGTAAATCGTCTTATTCGTCTACACTTACCAAACACATATACAGGCTCCAGCACTATCATCTTAGGCTTTAGCTAACAAAGAACATTAGAACTTCTTGACAGAAAAGCTTACCATTACTATTGGTGAACCACATAAAAAAGCCAACTATTAGATTAATAAGACTAAGTACATACCATGTACATTTAATACGTCATAGATTTGGATAAATGAGAGGTAGAGGTAGCATCCCTGAGCAACTTCACAAAACAAATGGCACAAATTAGTCAACAATATCATGTAGTAAAACTATGAATTTCGGCAAATTAGAATCATATCACACTAGACAACAACTTCTTGATTCTGTTTACCAATTACCAAATATAAGAAATTATATTTGTCAAACAATTCTAACAAGATCCGTCATGCATATGTTTTTTCGGAGATTTAACAAAACCATATTGAAAAACAATTTGAACCAAGTTAGACAAAAATTTAATAAATTCAAACCAACTCTCTGGATTCTAATGCAGCATTTCAAAAAAAAAAAATCTAACTTTGGTCCCTGAACTCTATAGCATCTGGACTATGGAGTACAATAGAATATAGATCAAAGGCTCCTGTGAAAGTGCTATCAAATGTTTAATACAATAGGAGTATATAACTATATTTCTACTGCCATCAATGATCAATGACTCCAAATCATAAAGCTGACGCTCCTCAAAGTGACAACATCAATGTCACTCCCATAATATCATATAGTACAGTTTATTTTCCTTCAATTTAATGGGGGAGAGTATTTGTACTTAAAATGTAACAGAAAAAATATCTAAACAGACAGCCAATTAAAAAATATCTAAACAAATAGTCAATCATATTCATATCTACCCTCCTCAGTCCTCAGATTCCTTCCTTTGCCCACAAATTATACTTATATCTAACTATCTTCCAACCTCCTAAACTCCTTTTTTTACCTCTCTTTTCTTCTTACAGCTCTATTCATTCTTCACCAAACACACCACATAAAATTTCTTTTTTGTTAATTTGCTGTGTTTTATCAATGGTTTAAAGGCATCATTGCCAAGAAGCCCAAGATGCATGACCCATTACATGAATAAGGATTAGATCAAACATCGAAAGACCGATTACATAATGGCATCTTAATCATGAATGAAAATCAAACAAAACAATCATAATGCATTAAAATCTGACAACAAATTGAAATAATGAAAGAACACATGGGGTGATTTTCTTTTGTTTTTGACATAACACATGTCATGCATGATAAATTAATTAAAAAAAATAAAAAAAAATGATATATTGCATGTAACAATATAAGTGATTTGCTTATTACAATTACTATGATATTCATGTTCTTCTCGTATTTTTTTTATAGTTTTTTGTTTCTCAAGCTAAGTCTTATATGCACACGTTCTTTTATATTAAGTATGATGTTCTTTGTTTAATATTTCCGTGCTCTTCTAATGTTTTTATTTATATTTGTGATTATTAATAGTATCTTGTTTTCCAAGTTTTATATGTACATGTTCATTTATAGTCATCATGATGTTCTTTGTTTGATACCTTCCTGTTCTTTTAATGTTTTCATTCATTTTTGTGATTCTTTATAGATTTTTTGTTTCTCAACTCTTATATGCACATGTTCTTTTGTAATCAGTATGATCTTTAAATGATATATGAATGTTCTTTTTATGTTTTTATTCATTTTTGTGATTTTTAATAGTTTTTTTATATCTCGAAGAAAAATAAAAATATAAGCTATTAAATTGTCAGAAATTATAAACATTATTTCTCAAAAAAATGGTACATAAAAGATATGTTTTAATATATTAAAAGGGATAAAAAATGGAAAAATGAACGCAAAAAGCAAAAAAAACTACACTAAAAATTAGAAAGAGCATCATAAGATACATGACGTAAAACACAAACAAAAATAAAATATCATGATTTGCATCATATCTAATAAATTGAGGATATGTTCTCTTTGGCATAAAACAACTAAACTGAACTGAATTGAACTGAACTAAATTGAATTATAACTTTGAAAAACAATTACCTAATAGGTTCTCTTTGTTTTAAAAAGAATAATTGCTTATCATCGAGTTTTTGTTTGAGTGACACTAACAAATGTCAATCCAAGAGTGAAGTATTATCCCCTAATCCTAATTTTAAACTATGATTCACAAAATTTGGCCCCTAATTCAAAATTCTCGTACAAAATTAATGAAAATATAATTATCCCCAATTCATAAGCCCCATGCATTATTTACAATTCCTCGGCTTTAGAAACTCTTGCAAAATGATCAACCGATATACTACCTCCGTTTCTTTTTAATTACTACACTTTGATATTTTACACTATTCATAAATTGCACGTTAACCCTCGTTTGTGATTTATACATGAATGAAAACATAATTATGTAAGATCTTGTCAGATTCATCTTAATATATATTTTATTAATATATACTTTTTATAATTTTTACAAATACAAAACTAGAGATATATCCTCAAATTCTTACATTGACATGCGTAAAAAGCTAAAATGAAACAGGGAGAGTAATTGCTAATCCAAATTAGGTAAACTTTTGGTGAGATGCAATTATCTGTTGCTAAATGCCCAATGTGGACTATTTTGGTCTTCAATTCAATATTACTAATTATGTGAGGTACGGGGCATGAATGGTCCATTGCTAAAGAAACTTGATAGTAGGTAGTTATGTTTTCTCCCGTCAAAAAAAAGGTAGTTATGTTTTCTTCAAAAAAAAAAAATTTACTAAGTTGTTGTATTTAAAAGTGAAAACCAAAATATAAGAGCCCGTTCGATATTATTGTAATTTTTTGTTTTTTGTTTTTTGATTTTCAAAAGTCATATGATATATGTCCTAAAATGAATAAAAAATTAGTCAAATTTATTGCGAACACGATGATTTTAAAAACTGAGAACTAAAAAGTAAAAACCAATTTTTCTGGTTTCCAATTTTTGATTTTTAGTTTTCAAAAAAAAATTGAAAACTGTAAACAAAAAACGATAACGAACAGGCCCTAGGAGCTCGTTCATTATCGTTTTATATTTCTCGTTTTCAGTTTTTATGAAAATGAAAATCAAAAACAAAAACAAAAAAACCAGAATAAATAATTCCAGTTTTTTATTGTTAATTTTCAAAATTAACATGTTTAGTATAAGTACAACTAATTTTAAGTATATTATAGCCCTTATATCATATAACTTTTATATTCAAAAAAACAAAAATTAAAAACTTAAAGTGATACCAAACGGACTCTAATATTTCACAAAATTTTCATATAATAGATACTAACCTTTGGCTCCTTAGTACACTCCTCAAAGTTACAACGTCCCATAAAAAAATAAAAAATACACGATTAAAAGAGGCTGATGTGGATTTGTAATGTCAAAGCAAACAAAATCCAAACTAAGAAGTAACAATTAAAACACGCCATATTCCCACAAATTACAAGTATCTCTCTTCCAACCTACTCATTTTTGCCTCCCTTTTCTTCTTTAGAGTTTAGCTCTACTCATTGTTCCCCAAGCACGCCATATTCCCATAAACAAAGGCCTTACCTGATATAAAAAACAAAGGATGGGAAACGCCCTCAGATTTTTGCACAAGCATTGCTACCAGCCTACCACCACTGAGTCGCAGTCGCTTGAGCCCCAAAGTGCATCCACCCAAAATGTCGGAGTTTCGGCCCTAGCTCATGATATCCTCCAGTTTGAGGTCACATCCCAGGTAAAAAACTTCTTTTCCAATTCCTTGAACTTCACATATTTTGAATTTTCTTTATATCAAGCAAAATCTGAGAATTGGGGTCTTCAAAAACTAGTAAAAAAAAGTCAACTCAGCTAGGATGAAAAGCCAATATCGGATCCTATATGATCAGATGAAGGAAATGGAGTAATTGGATTGATGTTCAAGTTCTGATTTTCCAGGTACCTGAAGGGCTCACTAAGCATGTTGTATCCTCCAAGAAAGCTCAATCTAACTGGTAATCATGCTCTTAATTTTGACTATGCTTGAACAATCAAATTTGACCAAAATTAGAAGTTTACCTGATATTAGTTCCGACAGCAATTGTATGCAAACCCAGCCTAAAACCATACTGGTCCTTCGCTAAGTTTTTGTGTGACATTAAAAGGTTAATCTCTGATTAGTAAAAGGAGTCATCCGTACAAATTGAGAAGTCACACTCGATCTTATAGTAGAGTAAGTTATTTATGAGCCTATCTCTTACTAGGTTTCATATTTCAGGTATAAGAAGCTTCTACAGGCATGGAAGGAAGCCAAACCCCCACCAAAAACCCCGGAGGAAACATCAAGGTTTGTCATTGCAAACGTTGAAACGGCACCAAAAGGCAGATGTCGAGGTGATTTTCAAAACACCATAATTGTTCTTCCACTAGAATATTCTGAAAAAATGAGTCAGCATACTAGAAAATAGTCATAATTCTGGGTGGTACTTCTTGAGCAGGGTTTACTTGCCTTCTACGCCCTGCCTCTACCACATGAGCTCGTCGAACCCTCCAAGTACGAGCTCCACACTTTGCCCCGTAAGACCTTTGTCTTACTCTTGCTTTGAATTGGTAAATAGCAAAAAGTAGGAAGCTTTAGCTTGAAAATGAAAATTTCTTTTAAACAATGGATGGAAACAGGTGATGTAAAGGCAGTAGCGGATGGCGATACATAAACCGTGTATGTAAGTACTACAGATCCTCGAGAGTCATGTTCAGTTCCTAAAGAAGTGCACGTTGCAGCAATTGAAAGGTCAAAAGCACTGCTGAGAAAAATTATCCCAAGGCTGATGCACTCCATAAGAAGATAACTGATCAAAATTACAGGTTTCTTTTCGAATCTTATCTAGAGGTAGAACTGTAGAAGCAAGTGATCTGAAAAAGACTGTTTCATCAAATAGCAACTGAGTGAATTTTTCTAATTGTCACAGGGTTCTTAATATTGATAATGAGGAAATTCTAGCCAAAAAGTATCGGATTCGATTAAGGTACTAGAAATTCATGACAAGTCTCCTCTAAAAAGAACTTGAGCTCTATCTAACAGCTTTTAATGTCTTGCATACCAATTTAGGGGAATAGATGCACCTGAGAGTGCAATGCCATACGGGAAGCAGGCGAAAGAGGAGCTAGCTAACCTTGTTGAAGGGAAAAGCCTACGGGTTCTTGTCTATGAAGAAGACCGCTATGGTCGTTATGTAGGGGATGTGTACTGCTGGCATATTTGCACAGGTACTTCACACTTCCTCACCAATATATTCCACGGCAATCTTATAACACTTTTCACAGAAAATTATATCCATGTTCTTCGTTTCTCCCAGCATGCATTTCTTGGTTCCCCATTTATAGCAATTCTATTAAGACTAGTGTATTACCTTCCCAAGCATTGTGACTATTGTTTCATTTCAATGGTCATTGACATGAAAACTTCTATACTAATTTACAGTATAAAGCATTACCATTCCCACCATTCATGGCTTCTTACCAAACGGGCTATTGTAACAGGAAATGATGCTGAAGAAAGGATTTGCATGGCACTACACAGCCTATGACCACCGTCCAGAATTAGCTAATGTAAGTAAATCATCATAAAGTTAATTATTAAGCAAATATCGACAAAATTCAACTACTCAGAACATTCATAATGAATAATGATCATCACAACAGTGGGAAAAAGAGGCACGGGCTAAGCGAGTTGGGCTATGGGCTTCAAATAATGCAGAAGAGCCATGGGAATGGAGAAAAAACCGACGTGAAGGAAGATAGAAAACTGCTTGGTGCAGATAAGAACAAAAATGGAATTCCTCAACTTTGAAGGAAGCAGCGTAAATGAAAGACAAAAAAAGTAGTCAGAGAAGCCCAAATGTTGTACAACATGCAACACTCATTGAATACTCACCGTTGTTCTATTTTACTTGTACCATTATGACTTTTTACACTTTTCACATACATCACTTCAACCCTATTTTTTTACTAAAAATGTTGTTGAACTCATCTAATATATACATTTAAAATATTCTTTAATTCTAATTTTTTGTAATTAATCGTTTACGATATCAATGGTCTAAGTCGTATGTCAATTAAAAATGTTAGAAGTATAAAAAAAAAATGAAGGTAATATCATGTAAATCGTCTTATTCGTCTACACTTACCAAACACATATACAGGCTCCAGCACTATCATCTTAGGCTTTAGCTACAAAGAACATTAGAACTTCTTGACAGAAAAGCTTACCATTACTATTGGTGAACCACATAAAAAAGCCAACTATTAGATTAATAAGACTAAGTACATACCATGTACATTTAATACGTCATAGATTTGGATAAATGAGAGGTAGAGGTAGCATCCCTGAGCAACTTCACAAAACAAATGGCACAAATTAGTCAACAATATCATGTAGTAAAACTATGAATTTCGGCAAATTAGAATCATATCACACTAGACAACAACTTCTTGATTCTGTTTACCAATTACCAAATATAAGAAATTATATTTGTCAAACAATTCTAACAAGATCCGTCATGCATATGTTTTTTCGGAGATTTAACAAAACCATATTGAAAAACAATTTGAACCAAGTTAGACAAAAATTTAATAAATTCAAACCAACTCTCTGGATTCTAATGCAGCATTTCAAAAAAAAAAAATCTAACTTTGGTCCCTGAACTCTATAGCATCTGGACTATGGAGTACAATAGAATATAGATCAAAGGCTCCTGTGAAAGTGCTATCAAATGTTTAATACAATAGGAGTATATAACTATATTTCTACTGCCATCAATGATCAATGACTCCAAATCATAAAGCTGACGCTCCTCAAAGTGACAACATCAATGTCACTCCCATAATATCATATAGTACAGTTTATTTTCCTTCAATTTAATGGGGGAGAGTATTTGTACTTAAAATGTAACAGAAAAAATATCTAAACAGACAGCCAATTAAAAAATATCTAAACAAATAGTCAATCATATTCATATCTACCCTCCTCAGTCCTCAGATTCCTTCCTTTGCCCACAAATTATACTTATATCTAACTATCTTCCAACCTCCTAAACTCCTTTTTTTACCTCTCTTTTCTTCTTACAGCTCTATTCATTCTTCACCAAACACACCACATACTTCCCACAAACAGAATTGATAAAGAAAACAAAGAATGGGAAACTCCCTCAGATTTCTGTACACGAATTGCTGCCAGCCTACCACCACCGAGTCGCAGTCACTTGGGCCCCACGGCATTTCCGCCCAAAATGTCAGAGTTTCTGCCTTAGCTCATGATATCCTCCACTTTGAGGTCACATCCCAGGTAAGCAAGTGTATTCTTTTTCAATTCCTTCACTTCCAAAGGTTCTTACTCAATAAAGCAAAAATGCTGAATATTCGGATCATCAGAAATTCAACTCACCTAGAATGCAAAACGGATCTTGGATACTTGATAATCAGATGAAGAAAATAGAATAGTTGCTTTGATGTTTATGTTCTGATTTTTAGGTACCTGAAGGCTGAAGGGTCAGTAAGCATGTTGCATCCTCAAAGAAAACTCAATCTAACTGGTAAGCATGCTCTTAATAATTAATTCTAACTAGTAGGTAATATAACCTCAAAGTTCACAATACCCAGACCAGATGCTTGAGCACTTACGATCAGACCAAAAACAGACAATTCTACCTGCTATTAGTATGTCCCACTCTTGGATCTAGCCCAACCTAAAACCATAATTGCCATTTGCTAATTTATTGCAAGATATTAAAAGTTACTACCAAAAAAAATTGTCATCCGTACAAATCGAGTAGTCACCCCGATTTCACAGTAATTGTGAGACTGTCTCATATAAATTTTATATTTCAAGTATAAGAAGCTTCTACAAGCATGGAAGGAAGCCAGGCCCCCACCAAGAACCCCTGAGGAAACAACAAGGCTCATCACTGAAACCTTGAAACGGCACCAGAAGGCAGATGTTAAGGTAATATCCACTCACCAAACATTTCTTATGCTAGCATGTTTTGAGGAAATGAGACAACATAACTATAATACAATTATAATTCCTGGCAATACTTATTGAACAGGGCTTATTTGCCTCTTCTACGGCTTGCCTTTACCTCATACACTAATTGAACTGCCCAATGGAGTGCCATCCGCGTTGCCTAATGGGGTGAAGTACGAGCTCCATACTTTACCCGTAAGACCCCTTCTCTTGCTTTAATTCGGAAAACAGCCCAAAACAAGAAGCTTTAACTTAAAAACAAAAACTCATTGCAACAATGGACGCAAACAGTGGATGTAAAGGCAGCAGCGGACGGAGATACCATAACTGTATATGTCAGTGCTACAGATCCTCGAGAGTCGTCTTCAGTTCCTAAAGAAGTGCAGCTTGCAGTAATTCAAAGATTTAAAGCACGTGCTCAGAGAAAATATCCCAAGGCAGATGCACTTCATAAGAAAATAACAGCTCAAAATTACAGGTTTTATTTTGCAGATCTTGTCTACAAGTCAACGAGACAAATGAAATAGGAACTTAACGAATTTATCTAATTGTCGCAGGGTTATAAATATTCAAAACGAGGAGATTATAGCATATAAGTATCGGATTCATTTAAGGTACTAAAAATTCATGAAAACCAACATTGCTTTGAGACCACATAAACCAAAAGCAACTATAACCATGAGGGTTCTTTGCCATAGATCTTTTTGTTCCTTGTGCACGCTATAGTCAACCTGAACTTGAACCACAAAAAGTCAATGTCACCACAAAATTCCAACACCCAGTATCACCATTCATTATCACAGAGACTCCACAAATATATGCCCACTTAGGCTCCGTTTGGTTGGATGAAAAACATTTTCAATGTAAAATGATTTTTCATATAAAATTCAATTGCAAAGCTAATTTTCCTTTGTTTGGTTCGATGTAAAAAAGCTATGGGAAAAGAGAAATGGAAAGGGAAGGGAGAGGATAGATAAGAGAAGAGTAAAAAGGTTGCTAAGGAGGGCGGAAGAAAATGTATTTCCCCTTATTTTCGAAAGGAAAATGATTTTCACCTATACAAGGGAAAGTGAGAGGAAAAGAAAAACTCATTTTAATGAACAATATTTTACACCCTACCAAACGGAGCCTTAATCAAGTAGCCACAAGCAAATGAGCAATAGGAAGAGCAATACTGGATACCATCCAGACCCCACAACACCTCTCTCATCTTCTAACTCTCATCTTCTATGACATGTTCCTAAGCCTGTGATGTAGTTTGGTTTGGAAAATACAGATTGTTTTTATAGTGATTTGGTTTAGGGCCTTTAGGGCTTAGGCTATTCCCCAAACTGCACCAAATTAAACCGTGAACACCCTTGCGAGTCTTGACTATTAACGTAATAATTCTTTTATTTTATCAGGTTGCTCTTCACACTCATTGATCAGCCTGCTTCAAAAGCTCTTTCAGCGCAGCTTTCTGCTAGTCTCATGAAAACGAAGTTCTTCCCGTCCCCCCCCCCCTGGTTGGTATGGGTTAATTCTTTTGAATACAGTCATAGACGCTCGAGCGGCTTTCTTGCCTAGGTCTGGTCTGCTTGAGATGCTGACAACCTAGAAAGTCGAAACTAAGGAAGCTAAGGGTTCTTTCTCTATACACACACGTATATCCACCAGTTTTGAGCTTCTCGTAGTTGGAGAAACTTCCACATACATCAACTTGATAACCTTTAATGAAAATAAAGAAACAGATAGAAGAACAGTTTATAGAAACACATATATTACCTGCCATGGCCTCTCCCAATCAAGTGGCATTGGCCACGCCCCAAACTAAGACCCGATGATTGAGCCAGGTGCTGGAAGGCAAACCATATAATTAATAGATCCTGTTGGCCTGAAAGTGTAATAAAGAAAAGTTGAATGCTATACTTGACAGGTTGTAAAAAGAAAAATTAATACCATCACAAAATATAGAACATTGGGCGGAATTCATATTTTAATAATTAAGATTGAAATGTAGAAACTCCAGGGTGCAGTTTTAGTGAATTGGGTGAAACAAGTCCAGCACATTCTAATTATTCTATTCAGCACTCTGAAGTATAAATCCATTCCAGAACCCACACACCATCCCTCCCCCCACCAAAAAAGAACTGCTCTACTAGTTACTTGTCCAACCAAAGTATAAGCATTTCATTCTAGACCCTTATATACCCAAAAGGTGGCCAGTGCACCAACTCTCTTACAAATGGTTTAAAGTAGTAAAAATGTTTCCAGGTCTTATATCAAATCTTTCAGCAGCCAATTCCAGCCACAGTAGCAAGGGAAAGCAAAACTTGTTAAAGCGGTTAAAAAATTATAAAAACATGTTTTAATTCATGAGAAAAGTGTAAAGCAAATGAAAACAAACAGCAATGATGCTATGGCGTATAGAAAATCAGATAACTTACCTGATTTTCACAAAAATTCGCTGCCAGTCTACCCAAGATGCACCAAAGACAGCAGCAGCTGGTGAGAACTGCCAAAGCGTACCGTATAGTACCATTGGAAATTCCAAGAACTCTTGACGCATAGGCGAAGCATGACAAGTTCGATTAAACAATAAGAATATAAGATTACAGAAATAGTATCTACAAATTTATAGGTAGTCTTTTCTAATACTATGTAAACTCTTCATCTCATACAAGCATTGAAAAAAATAGCTGAAAGATAAGTTGCTATAAACATACTCTATTCATCGTGTTCTACAAATCTTGTCATTTGATACAGCAATTGTGAAGATTGGATCCGGTGAGTGTCGATCTTGAAAGAAAAAAACCCAAAAAGGCTTCATGTCCACTTATGTGAGAAGGACGGTGCCTGGAGCCTAGGTGCAGGTGTGTAAATCTCGTAGGCAACGCACACCATTGGAGCTAAAAACCTTATCAATAAAATCTAGAGCATATTTTGTACTCAAAACAGCATCTCTTATTAATTATATTATAAATGTATATGATGCTCGTGCTTTTAGAAACTAAGGCCTGCATCAGCTGTAGAAGGTGATCTTTCTTTTATTTAATCACGTTTGGCTAGTATGTCCAGTATATGTAAGCAGTACATGTCCCTTCATTGGTTTCACATAGCGGTAGACAAAACTATAACAACATTCATGAAGTAGCACTTCTCTACAAGCAAGTCACCCTAAGTTCTTTTTCGATGTCTATATAACCTGCATGTCCTATCCATGACTCTGCAGTCTGCACTAAGTCCTTCCCAAAAGAATCTAAGGGCTTCTCAACTGGCCAGCAACATAGATCTCCTAGCTTCACTCATCTTTTCTAAACAGGAAAGATCAGAGTAAACTCTGATTAGCGTATGCAAAGCTTTGGAGAAACTGATAGCTGATTAGTCCTTGCCTCCAAAGCACTCCGCATTTAGAAAACTCAAGAATCTTTTTAGTTATGTTCAGAGGAGTTCTTTAGTCAATCGGACATTTAAGTATTTCCATAACTGCAGACTTTCATAAAGCTTGAATCATCTTTATGTTGTTCTCATATTGTAGGATGGTATTTTTCAAAAATTTGTCATTTAATGCACTTTATTTTATTGCACCACTCAATATTTTCAATGCATATGCATTTCTGGACATTACTTTGTGAATTAAGAAAGGTCCTTTCCCATTATGGCAACCATTTGCCTAAGGAATAAGTTCTATAGCTTGCCTCTTGGAGAAGTATTTTCTAGACCATATCTTTCTTACCACCCTTTTATTTTCCAGGCTTTGGCAACTCTCATTATTTGAGCTTCTATCCTTCCTATATCTTTAGTTTAGTCATTCCAGCATCTATGTCTTCAATAGCCATGGCTCATGTCCTCATCAAAATTTAGTTCCATCTTCCCAGCACTCCTATGCTCCTAGCAGACACCAAACGGAAAGGGTCACACTTGTCGTCTCTCTTATAGGTCCTGCAGACCCATACTCCATTAAGCAACAATTCATGTGAACTCCTAGCCATTTTAGCAATCCCTTTAGCTATTGTTTGTAGATTCAAATTGCCCGTTGACCTTATCATAGTAATGAAGCTTCTGGATGGAGTACTTCTCCAAATATTCATTGAACTCATAGAGCCTAAATACTGATGCTTGGTCTACAATTATAGATTCTAAGATTTCCAAACTTGGTCAACATTCCTTCTTCCAGGAAATAAACCAATGTACTAGTGCTAATGATTTACAGGCCTGAGAATCAACCCACTTTGAGAACTAATCAGTGATGATTAAAATATAGGAGTGCCCCCCTAACTATAAATGGTGAATAGCTCTTATTGCTTCCATTGTCCAACCTCTAAAGGGCCAAAGCTTTATGACGTATTTCATTATGTTGTCGGAGCTCTACTGGTAGGTCTAACCTCTAAAACTCTTATATTGCTTTAAAAAACATACCTATGGATCAGTGATCTCATCCTTAAACCATGATGATGTGCCCCACATAGGCCATAATGTACTTCTACCATGAAAGTCAAGGCCTTTCCGGCATCAATACAATTTAGCAAGGCCTCTCTTGTAAAGCTCAAAATCAAGGAAGTGCTTCATTGCAGCCATCCTTACTCAGAACTTAAATGTCCCAAAAAATGTCCTGGTTATCTTGTAAATCTAAATCCAAAGACTTCAATTGTTGTTTTCCTGGGGAAGAAGGGGTGGGTGTTGGCCCAACCCCTTAGTTGGCCCTTGAATTTCAGCGACTGAAATAGTGTTACTTTACTTGGAGCCGTGGGGAGAGTGTAGAATATAAAATAAATTGGGTAGGGAAGAAAGTACATGGTGACGTGTAGTTAAAGTAAGAAAGGCAAACAGATGAACCAACAAAGGTTGTGGGAATAAAAGGAAGGTTGAGATAAGGGTTGAGGCAGAGTTAGTAGAATGTCGGGTATAAGGAGGAGGAAGGGAGAGAGAAGGATGAGGAAAGGTGAACCAACCTCATCATTTGTGGGTGCTCTAAGGATAGTTCTCAACATAAGGATAATTCTCTCGGATATATATATTTCCAAAAAAAGGTACTAGGCACTTAGCCAGATTCAAATTCTAAAAGTTGGAAACTGCTGACATTTGAACTCCAATTAAAGTTGCTCCCTCCGTTCTTATTTAATATTTGACTTTTCACACTTGCTAGTGTAAAACTTTGAGCATTAATATCTTTAATTGTGTATTTGTAAAATATATAAAAAATTGATATTTCAAAAATACATACTTCCTTCTGAGATTAGTGAATTACTTCTCTCAAAAAACTCACATAAAAGAGAGAAGTGTTTCACTTACTTCAGAACGGAGAAAGTATAAAACACAAATGATGGTCAAAGTGGTCAATATGAATAGTGCCAATATACTAAACTATCAAAAAAACGGAGGGAGTGCCAGCTTTCTTTCACTTTGTTAGACATAAATTATTTTAGGGTCAACCTGTCATTCATTTGCAGAATTCTATTGACAAGATTAACCATGGCCCTTGTTGCGCATACTTTGAGCCAACTGGAGCACCCAAGCTAATTGCTCCAAGAGCAAAGACAAACACTCCTGCAGCAAACAAGGGATAGGCATTACTGACTCAACTTTACCTGCTAACAGAGGCAATAATTTGTGAAAAAAGTATACACATACAACAGGCATGGGTATAATACTATAATCCCATAAGACCTTTCAATCTGCATAAATGAATATCCTAGACCATATGCACTGTAAATAGGACATAATTTTGATAACTCCCACTGAGTACATTAGATAGTCTTATACATTAATATGACACCAAAGAAGACACCAATTTACACATTTTTAAAGCCCCAATGATGGGTTATACAGCATCGCCTACACAGCATACAAGCCTAATGCTCCCTAACACGAGGAAATAGGCATGAATTTGAAATAGCGGTACCCCAGAGGAGAAACTTTGCGTCCTCCTCCGCCCACCAAGTAGAAGATACATCGAAAAGAGTCCCATTGATTACATAAATCAAAGTTAACGTTACGTAAAATTCTAATAGCCATTCCCGATGCCCAACTTGAGAGCCTCACAGAATTTGAATATTGCTAAAGTCACAAATGACAATCTTAACACAGAAGAAAGAGCATGTGTCTTTCATTACCAATAAAGAATCCAAATTATAGATTAGTTATGACAGAAACACCCAACAACTTCATGTGAGAATTGTGCAAATCAATACCATGTGTACGGTGCCTACCTGCCTTTTAGCTACCCTGTTATCCCTTCTTTTGCCGTGTATATGGCAAGGATAGTCAGGTGAGGAACCATGATTTCTTGGAAAGAGAATGCAGTGAACTAAATATTTCCCAGAAAGGACAAGATGTCTCTTTCCTAATGATAACCTCGTCATTCATGCCTTTCAACCCTGATTGGAACAGATACTCAACACAACATTCAAATGATACCAATTAGAGCTATGCATGGCTAAACACCTATGAGAGTCAATTATAAAGCATGAATCACTGGAAACTTCGTAACAACTCATGAAGACAGACATTTTTTTTCCACCTCTGAATGCGTCAAACTAACGTCAGACTAAATTCAACAGAAGCTAGGTGCTACAATTCGGCAGCCAAAAGTCCATGACCTAGAAAGTGACTCAAAGAGATGGAGATTTGAGAATACTGGGATAAAGAGAAAGAGAGAAATCTCACCTGCAAAAAGTCCCAGTAGTCCGCGTCCTGCAGCCCTCAGCCCCTCACGTACTTAGAGAGCCACAAAAGACCCCACAATCAATGTACTGAAATGATCAATACTTCCAAAATATATTCAACCCGTCCCCACTCCAAAACAAGTAACAACAAAAGTGAATTAAAGAGTCAAAGGAAAAGGCAATCATACAGAGCATCTCCCTGGATATTTCCTGGAAAAACTGGAAAGCAAGATTGCAATGGGACATGGGACACTGAGTGGCCTGCAGCAACCAAGAAAGGAATTTGAACCCTTCCAAGAGGTGGATAAAGCAAGGAAATATACATAAAATGCAATACGGGTGAAAGAAGCTCAAGTCCAATATGGAAGGGTGGCATTCACGAACCCAAAGTATAAGCAGAGCATGATCAGGACTGGATTTGAGATCAGCTGCATGGAAATGATGGACCACCAAGAAAGCTACTGGAATTCCCAAGCCGCAGAACATAAATGCACCAAATGTTATAGCCTTCAAATTCTTACTTCCATTAGCTTATCTTAAATTCGGATCAGTGGCGGATCGAGGGTTTCACGGCTTTCACCTGCGTGGGTTCGGAATCAATGAGAAGTTAAACAGAAAAAAGGACCAAATTATATTGATTAAAAAATAAAATACATCAATTCAAGTTCGGAATTACAACCGATAACTACGGGAATAAGTAGGCCCGGCTCACAGCGGCCCAATCTGTTACAAGGAACATAACCTCTGATTTTTAGGGGGCCAAAAATGGCAATTTCATAGCTTGGCAAGAGTAACAATACTTAGCATTATTTCTCTCTTCACATTTCCCATAAAAAGTCGTCCCCTTCCCCGTATTAATTGAAACTTTTGTTTCCTTACTTTAATTTATCAACAAAGAAAGATTTTATTTTATTCATCTCTCGTAATCAACAAGAGCCAAGAGGCCTTATTTTTTATGAAAACACAACCAATAAGAAAATGGATTTATCACCATCTTTAGTTTTTCTCTCAACTACCAAAAATATGACATAACAACTAATGCCCCTCTTGTGGACATTTTATATTGTGTTTTGTTGGTTATTCCATCAGTTTTTGATTTCATTCTGGTTGCTAATGTTCCAAACTTTTCATCCTTTAGAACTTTACTCAAAATTAAACAAGTTTCTTGGCATCACTATTTACAAATTACACGTAATGATGAATAACTAGTTTTTAGATCCAGGCTATGCTCCGGGTAATTATAGTATTTATTTATAAACATTTTACTTTATAAATATAACACCAAAATGCATTTTCTATTTTTTTATTGTAGGTGTGTTTGCATAAAGTAAAATCTCTATGGATAGCGCCACGTGGCGTAGTTCCTTGCTTAAGAACTCCTCTAAATATATCAGTATAGATTAAATTGAACAAGTTAAACATCAATAACCATTACTCCGAATTCCAAATTAAACTTCAATGAGCAAATATGCATTCAATAATTTCAACTCATCCAAGCATTTCAATAATTCGTTATGTAATTAATCCAAACATAACTACGTAAATTGGAAAATGGAAGAAAAATAATTACCTACACTATTCTAGAGTTCCAGTCAGTAGTAGTGGGCTGCCGGCTGCGGGAGTGCGAGTGTGCGAGTGCGTCGTTGTCGGCGTCGTGGGCGGCGGTCGGCTGGTTTAGAGAACTAGAGATCGCTCGTCGGTGTGAAAAAGAATTGACAGAGTGACTTGGGAGTAATTTGAATTTTGAAACCCTAGGTTTAAGGTTTGGTAGTTTGCTGTGAAAGAGACGAGACTGGAAGACAAGAAGAGAAACAATTGCTGGTGAAAAGAAAATGCAAGAGTTAAAATATTGGATGCATGCATCTCAAGACTTAAAGCAGGTCCGCTAACTAACTTCTCACACGCGGACCACTGGGCGTCTGGGGCCTCTGGGCCATTCATCATCTATCAACTATCTCTATTATATAAGTCAAGGGAGGAGGTGTGGTGTCCTCTTTTAAAGTGACTAAAATACCTTTAATGATCTAATTAATGGAATAAAAAAATTACAAAAGCAAATCATTTTAAAATCTCATTCCAACTTGCCATTTAAAACAAGTTTAAAATAGTATATGCATCAAATACTTCAATCAAAAATTAAATGGACAAAACATTTATACCTTATAAAAAAAGATGGCATATGACAAAAGTTCAGCATAATTTCATACTAGCTTACTAAGCTAGTTCCTGATGATGCAGGTTTCTAAAGACGTTATGATCGTGTCTCTGCTTTTGCTGTGCTCAAGTGATGACTTGTATATATATGCAGTGTTGCATGCTCTGTAGTTATGTTAAAGTGTAGCTTTTGATCTCAAACTCTAAGCTTTACGCTCGTGAGATGTCCTTTTAGAGCTAGTTTCTGTAATCCGACTAAGTTGGTCGATGCTATGTATGTAAATTAGTAAGTATAAGGAATAAGGGTTGTATATTATCAGTTTGGTTGTATAAAAGTGTTTCTCTATATAAGTTCGTTGTTTCTCGCGATATCATCCAATTTCCATTAGATGATGTCATGGTAATGGTCCGAGTTTTGTTAACCAGGGCTTCCGTTGCACTTATTTCTAATTAAGCTGGTTACCGATTATCGTTCCATAGAGCTATGGGCAGGTTTCCCTATGGAACCCCCAAGGTTCCCAGTCCATGGGGCACAGTTCATTACCTCATTGGTCGACTAAATGAGGCTACTTTCTCCATATAAATCATTCCCTATTATGAATCATACAAACTTATACATGTGTATACATTAATCCAATAAGAGAATCTACAATCAATACATATGACCGTTCTATTGCTAGCTTCGATTATATGCTTTGAGCCACTATTAAACGACTAATACCAACAAAATATGACTAAAGTACCTAAGGACAGCATGTTATACATAATATAATGAACTTAATACACACATATTATCACTCAAAAGTTCAGCATAATTTCATACTAGCTTTTTCTACGGAAACGACTATAAATCAGGGCATTAGTCTTCATAGTATTCTGATTTAAAGTTTTGTAAATTAAATCTAAGTTGCTATTGTTTGTTTTTGTTGCTGCGTTGTTGCTGAAGTTTCAAAACCCCTCCCTCATCCCTCTGTCACACTCTTCTTCGCTGCTATCTTAGCAGAGGTATACACCTCTTGTTTCTTTTCCTTTAAATTTCAGATTATGATTAGGAGTTTAAGTATGGAGTATAGTTTAATTGAAAGGAGATACGGTGGTTGATTATTATTGGGATTATTGCTACTGTTATGTTGTTGTTTTGTTGATGTGGTACTGTTGTTGGTGTTATTATTGGTGGTGGTGATGTGTTGTTGTTGGTGATGGTTTTGTTCTCTTGTTGTTAGGATGATTGTAGTGGCGTTGTTGCTGTTATGGTTGGTGTGGTGATGCGCTGTTGTTGATGACGCTTTGTGGTTGTCTGTTGTTGTTGTTGTTAGTATGTGAGTTAAGTTCTACAATCTAGAGCTATGATTATGAATTAAGGATTATGGAATTAGAATGTTAAAGGTTGATAAGTTGTGAATTGGGAATTAGATGTGATTATGTTTCCTAGTTTAGATTAGTCTAAGTTTGGTTATTGATTTATTGATGTCATTGTGAGGTGATTCTCGTAGGATGATCATGGAGTGGAGTATTATTCGGAGATTAAGGAATTGGATTGCGATTCAGGTAACTTTTATGTTCAGTAAAATCATTTACTCATGCCCTTGTGTGTGTGTGGGTCTTTATGTTATGTTTTTGATAAATAAGTTTGTACTATGGCCATAGATATGAATGTGATGATGAATGTCATTGATTGATTATGAATACGCAACTGTTTTGCTGGCTTAGTTTATGAACTGAATATAGTAAGTGGGCAAGGTATGGTTAGAGGATGGTTACTCTTTTACCTGATTCGGTCGGCTACACTCCATAACGAACCTTGGGGGTAGTATTGCTGGGCTCCATAACGAACCTTGGAGGCAGTGTTTGTCTTTTGTCCAAAGCCCGTACTTGCCACTGATTTGTTTAAGAGAGTGAGCTATGCCAGCGTTGTAATGAAAAGGAAATGATTTGAGAAATAAATTGTTTATAACGGGCTGAAGTAAAGGTTACGAGTTTTCCACTCATTTTGGAATTGTTTTTGTTTTGTATTTTCTTCTCTGAATTTGCAGGTTTGGTATCAAGAGCTCGAGAATGGAAGTGAGGCAAGATTATGGTGTTGTCCTAGATTAAGGATTGAGTTTGTATATAGATAGCTGATTTGAGAATAGTTGTTTATGTTTCGTTGTATATGATATTTGAGAATATTATTGGAGATATTGGTGTATTTAAGGTTATTTTTCCGCTGCAAGTTAATTTAATTAAGAGTTGATTCTAGTTTATGGTTGTTGAGTGTGTTTTCGCTAGCACCTCGGAAGAGCGGGCTGTTACAAATGGTATGAATTAGATTAATGAAGATGTGTCTAAATAAATATTTTAGTTCAATGACTACAAAATGGAGTAATATGATAAAGTTACATCGTTTATGGACATTCACAAAGCCAAGTTAATACATGAGATTACTTAAGTAAGTGCAAGTTTGTGTATTACTTTAAAGTAGTTCGAGTTGTATAAGAAGGGAGGTTGACTCGTTATGGTAAGTAAGAATATGATCCATTAATGGTTGGTATTTATAATGGTATTGGAATCGAACTTACGAGATAACTTGGCCCACAATTGATTAGGTCTAATCGACCTTTGTTTCATGAATCTCGAGTTGTGCAATCTATGCTAACTCTCCTTAGTGAACTCTAAGAGAGAGACTTATTGTAATTGTTGATGGTGTTTGATAACGGTTATTATCATTGACGAGATAGGTGTTAATTGATAACCAGGAAGTATAAAAAAATTATAAATAATCTATATGCAAAAGTATGTGATGTGTGGAATTGGGTTAGTAACTCTTGCTAGTTAATTCTAGCTGAGAGACCTATTGTCACTATGATTGGTATTTTACAGAATAGGATTGGTTACTTGTGTGGTAAGTATGTTTTATAACTGTAATTGAGTTGAATCGAAATGCATAACTATATTGGCTTCGAAATACTTAAGCGATTATAACTCTCTAAGAAGAAGCCTTGCTAGCTTGTTGTTCAATGATTGTCAAGGATTACTATAACTATGGAATAGTTCTAAGAATGGCGATTGGATTATGAACAATAATCGAAAGGAATCTAAAAGGGGAAAGTAGCCTCGCCTGAGTCGACGGATAAGGTGACATGAACAGTACCCCATGGACTGGGAACCTTGGGGGCCCCACAGGGAAACCTGCCCATTGCTCTGTGGGGCGATAATCGGGCGATATATCAGGTAATGTGAAACCTGTGGATGGCTGATGAAATCAGC
This sequence comes from Beta vulgaris subsp. vulgaris, assembly GCF_026745355.1. Taxonomy (NCBI): domain Eukaryota; kingdom Viridiplantae; phylum Streptophyta; class Magnoliopsida; order Caryophyllales; family Amaranthaceae; genus Beta; species Beta vulgaris. The sequence continues at coordinate 56,914,562 of NC_079203.1, forward strand.
GGAAAAATGTATTCCGGACTAGTCGCGGTTATTGGCCAAAAGTAAAGCGAATGGTTGGGTGACGACCCCCACTGTCGGAGTGTAAGCTTTGTCTCCTCCGCCGCGTTCTCTTTCCCCCTGGTTAAAAGGAATGTTATCTCAGAGTAAAAAAGTTATATCGATAATGGAATCCCGATAAGGAATCGTATCGTGGTAAGTTGTTTCGATATTGGATTCCCGATAAGGAATCATATCAGGTAAGTAGTGAATGTTTATTCAGTATATGAATATGAATATCGATATTGGTTTCCTGATAAGGAGGCATATCATGGTAAGTGATACTACCGTTAGATTCCTGATAAGGAATCATATCTTGTTATGTGGATTCCTGATAAGGAATCGTATCTCGTTATTGAATTCCCGAAAAGGAATCGTTATGATAGGGAAAGTTATTATGTTATTTATTGCCTGATAAAGGTTTATGTAGGACAATTTAAAGGATTGATTGATAGAGTATGAAAGCATAAGTTTGGATTCTGATAAGAAATCAATTAAAGGAAGTAAAGTATATTGCTTATATCAAAGTTGGTAACCCAGATTCCTCATAAGGGATCATGATATGTTGAAAGGTTAACTAATCAGTGTCTATATAAGATATATCAGTTACAAGATTGTTTGAAGTTACGTTGTTGGGTTTACTTTTATGTGATTGACGATGTAGTAGAAAAGGAACAATCAGATAAAGATGTATAAGTATGTTGTCAACATGAGTTGATGTGATGCATGTTATGACAATGTGATTATATTGACTGCTGAGTCGTTTTCAAGTAAAAGCCATCAAAGCATGTGTTACTCTTGTTTATGGGTTAGTACTCAGCTTTGCTGATGTGTGTACATTGTTTTGTCATTTCTGTGGCCTGTCACTTGGTGGGTGGCAGTATCTTGAATGTTTCAGGTGGAAGCTGTGAGTTAATCTTTTGCAAGTTGAAGCTGATACGAGATGGTGTAGTATCGTAGTTGTTACCAAAGTGAGGGCGCTTAACTTGTAATAGTTAGTTATCAAACTTTTGTTTTAATTCTTTGTATTTAGGAGTCGTTAGTGCTCCTGATTCTCTGTTGGTTGTTGCTCCGCGAAAGCGTTGAGGTTGATGAGCTTTGGGATTTGAAAACGTTTATTTATTGAAATTGTAACAGGTTCAGTTTATTTTTCGCTTTAGTGTTGTCCTATTTTCAAAGGAAACTCTGTCGGATTTTCTGTAGAAATTTATGGGAATAAAGTCTGAGAATCAGAATGTAGTTGCAATAGTTAATTAATTTGAATAGAGTTGGGAATTGAGTTCCACACTCTCCGATGTAGTTCGGTGAGTGTGATGGTAATAGTTCGGGTTGTCTCGACCAGTCTCTCTTTCACTGTGCTTAATCCTTTGTAAGCTGGTCGGGAAAATTCGGACTGTTACAAGTGGTATGAATTAGACTTTAAGTGTGGATTTAACTTAATTAGTAGTCTCACATGAAGGCGAAGAGAGGATTAACTAATTACGACTAATAATATGAAGAGTATGAAAATTAGATTACTTAATTATGGATTAGATTAGTGAAGATGTGTTTGATAAAATATTTTAGTTGGATAACTATAAAGAGAATAATATAATAAAGCGATGTTGATTGATTAGAATTGAGTTTGTAAGATTACTTAAGTGCAAGTTTGTGGATTACTTTAAAGTACTTTGAGTTATACAATTAAATGACTTCTAATTAGAAGGGAGGTTGACTCGCTGTACTAAGTAAGAATATGATCCATTAATGGTTGGTATTATAATAGTATTAGAATCGAACTTACGAGATAACATGGACCATAATTGATTAGGTCTAATCAACCATTGTTTCATGAATCTCGACTTGTGGAATCTACGCTAACTCTCCTTAGTTAATTCTAAGAGAGAGACTTATTGTAATTGTTGATGGTGTTTGATAACGGTTATTATCATTATTGAGATGAGTCTACATAGATATCGGTGAAGTGAAAAAGAATATGAACTATCTATATGCAAAAGTATGTGATGTGTGAAATCAGGTTAGTAACTCTCGCTAGTTAATTCTAGCTGAGAGACCTATTGTCACTATGGTGGGGTATTTTACAGAATATGATTGGTTACTTGTGTGGTAAGTATGTTTTGTAATTGTAATTGAGTTGAATCGAAATGCATAACTATATTGGCCTCGAAATACTTAAGCGATTATAACTCTCTAAGAAGAAGCCTTGCTTGTTGTTCAATGATTGTCAAGGATTACTATAACTATCGAATAGTTTTAAGAATGGCGATTGAGTTATGAACGATAATCGAAAGGAATCTGAAAGGGGAAAGTAGCCTCGTCTGAGTCGACGGATGAGGTGACATGAACAGTGCCCCATGGACTGTGAACCTTGGGGGCCTCACAGGGAAACCTGCCCATTACTCTGTGAGGCGATAATCGGGCGATATATCAGGTAATGTGAAACCTGTGGATGGCTGATGAAATCAGCGGAAAAATGTACTCCGGACTAGTCGCGGTTATTGGCCAAAAGTAAAGTGAATGGTTGGGTGACGACCCCCACTGTCGGAGTGTAAGCTTTGTCTCCTCCGCCGCGTTCTCTTTCCCCACGTTAAAAGTAATGTTATTTCAAAGTATGAAAGTTATTTCGATATATGATTCCTGATAAGGAATCATATGGTGGTAAGCTGATTTGATATTGGATTCCCGGTACCTTATAAAAAAAGATGGCATACATAACGTGCACATGAAAAGTCTGAACATTCACTACCTTTGATACTCTTTAATCCAGTTAAACCAACTCATTATTTTTGTTCTTTCTGTTCAATATTCATTCACAAAAAATTAATGTTAACAATCACTCACAACCTTTTTATTTTTTTTACATTAGCAAATTAATATATCTAAATTCATCTAACTGTTGAATTTTTCACATTTAAGTTTAATCATAAATAAAGTACGAATGGAGTATCTAATAGAATAACAAATTTTGAAATTAATACACGCATCGCGTGCATATGAAAGCTAGTACTAATATATTAAAAGGCTCAAGTTCATGTATTAAAGTTTTAACCATTAGACCAAGTTGTAATTAGTGACATCATATCAAAGCACAATATTAATAAATGAAATTTTTCTTACCCGGGGCATAGCCCGGGCCTAATAACTCGTTTTATCGTAAATGTCGCGCGCTTAAATTCTTTTTAAATTATTTTTCTTTTTTATTCAAAACAATTGTAGGTTGAGTTAAACCCCCTACACTCACTCATGCTAGATCCTCCCCTAATTTAGAAGATACTAGTAATTTATGCATGCGTTGCGTGCTTCACTTTTCTATAACATAATTTATAACTTTTTTGAGCATAAATAAAGAAAAAATTTGAACATTAGACATGTTTTTTAGGCTAGCTAATTTTGTTAATTAAGCATATCTCTATTATATAAGCCAAGGGAGGAGCAATGGTGTCCCAATAAGAATTCACTTAATTGCACTCCACAATTCCAAATTTCAAAAATGCCTCTAGCAATTAATGAAAACGAATTTCATGCATAAACTTGCCCCAAAAAAATCAAATCTCTTTTAAACTCAATCAACTCATATAATGCTCAATCACACAAACTTACCAATAAAAAGTATTCAATCAATATAAAAGATTCATAATCAAGAACTTACCGCACATACAATAACAAAAAAAATATACGACATTCTCATTACAGAGACAACTCAAATTCAAACTGAAATAAATTTTTCCATAACACAAACTCAATTACAAACACAAACTTCAAATAAAATAAATTCAACTCTCTTCATAGATTGGAGCTTCACGATATTTTCAAATACGACAGGTACACAGGTCGTTATTGAAAATAAAAGTATATGTAATGTTATGTGTTAAGTAAATCTTAAGAATATGTACTATGTTTGAGTAAATTTAAACTCATTTATTATAGTAAATCTTACAAATATGTGTGGTGTTAGAATTTTTTTTGAAAAAAAAAATTAAACTCAAATTAAAATTTATTTAAAATTTCATTAAGATATAGTTGGAATTCAATTTAGAATTACATCATAAATGGGCGGGGGAAAATATGTCAAAAAGTAATTTAAAATTTGTGCCCAATTATTAAAAAAAATTGAGACAAAATACTTCAACACGAATTATTTCTGTGCCTGTATATTTTAGAAAATTGAGACAAAAAAAAAAATTCTTCAATCCACATATTAAAATCAAACATTTGTGTCCGTAGTAGAATTTCCCCCCATCAACTCGATATCCAAAAATACCTTATCGACGGCATGAACAGCAACGTCATGACCGCCAAAGCCAGCTCCAATAATGACGAGATCATAGTCGAAGGTCTCAGGAGAGTGTTTCAAGTAATCACGAAAAATGCCTCACAGGCATGTACCGGGGGTCACCGAACATAGAGATTTTAAAGAATTGTTGAAATCTTTAGAAAAATGGCATCGGAAAGATTCGACCGTCTAGATATCAATACACAGGAACCCTAAGTCCACTCGGGGACCAGAAGAGGCATCGTTAGTTTCATTTTATGAAATCTCCGAAATAACACTCAGGAGTATACTCTAGTTCACTAACACGAAAGATTTTTGAAAATTTGTTTGATTTCACATAAAATGGCACTGTAAATCACTTTTACCCGAAAGGGCCCCAAATAGTGAAAGACAAAGTCTTCCAAAGGTTTCATGTTGCCTTTTTATGACGGTTTTCAGTAACCACGAAAAATACCTCAGAAGCGTGTACCGGGGGTCACCATCATAGAGATTTTAAAGAATTGTTGAAATCTTTAGAAAACTAGCATCGGAAAGAACTTCGATAGTCTAGAAATTAATGCACAAGAACTCTAACTCTACGCAGGGAACCAGAAGAGGCATCCTTAGTTTGATTTTATGAAATCTCCGAAATAACACTCAGGCGTGTACCCCGGTTCACTAACTCGGACGATTTTTGAAAATATGTGTGATTTCTCGTAAAATGACACTCTAAAGCACACTTTTGACTGAAAGGGCCCCAAATAGTGAAAGCCAAAGTCTTCCAAAGGTTTCGTGTTGCCTTTTTTTGGATAGTTTTAAGTAATCACGAAAAATGTCTCACAGGCGTGTACCGGGGGTCACCGAACATAGAGATGTTAAAGAATTGTTGAAATCTTTAGAAAAATGGTATCGGAAGGCTTCAACCGTCTAGAAATCAATGCACATGAACCCTAAGTCTACTCGGGGACCAGAAAAGGCATCCTTAGTTGATTTTATGAAATTTTCGAAATAACACTCAGGCGTGTACCCCGGTTCACTAAATCGGAGATTTTTGAAAATATGTGTGATTTCTCGCAAAATGGCACTCTAAAGCACATTTGACCGGAAAGGCCCCAAATAGTGAAAGCCAAAGTTTTCCAAAGGTTTCGTGTTGCCTTTTTAGAATAGTTTTAAGTAATCACGAAAAATGCCTCACAGGCGTATACCGGGCGTCACCGAACATAGAGATTTTAAAGAATTGTTTTAATCTTTAGAAAAATGGCATCGAAGGAACTTCGACCGTCTAGAAATCAATCAAAGGAACCCTAAGTCTACTCGAGGACCAGAAGAGGCATCCTTAGTTTGATTTTATGAAATCTCCGAAATAACACTCAGGCGTGTACCCCGGTTCACTAACTTAGAGGATTTTTTAAAATATGTGTTATTTCTCGTAAAATTGCACTCTAAAGCATATTTGACCGAAAGGGCCCCAAATAGTGATAGCCAAAGTCTTCCAAAGGTTTCGTGTTGCCTTTTTAGGATAGTTTTAAATAATCACAAAAAATGCCTCACAAGAGTGTACTGGGGGGTCACCGAACATAGCGATTTTAAAGAATTGTTGAAATCTTTAGAAAATTGGCATCGGAAGGAACTTCGACCGTCTAGAAATCAATGCACAGGAACCTCAAGTCTACTCGAGGACCAGAAGAGGCATCCTTAGTTTTATTTTATGAAATCTCCGAAATAACACTCAGGCGTGTACCCCGGTTCACTAATTCTGAGGATTTTTGAAAATATGTGTGAATTCTCGTAAAATCGCACTCTAAAGCACAATTGATCGATAGGACCCCAAATAGTGAAAGCCAAAGTCTTCCAAAGGTTTCGTGTTGCCTTTTTAGGATAATTTTAAATAATCACGAAAAATGTCTCACAGGCATGTACCGGGGGTCACCGAACATAGAGATTTTAAAGAATTATTGAAATCTTTAGAAAAATGGCATAGGAAGGAACTTCGACCATCTAGAAACCAACGCACAGGAATCCTAAGTCTACTCGGGGACCAGAAGAGGCATCCTTAGTTTGATTTTATTAAATCTCCGAAATAACACTCAGGCGTGTACCCCGGTTCACTAATTCTGAGGATTTTTTAGAATATGTGTGATTTCTCGTAAAATCGCACTCTAAAGCACAATTGATCGATAGGGCCCCAAATAGTGAAAGTCAAAGTATTCCAAAGGTTTCATGTTGCCTTTTTAGGATAATTTTAAATAATCACGAAAAATGCCTCACAGGCGTGTACCGGGGGTCACCGAACATAGAGATTTTAAAGAATTATTGAAATCTTTAGAAAAATGGCATAGGAAGGAACTTCGACCCTCTAGAAACCAATGCACAGGAACCCTAAGTCTACTCGGGGACCAGAAGAGGTATCCTTAGTTTGATTTTTATGAAATCTCCGAAATAACACTCACGCGTGTACCCCGGTTCACTAATTCGGAGGATTTTTAAAAATGTGTGATTTCTCTTTAAATGGCACTCTAAAGCACAGTTGATCGATAGGTCCCCAAATAGTGAAAGCCAAAGTCTTCCAAAGGTTTCGTGTTGCCTTTTTAGGATAATTTTAAGTAATCACGAAAAATGCCTCACAAGCGTGTAGAAAGAATTGTTGAAATCTTTAGAAAAATGGCATCGGAAGGAACTTTGACCGTCTAGAAATCAATGCACAGGAATCCTAAGTCTACTCGGGGACCAGAAGGGGCACTAATAGTTTCATTTTATGAAATCTCCGAAATAACACTCATGCATGTACCCCGGTTCACTAACTCGGAGGATTTTTGAAAATATATGTGATTTCTCGCAAAATGGCACTCTAAAGCACATCTGACCAAAAGGGCCCTAAATAGTGATAGCTAAAGTTTTCCAAAGGTTTCATGTTGCCTATTTATGATAGTTTTAAGTAATCACGAAAAATGCCTCACAGGCGTGTACCAGGGGTCACCGAACATAGAGACGTTAAAGAATTGTTGAATTATTTAGAAAAATTGCATCGGAAAGAACTTCGACCGTCTAGAAATCAATGCACAGGAACCTCAAGTCTACTCGAGGACTAGAAGAGGCATCCTTAGTTTGATTTTATGAAATCTCCGAAATAACACTCAGGCGTGTACCCCTTCACTAATTCGGAGGATTTTTGAAAATATGTGTGAATTCTCGTAAAATCGCACTCTAAAGCACAATTGATCGATAGGGCCCGAAATAGTGAAAGCCAAAGTGTTCCAAAGGTTTCGTGTTGCCTTTTTAGGATAATTTTAAACAATCACGAAAAATGCCTCACAGGCATGTACCGGGGGTCACCGAAGATAGCGATTTTAAAGAATTGTTGAAATCTTTAGAAAAATGGCATAGGAAGGAACTTCGACCATCTAGAAATCAATGCACAGGAACCTCAAGTCTACTCGGGGACCAGAAGAGGCATCGTTAGTTTTATTTTATGAAATCTCCGAAATAACACTCAGGCGTGTACCCCGGTTCACTAATTCTAAGGATTTTTGAAAATATGTGTGATTTATCGTAAAATCGCACTCTAAAGCACAATTAACCGAAAGGACCCCAAATAGTGAAAGCCAACGTATTCCAAAGGTTTCGTGTTGCCTTTTTAGGATAGTTTTAAGTAATCACGAAAAATGCCTCACAAGCGTGTACCGGGGGTCACCGAACATAGAGATTTTAAAGAATTGGTGAATTTTTTAGAAAAATGGCATCGGAAGGAACTTCGACCGTCTAGAAATCAATGCAAAGGAACCCTAAGTCTACTCGAGGACCAGAAGAGGCATCCTTAGTTTGATTTTATGAAATCTCCGAAATAACACTCAGGCGTGTACCTCGGTTCACTAACTCGGAGGATTTTTGAAAATATGTGTGATTTCTTTCAAACTGGCACTCTAAAGCACATTTGACCAAAAGGGCCCCAAATAGTGAAAGCCAAAGTTTTCCAAAGGTTTCATGTTGTCTATTTAGGATAGTTTTAAGTAATCACGAAAAATACCTCACAGGCGTGTACCGGGGGTCACCAAAAATAGTGACGTTAAAGAATTGTTGAATTATTTAGAAAAATGGCATCGGAATGAACTTCGACCGTCTAGAAATCAATGCACAGGAAACCTAAGTCTAGTTGGGGATTAAAAGAGGCATTCTTAGTTTGATTTTATGAAATCCTCGAAATAACACTCAGACGTGTACCCCGTTTCACTAATTCGGATGATTTTTAAAATAAGTGTGATTTCTCGTAAAATGGCATTCTAAAGCACATTTGACCGAAAGGTCCCCAAATAGTGAAAGCCAAAGTCTTCCAAAGGTTTTGTGTTGCCTTTTTAGGATAGTTTTAAGTAATCACGAAAAATGCCTCACAGGCGTGTATCGGGGTCACCAAACATAAAAATTTTAAATAATTGTTGAATTTTTTAGAAAAATGGCATCGGAAGAAACTTCGACCGTCAAGAAATCAATGCACAGGAACCCTAAATCTAATCGGGGACCAGAAAAAGCATCGTTAGTTTGATTTTATGAAATCTCCGAAATAACAATCAGGCGTGTACTGGATCACTTGATGACTTGAATGGACAATTCCAGAATGTATTGAATGTGGTCACCCGGCCATTAACATGGAGTGAATTTATCCTTTCTAGGCAAGGAGCCTTTTCTGCTTTCGCTTTTGTTGTTTTAGGTATTTTTGTTGCCAAAAGAATATCTAAATGTGATGGATTGTAGCCTTTTTGTACTTTGAGACTCATTTTCCTGTAAGATGTGGTAATCTAGGAAGAGTTTCAGGTATTTGCGGTTGGAAAAAATTGTCAAAAACTCACTACTCAATAGATGTACTTTGTTTATAGTCTTATATCAAATAAATGGTTTGTTTTGCATTGTCATTTGTCAATATTTCTTAATACGTGTCAATCTCCCATTATGGAATGGACTTTTCATTCCACTTTAACAAAAAGAAGGTTGGCATTAATTCAGAACTATGAGTTTACTGTGAATTATCTACAGAGTTGTCTCATAAAGTTCCCTCTAATAACATCTTATTAATCGGAAAAATGATAAACTGTAGGACATTGCTTGAGTAACCCATCGGGTAGACTACCTGCTACTAATAGACAATTAAATTATTAGTATTTAAATCTAGTTGGATTCCACTATCATAATTACCACAACCTTATATTATGGGGTGGGTAGTATACCCTGTGGGTTAACCAAATTTTTTCCTAAATTGTAGGGTATTGGGAAGCTGACAGCCTGACACTGATGAGTGATGAATCGTTGAAAAATAATATCTTGGCAATTGGTGAAATTCAGTGGTTTAGGATAAAAATGGCACGCTATTAATTTTTTTTGATCCCTACTGGAGAGTGGAGACCGTTAGTAAGAAAGACTCTATTGGACCAGTACCTCACTCAGGTTAGCTAATCTAGTTACACAGGTCAACGCTTGAGAGTAGGAGAATATGAAGGAATCTCTACTCCCAAACACAAGTAGGTAGTGGGGTTCAAATGTGACCTCCAAATATAGTGTGAGTTCCCCATCACCTCTACCAAGCTAAATTCATAATACATGTTTTCTTTTGGAATAGTAGATATACATATACGAGAACTATAAGTTGCCACTACATTCCTATATGAGAAAAGGAAAAGAAAAGAAGCCTAACAAATAATGTGGCCCTTTTCTCCAAGTTGATATCTAATATACGTAAATTTATAAGTGGTAAAATACATTAATGTAATTTATAGATAGATTTTAGAATGAAGGGAACAACCTTTGAGTTTGTTTTTAATGGCAACAATGTTAAAATCACGTGAACACAAATATAATCTCATTAAATGTCTTCTTTGAAAAATTATACTCTAGATCTATGATCATAGAAAAGTTAAACTTGTTCCCAACTCAAACTACTAGATAAATAACTAAATAACTAAATAACTTTCAACACATAGAACACACTTTTTAAGAGCCATGGTAAAATTGATTGATTCTTAAGAAATCAGTAGAGATAGATATCAGAAAAACCTTGAACCCTAAAATACCAATATAGATAGTTATAAGAAAGGGAGTTTTTAAAAAAACAATAAAGATTGTTATAATAAAAGGTTTTTGGATTTATTCTTCTATAGGTTTCATTAAACTGGTGTTTTTGATGTTGCAATTTCTTATTGCATGTGGAAAGCTTGAATTAGGATTTTAGTGGAATGATGTCAAACTTAATTATTACCTTATGATTAATTTAGTGGAATGGTGTCACCTTATGGCTCCATCATCATCTATATTTTTTAATTTACCAAATTGCGGCAAATCGCAAAAACAATATCGTTGTTTTAAACAAATATTTTCATTTATATTTTTTTTCATTAAGAAAAACTAAATTATATGATGTAATCCTAAATCGCGTCAAGACGGTTTATGATGTAATTTTCGCGGTCCAATCCAATCATTATTTTTATTACTAAATTTTATTATATTATTAAATCTAATTATTAAAATAGTAATATTAATTTACTTTTTAGATATTATTGTTATTATATATCATCATCAAGTATTACTATATTAATACAAATAATATAAAATAATTATTATTAATTATCATTATTATCATTAATTATTATTATTATTAGTTTATGATTATTAATATTATATATTTATAACTATAATTTAAAAATATCCAAAAGACTATTATTATTATTATTAATAATAATAATAATAATAATAATATTACTACTACTACTACTTATCATTATAATTATTATTTAATATTCATATTATTATTGTTTAAATATTATTTATATATTTATTACATTCAATTTAATTTAATTTAATTCAATTCAATTTAATTCAATTCAATTCAGTTCAGTTCAATTCAGTTCAACTCCAATCAGTTCATTTCAGTTCATCTGTTTTATGCCGAAGAGAACATGCCCTTATTATTATTATTATTATTATTATTATTATTATTATTATTATTATTATTTATTTTTATATTATTATTATTATTTCTATATATTATTTTGTTTATTATAGCTTTACTCATTATTATTAATATTATTATTAGGAGGAACATGGTTTAGGTCAAAAGCACAAATAAACTCACGTTTTTAGCCCATAAACCAATCAAATCGTGTCAAAACGGGTTATGATGCAATTTTGTGCGGTCCGACCCAATTATTATTTTTATTACTAAATATTATTATATTATTAAATCTAATTATTAAAATAGTAATATTAATTTACTTCTTAGATATTATTGTTATTATATAATCATCATCAAGTATTAATATATTAATACAAATAATATAAAATAATAATAATTTATTATTATTATTAATTATGATTAATAATAATAATAATTTATGATTATTAATAATAATAATTTATGATTATTAATAATATTTATTTATAACTATCATTTAAAAATATCCAAAAATACTATTATTATTATTCATTATTATTACTTCTCATTATAATAATTATTTAATAATCATATTATTATTGTTTAAATATTAATTATATATTTATTACATTCAATCTAATTCAATTCAGTTTAATTCAATTCAATTCAGTTCAGTTCAGTTCAACTCAGTTCAGTTCAGTTCCGCTCAGCTCAGTTCAGTTTAATTCAGTTCAGCTGTTTTATGCGAAGAGAACAGACCCTTAGGATGACTAACAGGTTATTTAGACTATCCACATTGATTGCATTTTATGACTATGAATAATATTCTCGGTTGGAATCCTAATAACTATAATGTTAAGTTTTCCGCCTTATATGTCAATTTTCATAGCATATATGAATTCTAACGGCCGTATCCAAACACAATTTAAATGTCTCAGAGTCGTGTATCCTAGTTTATGATCTTTTGACATTTTTGGACGGAAAAACGTTAATTCATGAATCTTTTTCCCTAAAACTCCAGACTCTTTGAGACGACACATGGGTTCTTGGAATAACATATAGATTTTAGGGTTTAGGGTTTCACCTTCTAAAAGGATGTGCATTAAGAAGTTCGAAATTTAAAGTTTCATTTTTTCTTAAAATAGGTGCTTTAAATCGAAATCCAGTTATAATGATCCCCATAACTTGATGCTGTTCGGAAATGAATTTTGAGCAATTTTTTTTCCCATACTGGTTCTATTTTCAAGCTCTATAAGGTTATGCATTCATAAATCCAAAATCTTAATATTCATTCTTTTCTAAAATGGGTGCCTAAATCGAAATTCCGTAATGATGACCCCATAAATTGATGCTCGAAAAAGTTTTTTTTACCATTTTTTTACCTTGTACAAGGTCATGCGTTTAGAGAATATATAGAGAGAGTTTCATTTTGCCAAAAATGAGAGCCTTAAATCGAAATCCTGCAATAATGACCACATAACTTGGTGATTTGCGTGTGATCTGCATCTTAATTTCTTATTAAAGATTACCTTTTTATGCTTTTATGTGGAATTATAGGACATAGTGAAAAAAGTGTGAATATGGACGATGATGAGCCTGAGTGGAGCATGGGTTGGGGTAAATTTTTTCTAGCAATCCTTCGACGTAGGTTTAAGAAACTAATTTAACTTATTTTAATACCACTTTGACTTAGCTTTGGTACCAAAAGTTTGTGAGATGCCATTTTATAATCTCATTTTGAATTACCAATACTTTTTCCACAATTTCATAATAAATTAATAATTATGAGTGGATATCATATCTCTATTATATAAGAGAAGGGGGGGAGTAATGGTGTCCTCTTTTGAAATGCCTATTTTACCCCCTTTCTTTTCTAAATTACAAAAGAAATGTCAAAATCAAAATCCGCACTCAAAGAAAACTACCGAAAATTAATTTACAAACTAAAACTAATAACCTATAACGTCAATACATACAAAAACATTTACAAAAATTTACTTACAAATCACTATTTTCAAGAACCATTCACAATTAATGGTGGGTCATGATAAAAAATAGAGGTGTATTTGTAGTGAAATCAGAATTTACAAGTTAGAGAAGGAAAAAAAATTATTTACTTTTTTTTATAGTGTTTTCTATATATAATGAACCTTTTACATATATTTGGACCTATCTTTATCTATTATATAATAGCGATTAAGGCTATGTTTAGTTCACCTGAAATTTTCTGATCTGAACTTATCTGATCTGATTTGAACTTATTTTTTCTGATCTGATCTGAACTTATTTTTTCTGATCTGATCTGATCTGAACTTATTTTTTCTGAACTGATTTGATTACAAGATCTTATCTTTTAGATTTCTCTCAATATATAAGAAAAAATATAGTCATGTGGGGTCTTGTTTGATTCGTCTCAATGAATACTTTATTAATATTCAATTATTATAATTTTTACTAATATGTAATGAAAGATATTTAATAGTAAAAATGAGTTTAAAAACTGACAGATCTGATCTGATCTGATCTGAACTTATTTTTTCTGATCTGATCTGATTAGATTTGAAATAAGCAAAAATAAGGTGAACTGAACATAGCCTAATTATTTAAGAACACATCGCGTGCAAAAATCAGCAACTCAGCAAGTATATCCAAGTACTCAAGTAGGATGATATCATAACAAGATCATCTCTTCTAATTATTAGATTGCGCACGTCTCCTCAAATCCTTGATACATAATGTAATGATGTCATAAGATTTATGGGGAAGTGGAAAGATCCACAATCTTCTACTCTCCAATTTTCTATAAAGTCCTGTAACATAATTTTCATTTTTCACTCTCTCTCTCCTCTACCTCTTCATCTCCGCTGCTGAGTTGCAAAGTTCACTTCAGATTTTATGGTCTCAGGTATTTCATTTATATAGGCTGATTTTTTCTTCTTTCTTTCCATCAACTATTGCAAGTAACCTTTGTGTTGTTCTTCTTCAGTTAATTTATTGTCATATGTTTAAGTTTTACTTCTACGCCTGTTACTTTCATGATATTGTTTAACTCAAAAATGTAAAAAATTGAAAGAATTTACCTAAATCAAAATTTACTCGATGTTCTTAAGATATATGGATTTCAGAATTTGGAAAAAAGGGAAAAAAGGGTTTTTCATAATAATTCTCTGAAACAGAGGAACTAGTAGAGATGGAGAAGAAGGGCATATGTTTTATCTGGACTGAGTTCACATTCATGGCAGAGAGCAACTGCAAGAGGTGATACCACAAGTAGCACCAGTCTTTCTCAATCTTACCAGACCTCTTTCATGGCTGATATGATTACTCGCTCTAGTGCTTGGTAGTTTGCCGGCTTCACCTCCTATGAGGCCTCCTCAATCGCTTTCTGGACGTCCAAGTCCTAGGTAATTTGCAGCCTAAGCTGATTTCGAGGTTACTCATTATAACTACCATCTACATATATCCTGTTTTTTTTTATTAAATTTATCCTTTAGATCTTAGTGATCTTTAGAGCAGGTGGAGAGAGGAAGAATAGGAAGTGGAGGGTGGTTTTGGAGTTTGTGAATTGTGGAAAATGGTGTGGGTATACCTTGCACATTGTAAATGAGTAAAATAATAATGGGAGAAATTGAGGTGCGCACAGAAGAGAGAGAGAAAGAGATTGGAGATTTAGATTTCACGCGTGCATTCTAAGGCTTATGTGCTGCTCTACTGCGGTGCTGCTGCTGTGCGCTATACTACTACTATACTCTCTACTGTATCATGTATGTGTGTGTTGAATCAAGAATTTGAGGCGTGGATTTTATTGAGACTTCGTTGACAGCATGAAGCATATATTCCTTTTATTGTAGTATATGGGTCTTTTATTGCTATTTTTAATTTGTTGGGAAATATACGATTTAGAATTAGGTTTCAGTCTAACATTGATTATGATGGAATATGGATGGATACTGGTATACGGTAGCAGGTAGCTATTTGATTTTGGTTTGTTTTTCTTCAAGCTTTGATATGATCAGATAGCTCATTTCCTGAATAAATGGTTGGGAAATATTAGATTAGTATATGATCATGTGATTCTAACATGTGATTTGTTTATGAGATTAATGAATTTAAAAGGTATAGCATTAGAACAACCCTGATAATAGAGCAAAATGAAAGTTGGCTTAGAGTGCTACTAGGTATTTCTAGCTAACTCAACTTAATTGGGTTAGAATTCTTGGTGTTTTTGTACATAAAGAATAGTTTAACAACCTCCAATCACTCTTGATTTTAAGAATATGTGGAAAGAATCAAGAGTGAATATTTCATTCACTTTGACAAGAATTTTAACAACCTCCAATACCCAAAGCAATATTACATTTGCAAGGCTATACCCTCTCTTCTTCCCAAAGAGAATAATATGGCAATAGCGTTGACTGATTTGGGAACAAAGGTAGGTGTCGATTTAGCATTTACCTTTGTGCTTTAATATCTTGTGAGAGTTTTTATGTCATGTAGTGATTCTAGCTTGAAGCTTTTATTTACTGTGAGAAATTGGAGTTCTTCAGCATTGTTTTACATAAATAATTTGTCATTCATGAGGTACTTCAAGGTTGTCTTGACTGTATTTAAATCACATTTTACTCTTCTCATCTCAAAGATACTATCACTCTTCTTTTTAGGCTATTATGCTGGTGTCCCCCCTTTTGAGGCTTTCTTTAAATTGAATTTATGGCGGTTATGGTATAATATAGCCCACCTTTTCTTGTCAATACCTTGCAGTTAGAAAGTAAATTCGACCTATTCTCTAACTATGTGCTTTTGCCAGTTTTGCACACTTTCAAGAGACTGGTAGAATATGTACTTGTGGCAGATTTGTAATTGACCTCCCTATAGTATATTAAAAGCTAAAAAATGCTAAACAGATGGAATTTTGCAAGTACGTAATTATAATCAGTTGCTTTACCTCTTTCTCACAATTCTCTTGCTCAGCTATAAACTTGAGTTTACAAAGATATTGGGGTGTCTTTGGGAAATTATTTTGTGGCTATTGATCAGCTGTCGTTGCTAGGATTCGAATTCCATGATTTTCTGGAATTCACTCAACATCCCCCTTTTCTGTGCTATGCTTTTTTTTTTTTTTCTTTCTGGAGAAGTTTCTCAAAACACTAATTAATCATCAATTCTTTCTATTCAGTTTAAGCTTGAGGGTGACATTGAACAAGGTGTAGCATACTACAAAAAAGCTTTGTACTAACCTTGGTGTTGCATATGGTAAAATGCTGAAGTTTGACATGGTAAGTTACACTAGAAGGGTCATTGTCACTTCATGAAGCATAAGATTTTTTCCAAGCCTCGTCTCCTGCACTCCCTCATTACATACCTTTTGGATTAATGCTCTCTGTTAGTTCATGGTGGATTATTCAGTCAACTAATTATTTTGGGAATAAAAATATTTTCACGTGTTTGAAATTTTATACTTTCATTTTTTTTACTGTAGTTTTAACTTATCCCTAAGAAAAAAGTGGAAGTAATTGCGTGTTAACAATATTGGCCAGCTTTGTTACTGTAGAAATTTTGTAGTCTCTTGATCTCGAGGATAATGTGTTCTTTTTGATGCAGGCAATTTTGTTTTATGAACTTGCTTTCCATTTCAATCCCCAATGTGCAGAAGCATGCAATAATTTAGGGGTCATTTACAAAGATCATGAAAATCTTGATAAGGCAGTCAAGTGTTATCAGGTAATTGTTTATATATTGTGCCTCCCTTGAAACACCTCAGCTATTCGTTATTGTTGTATGGCCAGAGATCAATAATTCTTTTCTACCGCATTACAGATGGCTTTGTCAATAAAACCGAGCTTCTCCCAATCTTTGAATAATCTTGGTGTTGTTTTCACAGTTCAGGTATATTTTACTGTTTTTTATATTTACTTTATATATATGTGTGGTATTGAATCTTTTCTCGGGCGGCAGGGAAAAATGGATGCTGCTGCTAGTATGATTGAGAAAGCCATCATTGCAAATCCCACTTATGCTGAAGCATATAATAATTTAGGTATGTGCTGTCATGATGAATTATGTGTAGACTTAAGTTCATGATCCCCCAACTCCCAAGTTTGCGTCCCATATTGCTGTATCCTGATGTATGTACTAACAGATATTACTCTGATAATCATCTTTAGACACCTGCTAAAATTTAATAAAAGTGCATGATCAAGTAGGAGTTACTATATCCTGCCGAAGTTATTATATAACAGTGTAATTAGTAGTTAATTCTATTAATTCCTTTTTCTGGTCGTTTGTAAACTACTTGAAGGTATTTGAAGTTTCAAACCAATGAAGTTTAAATATTGGGCCGTTTTAGGGGCTATGCTTCTCTATCAGTGTTTAGTATACTGCCAATAAGAGGTTTGGTTCAGTTCGTTGGGTTTCAATGATATTCTACCTTCAGTTTGTTGGATTTAAAGGCTACATTTAAAAGTCTCCATTGGAGTGCAAAAATCTGCAATGAATTGATAAAAGGGAGAGGGGCTTTTTAGGGAATAGCTTTATATAGACAGTGGCTTGCAGAAGAAGATAGTTTGTTAGAGTAGAAGCTCTATACAAGAGGCACATTTGAGATAGAAAAGCATGTGGCAAATTAATGAGTATTTGGGTTAATTTTTAAGAGTTCTTTTGGGAGAGCTTGCCTCTCGAAAGTTTGTATTTATCTTTATTCTACTGTCAAATTCCATATTATCAATGAAATATTACTCCTTAAAATTCTTCTTTTATCTACCTTAGTGATGCTAGTTTATTACAAAATTCTTCTTTTATCTACCTTAGTGATGCTAGTTTATTACAAAATCATGGTTGAGACATCGGGTCGTATGTTTTGAAATATAAACACATGTTGTTTGTGCTAGTAGTCTAATACCACTCTACCCCTTTTACAACGTGTCTTGGAATAGGAGTTTGCACTATGTATTATAAGCTATTATATGGTTTAATAGCTGCTTTTTATGTTGACGTTTGTGCATACCAGGGGATGATTGTAGTTCAGTCGTCAATGCCAGTTCAACTATCAAAATGAAAAAAAATTATTGTGGTCTTGGGCATGGAATTAGGTATGTTCTTAAGTCACTATATTTCTTACTTAATTGTAACAAGTCAACTATCTCGAGTGTTCTTTATTGCATTAATTGAGTTTACCACTGCAGCTTGGGAAGGATAATTCAAGTGGCATTGTCTCAAAAGTTGTCCTGAATGGTCCGTTTATAAGGAATGCGAGTAATGGGGTCAGGATGGTAAGTCATGTTTTGAGGAAAAACATATATTTTTTCAAACTCAACCCCCCTTCCCACCCACCCACCCTCTCCCCCCCCCCCCTTTGCAAGTGGTTATTGTTAGACTTATGGTCAATCTCCTTCCTTAGCCTAATTTTGGGTGGCTGCAAATTGCTCTTAATAGTTTTGCATATGCATGTTTTCTAGTTATGAGAAATAATGTTAAGGGTTTCCTGAACATGTATTCACGTGATATTAGTCTAAGACTATAATTTTTTATTTATTATGTGATCTTAAATTGTTGGTAGTTGGTATAACTAGATAACTTGTACATAATAAAAGAGAAGACAAAAAAATTGTTTAAAACAATAACAAGAACAACCTCCATGCCTCATTTTTTATGTCAAAAGAACCACATTATGTGCAAACTTCTCGTATATTTCCCAGTTATTGGAAAACATGACTTCTCTTTTATTTCTCAGTTATTGGAAAACATGGTCAAACTTCTCGTATATGACTTTTCTTCTTCTAAAATCCTTAAGAAAATGATTACTTTGTAAGTGGTAATTGTTAGATACATATGATGAGATTATAGAAAAATTAAACTTGTCACAATTTCATTGGTTAGTTTTTATTTTTTGTTAAATTAAAAAAACAAAATTGTTTTTTCCTCTCTTCCTCATCTATCTCTACCAATACTGAACTCTTCCTCACCCCACCCCACCACTATGACCTTAACCACCGGAAAACCCTCTCCCCTAGTCCCCTATCCCCAAATCGCCACCTCTTCCCTACCCCACACCCGAAAAAATGCAGACCCAAACTCTCCTTTTCTCACTTCCACCCTCCTCCACAACCCCCACCATCACCACCTTCTTAGCTTCTTCCTCTTTCATGAACCACCATCACCACCTTCTTCTATCTCTTTCACCGAAACTCACCCACCTTCTCGCTTTATGAACCACCCCATGAAACACGAACGAACCCCACGAAACCACTCCATCATCATTACCCAACACACCACCCCACACAACATGAACCACCCTCACTTAATGTGAACCACCGCATCTACCATGACACAAGAATTGCACCCCTACAAAACTCAAACCACTTAATCGAACACGTCGAGTTTCGAGATTTAAGACCTGAGAGGGTGAGTTTAGGTGGTTTTAGGGATTGGATGAGTGGGTTTTGGTGGTTTAGGGAAGGGTGGGAAAGTTTCGCTGGTTTAAGGGGTAGGGTGGGTGGGTTTTGGTGGTTTTAGAGATGGGTGGGTGAGTTTCGGTGGTTTAAGGGATGGGTGAGTTTGACTGATTTCAGAGAAGGGGAACGAGACAGGGTGGGGCAAAGGGTAGTGGAAGAAGATGGGGTGGGCAGCATAGTGAGGGAGGAGGGAGTGAGAGAATGAGCTTTTTTATTTTTTTACAAAATATTTTTTAACCTCTTTCACAGGTTACCAGTAAATTTGACTTGGTGTAGGAATTTTATATAAAAGTTGCATTATTTAGGAATAACTAAAAGGTATGATATAAGAATAACAATTTCTTAAAATAGTAGTAAAGATAGTTATAAGAAAAAGGCTTTAAGATTTCTTCTTCTCTGGGTTTCATTATTAAACTGGTGTTTTTGATGCTCCAATCTCGTATTGCATGTGGAAAGCGTGTATTGGGATTTTAGTGGAATGAAGTCAAACTTAATTATTACCTTGTAATGAATTTTCAACTTCTATTATAATTCCATTTTTTATGATATGTTAATATGTAATTTTTCCACTTGGAAAGTTTACATTATGAGGGTTTTCAGGTATTTTAAAACTATTTTAGAAGTTGAAAATCTACATTCTAAAGCTCTTCAACTAATTTATTTTTTTCGACTTCCTCTCTTGTTTTGCTTTCACCATTTTATTCCATTTTTGGTTTTTATTTTATCGTATTTTGCTGGGGAAGGTAGTAAATACTTCTATCTTGAAAAACAATGTTTAGCTATTAACTAATTTTGTTCTCTATGTTTTTTGTTGGTTTGTAATAGATGTAACAAAGTCTTTGAAATGTTTGTTTTTTGTTCTCATTTATATTTTTTTTAAGACTGTACACAATTAGTCTTAGATCTTAATTTTGTTGGAAAAATGAACATGATCCATTATGCTTAGTATCGATGCTACGATGTGTATGTATTCAATATAAAAATTGCCTCTAAAAGGAGAGAGGTTTTATCATTTGGAGATTACACTATATGGACATTAATGAGTAAAGAAATATGTTTTGCTTAGTGTTTAATGTTTTCTCCGAATATTGTTATAATCTATAAATTTTAGAAGGTTAAAATTATAGAATTACTAACGTTAAATAAAAAAAATCAATTACTAACATTATGCGCATGTCTAGGTTATTAAAGTTAACTTTAACCAATGTCATTTGTGTGATTGTTAGGTCTTTTATATAAAATTATTATTCTTCTAGTTATGCTTAGGTAAGTTAATGTTGGGGAAATCAAAGTTGATGTCCACTTCAAGAAATCATTTATATATTAAAATAACACTTTTAATGGTATGTTTGCTAAGCTTTTAATATGATTTTTTTAGTAAATTTGCTTATAGTATTAGTAATATATTACATAATTATAGTTAAAAATTCAGTATTTACATGAGTAAAGTGCACCTTTTACTTTAGCAGTAGACTATTAACATTCTAATTAGTGTCAATAGCTGTAATGTAAGTTGAAGTTAAGTTTAAACATAAGTATACAATATGTTACTCCTAAACTTTTTGCGGTCATTGTTGCTTGTGGTGTCACTTTATGGCTCCATCATCATCATCAAGAATCTGCTATATTCCCTTCAAGATGAAAAAAAAACTCTTGTAGTGCTATACACCATACTGCGGCAAATCGCAACAACGATATTGTTGTTTTGAACAAATAATTTCATTTAGATTTTTTTCTTTGAGAAAAAATAAATTATATATGCATGCCTAATTATGATAAACAAGTAAAGACTTCAGTATTAGGCTGTTGGTTAGGTTCAATTATTGTAAATCTGAATTTTTTGGGTTCAAAGAAGTATAATTTTATCTTAATTAGGTGTTAATTACTACTGAATTAATGTATCAGGTACCCAATCCATTATTGAAAGGAAAATTTAGCTCATTTTTGTATTGCGTTCACGCTTCAAAGGTATGTTCTAGTTTTAGATATACCTCCTATTATCAGTTATCATGTTCACTACATTTAGTTATCAATTTTATAGCATGATCAAAACCTAGATTCATGATTAGAGAACGTAAATTATATGTTATAAAGTAGTGATACTTACATTTATATTTCTATAAATAAACTTTTCATGAGTTGTTAAATATGCTATATTAGGGTTTAGACTTCAAGATTTAGGGTATGAGTTTTAGAGTTTAGGGTTAAGGTTTCACGGTTTTAGAGTTTAGGGCTTAGGAATTAGAGTTTAGGGTGTAGATTTCACAGTTTAAGGTTTTGGGGTTTAAGGTTTAAGGTTTAAGGTTCAAGGTTTAGGGTTCAGGGTCCAAGGTCCAGGGTTTCTTAGGGTTTTAGGGTTTTAGGGTCTTAAGGTTTTAGGGTTTAGGGTTTAGGGTTTAGGTTTTAGGGTTCAGGGGTTTAGGGTTTTATGGTTTTAGGGTTTAGGGTTTAAGGTTTAGGGTTTCAGGGTTTTAGGGTTTAGGGTTTAGGTTTTAGGGTTCAGGGGTTTATGGTTTTATGGTTTTAGGGTTTAGGTTTAAGGTTTAGGGTTTTAGGGTTCAGGGGTTTATGGTTTAGGGTTTAGGGTTTTAGGTTTAGGGTTTTAGGGTTTAGGGTTTAGGGTTTAGGGTTTAGGGTTTAGGGTTTAGGGTTTGGGGTTTGGGGTTTGGGGTTTCGGGGGTTCGGGGTTTAGGGTTTAGGGTTTAGGGTTTAGGGTTTAGGGTTTAAGGTTTAGGGTTCAGGGTTCAGGGTTTTAAGGTTCAGGGTTTTAGGGTTTTAGGGTTTTAGGGTTTTAGGGTTTTAGGGTTTCAGGGTTTTAGGGTTTCAGGGTTCAGGGTTCAGAGTTCAGGGTTCAGGGTTCAGGGTTCAGGGTTCAGGGTTCAGGGTTTCGGGTTCAGGGTTTCGGGTTTCGGGTTTCGGGTTTCAGAG